>NC_060088.1:12587990-13229418 GCF_922984935.1 Meles meles
GGGCGTTATTGTCTCTAGAAAGTCAGGTTTAGTTCCTTAAAGCTGTTTGGTCATATCTGTCTATGGATATCTCTCACAAATATGAAATTCCAGTCAAAGCCTTTGTAATATAACCAAATTTCTAGTTCCATCTTATCATAAGGAGATCAGATTCCTATTGAATTTATACAAATAAATTTCTGCCATGAAAATATAGGAATACTTAGAGTTTCTGAATTCTGGAAAGATCAGGTAAGGAGAAAAAATGTTTCATATTTGTTTACAAAGGAATAATGTAATAAATTTCTGAGTTATGGATAGCTTTAAATCTGAAAAAGCAAACATTAAAGGATCACCCATATTTCAAACCAAGAGTCTATTTAAATGCAGTTTTCTAACCTGAGGGTTTTGAGGGGTCAGGAGTGGGAGGTTGGGGGAACAGGTGGTGGGTAATGGGGAGGGCACGTTTTGCATGGAGCACTGGGTGTTGTGCAAAAACAATGAATACTGTTACACTGAAAAAATAAATAAAATGGAAAAAAAAAATTTTTCTTGTTTCCTTTGCCAAATAAGACATATCTTTAGGGATGCCTGGGTGGTTCAGTCAGTTAAGCATCGGCCTTCAGCTCAGGTCATGATCCTGGGATCCTGGGATCAAGTCCCTCGTTGGGCTCCTTGCTCAGCCAGGAGCCTGCTTCTCCTTCTCCCTGCTCTGTCTGCTGCTCCCCTGCTTGTGCTCTCTCTCTCTGACAAGTAAATAAATAAAATATTTTTAAAAAAGATATATCTTTAAAAAAAATGCTTCTACAACTGACGTCAAACAAATTACTGCCCATGTTTCCTTGTAGGACTTTTATGTTTCAGGTCTCACATTTAGGTGTTTAATTTATTTTGATCTGCTCTCTTGCTCAAATTTCTCTGGCTCTTCAGAGCCTTTTGTGGTCCATGCAAATTTTAGGAATATTTGTTCCAGTTCTGTGAAAAATGTTGGCATATTGATAGGGATTGCTTTGAATCTGTATACTGCTTTGGGTAGTGTATAAATTTTAATAAATTGTTTCTTGCAATCCAAAAATAAATAAATAAATAAATGCAGTTTTCTCATTGGTTCCAGAAATTCTCATTTTAGTTTTATAATCTTAAAGGTACAAGAAACCTGTTTTTATCATTACAATGCAGTTGACAAAAATTCTGTGATGCACAAGACTTCAATAATTAGAATTACAATAACTTACTGGTATACCAGGATAATTTAAAAACTTAAGAATTTTATACAATTACTTTTTTTGTTTTTAAAATTTTCAGCATAACAGTGTTCATTGTTTTTGCACCACACCAGAGCTCCATGCAACACGTGCCCTCACTAATACCCACCACCTTCTTCCCCCAAACTCCTACCCACCCACCCCCGCCCCTTCTAGACCCTCAGGTTGTTTTTCAGAGTCCATAGTCTCTCATGGTTCACCTCCCCTTCCAATTTCCCTCAACTCCCTTCTCCTCTCCATCTCCCCATGTCCTCCATGTTATTTGTTATGCTCCACAAATAAGTGAAACCTTATACTACTTAACTATCTCTGCTTGATTTATTTCACTCAGCATAATCTCTTCCAGTCCCGTCCATGTTGCTACAAAAGTTGGGTATTCATCCTTTCTGATAGAGGCATAATACTCCATAGTGTATATGGACTACATCTTCCTTATCCATTGATCCATCAAAGGGCATCTTGGTTCTTTCCACAGTTTGGCGACCGTGGCCATTGCTGCTATAAACATTGGGGCACAGATGGCTCTTCTTTTCACTACATCTGTATCTTTGGGATAAATACCCAGTAGTGCAATTGCAGGGTCATAGGGAAGCTCTATTTTTAATTTCTTGAAGAATCTCCACACTATTCTCCAAAGCGGCTGCACCAACTTGCATTGCCACCAACAGTGGAAGAGGATTCCCCTTTCTCCACATCCTCTCCAACACATGTTGTTTCCTGCTTGCTAATTTTGGCCATTCTAACTGGTGTCAGGTGGTATCTCAATGTAGTTTTAATTTGAATCTCCCTGATGGCTAGTGATGATGAACATTTTTTCATGTGTGTGATTGCCATTTGTATGTCTTCATCGGAAAAGTGTCTGTTCATATCGTCTGCCTATTTTTTGATATGATTATCTGTTTTGTGTGTGTTGAGTTTGAGGAGTTCTTTATAGATACTGGATATCAACCTTTTGTCTGTACTGTCATTTACAAATATCTTTTCCCATTCCGTGGGTTTCCTCTTTGTTTTGCTGACTGTTTCCTTTGCCATGCACAAGCTTTGATCTTGATGAAGTCCCAAAAGTTTATTTTCACTTTTGTTTCCTTTGCTTTTGGAGACATATCTTGAAAGAAGTTGCTGTGGCTGATATCGAAGAGGTTACTGCCTATGTTCTCCTCTAGGATTCTGATGGATTCCTGTCTCACATTGAGGTCTCTTATCCATTTTGAGTTTATCTTTGTGTACAGTGTAAGAGAATTGTCGAGTTTCATTTTTCTACATATACCTGTTCAGTTTTCCCAGCACCATTTATTGAAGAGACTGTCTTATTTCCACTGTTTATTTTTTCCTGTTTTGTCGAAGATTATTTGACCACAAAGTTGTGGGTCCATATCTGGGCTCTCCACTCTGTTCCACTAGTCTATGTGTCTGTTTTTATGCCACTACCACGCTGTCTTGGTGATCACAGCTTTGTAGTAAAGCTTGAAATTGGTTAAAGTGATGCCACCAGTTTTGTTTTCATTTTTCAACATTTCCTTAGCAATTCAGGGTCTCTTCTGATTCCATACAAATTTTGGGATTATTTGCTCCAGCTCTTCGAAAAATACCAGTGAAATTTTGATCAGAATGGCATTAAAAGTATAGATTGCCCTAGGCAGTATAGACATTTTAACAATGTTTATTATTCCGATCCAAGAGCATGGAATGATCTTCCATCTTTTTGTGTCTTCTTCAATTTCATTCATGAGTGTTCTGTAGTTCCTTGAGTACAAATCCTTTACCTCTTTGGTTAGGTTTATTCCCAGGTATCTCATGGTTCTTGGGGCTATAGTAAATGAAATCAATTTTCTAATTTCCCTTTCTGTATTTTCCTTGTTAGTGTATAAGAAAGTCACTGATTTCTGTACATTGACTTTGTACCACATTACTGAATTGCTGTATGAGTTCTAGTAGTTTGGGGGTGGAGTCTTTTGGATTTTCCATGTAAAGAATCATGTCATCTGTGAAGACAGAGTGTGATTTCTTCATTGCCAATTTGGATACCTTTTATTTCTCTTTGTTGTTTGATTGCTGTTGCTAGGACTTCTAGTACTATGTTGAACAAGAGTGGTGAGAGTGGGCATCCTTGTTTGTTCCTAATCTCAATGGGAAGGCTGCAAGCTTTTTCCCATTGATGATGATATTTGCTGTGAGTCTTTCATAGATAGATTTTATGAAGTGCAGGAATGTTCCCTCTATCCCTATACTTTAAAGCGTTTTAATCAAGAACAGATGTTGGATTTTTTCAAATGCTTTTTCTGCATCAATTGAGAGGACCATGTGGTTTTTCTCTCTTCTCTTATTGATTTGTTCTATCATATTAATTGATTTGCGAATGTTGAACCATGCTTGTAACCCAGGGATGAATTCCACCTGGTCATGGTCCATAATCTTTTTAATGTACTGTTGGATCCTGTTTGCTAGGATCTTGTTGAGAATCTTAGCATCCATATTCATCAGTGATATTGGTCTGAAATTCTCCTTTTTGGTAGGGTCTTTGCCTGGTTTGGGGATCAGGCTTCATAAAAAGAGTCTGGAAATTTTCCTTCTGCTTCAATTTTTTGAAACAGCTTCAGGAGAATTGGTGTTATTTCTTCTTTGAAAGTTTGAGAGAATTCCTCGGGAAATCCGTCAGGTCCAGGGCTCTTGTTTTCTGGGAGGTTTTGATCACTGCTTCAATCTTGTTACTAGATATCAGTCTATTCAGGTTCTCAATTTCTTTCTGGTTCAATTTTGGGAGTTTATAGTTTTCCAGGAATGCATCCATTTCATCTAGGTTCCTTAGCTTATTGGCATATAACTGTTGATAATAACTTCTAATGGTTGTTTCTACTTCCTTGGTGTTCGTTGTGATCTCTCCCTTTTCATTCATAATTTTATTAATTAGGGCTTTCTCTCTTTTCTTTTGGATTAGTGTGGCCAATGGTTTATTGATCTTATTGATTCTTTCAAAAAACCAGCTTCTAGTTTCATTGATACGTTCTACTGTATCTCTGGTTTCTACCTCATTGATCTCTGTTCTAATCTTATTTCCATTCTTAAGTGTGGAGTTGGTTTGATTTGTTGTTGGTTCTCCAGCTCTTTAATGTGTAGAGACAGCTGTTGTATTCTGGATTTTTCAATTTTTTTGAGGGAGGCTTGGATGGCTATGTATTTCCCCCTTATTACCACCTTTGCTGTATCCCATAGGTTTTGGACCGAAGTGTTTTCATTCTCGTTGGTTTCCATGAATTGCTTAAGTTCCTCTTTGATCTCCTGATTGATCCAAGCATTCT
This sequence comes from Meles meles, assembly GCF_922984935.1. Classification (NCBI taxonomy): domain Eukaryota; kingdom Metazoa; phylum Chordata; class Mammalia; order Carnivora; family Mustelidae; genus Meles; species Meles meles. The sequence continues at coordinate 12,592,531 of NC_060088.1, forward strand.
TAAGCAAGGTGGTCATTAGCCTCCAGGTGTCTGAGTTCCTTCTGAACTTTTCCTTGTGATTGAGCTCCAGTTTCAAAGCATTGTGATCTGAGAATATGCAGGGAATAATGTTAGTCTTTTGATATCAGTTGAGTCCTGATTTGTGACCCAGTATGTGTTCTATTCTGGAGAAGGTTCCATGTGCACTTGAGAAGAATGAGTATTCTATTGTTTTAGGGTGGAATGTTCTGTATATATCTATGAGGTCCATCTGGTCCAATGTGTCACTCAATGCTTTTGTTTCTTTATTGATTTTCTGTTTGGATGATCTGTCTATTACTGAGAGAGGCGTGTTAAGATCTCCTAGTATTAATGTATTCATATCAATATGACTCATTATCTTGATTAATAGTTTTCTTATGTAATTGGCTGCTCCCATATTAGGGGTGTAGATATTTACAATTTTTAGATCATCTTGGTGTATAGTCCTTTTATGTAGTGTCCTTCTGTGTCTCTGACTACAGTCTTTAGTTTAAAATCTAATTTATCTGATATGAGAATTGCTACCCTGGCCTTATTTTGAGGCCCATTGGCATGAAAGATGCTTCTCCATCCCTTCACTTTCAGTCTGAGTGTATCTTTAGGTTCAAAATGGGTCTCTTGTAGACAACATATGGATGGGTCCTGTCATTTTATCCAATCTGCAACCCTGTGTCATTTTATGGATGCATTTAGGCCATTCACATTGAGAGTGACTATTGATAGATACGTTTTTATAGACATCGTGTTACCTTTGAAGTCTTTCTGTAGATTGTCTCTTTATTTCTGTTCAATGATATTTTTAGGATTTTTTCTCTTTTATAAAACCCCCCTTAAAATTTCTTGCAGTGTCGGCTTGGTGGTTGCATAGTCTTTTAAGCCTTGCCGGTCTTGGAAACTCTTTATCTCTCCATCCATTTTGAATGTCAGTCTTGCTGGATAAAGTATTCATAGCTGCTTGTTCTTCTCATTTAGTACCTTGAATATATCTTGCCAGCCCCTTCTGGATTGCCAGGTCTCTGTGGACAGGTCTGACATTATTCTGATGGGCTTTCCTCTGTAGGTAAGGAGCCTCTTTGTCCTCATGGCTTTCAAGAGATTATATCTACAATTATAATTTTTCAATTTTACTATCAGGTGCCTCAATGTTTTTTTAAGAATCTATAACTTTGGGGGGAGACCTTTCTGCCTCTAGTACATGAACGCTGGTTCCATTTGTGAGATTGGGGAATTTTTCATGTAGAACCTGTTCCACTATATCTTTTAGACTTCTTTCTTTCTCCTCTCCTTCAGGGATTCCAATAATTCTGATGCTGGAACGTTTCATGGCATCATTTATTTCCCTGATTCTGTTTTTGTGGCTTCTAAGCTGTTTGCTCCAGGCTTCCTCCTGATCCTTTCTCTCTATCTGTTTGTCCTCCAGATCACTAATTCTATCTTCTGTCTCAGTTACCCTAGCTTTTAGAGAATTTAGATTAGATTGGAACTCACTGAGAGCTTTGTGAACATCATCCCTGGTGGCTTTCAGTTCTGCCCTAACATTGTGAACATCATCCCTGGTGGCTTTCAGTTCTGCCCTAACATTGTGAACATCATCCCTGGTGGCTTTCAGTTCTGTCCTAATCAATTCTGTTTGGTCATCCATGGCTTTCTCCAACCTAGCTATTGCCTGGATAATTGTTAGCCTGAATTCCTTTTCTGACATATTGTCTGTGTCGATAGCCATTAGCTCTGTTGCAGAAGGTCCATCCTCTGTATTTTTCTTCTGTTGGGCAGTCCTCCTCCTAGTCATTTTGGTGAAAGATGACTGAACGGATGTAGCTGGATGTATTGACTGTGGTGTAGTCAAGGTGCACCCTGGAACACTTCTGAGCAATCAGGATTCCCCATCCAAATGAGAGAAAAAAGAAAAGAAAAAGAGAGAGAGAGAGAGAGGAAAAGGGGGGAAGATAAAAGAGAAGGCTCAGCCCAAATGGGCTCCAAGGTAAGATTTATGATGTATACAAACAAAAATAGACAAACAAAAAAACTGATAAAAGTATATGACAAGAGAAAATATATATATATATAAAAGCAAAAAAAAAAAAAAAGGAAGGACCTCATCAAAAAGAACACCAAGTATAAGATTTATATACTATCAGGACAAACACAAATACACAGAAACACTGGCGGACGGAAAAGATGGGAGAGTGGTTATAAATTCTCAGTGTGGGTGGGGAAAGTTATTTTGATTCTTCCTGGATGTATCTTGATATCTTTGTTAAAGGACTCAACTCTCCTAAGATAAAGAGGGATTAAAAATTGGTTTACCTAAAGGGGTAGCATTCATTGGGGAAAGGGAGTTACCTTGAAGTTTAAGTGTATTTGAATATTAGAAAATAAAAATATAAAAAAGAATAAACTAAATTTTTTTTTAATTTTAAAAATAGAAAAGCAAAAGAAAAACACGGGTGTATGAATCAAATGTTCAGGTTAGAAGGTTATTGTGGAATTTAATGTACTGGACATCTCACTGTGATGGTAAATAGGTTAAAAATTTTATCTATATATAAAAAAAATGAACCAGTATAGTGGGAACGAGTTAAAAATAAAAGTTGTATCTATAAAGTAGTGGTGGTTGTTCTCTTGTTTTTTTCTTCCTCTTCCTGGTTGGTTTTCTGGGGGAGGGGCCTGCCAGGTGGGTTTTCAGTCAATGATGTTCCCTGAGTTAAATCCTCCCACCCCCCTCAAAGGGGTGGGCTCTGAGGAAACCGGTTTTTTAGGCTTTTGTTCTCTGGATGTTTTTATGTTTGTTTATTTCTGGGGTTTTTTTCTCTCACCTTGACTGTTTTTGATGGTTTTTGGAGGTTTAGAGGAAAGCAAATTGCATCCCAACCACCCTCTCAGAGAGAAGCCTCAGATTGCTCCCCATGTGTGTTGCAGAGCTGCTGGCAGAGCAGGTTCTGAGTCACAGTCCCTGGGGATGCAGGATCTCCTCCTTGTACCCAAAACCAAGGGAGCAGCTAGCTGTCAGGGCAGTTCCAGACTGCCAGAGAGGTTCCAAGCAGCGATCGCACACTGAGATTTTCCCGCTGGATGGGGCTGGGAGTGCCTGGTCTTTTCAGTCGGAGAGCGCCGGGCTGTGCTTGGTCCTTCCGGTCTGAAAGCACTGGGTGGTGCACACAGGGTCTAAGAGCATCGGGATGGCCAGCACCTCTCGCGGGGGAGGGTGTGAGGCACGCATGCTCGCGCATGAGCGCATGCACCTCAGGTTCGGCCATCTGGCGAGGCTCCCAGCCCCTCACAGGAGCCAGACCCCATGCATTCTCAGGTGCACTGGTGGCTCAGGGACCAAGACCTGGTTTCTCCGCCTGCATTCTCTCTGGCTCAGCACCAGGGGAGGCTGTCCTGGGTCCGGGGACTTAAGCCCCTTTCCCTACCCGCCCCAATTCCCACAATTTCTCCCCCCTTCCCCCACCCCCACAATCTTTTGATCTTTTTGAGTGCTTTCAAACAGACTCCAAGTTAATGCTGGTCCCCAGACACAGGGCACTCTTGTATTGGGGTATTAATTTCCAATCGATCACCTCTGGTGGCTCCCTCCCCCTTTTGTTTATCTTCTGATATCAGTCCAACATTCCCACTCTGCTTTACCTGCCCACTGGCATCTTCTGCTCCTGTAGAGATCCAGATGTGTATAATTCTGATCTCAGGCTGATTTCATGGGTGATCGGAGTCCTTTGGTAGGTTATCAGCTTTCTTTAGGGTACAGGTTGAAAAGGCGCCTCCTCCTACTTCCCCGCCATCTTGTCTCCCCCAAGAATTTTATACAATTTCTAAAGGAGTTCTAACATTCAACCATATTATATAATCTAAGAAGATTTATCAGCACTTATTTGACAGAATTTCTTATATAATTTGACATACCAAACAAACAAGACTATTAGTCAAAAAGACTTCATTTGAAGGTTGAATTTTGGGAACTTTGTCTGAAACACCAGAAGGTTTTCAAGCACATTCCTAAATAAGAATTTTATTCCTAAATAAAATTCAATAATTATTTGTTTAACCCAGGTAGCAACAAGAACTTCTAAAGGCAAATGCAGAGGATTACATAATTACTAGCAATACTCTTTTAATAATGAGAAGGTTGAACTACAAGTAATCAAAGATCTGGTAAAGATAAAATTATAAACTTTATTTTTTTAAGGCAGATTAAAGAATAAACATTGTTTACAATTTTGATCAAAAATCTAACAAAACTGTCATTTCAACAGAGAGAAAATCCAAACTCCAACTTCATACAGGTTATTTCTGATATCAAAGCTCATTTATTCCAACAAAATTAACCTTTTTAAAATTCAGTCCCTCCTTTTTCTTCAGGTTATCTCCTATGTTGATACATACTTATTGAGATAAGGGCATCTAGAATATTCCATAGATGTGTTCTTGTAGTCGGTATTGTGATATGCTAACTAAAATTCTATCAGGAATGAAGGACTCCCAGCTGTAGGAATGCTGTCATCCTCAACTCTCAAAGTCCATCAGGGATATCCTTGCCTGAAGAAAGCTGAAAACAGGCCCTCTTCTCAGGTAATCACATCCAATGGTTATTATAAAAGCCCAGCCCTTTTGACCAAATTTAGGGTGTTTCTGAAGGGTAATTCAACTTTTAGTACTCCTGGGAGAATCACTTAAAGCTTCTTCCACCCGGCCTGCTGCCTTTTCCCTCTACCACCTTCCAAAGGCTGTTTCCACCAAGGAAAATTGATCATATTGCATGTCCACTATTCAGAATCTCCACTCTTTCAACCCCTTTGCTGATGCAAGTAGGGATGATGATCTGCTTTGTGCTGGCACTGATGATTATATCCATATAAGAATTCAACCAAGAAACAGCAGGAAGACCCTTACCACTGTCCAAGGGATCACTGATGATTACAATTAAAAAAAAAAAAAACTAGAGAAGGCCTTTAAGAAGAAATTTATGGAAATGGTACTATAATTGAGCAACCAAAATATGGAGAAGTAATTCAACCACAGGGTGACCAACACAAAAACATATGCCAGTTTCTGGTAGAGTTTAGACCGGCTATGGATAACTAGCTGAAGTTTCATGGGTTTTCAACAGCTTTGGCTCACTTAAGCTTAAGTGAGGATTTCCTTGCAATGAGTAGAATTTCCCTTCTGTCCCTTGTCACAAGTTCAAAAATCCCACAGATGGTATAATATAACCATCTGGGGTATGCTTTTAACTTGGACTAGTGTATGCAATAAACTGTCTAGTTTTAAACTTCCGCATTTAAATAGTGGTCAAGCAGTAGGCACCTGGCAGTAATGGGCCTGAAACTAAGCAGTAATGTGATGTTTTAATCCAGCCCACAGCCTCAAGATCACAGATGGGAACATCTTTCTCACCAGACATATCCTACCTAATCGATGTCCAAACACAAGAATGTGAGGCCGAACTTCTATCCGAGTTAAGATTTTGACAAGGCAACAAACTTCAAACTGATGTGTCAGTCATGTAGCTAGCTGCAGAACTTGCAACTCAATTAAGGACAGTTGCCCAATGCCATGTAAAGTAACAGACTGGTTTTTGGTATATTTTTCCCTTCAGTTTTAATGTTATGTAATATATTTAAACCCTTATTTAAATAAAACTTGTTTTCAGAAACAAAAAAAGAAGCAAAGTCTCTAAGGCACAATTTCCAAATATCTCACTTTAAAACAACCTAATTGCAAGCTAGTATTATAAATTGTGGATCTTTTGATTGGTAATTTTTCCTAGGTATCTAATGAATATTGTGGTCAAGAAGCATTGCAAAAATAAATTTTAAAATTAATTAATTAATTAATTAATTAATTAAATTTCTCCAATTTTGGAGAATACTATCCAAAATGTTGTGTATAGATTTTTATTTATGTATTTATTTGAGAAAGAGTGCATGCAAGCAGGGGGAGGGGAGAGTAAGAGCGACAAGCAGATTCTGCACTGAGTGTGGAGCTTGAAAGGGGGCTTGATCCCAGGACCCTGAGATCATGACCAAGAGTCAGATGCTTAACTGGCTGAGTCACCCAGGCACCCTAACACTTTCTTTCTCTCTTTCTGTCTTTCTTTCTTCCTTTTTCTTAGATGTTATATATTTATTTTTCAGAGAATGAGAGAGCACAAAAGCAGGAGGATCAGCAGGCAGAGGGAGAAACTGACTCCCCACTGAGCAGGGAGGTAGATGAGGGACTTGAGGCAGACACTTAACAATGGAGTCATCAAGGTATCCCACCCTAGCCCTTTTTTAATCAAGCAAGAAAAGAAGGCTAAGAGATCCAAAACTCTCCATTTGGTTTCCTTGGCCAAAAAAACTGCTGGAATGGATAAATGAATTCAGTAAGTTCACAAGGATACAAAATTAATATACAGAAATCCATTGTATTTCTATACAGTAATAAAGAAATGAAAACTAACTAATAATGAAAGAGAAACTAAGAAAACAATTAAATTGAAAATTACATCATAAATAATAAAATAACTAGGCATAAATTTAAAGGAGGTGAATAATAATAATAAATCAGGGAGGAAAAACAATTCCAAAAACATGGTAAAGGAGCCTGTATTGTCATTATTATTAAAGTCCCCTCAGATTTCTTTGAAACTTCAATTTACGTCTTCCTTTGCCCTGTTGAAACTTCCTAGTTTTAGTACTTTCTTAAGCCCCAATCCTCAATTAACCTTACTGCTTCAAAAACCACAAAACTAGCTAGCAAGAAAGTGTTAGTCTTGTAAAAGTATTCCATATCATCATTGTAACAAAGTACAAACAACAACAAGTAAACAGCCGGCCTCTAAAGCCAATCTTCTAACTTCCATTATGGACATTTTCTTCCTAGAATTTCCAAAGACTCTTGCCTTCTAAACAAACCAGCAACAGTAGTCTAATATCAAGTACCCTCAAATTACTTTCCTGAAGCTTCCAAACCCATTATTTGAAAAATTATTCTAAACTGTCTGGAGTCATTTTTGGTTGTCAAACTGTAGAAGGGGTTCTACTGGTAGAATATAGAGGTGCTGCTAAACATCCTACAATGTACAGGACAGTCTTTTACCACCAAAAATTATATGGTCCAGAATGTCAATAGAGCCAAAGTTTAGAATACTTCCCTTATATCTTTTGGGCCCATGAAATACATAATTTCATGTAAAACACTTTTAGAGACATCATCAATAAAAAGGTTTAAAGTTCTTTCATACTCATCTTTCTGTATAAGAGTTCCTTGCTACTTGAGATTCCTGGATGGCTCAGTGGTAGAACATGCAACTCTTGAGATCTTGAGGTTGTGAGTACAAGTCCATATTGAGGTTGGAAATTATTTTAAAAATTTCTTAAGTTAAAAAAAGAGAGGTATCTGGGTGGCTCAGTTGGTTAAGTGTCTGCATTTGGCTCAGGTCATGATCTCAGTGTCCTGGGATAGAGGCCCACATTGGGCTTCCTGTTCAGTGGGGAGTTTGCTTCTCCTTCTATCTCTGCCTCTGTCCCTTCCTTATGCATTCACTCTGTGTGTGTGTGTGTGTGTGTGTGTGTGTGTGTGAAATAAATAAGTGAATAATTTTTTTTTTAAAAAGAGTTCCTTGGTAATCTAAAAAAGAAAAAACACATTTCATTAAATGTATACATTCATCAAAATATGAAGATATTCTTTAGTTTGATTTTACTAAACACCTTGAACTAGACAAGAAATTAATTTATAATAGGCCATTATTTTTATAATGGCTAGTTATAACACATAGGAGTAAGAGTAATACCACAATTAGTAATAAAGGAGCACAGGTACTGAAATGACTAACAGATTAGAAGAAAGATGCAAGAGCTTAAGTGGTGATGGTTGCACAACATTGCAATGAACTTAATACCACTGCATTGGACATATAGAAGTAGTTAAAACAGAGGTTAAAATGAAAATACAGAGCCAAATGGTTTGGTCATTGACTTGACTTAGGCAAGTCACCAAATTAGGGCCTAATATATAATATAATTGCAATTTCAACCTTCCCAAGAAATGTAGTCTTCACTAATCAGTCAGGAACTTTCTAGTAAGCACCCAATAAGGTAATCTATCACATGGGTCCTCTTCATCTCCCTAACGAAAATGAGGTGATCCTCCAATAAGTTATCCTAGCTTTACCCTTAATGAAATCTGAGCTGCCCAGAACACTCCTTTATTTTCTTTTGGTAGTGACTAATAACTCATCCTCCCCAACACACACACACACACACACACACACACACACACACACACACTACTTCCTATTAAAAACTTTCCATTTTGTACAAGTCCTTGTCTGTCTCTTACTTGATGGATGGAATGCTGCCCAATTCGTGAGTTAATTAATAAGCCAATTGGATCTTTAAATATAATGTTGAATTTTTGTCTTTTAATAGAAGAAACTCTGTTATATATTTCATCATTTTTTAAAAATGTAATACACCAAAACCACATTCATCATCATCAGTGAGTCAATTGTACTGTGTGTGAATTATATATTGACAGAATTGTTGTGATTATCCATTAACTACCTTCTGCCTATAACATTTGAAGAACCTGAAAACATAATTTTTTATTTCATTATTTTTTTTTAGGTTTTATTTATTTGTTTGATAGAGACACAGCATGAGCAGGTGAAGGGGCAGAATGAGAGAGAAATGCAGACTCCCCACTGAGCAAAGAGCCTGATGCAAGGATAAATCTCAGGACCCTGGGATCATGCCCAAAGCAGACACCTAACTAACTGAGCACCCAGGTACCCATAATTCATCATTTATACATGGTTAAAAAACATGTGGAGTAGTAAAGATAAAACTATAGACATCAATGTTGTGTAAAAGAGCAAAGGAAGGCAGTATGAGAGTGGTACTATTCTGGATAAATTTTAAATTCAGAATTAATATGATTTAGTGAGGGATTGATTCAAATGTAAATAAGAGTTAGGAATAACTCCAAAAGTTTTAGAGTGGGCAATAATGGGAAGAATCTAGTCATGAGATAGAAAAGAGTAATTGAGTAGCAGGTGAAAGTAGCTAAGAAATCAAAAATTAGACTCTAGACTGTATGCTTGATATCCCCAATTAAATATTTATATCTAAATATGATGAGTATTCAGTTCAGGGGAGGGACCTGCTCTAAAAATATAAATATGTGAATCAGGTTATGTGATGGTGTTGATAAGATTACTTAAACAATGAAGCAAGTTATCTCTATTCATAAGTTAAATTCTAAAATAGTAACAAAACAAAACTGTACACCCATACAGACCGTTGAACATACACATTTGTATTGCAAAGGTCTAGTTATATGCATGTTTTTTAAATTAATATATTGGCGGGACACCTGGCTGGCCATTCGGTTAAGTCTGACCCTTGATTTTAACTTAGGTGATGATTTTAGGGTCCCGAAAAAGAGCCCTATACTGGGATTCACACTGGGTATGGAGTGTGCTTGAGATTCTCTCTCACTTCTCTGCTACCCTTCCATGTCTGCTGAATAAGGAAAGGGTTAAGGTATTGGCAGGTAAAGGTAGGAGGCCTCTGGCTGGGCTCTGAAATTATTCCTGGCAGGCAGAAGCACTAAGCCAGAGTGAACAAGAGATAAGGAAACAGACCACCTGTCCCTGAATATTAGTGAGGTTTTGTTTGTTTTGTTTTGGGTTGCTGCAGTGTCTAGTATATCAATGAAAATGGCCAAACCTCAAAGAATTAAGTCACTAAGGATGTTACCAATAGTTCATGCTCAAACTAAGACAGCACAAGAATCTCAAGGCCACAAGCTTCCACAAGGTCAGTTCTCAATAAAATACTGCCACTAGAAACCCTCCATGGCAACCCATTCAGGACCCCTCTCACTCCAGAGAGCTTCTTCTTTCCTTTTTGCTCTCACCTTCACTTCATGAACTTCCATTTCACTTCACCTCTTTGTGTCTGAGAGTTTCATTCTTCAAATCCATGAGACAAAAACCCTGCAATCCTTCAACACCGCCATGTATATGCACTCGTTCTCACTCTAAAATTAATAAAGGGGATGCCTGGGTGACTTAGTCATCAACTGTCTGCCTTCTCATCAGATCATGATCCCAGGGTCCTGGAATAAAGTCCTGCATCAGATCCCTGTTCTTCCCCCTCCCTCGCCTCTGCCTTGCTTTTGCTCCATCTGTCTGTGACAAACAAACAAATAAAATCTTTTTTAAAGTAAAACAAAATAAATAAAATATTAAAAAATAATAATATGTGGAGGAAATTTTGGAGATATGAGACACTTTGAAAAAATTCACAAATCATGTAGCCTAGAAATATTAAAAAATTTTAAGCAGAACTTCAATATGTCATTAATGTGTAAAATATATTTAGACAGTAGTCTAGTTTGCCATTTGTTACTCTAAAATACAATAAATCCTTGAACAAAGTGGAGGGTTAGGGCATTGACACCCCATATAGTTGAAAATATGTGTGTAACTTCTCATTCTCCCTAAGTTACCTAGTAACAACTTCCTGTTGCCTAGAAGCCTTTCTGATAGAACAGTTAACACATATTTTGTATGTTAAATGTACCATATACTATATTCACCCAATAAAGCTAGAGAAAAGTAGATGTTATTAAAATCATAAAGAAGAGAAAATACATTTACAATACTGGACTGTATTTATGGGGGGAAATATCTGCTTATAAAAAGATCCATATGGTTCAAACCCATGCTGTTCAATGACCAACTATATATACAAACCTATTATAAAAATTTTAAAATTATCTAAGGTTACACACGTTTTCAGAGTGTACATACTACCATCTACAGTTGATAGATATATGAACTAAAGCAAAGATGCAATATTAAATACAAACTGTACTAGTGTAATAATTCCTTAGCTGCTCTCTGTTGCTCTTGCAGTGACCTCAAGTGTCATAAATACTTTTCAAACTATGTGACTAATCATCTCCTGAACAGTTCATCTCCTACCACAGAAGAATGTGATCTCTTGCTGTTCTTATGTATTTTCCATGGAGTTTAGTGTAGCATCATGAACCTCAAATAACACCACAGTACCATTAAAATTGCCCCTAGTGATGCTGGAAGTGCTCCAAAGAAGCAAAGTCATGATATTATGACAAAAAGTTGAATTTTCTGATATGTACTGTAGGTTAAGGCCAGCAGCTGCAATTGCCCACCATTCTAAGACAAATGAATCAAACATAAAGACTTTTTTTTTTTTTAAGGTAAATCCATGAAATCATCAATACAGCCAGGCTAGCTGGTACAAAAATTTGTCATTGTCTTTTGAGAAACACCTTTTCATCATGTTACAAACATCACTTTCATGTGGGATTGCTCTCAGGAAGGCATTTCTATAGACTCTTGTAATGGACTAGAAAAAGGAAAAGTCATTATACAACTTAAAGCAAAAGGAAGTTGAAGGGAGGAGTCAAGATGGCGGAGGAGTAGCAGGCTGAGATGACATCAGGTAGCAGGAGATCAGCTAGATAGTTTATTAAACCATTCCAAACACCTACAAATCCAGCAGGAGATCAAAGAGAAGAGCAACAATTCTAGAAAGAGAAAATCAACCACTTTCTGAAAGGCAGGACCGGTAGAGAAGTGAATCCAAAGTCACGGGAAGATAGACCACCAGGGGAGAGGCAGGTTCCTGGCAAGCAGCAGAGCAACAGAGCACAAAATCAGGACTTTTAAAAAACTGCTCCACTGAGGGACATTGGTCCACAGGCTAAGCAGGGATGGAGCCTTCGTGGGGACAGCATGGTCTCAGGTCCCGTGGGGTCACAGAAGGATCGAGGGTGTCTGAGTGTCACAGAGCTCACAGGTATTAAAGCAGGGAAGCTGGTTACAGAGACAGAGCTGAGGAGTGAGCGCTCAACTTGGGGTTACCTTAAACTGTGATCAGTGGCACAGTCAAGCCACTGCTCTTTGAGCAGGGACCCCACAATTGGCAGATCCAGGGACATCCCCCTGGAAGAGCAGCAGGGATCTGCTGGGTTTGGAGACTCCAGGTGGGGCTGTGTCCCAGAGAAAAAGACATGTGGTCATAGGCCAGCCCTCGGCACAAAGCCGGAGACCAGGGAGATGGGAGTGATTGAGTGCTTTTCTCTGAGGGCACATTGAGGAGTGGGAGTGGGGCCTCAAGATCTCCGCTCCTCCGGGCCGGAGATTGGGAGGCCGCCATTTTCATTCCCATCCTCCAGAACTCTACAGAAAGAGTCCATGGAACAAAAGCTCCCTAAAGCAAACCTGAGCAGATTACTTAGCCTAGCCCCTGGCAAAAACACTTGAGAATCATGGCAACAGGCGCATCCCCCAGAAGATTAGCAAGAAATCCAGCCAAGATCAAATTCACTTATCAAGGAGAACAGCAGAATTCCAGAGGAGGAGAAAGCAAAGCATGGAATTCATGGCTCTCTCCCTTTGATTCTTTAGTGTTGCAAAGTTAATTGATTTTTTTCTTATTCTAATTTTTTAAACTTTTACTCTTTCCTCTTTCAACGTTTTTAACTAGTTTATCTTAACAATACCTTTCAAAAAAAATCTTTTTAACCTTCATAGTCATATTTTATCCTTCACTGTACCTAACTTCATTTTTTGTATACACATAGGGTTTTTTCTTCTAAAAAAAAAAATTGGGATATAACTTCTTCCAGTAGATCAAAATATACCTAAATCTAGCACAGGGCTTTGTTCTAGCCTCCAGCCTGAGCAAATTCTCTCCATTTTCTTTTTCTTTCTTTTCCAAACCAACTTACAAACTCCTTTCTTAGAATTTTTTTTTAATTCTCATCTTTATAGTCATACTCCATCCCTTCATTGTGTTTACCCTTATTTTGTGTGTGTGTGTGTATATATATATATGTATACATATATATACATATATACATATATATATATATATATATATATACACACAAATATATATAAATATATTTTTTTTTCTTTCTTTCTTTAAAGTTTTGGGAGGTAGTTTCTTCTAAGAGACCAAAATACTCCCAAAATTAAGTGCGTGGATCTGTTCTATTCACCAGTCTAATATACATTTTTTTCCTTTCCTTTTTTTTATTTTTTTATTTTTTGTTTTGTTAAATTTTTTTTCTGAATTTCTTTTTACCCTCTCTTCCCCCATGATTTGTGGTCTCTTCTGATTTGGTTGATGCACATTTTCTGGGGGTCTTTGTCACCCTTTTAATATTTTATTCTCTCATTCATATATTTTTTTAAAGATTTTATTTATTTATTTGACAGAAGGAGATCTGAAGTAGGCTAAGAGGCAGATAGAGAGAGTGAGAGAGAGAGTGGAAAGCAGGCTCCCCACTGAGGAGAGAGCCCAATGTGGGGCATGATCCCAAGAACCTGAGATCATGACTTGAGCCTAAAGCACAGGCTTTTAACCCACTGAGTCACCCAGGTGCCCCTCCTTCATATATTCTTTTTTTTTTTTTTGTAGGAAATTTATTTTTTTTTTCAGCGTAACAGTATTCATTCTTTTTGCACAACACCCAGTGCTCCATGCAAAACGTGCCCTCCCCATCACCCACCACCTGTTCCCCCAACCTCCCACCCCTGACCCTTCAAAACCCTCAGGTTGTTTTTCAGAGTCCATAGTCTCTTATGGTTCGCCTCCCCTCCCCAATGTCCATAGCCCGCTCCCCCTCTCCCAATCCCACCTCCCCCCAGCAACCCCCAGTTTGTTTTGTGAGATTAAGAGTCATTTATGGTTTGTCTCCCTCCCAATCCCATCTTGTTTCATTTATTCTTATCTGGATAAAATGACAAGGTGGAAAAACTCACCACAAAAAAAGGAACAAGAGGCAGTTCAGAAAGCTAGTGACCCAATCAATATGGAGATTGGTAATATGTCAGATCTAGAGTTCAGAATGATGATTCTCAAGGTGGTAGCTGGGCTCAAAAAAGACATGGAAGATATTAGAGAAACTCTGTCTGGAGAAATAAAAGCCCTTTCTGAAGAAATAAAAAAATTAAAATCTAACTAAGCTGAAACCAAAAAAGCTATTAAGGAGGTGCAATCAAAAATGGAGGCTCTTACTGCTAGGATAAATGAGACAGAGGAGAGAATTAGTGATATAGAAGACCAAATGACAAGAATAAAGAGGCTGAGCAAAAGAGATACAAACAACTACTGGACCACGAGGGGAGAATTTGAGAGATAAGTGATACCACAAGACAAAACAACATTAGAATAATTGGGATTCCACAAGAAGAAGAAAGAGAAGGGAGCAGAAGGTACATTGGAGTGAATTATTATAGAGAATTTCCCTAATATGGCAAAGGAAACAAGCATCAAAATCCAGGAGGTACAGAGAACCCCCCTGAAAATCAAAAAGGATAGGTTCACACTCTGTCATCTAGGAAAATTTACAATTCTTAGTGACATAGAGAAAATCCAGAAAGCAGTCCATGACAAGAAGTCTGTAACATACAATGGTAAAAATCTTAGATTGGCAGCCGACTTATCCAGAGACACCTGGAAGGCCAGAAAGAACTGACATGATATATTCAGAGCACTAAATGAGAAAAATATGCAGCCAAAAATACCATATTCAGCTAGGCTATCATTGAAAATAGAAGGAGAGATTAAAATCTTCCAGGACAACCAAAAACTAAAAGAATCTGTAAACATCAAACCAGCTATACAGGAAATATTGAAGGATGTCCTCTAAGCAATGAGAGAGCCTAAAAATAACAGGCCAGAAAGGAACAGAGACAATCTACCATAACACTTACCTTACAGGCAATACAATGGCATTAAATTCTTATCTCTCAATAGTTACCCTGAATGTAAATGGGCTAAATGCCCCAATCAAAAGACACTGGATATCAGAATGGATAAAAAAAACAAGACCCATCAATATGCTGTCTACAAGAAACTCACTTTAAACCCAAAGACACCTCCAGATTTAAAGTGAGGGGTGGAAAACAATTTATCATGCTAATAGATATCAAAAGAAAGTGGGGTGGCAACCCTTATATCAGATAAATTAGATTTTAAGCCAAAGACTATAAGAGATGAGGAAGGACACTATATCATACTCAAAGGGTCTGTCCAACAAAAAGATCTAATAATTTTAAATAGTTATGCACCGAACATGGGAGCAGCCAACTATATTAACCACTTAGTAACAAAATCAAAGAAACACACTGACAATAATACAATAATAGTAGGGGACTTTAACAGCCCCCTCATTGTAATGGACAGATCATCCAAGCAAAATATCAACAAGAAATAAAGGCCTTAAATGACACACTGTACCAGATGGACACCACAGATATATTCAGAATATTCCATCCCAAAGGAACAGAATACACATTCTTCTCTAGTGCACATGGAACATTCTCCAGAATAGATCACATCCTAGTTCACAAATCAGGTCTCAACTGATTCCAAAAGATTGGGATCATTCCTGCATATTTTCAGACCACAATGCTCTGAAGCTAGAACTCAATCACAAGAGGAAATTAAAGAACCCAAATACATGGAGACTAAAGACCATCCTTCTAAAGAATGAATGGGTCAACCAGGAAATTAAAGAAGAATTGAGGGGTGCCTGGGTGGCTCAGTGGGTTAAGCCTCTGCCTTCAGCCCAGGTCATGATCTCAGGATTCTGGGATCAAGCCCCACATCAGGCTCTCTGCTCAGCAGGGAGCCTGCTTCCCTCTCTCTCTCTGCCTACTTGTGATCTCCCTCTGTGTCAAATAAATAAATAAAATCTTTTTTTAAAAAAAGAAGAATTGAAAAAATTCATGGAAAAAATGATAATAAAAACACAATGGTTCAAAATCTGTGGAACACATATGTGGAACACAAGCGATATAAGCCTTTCTCAAGAAACAAGAAAGGTCTCAAATATACAACCTAACTCTACACCTAAAGAGCTGGAAAAGAACAGCAAAGAAAGCCTAAACCAAGAAGGAAAAGAAATAATAAAGATCAGAGCAGAAATCAATGAAATAGAAACCAAATAAACAATAGAACAAATCAATGAAACTAGGAGCTCGTTCTTTGAAAAAATCAATAAGATTGACAAACCCTTGGCCAGACTTACAGAAAAGAAAAAAGAAAGGACCCAAATTTAAAAAATCATGAATGAAAGAGGAGAAATCACAACCAACACTAAAGAAATACAAACAACTATAAGAACATATTATGAGCAACTATATGCCAGCAAATTTGACAACCTGGAAGAAATGGATGCATTCCTAGAGACATATAAACTACCACAACTAAACCAGGAAGAAATAGAAAACCTGAACAGACCCATAACCAGTAAGGAGATTGAAGCAGTTGTCAAAAATCTTCCAACAAACTAGAGCCCAGGGCCAGATGGCTTCCCAGGGGATTCTACCAAACATTTAAAGAAAAAATAATTCCTATCCTCCTGAAACTGTTCAAAAAAATAGAAATGGAAGGGAAACTTCCAAACTCATTTTATGAGGCCAGCATTACATTGATCCCAAAACCAAAGATCCTATCAAAAAAAAAAAAGAATTACAGACTAATATTCTTAATGAGCACAGATGCGAAAATTCTCACCAAGATACTAGCCAATACAATCCAAAAGTACATTAAAAGGATTATTCACCACAACCAAGTGGAATTTATCCCAGGATTGCAAGTTTTTTTCAACATCCACAAATCAATGTGAAACAATACATCAATAAAAGAAAGAACAAGAACCATATGACACTCTCAATAGATGCTGAAAAGGCATCTGACATAGTACAGCATTCTTTCCTGATCAAAACTTTTCAAACTGTAGGGATAGAGGGCACATACCTCAATATCATCAAAGCCATATGAAAATCCCACAGTGAATATTATTCTCATTGGAGAAAAACTCAGAGCTTTTCTGCTAAGGTCAGGAACACAGCAGGGATGTACATTATCAAGACTGCTATTCAACATAGTACTGGAAATCCTAGCCTCAGCAATCAGACAACAAAAAGAAATTAAAGGCATCCAAATTGGCAAAGAAGAAGTCAAACTCTCACTCTTTGCAGATGATATGATACTTTATGTGGAAAACCCAAAAGATTCCACTTCAAGTGTGTTAGAACTTGTACAGGAATTCAGTAAAGTATCAGGATATAAATCAATGCAAAGAAATCAGTTGCATTTCTATACACCAACACCAAGACAGAAGAAAGAGAAATTAAGGAGCTGTCCCATTTACAATTGCACCCTAGGATACCTAGGAATAAATCTACCCAAAGAGGCAAAGAATCTATTCTCAGAAAACTATAAAGTACTCATGAGTGAAATTGAGGAAAACACAAAGAAATGGGAAAATGTTCCATGTTCATGGATTGGAAGAACAAGTATTGTGAAAATGTCCCTGCTACCTAAAGCAATCTACATGTTTAATGCAATCCCTATCAAAATCCTGTCCATTTTTTTCAAAGACATGGAACAAATAATCCTGAAATTTATATGGAACCAGAAAAGACATCAAATAGCCAAAGGAATATTGAAAAACAAAGCCAAAGTTGGTGGCCTCACAATTCCAGACTTCAAGCTCTATTACAAAGCTGTCATCATCAAGACAGTATGGTACTGGCACAAAAACAGACACATAGATCAATGGAACAGAATAGAGAGCCCAGAAATAGACCCTCAATTCTATGGTCAACTAGTCTTTGACAAAGCAGGAAAGAATGTCCAATGGAAAAAACACAGTCTCTTCAACAAATACTGTTGGGAAAATTGGACAGCCACATGCACAAAAATGAAACTGGACCATTTCCTTATACCACACATGAAAATAGGCTCAAAATGGATGAAGAATCTCAATGTGAGAAAGGAATCCATCAAAAGTCAACAACACAGGCAGCAACCTCTTTGACCTCAGCCGCAGCAACATCTTCCTAGGAGCGTCACCAAAGGCGAGGGAAGCAAGGGCAAAAATGAATGATTGGGACTTCATCAAGATCAAAAGCTTCTGCACAGCTAAGGAAACAGTCCACAAAACCAAAAGACAACTGACAAAATGTAAGAAGATATTTGCAAATGACCTATCAGATAAAGGGCTAGTACCCAAAATCTATAATGAATTTATCAAACTCAACACCCAAAGAACAAAAAATCCAATCAAGAGATGAGCAAAGGACATGAACAGACATTTCTGCAAAGAAGACATCCAAATGGTCAACAGACAAATGTTGTCTGTTGCTCCACATCACTTGGAGATATGATCAGGAAAATACAAATCAAAACCACAATGAGATATCACCTCACACCAGTCAGAATGGCTAAAATTAACAAGTCAGGAAATGACAGATGCTGGCGAGGATGCGGAGAAAGGGGAACCCTCCTCCACTGTTGGTGGGAATGCAAGCTGGTGCAACCACTCTGGAAAACAGCATGGAGGTTCCTCAAAAAGTTGAAAATACAGCTACCCTATGACCCAGCAATCACACTACTGGGTATTTACCTTAAAGATACAAACATAGTGATCCAAAAGGGCACGGGCACCAAAATGTTTATAGTGGCAATGTCCCCAGTAGCCAAACTATGGAAAGAACCTAGATGTCCACCAACAGATGAATGGATAAAGAAGATGTGGTATATATATACACATATATATGTGTATACACATATATATACATATATATGTATATGGTGATATATATGTATATATATGTGTGTGGATATATATGTGTATATACATATATATCTTACTGTTTCATACTTTGCTTTCAAAGCATTGCCTTACTCTGTAATGATGCTTCTCAGAATAGGAGAAGAATGTGAGAATAGGAGAAGCTGTGTATCAACCTATCATCACCAGTAACGATTTCTTCTTTAATGTATCTGTGTCCAATTTTGTATTATAAATGTGACTGTAATACCATATGCAGTAAGATTTTGTAATGATTCATTCATTAATGTATAGTCTGACGATCGAGAAGCACTATACACAGGGCGCCTGGGTGGCTCAGTCGCTTAAGTGTCTGCCTTCGGCTCAGGTCATGATCCCAAGGCCCATATCAGGCTCCCTCCTCAGTGGGGAGCCTGCTTCTCCCTCTCCCACTCCTGCTGCTTGTGTTCCTCTCTCGCTGTCTATATCTGTCAAATAAATAAATTAATAATCTTAAAAAGAAAAAAGAAGCACTATACACTACACACTACACTGGCTACCAAAAGCAACCATATTGCCACTTCTTTGTTATCAATGCACAAATTGTTAAACCTGTAAATAAATATGAATTTCTTTTTCACATTACCTTTTCCTTTTTGATGTCTAGTTTTAGCACTACATACAGCATCTACAGTGTTTTCTATCATATGTAAGACAACACTGATGCAGATACTGGCATGATGATTCATGGTATGACAGATGACATAAATTTATACTGTTGATAAATACAATTCTGTAAGTGTATCTTATCTTACTTATGGCTTTATAGTAACTTTTCTTTAGCCTACTTGAAGAATACAAATATAATACTTATACAAAATATGTGTTAATCAACTGTTTATATCATCAATAAGGCTTCAGGCCAGCAGCAGGCTATTAGTAAAGCATGCTGCAAGGGGTTAATGATATTAAGAGTAACAAGAAACATAAAGCTTCTTTACCAGAGACCTGTTTCTTCCTAACCAGTCATTGTGTCTTTTAGACCACACTAACAAATCCACTAGATATCTCTGCAGAAATGAAGACTGACACAAATATAGATCACTGATATGATTCCAGCCTATGAAAAGCAAGGCCCACATTTATCAAGGTTAGGAACACAATATAATTCAAGGAATTTTATCCCTCTCATAGGAAAACAAATAAGCAACAACAACAAAATCATTAGGAGCAGTGGTTTTTGTTTTCATGTTTTCAATTTCCCATACACATGCAACCTTCAAAAATATGACACTTTTTCATAGCGGTAGAGACATTTTAAAAATGAACTCCATGAACTAATTATAAAAAACAGAAGACAAACAAACAACAACAAAAAGAAACCAACAACTTTTTACTAAAGTAAATGCTGGAAAACAACATAAATCCCAGAGGGAGGGAAGAAAAAGTAAACTTTGTGCTTATTTTATACACAATATATCTTGTGCCAATTTAGTCATAAAAAATTATAATCCAAACTTTTAAAATGTGCTGTCAAATAGGAGGAAATATGTTTTCTATCTTTAGTTTTTAACAGCTTATATATTAATGTAAAATTTAAATTATTTTACTGTGGTCCAAGAGTTTTTTCTTCAAGCATAACTCTTATTACTCTTCTTTGTGCATCTGTCTTGGTAAGGACTGCTATAGCTCAAAATGGCTAAAATTCAATAAAAAGCTAACAATCTGTATATCTGACAAGCCTTTGGTCCAACACCTTCTAAAGGGGACCTGGTGGAATTAAGCTGGATGACTTTCCAAAGCACTTAGAGGTCAATCAGGATCAGGAGCTCAACTTAGGCCCAGTGCATCGGGAATGCTTTCACTGTTCTAAGCCAGAAGATAGGGTAGCCTAGCCACACAGTCCTTAACACCACAGCTCCAGAAAGAAAAGGGAAGAATATGAGAAGTTACAAAAGTTATGATTGAAGAAGAAACTGTTAACACTACCATAAAATAATTTCAAACTTTACATTAATGTCAATGAATCTCACATTTTAAAGGTAATATAGGCATTTTAAAGAGATCTCTAATTTTTTAAGGTATAATTTATGATAGAGGGGAAGGAAACACAGGAAACAAAGAAACACAAGCAAGGAAGAGAGACAGATACAGAAGCAGAATCCTAAGCAAGGAGCCTGACACTGGACTTATCCCAGGACCACGGAGATGCTTAACTGACTGAGCCACCCAGGCATCTCCATATATTAAATTTGAAAATCTAATTACCTTTATTAAGGATTCATGAATGTATGCTATCAGCATGCTATCTAGCAGACAGAAGAGAACTTCAAAAGGCTACAAAATGGAAAGTTTTTTTTTATTTATTTTTTCCATTTTATTTATTTTTTCAGCGTAACAGTATTCATTGTTAAAATGGAAAGTTTTTTAAAGGCAGGACAAGGAAGTCATAAACAGAAATATATGCATATATTATTCCAAATGAGATCACCTTCATTTGGGGACAAAAGAGTCTGACTAGTGAAAGTACCTCATCTTACTTTGAATGGGCCCATATGACATATTACATTATCAGTGTGGATCAGTGGAAATTACTAACCAGTTTAGACTGCATTTCCAGGGGAGAAGGAAAGTACAGTTAGTTTAGGGTATGCTCTAGGTTAGTGACTTGGCCTTGATACCATTGAGACCTATGGTTTCTTTTCACCAATACAAATAGTCAATTATTGTTGGTATGACTCTAAGTAATATAATGTTATATATCAAGTATATCTCAATTAAAAAAATAAATAAACAGATAATGATCAGACCATATATAAAAATAGAACTTTCTCCTGCTAACTGCCTAGGAAATCAAACCTTAGCTATAACAATCGAGATAGCCAGATTGTTATAAATCATACCTCTAATAACCAGATTGCTATTTTTAATAATAATCCAGAGCTAAACAGTAATTTTTATAATGATCATTCCAAAATGGCCATAATTTGATTAATAATGGACATGTTCCTTAATTTTTATCCCCTGATTCAATTTAGATACAAACAAAGCCAATATACACTCCTAACAAAGCATGTAGGATTCCTCTTTTCTAGCTTACTTATCTACAGTTTCCTTAGCCAATATTTTCCAATCAGGAAAGACCTGGCATCTTTCTCCAATATAAAGCTTTCCAATCTCCTGCCTACCTCTGAGCTGAATGATTGTGACTGATTCTTTTACTACAGCAAACTCAGAATTGATAGCTTTGGTTTTTCTCATTCAGCTGGTCTTATTTCTAGATTCCTTTCTGATGTAATTGATCAGAATTTAGACCTAGCTTTCAAGAATTTTAAAAAGTTCCTCAGGGGATTATGTTTAACCAAGGAAGATATCCATGGCAAAGAACTTCAACTGTTGTGATCCTTTCCAAATATCTCTTTCTACAGCTTTCTCTCTTATTAAGAAATGTTCACATTCCTCTTTGAATTTAGACTATTCTTCATCTTATCTACCTTTCTGTTGATACTGTGAAAATTAATAAAAGGAAACTTCCATAAAATGGAGCTTGGAAAAATTGGCATTCCTACCGTTCCTTCACAACTGCAAACCGGACAGGAAGAGACAGATCTTGCTTGTGGATACTGCTTTACTATACTTACATAAGGAAGAAAGATTTATCTCTTCTCTCCCAGCTTCCCACAACAGTCCAGCCAATAAGAATACACTATATTTTTTAACTCTCTCTGTAGCCAATGTACTTTTTCTATATAGCAGCTTCTTCAAAGTCCCCTTCCTCTAACATAGAGCATTAAGAGCCTTCCTGCTCTTTCTTCTCCAAACTTGCCTATGGCTTTGATGCAGCTTACTTGTTCAGAATTGCAATTCTCTGCTGTTCCCCAGTAAACCCTTATTTTGGGTTACCATTACTAGGCGGTCAACATGGGGATCCCAGAGAAGACACCAACAGTTCCAGGACTGATGAGCAAGTAAATGGTGGGTACGTATAGAACTGATTGGACTTAAGTCTTTCTCTCCAACCTGGATTTCAGGGTAAGTTTTCTCCTGGATTTGGAGCTTCCTTCTTTCTGTCTGAACTGTCTGTGCTTACCTGGAATTTTTTTTAAGTCCTTGGTTTTTGTTTCCATCTTCTGAAAGTACTTGTTTGGTATTTAGTCTGACTCCACCCTGGAATTAGACTGTTTCTGATAGAATTATGTTTGCCTTTGGTCTGAATCCTGTTTGGAATCACTGCTTATACAGAACTGTGCCAGTTTGAACTGTTAGCCTTCAGTCCTATTTGATTGGATTGTTTGTTGGAATTGTGTTGCTTGAAATTCTGCAAGCCTTTGGGTCAATTCATTTTGGGAACTGGATTGTTTCAGTTGGAACTGAGCCTATTAGAACTGTGTAGTCTTTGTTCCTAGTCCTGTCTGCTGTTTTACTCTTCTACCTCGAACTGTACTAACCTTCAGCCCAATACCTCTCTCTCTCTCTGGAACTATGCTGGTTTCTAGTTTGATTCCTAAAAAGTCTCTAAGAAATGGAATGACAGTCAACATAATGCTTTAAGAGTGCTCAGCCCTGGGACTTTAGCCAGTTAATGTTTGAAAACTATGGTCACTCTGCTTGAGCCTTTATAACTAAATAGACAAAACAAAAATAACTTAGTATTTCAATGACTATTATGGGGTACTTTTTAAAAAGGATTTTATTTATTTATTTTAGAGAGAGAGAGCAAGAATAGGAGGAGTAGAAGAGGGTGACAGGCAGACAGAGGGAGAGGGAAAGAATCTCCAACAGACTCCACACTAAGTACATAGCCTGACCTGTAGCTCCAACCCACAACAATGAGGATGTGATGTGAGCAGAAACCAAGAGGCAGACTTAACTGAGCCACACAGATGCCGCAATAAGGAACTTTTGATCTCCCCAAATTTGTTGTACTAGGAATTAAATTAGGAATCTATAGCTCTGAAAGAGAAAGAAGCAGGAAAGAAAGAAAGTGAGAGAAGGAGAGAGAAAGAGAGGGAGGAAGAGAAAAAAAAAGGGAGACAAAAATGTGATTGGAGTGTTTGTCTAAATGGTACCTTGTGGCTTCCAGCTGTTTTTAGGATTCTAGGTTTGCCTCTTCACAAAATATTATTTCTAAATTACCTGTGACAAATGCTAAGATGTAAAAATAACTTCTTTTCTTCCTGCCTCATCTTTGTCTGCAGACACATAGCAGCTATCTTGTGCTCACATCCCTCTTCTTATGCCATTTTCCTCTACTCTCTCTGCCAAACTATCATTTCTTCCAAATCTCTCCTTACTTCTTCCTCTTCCGAACCTATTAATATCTACCTCTTTTATTACTTCTAAGGCCTTTGGGTAAGATCAAGTATAAAATCTACCTCTTTAAGTCTTCTGAGGATCTACATAAATCTCAACTTTTCTATGTTCCCTATGATAAGGGTGACTCATGAGCCATAGTTAAAGTTTTGTTGAGTGACTGAGGATCCTCATAAGTTTGTTAAAAAAATTTAACACAGTTATTTAAATTTACCAATCTGTTTGCTCAGATTTGTATCAATTGGTGCCCACTCTTGTTGGTGAGTGTCAGCCCAAACAATGCATTAAGCTAACCAGAAGGGAATATCTTGAAGGAGATTTAGAAAAAGGGAACATCTTGAAGGGAATTTAGAAAAAGAGGCCCTTAACTCCTGGCAATAGGGATGCTAGACCACTCAATGAAAATCCCCATCAGGCAATTACGGTAGCTTTTCTCAAGCCTTCTGATGGGAACAAAATTCAGGTTTACACATAAAATGTAGTAAGTCCATTCATGACTATTATAAGCAACTCCAAATTGTGTTTAAAGAATATTCTGCCCTTTATTTAGATGTAGCCACCATAGCTTTTAACTCTATTTAGTAAGGGGCTGAACTGAGATTTTTCTCTTTCAGTTAAAAGGACCAAAGTAGAATGTAAAACAGCCCACTCCTTAATTTTAGTTAATATGGCCAACTAGTTCAGTAGCATCTAGATAGGTCACATAAAGATGCTGAAATTTTCAATTTTCAACTCCTACAAATGAAAGCCCCTAAAAACTACCACCACCACCATCTATCCCAGAAACCTTCTAGTGTGTCACTGTTGCAAAGAGCCAGGGCATGTGAATTTAAGTGTTCCAGATGTCTTCAGTATTGTGGCCGTGTGTCCAATGTACTCCCAATTCCAAACGATAAGCTCCAAGGAACTATTGGGTTCTTCCTAATCCTCCCTCTTAATTGACTTATGAGAACCCACTCCAGTCTGGGAATTGATCTGTGTCTATATTGACATTAGAGTTACATTCCTGTGCTCAATCCCAGTACTATAAAGCAGCCCCTGCCTCAGAGTATTAAAACAGTTCAAATAGTCTAAACTCAAAATCAACAGATTCCTGTCTCTGAACTTATTCCCTTTGTTTAGGCCCTTTGAGAGATACAGTGTCTTCTTCTGCCCCTATTAATTTATTGGGCCAAGATTTCTTTAAAAAGAAAATTCAACCACAACTTTTCTCTTGAAAGGGGGAATAATTTAGAAGTTAAGAGTAATAACCAAACTGGCCAATACGGGGAATTAATATGACCATTTGACATCATTTCTATGCTCTGTTTCTGATGTACTACAGCTAAATCTGGGAACAATGACCACCTGTCCATATTGGAACAACTGCCATCTTTTTTGTAGGTAAAATCCTCATCTGTCGTTGACAGAATCCACAGTGCACCTCCTGTCAAGACGCAACCTTTCATCAAGATTCAAGACTGAGTGGGTTAGTCATTAAGCATCTCCCAAGCTGAGGTCATGATCCTTGGGTCCTGGGATTGAGTCCCACACGGGCACCCTGCTCAGTGGGGAATCTTCTTCTCTAGCTCCAGAAGGAGCCTGCATCTGCCCCCTACTTGTGACCTCTCTCTCTCTCAAATAAATAATTTAAGCTTTTTTTTTAAGTTGCAAAGAGATCCCTTGAAACCTCTTTCCAAGAGTTCAATGTCCTATATGGGCATTCAAGCCCAGAGTAGAAAATCCCAAATCTCAGAGCCTCACTAGTACCTGTGAGACCCCTATTTTACCAGTAAGAAAGCTCAGTGGCTGAGGATAGAGGTTTGTACAGGACTTCCAAGAAATAAATAACATTAATCACTCAGAACTGTATCATTCCTGATCCTCATACACTACTGGCATTCATTCCCATTAAACACCAATTTTTCATTATAATTAATGTATAGAGTGTATTTTTCGTATTCCAATAATATCTGATATCTTTTCGCTAATGGCCATACATCTAGACAGTCATGGCCCAGGGTTTCACAGAGTTCTTACTTTTCACAAACATAAAAGCTGATTTGGATGATTAAAAGTTTTCTGCAGACTGTACCTTATTATAATATCTAGATGATTTGCTTTTTTTGTTCCCCTTTTCATACTTCTTCACAGGAGACACCATTCACCTATCAAAACTGTTAGCCAGGGGCACCTGGATGGCTCAGTGGGTTAAAGCCTCTGTCTTCGGCTCAGGTCATGATCTCAGGGTCCTGGGATGGAGTCCCACATCAGGCTCTCTGCTCAGCAGGGAGACTGCTTCCCCCTCTCTCTCTGCCTGCCTCTCTGCCTACTTGTGATCTCTCTGTGTCAAATAAATAAATAAAAGTTTTTTAAAAAACCTGTTAGCCGTAAAGCATATAAAGTCTCCAGAGGAAAAATTGCCGTTTTCTCAGACTCAGGTTACATGCTTATACCATCAGATCTCAAAACAAGGTCTTCATTTGGGTCTAGATGAAACCACTTACAACTGCTTAATATTGAAAGATTACCTTTGAAATCTCCACAACAATTTATGGAAAACTTCTGTAATCAATACAGATTTTTGCATATTTTTTGATAATTATTATTTAAAGAACAAAAATGATAAATATTGTGCTGGGTTTGCTATTATAACTCCCATTTAAGTCCTTAAGGTAGGACTTTTACCTGTCACTATTTCAGCTCAAAAGGCTGAATTATATGACCTTATGAGAGCTTGTACCACATCCAACAGTAAAACCATAAACGTTAATATCAATAGTTGGTTTTGCTTTGGGGTAGCTTATAAATTGGGGATATTATGGAAACAATGAGGTGTCCTCATCTCCAATGGCAATAAAATTTTAAATGGCTTCAAAGCCCAAAATTTATTCAATACCATGCTTCTTCTGGCTGCTCTGGCTGTTACTAAGGTTCCTGACATTCAAGATGCAACTCCCTGGAGGCCAAGCTGATCCAACTTGCTGATATTTCACTCAAAAGTGCTGCTGTCAAGGAAGCTAAAAGCTAAACCTCTGTCACAGTCCAAAGGGATATTCTCCCAAAAGATAATTTTGGAAAAATCAGTAAGAGATACCCAGTAATTGGCCACAGAGAGAGAACAATATTGGAAAATTAATAATTTGGGGTTTGATAAAAAGAGAAAATTCTGGTTTGGACTAAATAACAATCTGATCTACCATAAATTCTAAATTCTCCACACTTAGACATGCATTGAATCATTAGTCAATGGCAAAATGGTAGCATTCATAAACCCTTATCAGTTGGGGAAATGTTAACAGGGGCACAGAAACCACCTACTTCACTTTCCTACCTGTCCAAAGTATAATCCAGGGAAAGTATAATCCAGGGAAACATGTCTGTACAAATGGATTTCATACAGCTTCTCCATCTCATGGATGTAAATGTTTTAGTCATGTTGTGTATGTTTTTTAATGACACCAAGCCTTTCTCTTATAGATAAGAGATTATCTATAATGTTAGAAAAGATTATCTGTTAGAAAAGATTATCCCTGGGGCACCAGGGTGACTCAGTGGTAAAACATCTGTCCCCACCTCAGGTCATGATCTCAGGGTCCTGGATCAAGTCCTGCATTGGGCTCCCTGCTCAGCACAGAATAAGCTTCTCCCTCTCCTCTGCTACTCCCTTGCTTATTCTCTCTCTCTCTTTCTCTCTCTGACAAACCCATAAACAAAATCTTGAAAGAAAGAAAAGAAAGGAAAGAAAAGAAGGAATAAAGGGGAAGGAATGAAAGAAGGAAAGAAGGAAGGAAGGGAAAAAAAGAAAGAAAAAGAAAGAAAGGAAGAAAGGAAGAAAGAAAGAAAGAAAGAAAGAAAGAAAGAAAGAAAGAAAGAGAAAGAAAGAAAGAAAGAAAAGAAAGAAAGAAAGGAAGGAAGGAAGAAAGAAAGGAGAAAGAAAGAGAAATGAGGGAGGGAAGAAGGGAGGAAGGGAAGGAAGGAACGAAGGAACAAAGGAAGGGAGGAAGAAGGAAGGAAGGAAAAAAGAAAACATTATTCCTCCTGGGGAACACCTCTCAAACTTTCTAGTGATTAGGAAACTCATTTTACTACATCCCTGGGATGCAAACATAGTTCAATATCACAGGATATTAAGAGTTTTGTGCTGTTTTACCAGTACTGGTCAAAGACATTAACAATTCTGTGATGTTTTACCAGTTTTACCCCACTTTCATTGTGTATAGCATCCTCAGTACTCAAGCTTAGTTAAACACAGTAACAGCACTATTTAGATTCAACTGGCAAAGCTTGTAGCTCCAAATAGCTTTGCTGAAAGCTTTGCCAGTGCTTCTAAATCTCAGATCCAGTCCCTCTGGAACTCATATACTCTCACCATTTAACACTAGCACAGAATGTCCAAAGCAACACAACAATAACAAAACAAAAACAAACAAACAAAAAAACTAGAAACCAGTATCTTTGATAAATACAAAAGCAAAAAGCTTCAACAAAATATTAGCAAAACAGATATGATAGCATATTAAATGTCTGACTATGGTATCAGGGTAATGCTGTCCATGCAAAATGAGATTGGGATTGTTCCCTCTTCTTCAATTTCTTATAAGAATTTGAAAAGATTGGTATTAACTCTTCTTTGAATGTTTGATAAACATCACCAGTGTTACTATCTGTTTCTAAACTTTTATTGTTAAGAGGTGTTTATTATGGGCTCAATCTCCTTACTTACTATTGGTCTAACTTTTCTATCTTTATGATCCACTTTTCATAGTTATATGTTTCTAGGAATTTACCCATTTCTTCTAGTTTACTCAATGTGGTGTTTTGGGGTTGTTGGTTTTTGGGTTTTTTTTTTCCCAAGATTTATGTATTCATTTGAGAGAGACATTGCTTCTTGGCCTTTTGGCTAAGATCAAGTGTATTCATTTGAGAGAGAATGCAAGCAGAGGAGGGACTGAGGGAAAAGGAAATGGAGAATCTGACACAGACTCCTTCTGAGGGCAGAAACCAATGCAGGACTAAGTCTCATAAGCCTAATATCATGACTTGAGCCAAAACCAAGATTTAGATGCTTCACCAACTGAGCCCTCAAATATATTGTTCTTACCAATCTCTTAAAACCTATATATTTCTGCTGTATCTCCCTCATTTTTTGAGTCTTTTTTTTTTCCCCTTGCTAAAGGTTTTCAATTTGTTCTTTCAAAAAAACAACTCTGTTTTGTTTTTGTTTTTTTGTTGTTGTTGTTTTTTGGGGGGTTTTTTTGAGTGTAGGGGTTGGAGATGATTTTTTTTTTTTCAGATTTTATTTATACATTTGAGACAGATTGAGGGGTGAGGAATATACAGAGAGTGACAATTGGACTCTGTGCTAAGAGTGGATGCAGGGCTCTGAGATCATGATCTGAGCAGAAATCCAGAGTCACTCACAGGCCACCTGGGTGACTCAGTCAGTTAAGCATCTGCCTTCAGCTCAAGTCAGTTGGGGTCAAGTCCCAAGTTGTACTCCCAGTGGGAATCTCCTTTTTCCAGGTTCTGCCATTACCCTTGCTCATGCTCAGGAACACATACTCTCACAAATAAATAAATAAAACCTTAAAAAAAAAAAGTCATTCACTTAACTGAGCCACCCAGGTGCCCCAACATTCTTAGTTTTGATGGTCATTTCTATTGTTTACTGATCTTTCTTTCTCTCTCTCACTCCTTCCCTCCTTTTCTTCCTTTTTCCTTCCTTCCTTTCCCAGTTCTCTTCCCTATTATTCTTTCCTTCTGCTCACTTCAGGGTTAGTTTGTTCTTCTATCTCCATTTTGTCAAGGTATAAAAAGTATTTATTTTACATCTCTTTCCCCCTTAATAATGGAACTTCTTCAGCTGTATTCTAAAGGATCTGGTACATTGTTTCCATTTCCTTTGCTGAATATTCATTTTTTAAGATTTAATTTATTTATTTGACAGACAGAGATCACAAGTAGGCAGAGAGGCAGGCACAGGGAGAGGGGGAAGCAGGCTTCCCGCCGAGTAGAGAGCCCGATGAGGGGCTCGATCCCAGGACCCTGGGATCGTGACCTGAGCCGAAGGCAGAGGCTTTAATCCAGTGAGCCACCCAGGCGCCCCATAATAAATCTTTTTATATCATTTTGGTTTACCAGTGGTATCATCAATATATGTACATCAATATATGTACCAAATTTTGGTTGAAGCCTTGCCTCTTTCTGGGTACCTGCAACACTTTTTTTTTTTTAATTGTGGTAATCAGTCATATGATTGGACTTCCTAAACTTCATGTTCTATACATGTGGAACAAACCAATAATCACCAGGGATTCTCCATATTAGTCCCTATAAAACTTGGAGGGTGTCTGGGTGGCTCAGTCATTTAAGCGGCTACCTTTGGCTCAGGTCATGATCCCAGAGTCCTGGAATCAAGTCTTACATCAGGCTCCCTGCTCAACAGGGAGTCTGCTTCTCCCTCCAGTCCTCTGCCCCAGACTTGTGCTCACTCTCTCTGTGTAAAATAAATAATAAAATCTTAAAAAAACCTATAAAATTTTAAGAACAACAGAAAACTAATGCAAACATGAAGCTTTTACTGTCTGCTCTGAGTAATAAATTATGTCATCTCTGCCTCGGGAACCTTATCTTTTCAGCCCCAGTCATGAAGGAGTGATAAGCTCATTTCCTAGCTTGAAGGGAGGGTAGGATTTCAGACTCTAAAGTTCCTGATAAAACATAATATACAACAAGGTTTCTGTACTTATGAGTTAATATTTTCATGGCACATAGTGGACATTTGGTATATATTATAAATGGTAAATCAGTAAATCATTCATGTAAGTTCAGATAGTAAAAAGCTGATAGGGATGCCTCGGTGGCTCAGTGGGTTAAGCCGCTGCCTTGGCTCAGGTCATGATCTCAGGGTCCTGAGATTGATCCCTACATTGGACCCTCGGCTCAGCGGGGAGCCTGCTTCGCCCTCTCTCTCTGTTTGCCTCTCTGCCAGCTTGTGATCTCTCTCTCTCCTTCTGTCAGATAAATAAATAAAGTCTTTTTTTTTTAAAGCTGATAGTAGAAGAGGTGATTATGGGGCATTTTACATATGATGGTCAGAGAAAAGGGCCTTTAAAGCAATGACTGAGCTGATGGATACTTCAGTTATAACAGTTAAAACAAATGGAAATATTAGTGGGGAATCTCAAATGGAGGGGGTATTCTTAGTATCAAAGGCTCTGAGAACCTTCAAAGAACTTTGCTTCAGAGGAAGCAAAGGTTAATACAACTTGTGGGACTGAGTAGAGTTATCTTAAATAAGGGGCTTAGATCCACAGAGACATAGGTTTCCTACAGAAGTTGGAAATTGTTATGGTGACAGCAAGAAGTCCTTAGACGGTTTAACTATGCATGTGTATAACATAATCTGACTTACTTTTTAAAAGGTAACAGTGCTACTTAATGAAGGATAAAATGGTTGAAGCACTTTGAAAATCTAAAAGCTAATGACTACAAATCCACAAAGTTAGATGCACTTACTCAAATTTGAATAATAGCACAGACCTATTTTCAGACAAGAAGTTTAGATTTGATCTCTGAAACGGGGTGGAAATAAGAACAGAGAAGAAATCTGTATCAAGTAACTCTGAAAGGTTAGGAACTTCGTGAATCTTTGAAAGAAAATTTGGAAGTAAGCTAAGTTGCAATCTTTTTCAATAATGTACAGCATGGGGTCAGCAGGGTGGCTCAGTTGCTTAAATATCTCCTTTTGATGTAGGAAACAAAGGTAGAAGAAAAATTACTCCATTTATTTACTACCTACAGACCACTGGCAAATCTTTGAAACAGGCAGAGTGACATTCCTCTAGGGACTGAGCTACCTTTATTTTGTTCCTTGGCTAAGGCCTAAACACAATCCTAGCCCTACCACCTCTGACCCCCTCCAGGATCCTGTAAGTCTACTTTAACATATAAGCATTCCTTTGGAAACTTCTTTTATCTCTGTCTC
The DNA here is from genome assembly GCF_922984935.1 of Meles meles. NCBI lineage: Eukaryota > Metazoa > Chordata > Mammalia > Carnivora > Mustelidae > Meles > Meles meles. Next base: position 12,624,449 of record NC_060088.1, read on the forward strand.
CCAAGCATATGGACCACCAATATATATCTGAACAGTCTCATGACTCTGATTTTACTAAACGGTAATAAATGATCTTTTCCCGACAATGGCTCGATCCCTCAAATTCCTGGAAACCTTGCTTTCAAAATTCGTTAGAAGCTTAGACTATCCCTAATCCGCTCACAAGTTGAGAGGATAAAATGGGCCACTTCTCCCAACCCCATTGCAGCTTTTTTCTGCCCATTGGTCCTGTCCCCATGGCGATAATAAAATCATCCTTATTGCACCAAAGTTGTCTCAAAAATTCTTTCTTGGCCATTGGCTTCAAGCCCTAGTGTTCTTTCCTATATCACCTTCAGCTCAGGTTATGACCCCAGGATCCTGGAATCAAGTTCCACATCAGACTCCTTACCCAGCAGGGAGACTTCACTCTCACTCTGCCCCTCCTCACCCCCTCACTTGTGCTCTCTTTCTCCACCTAATAAACAAATGAAATCTTAAAAAAAAAAATTACAGCATGCATTGATATTGTTGGGTAACTAAAGATCTGTATTCATGATTCCTGAAAAAAACTTAAATTTCACCATTTGTGGGTAGAGGCTCTGTACGACTTCTGATGATACTATTTTGAAAGTGCTTCCTTTCACCTATTTTTAAGATTAATTTCCTAATAAGTGATAAGAACACTTAATAAGCATTTCTGGAGAGAAAAATAGTGTAATGGGAAATCCTGTTTGGAATTTTAATGTAATAACAGTTTTACCCAAATAAGACAAAATCAGGAAATAAGGCAGTATAAATAATGCTAAAAGGCAGGAGTTACTGAAAAGAAACCAAAATGAGGGAAATGGGAGGAATGTCTTGGGACTTAAGAACTGTAAGTGGCATCCATGAACTTAATGGATTTATTAACTTGGAAATTTGTCATTTTTTTAACTCGGGAATTTTTCCAAAAGACTTATTTGCTAGAAAGAGAGAGAGTGAGCAAATGAGCACAAGCAGGGAGTGCAGCAGGCGAAGGAAGAAGCAGGGAGACTGAATCTCAGAACCCTGGATCATGACCTGCGCTGAAGGCAGACGTTTAACTGACTGAGCCACCCAAGAGTCCTTAAATCAGGAATTTTCTTTTAGTATGGCCTTCAGTAGATGTCAAAATTGAAAAGCTGTATATTCCAGGTCCATCTCTCTCTTTTTTAAGAGATTTATTTATTTACTTACTTACTACTTATTTGAGAGAAAGAGTATGTTAAAGAGTGGCCATGGGGCAATAGGAGAAAGAGAGAAAATTTCAATGTGGGTTCCCTACTGAACAGGAAGCCTGCTTGATCCCATGACCCTAACATCATAATTAGAGCCAAAATCAAGAGCTAGATGCTCAACCCACTGAGCCACCTAGGCGCCCCTATTCCAGGCCCATCTTAAAGTTCAGGTGCTTGTGTCCTTGACATAGGAAGAAGAGTTCTTAGTGTGCTCAATTTGATTTCGTAAAGCTACTTAGGATTGCTAACAGGAGTAAAGATGAATCAATATCAAAGTGTTAATGCTTGATTGCTTTTGACATAAAGAAAATGGAAAATGTATGATTCAAATTAGCACAACCAAAATGGGAAACTATTTGGCTCTATTTATTGAAGATGAACATACACGTACTCAGAAAATTCAGGAATTGGCCTCATGACTAATTAAAACAATGATATAGGTCCCTGAAAAGACATGGACAGTAAGTTGATTCATAGAAGTTCCAATCTGCAAATGATTCAAATGTCCATCGATAGTAATTAGGAACATATCTTTGGTATATTTATATAATGCTATAAAGTTTTAATTCAGGAGAAAGTAATCTATGTTCATGGAAGTCAGAATAGTCATCTCAGGGTGTTCAGGTGAACAATGACTAGAAAGGTTTATTTTTGAGGAACTGGTGGCTTTGGGGGGAGGGAGAGACAGTCCTCCATCAAATTCTCACTCCTCATTTGCATTCCTGGGTATGCCAATAATCCAATGCCTTCATCCATTTGCCTTCATCCATTTGCCTTTGTCATTTTCCTAAATCATTTCTTTTTTTGTTTTTAAGATTTTATTTATTTATTTGACAGACAGAGATCACAAGTAAGCAGAGAGGCGGGCAGAGAGAAGGGAAGGAAAGCAGACTCCCCGCTGAGCAGAGTGCCAATCCCAGAACCCTGGGATCATGACCTGAGCCAAAGGCAGAGGCTTTAACTCACTGAGCAACCCAGGCGCCCCTTTCTAAATCATTTCTTAGTAAGTCGGAAGGATAAGGCAATATCCCTCCCCATCCCCAACACACAAAAAATAAGCTGGCTTATGAAAGTATTAAAGTAAGAGAATTCCCAATTTCTGTGATCCTCAGCTGCGATGCAAATACTGCTGAGTATTGTGACATCCATGAATATCCTTTCACACTACTTCCATGGATTTTAGGAAGCAGAGAGACCCTGAAAACAAAATGCTCACCCTCTTGCTCCACAGAGTTAGCTAAAGTTATTCAGATTTGAGCAACAGCTCAAACAGGAAATTTACAATATGATCTCTGAAATGGGGTGGAAATAGGGGCGAGAGAGAAATCTATATCAAGAAATTCTGAAGTGTCAGGAACTTTATCCACAGTACTTCACTAGAAGAAAATTTACAACTTTTTTCAAAAATTGATTGAAATTGAGTAGTAATAAAGTAGTTGGTGTTTCCTTCTACAACTTGTATCTTCTATCAGGATCCACTAAATAGTAACATACCAACCTAGTAGCTTTTAAGTAAGGGAAAGTCAAATCTTTAGTGGCTACATACACTGGTCTACCTAGAAAAAACTAGCATCTTGTGAACTTCACAGGATGTATATATGTATATTCCGGAAAAAAATATTTACCAAAAATTTTATTTTTTAAGCCTTCAAAAAAGGTTTATGTCTATATACCACCTATCAAGAGGAAGGCAATAAGGAGACAAAAATAAGGCCCTGATAATCTTTTGCTTATGATTATTACATGTAGGGCAGGTTTAGAGCACAAATCGCACTTTGCTAGGGAGTAGGCTTCCATTGTTTCTTATGTGATGATCTTGGGCCATTAAGATATTATGCAAATATTATCTTTGCAAAAAATCATTTGGAGATGTGTTCTTAAGACTTGATTCCTATTAATGACACCTCCATTAGTAGCAAATCTACAATCTTCCATGGATCACTGGTAGTGGCCACAAAAGAGGAATAATACAAAGCGAATCCAGTATGTATATTATAGAGATATATCGATATCGATATCTATATCTATCTATATATCTATATACCTATATAGATATAGATATCTATATCTATAGATATATATCTATATATATATATCTGTATCTATATATCTATATAGATATCGATATCTATATCTATCTATATATCTATATACCTATATAGATATAGATATCTATATAGATATATAGATACAGATATATCTATAGATATCTATAGATATCTATAGATATATATCTATAGATATATATCTATCTATATATATATATATAGATATATCTGTATCTATATATCTATATAGATATCGATATATCTATATCTAGAGATCTCTAGAGATCTATCGATATATCTATATCTATATATATCTATATATAGATCTAGAGATCTCGAGATCTCTAGATAAAGATATATAGATATATACAGATCAGTTAACAAAATACGTTAATGAAGTATGCATGGTTGGTTCAATATATCCCACATAAAAAACCAGTGGGCTTTCCTTTTATTCACATGGACAACTGTCCCTGTCCACTGGATCCTGTACAATCACTACTTCCTAGCTTTCTGCCATCAGGGTTGGCTATCTGCCAAGAAATGGAGATGGGAAGAGATGGGACTCAAAGTTGTGCCTTGACCAACCAGTACAGTAGATGAGACAGTGCGCAGTCTCATCACCTCTTTATTCAGGTCTACTTCTTTCCACTGTGTAAACCTTGACGTCAGGTGACATTTTCTTCCGGGTTCCCTGGCTGGCCAGATTCATAATGCAACCAAACCCAGCGATGCAAGTGAAATTGTCAATGCGACGCTCGTGCGTCACTTAATTGTTTCCCTCAAATACGTAGTTACCTTTCTGGCGTTACCGCTTTACCTATTCAGGCCAATCATTGTGAAAGCAGATCCACAGTCTTAATATCCCCAGTTTTCTTTATTGTAGCTTGTGTTCTACCCAGGCCTTTCCCTATAATACGCTAGAACTGAAGAGGGTCAAAGACGGGTCCTGTCACAGCCCTTAGTTAAGGTGGTGTGACAGCTGCCTTTACTATTGTGGTCTTCCCCGCCTATATCCCAGTGTTTGTGGATCTAGAGTTCTCAAACGGGATTCATTTCCGGGTTTGCGCAAGGATTCCTTCCCAGTTCCGGTGGAGCGAGAGAAAAAAAACGGTAGGAAGGAGGAAAACACTAAGGGACACCAGACTGGGCAGGCGTAGGGGGAGGGCCCAGGGGCGGGACTTGGGGAGGGGTGAAAGGTTATCAAGACTCTAGGTGGTGTCGGAGTTGGTGGGAGTCTGCGCCTGTGCTGTTGCTTGGTTTGGCGATTTTTTTGTGTTTTTTTTTTGTTTGTTTTTTTTGGGGGGGTTGTTTGTTTGTTGTTGTTTTTTTCCGGTTTGGCAGATCCGCCATATTGAAGAGGACCGGCCTCGCGACTGCTGGAGCCCCGACCTTCCCGCACCCCGCCCTTTAGGGGCTCTATTGAGCCCGGCCCCTTTCAGCCTCAACGGCTGCTAAGCTTTTCTCTAGCTAGTCCCCGCCGCCGCCTCTCCCATAGGGGAGGCGGCCGCCTAAGCGCATTGTGTTGGTGTCGGCGTCGAGAGCTAAGAGTGAGAGTCGCAGTGAAGCAGCCAGGCCGAGAAGGGCGGTAAAGGCAAGGTGAAACACCGCTGTGGGACGAGTAAAGCGAGGTGACTCGGGAGAATCGCACTACCTAGATCCTATCTAAGCTCAGCGAGAGACCCTGCCCCAGGAAAAATAAAAAAGGTAAGAGGACCGCCGCGTGCGGAGGACGACGGACTAGGTGCAGTGCTTTTTTTTTTTTTGGTCACGGCCGACGACCCAGTTCTAGCTGTCGCAGGTTTTTTTCTTTTTTACTGTTTGGGCTTGTTTTGTCGGGGGAGAGGGGCCTTGGAGTTTTGTTCTGTTTTGCCCGACTTATCTCTGAGTATTGCCACTGCCTCCCACCTTCACATAGTGTGCTTTCGGGGTAGAAGTCAGCGGTGTGTAGCAGTCAGTTGCGGCCCGTACCTTCCTGGACTCACAACAGAATCTGAGAGGCCAGGAGGACTAGGGATTTTTTAGTATTTCTTCCCGTTTCTAACGAGATGCGGGACTTACTAGTTCCTGCATTCTCCGCATCAGGCTGGGCTGGACAGTTGCGCAGGGCCATAATGGCTGCGGAGCCGGCGCTCTAGGAACGTGTGCATATTTTGGACTGTAAGGGAAAATGGCTGACGGCTCTCTTCCCTCGCGGACGGACTCATATTTGTGCTGAGTCTAAACGCTCCGGATTAGTGCACTTGTACAGCCGTCAGATGATTCTAGGCGGGTCTCATTGTCGCACTTGCCACCAAACGCTGTCACTAAGGTTGGAGTGATTTCGCAAACTCGCTCTCAGGGCTAACATTTGTTTACTTCCCGAAGTAAACATGGTGGAACAGTTTTTTGCCTTCTGCTGCCCCAAGGTGCCAATCAAAGATGTTTTAATAAAGAAATCGATTCCACGTTAGCTTTTACCTATTGTTCACTATTCTGTATAAACACCTGAGTTTATTAGTAGTAAAATCTCATTGTAATGTGAACCACTAGATTTTACATATGTATTTTTTCGTTATAAAATGTTAATTTGTGATAATGGACCACGTTCTGTGTGCAAATCACATTTTAGGAGTTTTACGAATAAGAGCATTTCTGTTATTTTGTGAATTTCCTTTATTACGCTACTGCAGTTTTTCTTATGCAGTTTGTTCCACTGGTGTTTACAGATGAATAATTTCTTAAGGAAGTTACTGAACTTAAGTTACTGGGTTGTAGATGTAGTCTAAGTATTCATGTTGTATTTTTTAAGGGGGCTACTTTGTAGTATTTTCTTACCGGGAGACACTACACCTTTTAAATCCGCATAATACTTACATACTAAACCTTTCAAAAAATTGAAATGCTTTGATTAGGAAACATTTAATAGCGATTTTCTTGGAAATTACCAGTAGAAATTACATCATGAATAAGAAAGAACTACTTAATCGTAGGCTAGGATGGGAGTCTTAAACCGCATTTTTGTACTGAGTTAAAACAGATGTTAAACTCTTGTATTTTCCTTGCTCTGCTAATTTAACCAACTGTCATTTTTGTCTACAGAAAACTGTAAAGATTAAAGACTTGTTACAAAAGGATCAGCATTAGTTTTTTCAATTTGAAAAGGCAAGCATGTGATTTTAAGTTTAACATTGAACATTTTAATGCTCCACTGTCTGGGAAGAAGGAAAGCCTAAAGTACTTGAAATTAGTGTTTCAAGAGTCACTTGAAAATGTCTTTTTTCCCTGACTTAAAGATAATATTTTTAAATTTATCTACCTTTTCCTATCTAATTTTTAACAGTTTTGTTTTAATGTGTATTTTCTTTTACTGGTTTGCTCTCATAATGCTCATTTTCTAACTTAGAGGTAATTTTTGTATCCATTAAACAGGAAAACATAACAGTTAACAATTCTAAACAAGTAACTGTTTACCATAAACCATATTAACTGAATAGAAATAGTCAAGTAGTATTTACTATGGGTCTTTCCTGGGATTTTGAAGTGCATTTCAGGTACATACGCAAGATATATTTGGTGGATATTTCCAGATTTTTTTCTTTGATGGGGTATTTGTAATGAAGGTTATGGTTATTGAAGAAATTTAACTATTTGGTTGTTAGTTAGCTACGTGAATGCTCATTTTCTTAGTTTTCTAATATTTTTGCATTTCTTTCAGCATTTTAATGTGGAAACCATCCTTTGTTAAGCTAGATTAAACACACTTATTTCAGTACAGAGTTTTTCTTGTTTTGATATGAGTCATTAAGGTATATGTACTTACAAAGTAGAAAGACAAGTTTATCTTTTCGTTATTGGGTAGTTGTGTTTTTTTTTAACAGCTTTTGGGGGGTATAATTTTTATATACAGTAAAACTTCTGTTTTTATGTACAGTTAACACTCTTTATTCAATTTAAAATGATGAAAATAGTATCCAGTTCAGTTTTTTTAATATTTCCATCATTTCAGTTCCTTCTCATCATTTGCAGTCATTTTGCTCCCTTCCACTCTAGACCCAGGCAATTTCTCATCTTCCTGTTGCTATAGATTTGCCTATCTTGGTTGTTCAGATAAAAGAGGTCATACAATATGTAGTCTTTTTATCTGACTTCTTTCACCTAGGTAATGCTTTTGAGATTAATTTATACTGTATTGTGGATCTATTTAATATGGACTTAAAACTGCTAGAACATTAATTTGTAAATCTTGGTGTGTGAACAGTATGTTTTTGTGTAGGTAGATGCCTGTGAGCAAAATTGTTGCATTGTATTGTAAGTTTGTGTTCAGCTTAAGAAACTGCCAAATCATTTCCCAAGAAGTATTACCATTTTACATTCCTACCAGCGGTTTATAAGTTCTCTGCGTTCGGACTTTTGGTTATATCCACTCTAGTGGGTGTGCAGTGATAGCTTATAGTTTTGATTTGCATTTGCCTTGTGACTAGCAGCCTGTTGGCTGTTTGTAAATCTTTGGAGAAATGTCTCTTCAGATGGCCCATTTTTAAAATTAATATTTAATTATTCCCTCTTAAGGTTATATCTTTTCTCTGACATATGATTTGTAATATTTTCTCTTAGTCTCTGTTACCTGTTCTTTTTTGTAATGGCATCTTTGAATAACTTTAAGTCACAAAGATTTACTTATATTTTCATCTAAGGATTTTATATTTAAATGCTTAAGAAACTGTATATATTTTGTATTAAGTATTATATTTTGGTGTGTAGTTCATTTGGGGTTAACTTTTATGTGTTGTGAGAATTAGAGATCTAAATTCATCTTTTGCAGGTGAATATCCAATTGTGTCAGTATATACTTTGTTTAAAAGACTTTTTTCCCAGCGAAAAGCCTTTGTTCCCTTGTTGATAAACATTTGATGTATTTTTTTTTTTTTAAAGATTTTATTTATTTATTTGACACAGAGAGAGATCACAAGGAGACAGACAGGCAGGCAGAGAGAGAGGAGGAAGCAGGCTCCCTGCGGAGCAGAGAGCCCGATGTGGGGCTCGATCCCAGGACCCCGAGACCATGACCTGAGCCGAAGGCAGCGGCTTAATCCACTGAGCCACCCAGAAGGGCTTGTATAGGGGTTCCTGGGTGGCTCAGTCATTAAGCTTCTGCCTTCTGCTCAGGTAATGATCTCAGAGTTCTGGGATCAAGCCCTGCCCACTAAGGAAACTGCTGCTCCCTCTGCTTGTGCTCTCTCTGTGTCTGTCTCTCTGTCAAATAAATAAATGAAATCTTTTAAACAAATAAAGGGCTTATACTTAAGGGTTTATTTCTGGGCTATCAGTTCTGTGCTGTTGAGTTATGTTTATGCTTGTGTTAGCAATTGGAAGATTTCATTTTTATTCCAAAGGACAGTAACCCTTGAATTTTTTTTCATTGTGGTAAAATGCACATAAAATTAACCATCTTAACTCTTTTTTAAGTATGTAATTCAGTGTTAAGTATAATGACATTTTTGTGCAGCCATCATGATATTGACACTTTCATGTTAACCTCCATCACATTTTTACTTATATTTCTTTTTTTTTTTTTTTTTTTTAAGATTTATTTATTTGACAGATAGAGATTACAAGTAGGCAGAGAGAGAGAGAGACCGAAGCAGGCTCCCAGCCAAGCAGAGAGCCCGATGCGGGGCTCGATCCCAGGACCCCGGGATCACGACCCGAGCCGAAGGCAGAGGCTTCAACCCGCTGAGCCACTACTGTTGCATTCCTTGAGAAATAGATTGTTGTGTTTTTCTTCAGTGCCTGAGAATAGGTTTTTAGCTTTCATTTTTTTTCTCAAGAATTGTGACTTTATTATTGTTTGGACAGAGGTCGACATTACTATTTGGGAAACAGTGCAGAGTTTTTTTTCTCAACCGTGATAGCATATTACAGTCACTTTGGGAGCTTTTGAGTTAATACCGGTACTAAAGGTTCCCTGTGCTCTCACTCCATCCACCTATTTAATTTGTCTAGTACAAAGCCTAGGTAAGTGATCTTTAAAATATTTGAGGATAAAAATAGTAACTGTGTTATTAATTCTAAGAATGTGGGTATCAATCTTTCAGATAAATATTAATGTGCCTTTTTTTTTTTAAGATCTTAAGTAGTGTCTACACTGAACATAGGGCTCACACTTAAAACCCTGAGATCAAGAGTCAGGTGTTCTCTACTTAAGCTGAGCCAGCTGTGCACCCAGAACACAACTTTTTTGATGGTTTGATTAATGCCAGAGTTGTCATTTGAGTTTTAATTATGTTTGCACTGTGTCAGCATTTTGTGTGTATCATATTATGTAGATGCTCTTTTACTTCTACAGATAGATATGAGCATTTAGATAAAAGAGGCACAACTAGTGGTGAGTACAGGTACTTTGAGATTATGGTACAGTAAATCATTGATTTATCTGCTTTCATATTTTTAAACATTGGAATTCGACTAGCTTTACATATTAGAATAGGCTTAGGTTTGATTAAAATTTTTGGTTTGTAATTTTGTCTTAAAGATTATTTGAATTTTCTTCTATGTGAGAAATGATTAGCGACAGATGTTAAGCTGCAGTGAATAAGTTCTCCTTTCATTTTCCTCCCAACATATGGGGGTCATTTGTTTTTCTTTTGGTGGGTTTATTTAAAATTTAAATATTTAAAAATATTTGAATAACATAGTATTACTTAAAGATGCAAAAACTGAGATAGTTATCTCCCTATTATTTACTTAAAATATCCAGAAAACACTGTTATGTTTGATGTGAAATTATATTAAAGAGTTTGAAGTTTTCCTTTAATATTTATGATAGGTTTCCACAAAAGCTTTTTTTTTTTTAGATTTTATTTATAAATAGAGAGTGCTTGAAGCACAAGGGGTCGGAGTAGAGGGAGAAGCAGACTCCCCTCTGAACAGGGAGCCTGATATGGGGCTTGATCGCAGGACCCTGAGATGCTGACCTGAGCCTAAGGAAGCAGATTAACTGAGCCATCCAGGTGCCCTTCCATAAAAGCTTTTCAAAGTTAAGTTAGCATTTGTGGATTTCTGTGTGAGAGAGAGGGAGTTTACAGTGTTTATGGAATTATTGAAGTAAAAATAATAGACAGTTGTTTCTTTTTTCCTTAGTTTAATATGGTAAATTAAATTCTCTTCACAAAGAGGAAAAGTTTGCTAGTATAGAATCTGTTGAGGGTTCTTAATGTGGCAGAACACTGTTCATAATAGATCTCTGGTAAATAATATGGAAACTAGATCTCCTATAATAAACCTTAATGGTATAAGTGGAGAAAAGACTCCATGAAACTGTTCTGCTTGCTATGGTTTAGGTCTTTGAATCATGGACTTCCTATTTTTTTTTTCTTTTGAAATAAAGTGATCATTACAAAATACTTTCAGGGAGCAAGATGTGAAAAGTAATTTGATGGAAAATCTTATACAGATATTTCTAAATATGTGTGTACTGATTCTGTGCTGTGTTTGCTAGTCCTCTGCTTTATTAAAGATAATTTAATGTGCAGTATGTGCATGTATGCACACATATATTCATAGATACTTATTTGGTAGCAAACCCTTATTTTTATTCTGCCCTCAGAGTTACTGTATAATTTTGGTTTTCTTCTCAGAGTTACCTGTGCAGTTTACTGAAAAATAATTAGCTAGGTCTGACTTCTAGAGTAGATTCTGGAAGATTTTATTTGTTTCTTGGGAAAGACCTAGGTAATAAAAAAAAATTCTCAGATGATCCTTATGTATAGTTACATTAGTAGTATAGTTTAAGAATAGGGGAGTCCTGAGACCATTCAGGAATGTTGTTACTTTGCCATTAGGCAGCACTTATCTTCTTTTGAGTGTTTAGTGTTGACAGTGGGTCAAAAAATCTCACACCCAAAGTCACAGATACGTAGTGAATAGGATTTTAATGCAGTAGTTGAAGATCTGGAATTATACTTACAACCTTGTTTTATCACTTAGAGTTTCTTTTCTGATTATCCTTTCTATACTTGTGGCATATTTCCTTTTCTCTTGCAACAAATATTTGTTGGGCATTTGCCGTGTATCAGTTAGTATCCTAAGCACTTATCCTATATTAATGTACAAATAAAAATACTGCTTTTTTCAGGAACCATTTTTTTTTTTTTTAAGATTTTATTTCTTTGACAGATCACAAATAGGCAGAGAGGCAGGCAGAGAGAGAGGAGGAAGCAGGCTCTCTGCTGAGCAGAGAGTCCGATATGGGGCTTGATCCCAGAACCCTGGGATCATGACCCGAGCCGAAGGTAGAGGCTTTAACCCACTGAGCCACCCAGGCGCCCGGCGGAACCATATTTTTTTACAAAGTAAGCTGGGGTAGGACCAGCTATTTTCCTAGCTTTGATTTTCTGTCATGCTCTTATCCTACCTCGGTAAAGGTGCTATGATTGAGGTTATATGTTCCAGTATTATACTAGTGGAACTTCCCCAGTTCTTTTCCATTTAAAATAGTTTTTTTAAAAAGATTCATTCTGGGGTGCCTGGGTGGCTCAGTTGGTTAAGCTACTGCCTTTGGCTCAGGTCATAATCCTGGAATCCCAGTATCACATCAAGCTCCCTGCTCAGCAGGGAGTCTGCTTCTCCCTCTGACCTTCCTCCTCCTCATGCTCTTTCTCTCTCTCTCATTATCTCTTTTTCAAATAAATAAGATCTATTAAAAAAAATTTCATTCTGAACATTAGTATTCCCCTGTGCAATATAGGTGTGAAGTACAAAAGAATAGGGTACTTTCTATCTATTGGGTTTAGGGGCACTTGGGTGACTCATTGGGTTAAAGCCTCTGCCTTTGCCTCACGTCATGATCTCAGGGTTCTGGGATTGAGCCCTCATTGGGTTCTCTGCTCGGCAGCGAACCTGCTTCCTCCTCTCTCCCTGCCTCTCTGCCTGCTTCTCTGCCTGCTTGTGATCTCTGTCTGTCAAATATAATAAATAAAATCTATCTATTGGGTTTAGGAATAATTTAGGTGTTTAATGAAACATTAAAGTTTGTGGTTAGAAGACATATTCTGGCACAGTTCCTCTTCCCCTGTGTTACTGTGTCTGCCTGAGTTTAATCAGTTTTCTTCATGGTTATGTATGTTCTGATTTTGTTTTAATTTGTTTTGTTCTGGTGCTTTTTGTTTAATGTCTTCTTTCAGATTCTTAGAGGTTAGTGGCATCCATGTGGTCAGATTTAAGATTTCTAAGTCACTGGTAGTCCTAGCACTGGAAAGTGTCTGGCATTTAGGTAATAATTATTTGTTGAATATCAACAGTTCATCATTTCCTACATGATTTCCCCTTTCTATTTTTACAGTTTTACTGGTAGTCTTCATTATCTGGAGTAGCTTAACCTCATGTTAATCATCTTAAGATGAAAAAATGGTGTCAGAGAGATGAAGGTCAGCCAAAGTAGTACAGTCTTGGATTATCTTTTTCATGAAATTGCCATTATAATGTCATATCTAACAAGTTAACTTTTTAAATTCTGTTGCTATTTTATTCCTCTTAAAAAGTTCTCTGTTGAGGGGCGCCTGAATGGCTCAGTCATTGGACATCTGCCTTCAACCTAAGTCATGATCCCGGGGTCCTGGAATCAAGCCCCATGTTGAGGTCCCTGCTCAGTGGAAAATCTGCTTCTTCCTTTCCCACTCCCGCTGCTTGTGTTCCCTCTCTCACTATATCTCTCTGTCAAATAAATAAGATCTTTAAAAAATTTTTCTCTGGGAGTTATTTCACGTTTATTAATTCTCTCCCTGCTAAATTTGGCAAAGTCAGGGACATAGAGAGGTCCTACATGATATTTGACGTAATTTCCAAAATTTAGACCTGTTTGGTGGGATCTAGAACTGCTTGTGCATTACTTAATGGTACTTCAGTTTATTCTTTTTAAACATACTGGAAACCCAAGTTGAAAGAAACCATTTTACTTTGGATGATTCTGAGCTGGTAATTTGAGGATTGGATTTCATTTTCTATCAGCATGTAAAGGAATGAGAAGATAATTTTAAAAGAAAAAAGGGAATGGGACCTCTATTCTATATCGTATGCCCATTTTGTTTCTGCTGATTTATTTCATTTAACATTGTTTCTGCTGATACTGTTTTTGCTGATGGTCACTAACACTGGTAACACTGACCACCTTCCTCTTTTTCTGATCATTTTCCTTAGGTAGCTATTTCTGTAAGCTTCTAAATTGTCTGTTTTTGATTTGACTGTCAGAATTTACTATATGATACAAGACTCATGTTCTACTTACACAGAATTTTGTCCCTCAGATACTTGAGTTATTTTATCTTATTAATGATTGTATTTGACAAAAGTGAGGGAGAGCTTGAGTGGGGAAGACACAAAGGGAAAGGGAGAAGCAGGGAGCTTACTTGGAGCTCAATCCCAGGACCCTGGGATCTTGACCTGAACTGAAGGCAGTCACTTAACCACCTGCACCATCCAGGTGCACCATTGAGTTTTTGTTGTTGTTGTTTTTTAAGATTTTATTTAATTATTTGACAGACAGTGATCACAAGTAGGCAGAGAGGCAGGCAGAGAGAGAGGAGGAAGCAGGCTCCCTGTTGAGCAGAGAGCCCTACGCGGGGCTCCATCCCAGGACCCTGGGATCATGACCTGAGCCAAAGGCAGAGGCTTTAACCCACTGAGCCACCCAGGCGCCCCGCACCATTGAGTTTTGTCTTGTTTTGTTTTAAAGTTTTATTTATTATTTTGACAGACAGAGATCCGAAGCAGGCAGAGAGGCAGGCAGAGAGAGAGGGAGGAAGCAGGCTCCCCGCTGAGCAGAGAGTCTGATGCGGGGCTGGATCCCAGGACCCTGAGATCATGACCTGAGCCGAAGGCAGAGGCTTAACCTACTGAGCCACCCAGGCGCCCTTAGAGATATGTTTTGAGGAATGAAATTAAGCATTGATATTCCTAGGGCAGGGAGTGTCTGGGTGGCTCAGTCAGTTAAGGGTCTGCTTTTCAGGTTGGTTGTGATCTCAGGGTCCTGGGATCAGAGTCCTGCTTCAGACTGCTTCCTCAGCGGAGAGTCTGCTTCTCCCTCTCTCTGCCACTCCCCCTGCTTGTGCTCTCTCTCTCTCTCAAATAAAATCTTTTTAAAAAGAGAGGTTCATAAGGCTGCCATGGTCAGACAGAGATGCTATTTTAACTTTCCTGTCACTGGCTGAAATACTGATCTAAGAGGCAGGATATAACAAAATATTACCGAACTTGGCAACTTAAAACAAAAAAATTATCTCACAGTTTCTGATGTCAAGAATCTAGGACCAACTTAGCTGATGGTTCTGGTTCAGGGCTGTTTAGAGACTGCATTCAGGTGCCAGCAGTGGGTAGCAGTTATCCATCCAAGGGCTTGACAGGGGCTGAAGTATCCCACATGTACCAAAACTCATTTATTTGACTTGTGGCAGGCAACATCAGTTCCTCGCCATGTGGATGTCTCGGCAGTACTGCTTTAACATTTGAGGGCAAATATTAGCTGCCATGTTGAGAATACACTTGTTAACAAGTTTCAAGAATATTAATGCTGGTAAAGATTTTTATACTCTGCTAGGGGAAATATGATATTAAGAGGAATTTTAGCTTTACTCCTATGAAGAGTAGAGATACACAATGATTTTAAGGTTTGGAGTGAATGGTTTTAGATGACATTTTACCTTGGTTCTTGATTTTTTATTACAGTAAGGTAATTAGCAAAAGGAGCTTATTTTGTATGTTTCATTTCTCAAACTTTCTGGTTTCAAGGCTTCTTCACACTATCAAATGTTTTGAGAATCTCATAAAGCTTCAGTTTATGTGTGTTCTTGTTATTTACCATAGTGTAGTTTAGAATTTATAGACCATTATAATTTTAAATTATATAATCATGTAGTTTTTATAATTCCTACTTATATAAATATAAATAGTATTATATAATTATGAAATATTAGAATTTATAGACAGTAAATAGACAAAGTTATTTACTTTTTCATTTGAAAAAAGTACAAGATTAATTATTAACAAATATTTTTCAAAGGCTCCAAGCAAAAAATTACTTTACATTTTTTTGTAGACTTTTTAAAAAAATATATTTATTTATTTATTTATTTAACAGAGAAAGAGAAAGATCACAGGTAAGCAGAGAGGCAGGCAGAGATGGGGGAAGCAGGCTCCCTGCTGAGCAGAAAGCCCAATGTGGGGCTCTCGATTCATGGAATCGGGACCTGAGCTGAAGGCGGGGGTTTAACCCACTGAGCCTCCCAGGTGCCCCTTTTTATAGACTTTCTTAAAAGCAGTTTCAGATTTGCAGAAAACTTCCACAGAAAATAGGATTCCTGTAGTCCCCACCCCAAAGTTGCCTGTTGATCTGTTCTTGGATTAGTGTGATAGATTTGTTATAATTAATTAACCTATATTGATATATTAGTATTGACTAAAGTCCATTGTTTACATTAGGGTTCACTTTTTGTATTATACAGTTTCATGGGTTATGGCAAATGCAAAATGTCATGTATTTGTTATTATAATATCAGATAGGGTAGTTTTAGTCTCTAAAATGCCTGGTGTGCCTCTTGTTCATCTCTCTTCCCCGATCCCTGAGTACTTAGTGCTTGTACATCATAGTGCTTTTTCCAGAGTGTCATATAGCTGGAATCATACTATATATAACTTTTTCAGACTGGCTGCTTTTAACTTAGCGGTGTGACATGTAAAGATCTCCATGTCTTTTTGTTTGATAGTTCATTTCTGTCACTGAACGTGCCACAGTTTTTTCACCTGTCTCTTGGGATATTTGACAAATACGAATGAAGCTGCTACAAACATTTGTGTAGGCTTTTGTGTGAATATGTTTTCATTTGAATAAGCCTAAAAGGGTGATAGCTAAATTGTATGGTAAGCCTGTTTTTAGCTGTGTGAGAAACTGCCAAATTGTCTTTTAAAGTGTGGACTACCACTTTGCATTCCCAAAAGGAATATATAAAAATTCTGTAATTGGGACAATAAGACTATCATTTTGCTATCAGGATATGAGGCCTAAAGGGTTTTTTTTTTTTTTCCCCCTGTAAGTAGACTGTATAAAGATAATAATGTTTTATTATTCTATTTTGATAGTCATTGTAGCCATATTTCTAGATCTTGAAGAAAGAGATTAGTGAAAATAATTGGAGGTAGTTTTTGAACACATACGTTAGATAAAGATTTTGGATTTGAGGTGGAGGATTTCTTAACATCAGTTACGAAAACAGTTGCAAAGGACAAGTGGAGATTGGCAGACCTTGACCTAAGGCATTTGTTTACTCAAGTTTTTTTTTTTTTTTTTTAATATTTTATTTATTTGACAGAGAGAAATCACAACTAGGCAGAGAGGCAGGCAGAGAGAGAGGAGGAAGCAGGCTCCCTGCGGAGCAGAGAGCCCGATGTGGGGCTCGATTCCAGGACCCTGAGATCATGACCCGAGCCGAAGGGAGAGGCCCCAGCCCACTGAGCCACCCAGGCGCCCCTGTTTACTCAAGTTTTGCTAGTGTTTGCTAGATTGTTGGAGAACTTGACATATTTTTTGGATATCTTTGGATATATACAAAACGATAAGGCCACAGTCATTATGGAGCTTAGGTTTTACCTAATCAGTTACCAGATCAAGTAATAGTCACATAGGTGCCCAAAAAGGGAAGTTCATAGGCCTACAAGAGTCAGTTGTAGGAAGAATTAAGTCAAAGTGACCTCTTCAGAAAGGCCACATTTTCTTTGAGGCTTGAAGAAATAAGCAGAAGCCTCCAGAATATCTTGAGGAGCGTACTTTACAGCAACATGAAGAAGTAAAAAAAAGGTTACTTTAAAGTTTAGGGCAGGTTTATTCTCCTGAAAATACTATTCTCACGAATTTTTTTTCTCATGAAGGAAAAAAAAAAACCTTGGGAGATCAGTTATTGGGTAATTGTTTAGGATTAGCACCCAGTTTTATCATAAATATTTTGAAAAATCATTATATGTATTATTCTGTGTAAACTGTACATTGCAAAGGTTTTCATTTTAGTTATGTTTCTTCATGAACATAGAAATATGTCAACCTGATAAATATTGGATTAGTTTCATCTTGTCCTATGGCAAGGAAAAGAATGAACTGCTGCTTTATCTAGTATACTTTTCCAGAAAGTGGTATGTTAACAGAAGCACTTTCAGTCTTATCAAATGAATTGTAACAATTCAGAGCTTTAATCTGAATGCTGTTATTAAAATTTAAATATACTGTTAATTTAGAAGTATTTTTGTACTTTACCTCATTTTGCATAAGACTTAGAATGCTTATTGAACTGTAGTGAGAGTAAGCTTTATTACATGCACTTAAATATTTTAAGTCACTGTGACCTCTATTTTCTTGTTATAATATTAATTGCAGAGTGGTTCATAGTTTAAAGTTTACTATTTCAAACTTGGTCTGTTTGAAAATAGCGGTTTGTGAAAACAGTGAGGTAAATAGCTTTGAGTTTTTTTATCCTTGCTCATCTACTGCGTCCATATTATACATGTGTTTATTAAATTGTAAAACACATGTAACATAAAATTTTAACATTTTCTGTTTTTAAGTATATAGTTGATTGGTACAAGTATACTCAACATTGTTATACAACCATGTCACCATTCATCTCCAGAACTTTATTCATCTTACAAAATTGAAACTATCTAATCAGATTGAATCCATCACCATTGCCCCCCCACCTCCCAGCTCTTGGCTACCACTCTTGTACTTCTGTCTCTGTAGATTTGATTACTTTAAGGACATCATATGAATGGAATCATAAAAGTATTTATCCTTTTGTAAGAGGCATATTTTATTTGACATAACGTGCTTTGAGGTTCTTCCATTTTGTAACATGTCAGAATTATGTTTTTGAAGCAGGAGAGCAAGGTTCTTATCTCAGGGTGTGAAAGAATGAGTCTTGAGTCTCACAGACAAAGGAGAGTGAGTAAAGCCATAGAGTTTTATTAAGCCAGTATACAGAAAAAGGTGTCAGGAGTGAGAGGGGTCCCAAACAATTGTCACTGAGGGCTTCTGGGGTTGGTCTCTTACTGAAGGCTAACTAGGGAACTTAAGTCCTTTTAACATCTCTACTGGTAGCAACATTTAGTAGGAACTAGTGATAACCCCTTAAATGTCTTGGCTTCCTTTCTAGGCTCTGTTAATTCTTTGGTAGTCACAAGTGACTATTACAACAAGACCCTGCCTCTGACACCTAGGACAGGATGGTCTGGTTTGTTCCCTTATCTTCAGTTGTTGTATACCTACCTCCACATTTTTGGGTTTTCTGTGAATCTGATCCTGTAGCTCCCTGCCTAGCCCCACCAGTCCCTTATTCATCCTAAGGCCGACTCATATGCTGTTGTATTTGTATACCACACCATGTTTATCCATTCATCTGTCAAATACTTGCTTCTGCATTTTTGCTGTTGGGAATAATGTTTCAGTGAACGTGGTTGTACGTATACTTCCTTGAGGCCCTGCTTTCATTTCTTTTGGATATACTCAGAAGTGGGATTGCTGAATTGAATGGTAATTCTGGTTTTAATATTATTTTGAGTAAATAAAATATTCTTTTCCCCTTTTTTTTCTTTTTTAAATTTTTATTTATTTGTCAGAGAGGCAGAGAGAGAGAGTGCTCACACAAGCAGGGGAAGCAACAGACAGATGGGAGAAGCAGCCTCCCCACTGAGCAATGCAGGGGGCAGGTGCTCCATCCCAGGAGTCTGGGATCATGATTTGAGCCAAAGGCAGACACTTAACCGATTGAGTCACTCAGGCATCCCTAAAATATTCTTTTCCCATAGTTGTACACCGTTTTACATTCCCATGAATAGTCAGGTTCCAAGTTCTCCATGTTGTGGCTGATCCTTATTATTTTCTGTTTTTTGGTTTTTGATGGTGGCTATCCTAAGAGGTATTGTAGTTTTGATTTGCATTTCTCTACTGATTTGTGGTGTTGGATATCTTTTTATATGCTTGTTCATTTGTATATCATCTTTGGAGAATGTTTATTCAAATCCTTTGTCCATTTCGAAATCAGGTTATTTGATTTTTTTTTTTTTTTTTTTTTTTTTTTTTTGGTCATTGAGTTGCAGAAGCTTTTTATATTCTAGATATTGACCCTTTATCAGATACATGATTTGCATATTTTTTGTTCAGGTCTGCAAGTTGCCATATGCACTGCTGATTCATATCTATTGATGCACAGAAGTTTCTGATTTGAGGACAGTCCAGTTTGTTTTTGCTTTGTTGCTGGTGTTCTTGGTGTTTTATCCAAGAAATCCTTGCTACTTTTAATGTCTTAAGGATTTTCTTCTGTGTTTTTGCCCTGAGATTTTTTTTTTAATTAAATTTTAAGTCTTCATTTATTTATTTACTTATTTTTTAAGTAATCTCTACATCCAGGATGCCGGGGTGGCTCAGTTGATTAAGCCTTGGCCTTTGGCTCCAGCCATGATCCCAGAGTCCTGGGATAGAGTCCCACATCAGGCTCCTTGCTCGCCAGGAGCCTGCTTCTCCCTCTGCCAACCGTTCCCCCTGCTTGTGCTGTCTCTCTCTCTCCGACAAGTAAATAAGTAAAATGTTAAAAAGAAAAAAATCAATCTCTACATCCAATTTAGGGCTCAGATTTAAAATCCTGAGATGAAAAGGTTGTATGCTTTTCCCATTGAGCCAGGCAGGCACTCCTGTCTTGAGATTTTTGTAGTTTTGGGTTTTTACAGGTAGATCTTTAACCCATTTTTCATTAATTTCTGGTTGTGGTATGGCGAAGGGTCCAACTTCATTCTTTCACATTCTTTTTACCCAGCACTATTGGTTAAAGAAAATTGCCTTTTCTCATTTAGAAATGAGATCCTGTTGAGGATCATTTGAGCATTTATTTCGATCCTTTTGAGCATTCATTTCTTTGTTCTCTTCTTTCCATTGGTCTTACCGGTCTGTCTTTATATAAGAACCACAGTACTGTGAACCTGTAGGTTTGCAGAGTTTTGAATCAGAAAGTTTGACATCTCCAGCACTAGTCTATTTCAATTCTTTTAACTATTTGGTTGTTGCTTGAGACTCTGTATGAATTTTAGGAATGGTATATATCTGCCCAAAAAATGTTGTCAAGTTACCAGGGATTGACATCAGTGTGTAGATTGCTTTGGGCAATATTGACATGTTCCTGGTAATAATTTTTTAGTCTGTAACATGTGATTTCTTTTCATTTATTTATACCTTATAATTCCTTTCAGAAATACTTTGTAGTTTTCAGTGTACCAAGTATCTTATCTCTTTAGTTAACTATTCCTAAGTGTTTTATTCTTGTTTATGCTACTTTGAAAGGAGTTGTTTTCTCAGTTTCTTTTTTGGATTGGTTGTTGTTAGTGTTAAGGATGCTGTTGGGGTTTGGTTTTCTTTTTTTTGTTTTTTTTTTGGGGGGGGTATTGATTTTATTTGTTGCTACCTTACTGAAATCACTGATTAGCTGAAGGCAGTCACTTAACCAACTAAGCTACCCAGGTGCTCTAAATAATATTTTTTAAACTTCTTTTCTTTTTTTTCTTTTTTGAATTGTTAGAGTTCTCTACTTCTAAGTTCATCACATCTCCAACAGACTTATTTTTCCTGGTGTCTTTCTGATTTTGGATGTCTTTTATTTCTTTTTCTTTTGCGTAAATGCTCTAGATAGGACTTCCAGTTCTATGTTAAATAGAAGGCATACAAATGGGTGTCTGTGCCTTATTCCTGATCCTTGAGGAGAAGCTTCAGCTTCAGTATGATGCTTACTATTGGCTTTTCTTTTTTCTTTCAGATTTTACTTACTTATTAGAGAGAGCACACAAATGGTGGGGAGGGGCAGAGGAAGAGGAAGAAACAGACTCTCACTGACTAGGCAGCCTGACTCAGGGCTCTTTCTGAGCCAAAGCCAGACACCCAGTGGTCTGAGCCAGGCAGGCACACCTGCTGTGGGCTTTTCATATGTAGCTTTTATATTTGAGATAGTTTCTTCTTTCTGCTTAGAGTATTTTTATCATGTCAGAATACTGAATTTTTTCCAGTGCTTTTCTCCCTTGAGATGGTGATATGCCATATTTCATAAATCTGTTTTTTTATTGAAATATCCTTGCATTCCTGGGGGGAAAGAATCCTACTTGGTCATGGTATATAATCCATGATGTGCTGTTGAATTAGATTTGCTAGTATTTTGTTGAGTATTTTTGCATATTTTATCCATCAGGGATGTTAGAATATCATTTTCTAATTGCTAAAACACATTGAAAAGGAAAAATCTTAAATCCATTATATAATTTCATAAATTAAGATAACAAGAAAACGTTTTCCCACAGCTAGTAAAAGAGAAGGAAATTGGATTTGCACTGAGGTAAATAAAATAGAGGAGAGCAAAGAAATAAAAGTCAATGAAACCAGGGGCACCTCGGTGGCTCAGTGGGTTGAACCTCTGCCTTCGGCTCAGGTCATGATTTTGGGGTCTTGGAATTGAGCCCCAAATCAGGCTCTCTGCTTGGCAGGGAGCCTGCTCTCCTCCACCCCCACCACCTGCTTCTCTGCCTACTTGTGATCTCTGTCTGTCAAGTAAATAAATAAAATCTTAAAAAAAAAAAGTTGATGAAACCAAATGTTGGCTTTTTGAAAAGATCATTAGTGGGGCACCTGGGTGGCTCAGTCAGTTAAGGGTCTGACTTCTGATATTGAATCAAGTCTTGATTTCAGAGTTGTGAGTTTAAGCCTTGAGTTGGAGTCTAGGCTGGATGTGGAGTCTAATGTAGGAAAGATACCAGGGTTCAAAGCCGATGACCAAGAAAGAATTATTGAGACATCTTTGTTGCAAAAAGGTGGTTGTACTAAAACTTGGGGGCAGGATCTCTGGGCGGAAAGAGCTGCACTGGGGTTATGATGAAATGGGAGAGGTACGTTTTTGTCTCACAGAATGGGAGAATGAATCTCGTGGACAAAAGACATTAAGTAAAGCCACAGAGCTTTTTTTTTTTTTTTTTTCTCAAAGATTTTATTTATTTATTTGACAGAGAGAGATCACAAGTAGGCAGAGAGGCAGGCAGAGAGAGTGAGAGGGAAGCAGGCTCCCTGCCGAGCAGAGAGCCCGATGCGGGACTCAATCCCAGGACCCTGAGATCATGACCTGAGCCGAAGGCAGCTGCTTAAACCACTGAGCCACCCAGGCGCCCCAGAGCTTTTCTTTTTTTTTTTTTTGTTTTCCATTTTATTTATTTTTTCAGCGTAACAGTATTCATTGTTTTTGCACAACACCCAGTGCTCTTTTTTAAGATTGTATTTGTATATTTGACAGAGATAGTGAGTTAGAAAGCACAAACAGGGGTAATGACAGAGGTGAGGGAGAAGCAGGCTCCCTGCTCAGCCTGGGGCTACATAGGGCTCAACCCTAGGATTATAGCACCCCATATGGTGCCATAGGCACCTGGGATTATGACAGACACCCAACAGATTGAACCACCCAGGTCCCACATCATAGATAAGGATACAAAAAAAGGTGTCAGGAGTGAGAGGGGTCCCAGCAGGGTTGCCACTGAAGGCTTTTAGGGTTTGTCTTTTATAGAAACCTAACCAGAGAATTTAAACCTTTTGACTTCTCTGTGCTCAGCACTATTGACTAACATCTTTAATGGTTTGCTTCTTTTTTAGGATCTGGTTATTCTTTGTTGATTACAGGTAGATATAACAATCACCTCTCTCTAGCCACCTTCTCCCCCACCCCCACCCTGCCAGACGCCTAGGACAGGATGGTCTGGTTTGTCCCCTTATATCTCATTTCCTTACCCCTCAGCATTTTGAGGATTTCTGTGAGCCTGATCCCAGAGCCCCATACGTGTTTCTCCCTACCTAGTCCTGCCTTTCCCTTACTTATTCCTCCCTCTAGAGTTCCCCCTGACTTAGGAAATGGAACAGTGACCTCTCTGCTGCTTTCTGCTGAATAAGGGCAGTGGGCTGTGTGGCAGTTAGAATCTATCCAGGGATTGGTCCAGGGGCCCATGGTATGTTTCCAGGGGGGTCATGATGGACACCAGATGGTACATTCCTCAGCGCATGCAAAAGGATAAATGTAAAACAAGTATTGGGCCCAAAATTGTAATCACATCCCTTAAATAAGATTCTCAATTACCAAAAACCAGTGGATATTTTGATCTTATTTAATTGTCAGTGTCCCTCTTGGGACACCTTGTGGGAGTTAACCTGTAATGTTAAGACAACATATGCAAAGAAACTTCTCACACCCTAAAATGGTGTAGCAAAAGTAGACAGTCAGTAGGGGCGCAGTTCTCGAGAAATTCCTTGACTTCATTGAATTCTTGGCTGAGTGTATCTCATGCCTGGGAAGTATCAGAGTCCTAATGAGGAAGTTTACAGTTTTGCTTATTTTATATTGCAGTCCTGTCCTAAGTCCTAGAAGTCCCGTAGTGAGCTTTGAGGCTCTTCTAACCAGGAGGGCTGTTGTATGCTCAGCTAATAAAGCCTTTGTTTGTGATTGTACCTCAGTACAGATGGCTTCTAAGATAAATCTGATCAAGGAGTAAAACCATCAAGAAGCCTTCTTTGAAAATAAAAAATTATTTAAAAAAAAAAAAGAAGAAGCCTTCTTTGAGGTCTAGCCTTAACAATATTCTTATCACAAGGAATTACTGGCAAGTGGGAGAAAACTTGCTTCAGGAGATAAGAGCATCCAAAGTACATCATCCAATTGAATCATAAAGAAAGTGGGGTTATCCTTTTTTTCCACTAAGTCTGTAGTTAACCCATCCGGTATGGTATGCTCTGGCTTTAAATAAAAGAGCAGTTTCGTCATCTCAGCCACACAGAATTGGCCAGAGTGCTAGTTGGCTGGGGAATTAATCCCATTTTCTAGTTGTCTTAATAATCATATGGTCATAATGTCCTGTTGTTACCCCACAGGATAGTATGCAAGAAGATTGCCTGTACCTGACCTATTGTGATAATATCTCTGAAGTTTACCTCATGTTGTCTAGCTTAGGGAAACAACATTCAAAGACAATCAGAACTAGGATTTAACATCCACAAAGGTGGATTATTGAAACAATTTTTCTGTCTGAAACAATCCTAATTTCTAAAGATAGATAGCCAAATTTGTTTTAATAAAAACCTCACCTAGAATAATGATTGATTATTGATTTTTTTTTTTTTAAGAATTTATTTATTTATTTGACAGAGATCACAAGTAGGCAGGGAAGCAAGCTCCCTGCTGAGCAGAGAGCCCCATGCAGGGCTCGATCCTAGAATCCTGGGATCATGACCTGAGCCAAAGGCAGAGGCTTTAACTCACTGAGCCACACAGGTGTCCCTGATTATTGATCTTTTTAAAAATCTGCTTTGCTGGGTGCCTGGGTGGCTCAGTGGGTTAAGCCGCTGCCTTCAGCTCAGGTCATGATCTCAGGGTCCTGGGATCAAGTCCTGGCATCGGGCTCTCTGCTCAGCGGGGAGCCTGCTTCTCCCTCTCTCTCTGCCTGCCTCTCTTGTGATTTCTCTCTGTCAAATAAATAAATAAAATCTTAAAAAAAAAATCTGCTTTGCTGACACTTTTTATAAGGAATCTGTAGGTTGAACTTCTAGTAGCCTCTCCAGACCAAAAGCCAAGCCAAGTACTTGCCATCAGACATGCCTTCAGTATCTGTAGAGGTGATCAGATTCTGTTTCACAAGGTTCCCATTATAACCTGAGGTTCCCACACCTGCCGGGAGGTGATATTCTTTAATCTTTACTGGTAAGGTTGCTGGAACTCTATAAGGAAGTTATCAGACCAACAGTTCCAAGGGACCTTATGGCTCCAGATTTCGTAAAGTCGCCTGTAGTTCCTCAAAGCTGTCTGGTCATATCTGGTTCTATGTATGTCTCTCAAATGTGGCATTCCAGTCAAAGCCTTGGTAAAATAACCATTTTTGGTGGTATCCTATTACAAGAAGAGAAGATTCTTATTGATCTTATACAAATGATTATGATTGCCATGGAGGAAAGAATTACTTACTGAGACCTTTTGAATCTCAGACGTTTCAGGTAGAGAGAAAAGTAAAATGCTTCACTTTGTTCACAAATGAATACTTTTTCACCTTTCTATAAAGTCACACAAATCTTAAGAGAAAGTTTCCTTAATCTGGAAGAGTAAACCTGGAGAACCAGCAGTGTTTCAAACAAGAGTCACAAAACTAAAATCATTTTTTTTAGTTCATTTAGTACTGTATTACTAATTCTTGCTCAGTTTGAATGCAGCTTTTATTTAGTTCTGGGTATTCTTACGCATTTCAGTTCTGATTTTATTTTTTTTTTTTTTAAGATTTTATTTATTTATTTGACAGAGACATCACAAGTAGGCAGAGAGGCAGGCAGAGAGAGAGAAGGAAGCAGGCTCCCTGCAGAGCAGGACCCTGAGATCCCAGGACCCTGAGATCATGACCTGAGCCGAAGGCAGCGGTGTAATCCACTGAGCCACCCAGGCGCCCCTCAGTTCTGATTTTAAAGATACTTGAATACTTGTATTTGTCCTAAAAGGCCTTTTTATGAACCTCCTTAAAAATGAAACTCATTTTGCAAGAGAATAATAAGAACAATTATAAATGATAAAAAATTCAGAGGTGGACACCGTTAATGGTCTTATATGAGAGTTCATTATGATGCAATTGACAAGGAAGCCCAGTATTTCTGTGACACACACCACTTCAGTACCCAGAATATTGAAGGATACCTTACACCAGAATGTAACATACCAAAATAAACAAGCCTAATGAGTCAGCAAGACTTTGTTCATGATTTAAATCTTAGGGAGTTTTGTTGAAACCTTAGAAAGTTTAAAAATGCCAAGGGGACACCTGGGTGGCCAGTCAGTTAAAAGTACATGCCTAAATAAGATTAGGGATGTTTAAGACCCAGTAAAGGCAAAACATAGAAACTGGTTTTTCCAGGCAAAGAACAGAACAGCTATTTATGTTTTCTTATCAATAGCAGGCCCACGATTCAGGAAAACTTTGTATTTTTTTTTTTTTGTAAAGTTCCGCAGGCAAGGTAAACACAACACCAGGCGAGGTAGGTGCAAGGCAAGATTTATTAAAGGCACTCTCCAGCGAAATTTCGGGGCTCAGGAGAAGGGGAGCCAGGAAATTCATGCCAGAAGGAGGTCAGCACGGAGGAGGGCTCTTAAGAGGGTCAGATAGGGCAGATAAGATAGGAGGGTTGGAGGAGAGGCAGGCAGGTTGTGATTGAGTGGGAAGGGCCTGCCATACTGGAGCTCAAAGGGGCTGAGTCCCCTTAAGGAGAGGCCTAAGGCGGGTGAGTGCTAGTGGGAGAAGGGTTGGCAAGGAGAGGCGGGTTTCAAGAGTGAGCTTGGTGAGTTGTTCCTTGAGGAGGCCATTGGCCCTCAACCTTACCCGTGGATTGGGGGTGTTAGGGGATATGGAGTTTCCAGGTGATGTTGAGGCTCTCAGAGATTTGTTGTTTGATGCTGGAGATGAAGGCCGGTCCCTTGACCCATTGTAGGGTTCGAGGGAGTCCAAACCTCAGGATGATGTGTTCAGTGAGAACCATGGCGACCACGTCTGCTATTTCCCTAGCGGCGAGGAATGCCTCCATCCGGCCTGTGAGGGTGTCCATGAGAGTTAGCAGGTATCTGAAGGTTTTGTGTCGAAGCATGTGAGTGAAGTCAAGTTGCCAGTCCTCGCCTGGCTGATGCCCATGGAGCTGGTGGGTGGGTATGGGTCTGCGGAGGCCACCCTGGGCATTGACCAGAGAACAGGTTCTGCAGGCCTGGTATACCTCCTGAATGGTCTTTCGGAGGAGGGGGTGGTGAAAGAGAGGTTGAAGAAATTGGCATAGGGCCTTTGGACTGATGTGGAGAGACTGGTGGATGTCAGTAATGAGGGTGTGGATTAGGCTGTTCGGGAGGGCAATTTTGTCCCGGACATAATACCATCCCTTGTCACGCAACCTGCCACCTAATGTTTTGAGGGCCTGAGTCTCCTCATCAGTGTATGAGGGACTATGGGGAGCATTGAGAAACAGGAGAGGGGCTGGGGAGGAGTTTAAAGCCATCTGTCAGGCAATAGCCGGCCTTGTTTTTTCCTAAAGAGATGGGGTCCTTGAAGGCCTGATGGCCATGGCAGTGGACAATAGCCACCTCAGTAGGGTATTTGAGAGCCTCGAGGAGTTTGGCAGTAAGAGGCCCATTGACTATGGGGGTTCCCTGGGTCGTGGATAAATCCCCTTTCTCACTAGAGGACAGAGTGAGTGTGAGTAATAAGGAATCAGTATAAATAGTGACCCGTTGGCCCTCAGATAAGTGAAGGGCCCTGGTGAGAGCCACAAGTTCTGCCTTTTGAGAAGTAGTCCTGATGGGAAGGGGGGCCACTTCTGTGACAGCGTCCAGAGTAATCACCACATAGGCTGTGTGTCGCTGTCCATCTGGCGCTATGAGGGAGCTTCCATTCACGAACAGAGTGCAATCGGGGTCAGGCAGTGGCCGGTCCGAAAGTCCTGGATGGGAGGGTGAAAGTTCTTCCAGGAGTTGAGAGCAGGAGTGGGAAGGAATGGGGGTAGACGAAGGTGTCGGCAAGAGAGTGGCGGGATTTAGGCGAGGGGAGACTGTGTGTGTGACCTGGGGGTTTTCTATGAACAGCAGGTGGTAGAGTTGGAGACAGGAAGGAGTGAGTTGTGCCAAGGATTTGTGGCTGACTAAATCCATCATCTAATGGGGGGAGAAGACCACGAGGGGCTGTCCTAAGGTAAGTTTGAGGGCCTCCTTTGTAAGAGAAGCGGCTGCCACTGGGACCCTGAGGCAGGGCCACTGGGGCCCTGAGTCAGGGCTGTCATCCCAGGGCGGTGACATCTAGTTGCTTGGAGAGTTAATGCGGATACGGAAACCCTGCTTCCCAGAGGCAGTCGCTGATGGGCTTAAGTCCTTACTGGTGGGTTGCTACTATAAGTCTGGAAGCTACTAAGTCTGTAGTCTGAGGGTCTACAGAGGAGAGACAGTCCGGGATAGAGGACAAGTCAGAAGGGAGTAGAGGGAGGATGAGGTGAGCAGAAGTCGAAGGAGAGGGAGAGAGACAAATGGTGACCTGAAGTTCATGGAGGATGTCCCTGCCTAGTAGGGGAACAGGGCAGGAAGGGATAATGAGGAAGGAGTGTGAGAAGGGGAACCCATCCAGGCTGTATGTAAAGGGTGGGGTGGCCTTTGGAGTGGAGGAAGTACCATCAATTCCCCATAACTGCAACTGGGGAGGGATGAGTAGGACCCAAGTAGGAAGGCAGGACAGAATAGGTAGCCCCCATGTCTAGCAGAAAGGAAATGGACTTACCACTACCTGGAGTGTGACCCTCAGCTCGGCATGGGTGAGAGGGGTGTCTGAGTCTGAGCTCCGTCAGTCATCCTCCAATCCGAGAACTTGGAAGGCAGGACTTACGGTGTCAGGGTCTCCCCCTGTGCGGAGGCACTGGGAATCCCCCGAGGCTGGGGCAGTCCAATTTCCAGTGGCCCATCATGTGGCATTGAGGGCACGGCCTAGTAGGCGCTTTTGGATTGGGGCATTGATGGGCCCAGTGTCCCTCGGCTCCGCACTTGAAACAGGCCCCTGGAGGGACGCGGTTAGGTGTTCCCTTCTGTTGACCCCCAGAACCTGCAGGCCTCAGGGCTGCTAACCAGGGCTTAGGTCTGCAGTCAGACCTTCTGTTGGGAGTCTGACTTGGCACCTAAGTTCTGCTGCCTCCTCTTGGGAGTTAAAGATTTTAAATGCCATTTTCACCAGATTAGAAATGGGAGGAGGGCCCTCCTCCGCTTTCTTTAATTTTTTCCGAATGTCGGCGGCTGACTGAGAAATAAAGTGCGTAGCTAAAACAGTCGCCCCTGCCGGAGAGGTCGGGTCTAGACAAGTATATTGAATTAGTGCCTCAGTAAGTCAGTTAAGAAACATGGCCGGGTTTTCATTGGGTTCCTGAATGATTTCCCTTCACAAACCTTCTTCAACTTTAAAGCACAGGGACAGGACCCATGGGTAGGAGGAGATGCTGCCCTTACATCCTGAGGAGTGGCTGATTATATACACAGGAGTTGGATAGGTGAGGACAAAGGGGATGTTAAGAAGGGCTGTTAGGGTAAAGAAGCCTTGTCAGTGAGTTTTAGGTTTAGAAGAAATTTAATTTCATTTACATTTCCTTCCCCCTCAGCCTCCTTCAGTTTTATGGAGGGGAGAGCGATGTTAGGGCTTGAGGAACTGACGTACGTGTCTCCGGAAGTTGGGCTTTCCATAAGATAGCTTCTTTGTTGTAAATCAGTAGGACATTTGGAAACCAGAGGGACTCCTGTCTTGCAGGATTGTGATCTCTGCAAGTTAACCATTTGTTTTTCTTTTAGGGAAGCTAGGAGTGCTTGAGGAATGTCACACATGTTACCGAGGTGGGGTTAGTGGGGGAGAGAGAGGGTTGAGAGCCGTAGAGGTTAGGACGTCTCCCAGCCTCTCAGAGTCACGGAGGTCACCTGGTGATTAGGGCAGAGCTTTCCAGAGGGAGGCGCGGGATCGGGGGAAACTCACCACAGCTTCGGAAGTGGTGTTCAGAAAAGCAGGTCCAAGTCCTGCGAGGGAGAGGAGAGAGCCTCCCCACCAGGGTGGGGGCTCAATCTCCTCCCAGGTTTCGGCACCAAATGTAAAGTTCCGCAGGCGAGGTAAACACACCAGGTGAAGTAGGTGCAAGGCAAGATTTATTAAAGGCACTCTCCAGCGAAGTTTCGGGGCTCAGGAGAATGGGAGCCAGGAAAGTCATGCCGGGAGGAGGTCAGCAATCTCGGGCTGGGTTCCGTGACTCGGAAAGGGGGAGTCGGGAAAGTCATGCTGGAAAGGAGTCAGTGGGTTCTTTTATCGGCCCAAGGCACGGCATGGGTTCACATCCATATATGGTAAGGCATTTGGTAATCAGAGGGTATGGGGGTGTGGTCCTGATACTTCTGTTTCCTGCATAGGTATCAGGTTACCTATGGAGCCCTTACCTGGGCATACATCCTTTTGGCTGGAGAGTCAAGGGTTGAAGAAGGGGAGGAGGGGGCTGGAAGGTGGCGGTCCCAGCAGTCATTTCTGTGTTCCTCCTGCATTCCCGGAGCCACTAACCCAACATTTTTGAACAGAGAGAGAGCAGACTTTCAGTCTTACACCAATGTACTTTAAAGTACATTTATTTTAATCTTTAGTCTGACCACATCTAAAGTTCCAAAGATAACCCTTCACAGACCTTCTACAACTTTTCCTTTGCATTCAGATTTTATCCCAAGCCATTTCTTTCCAAACAGTCAGCCTTATTTAGGACAATATTACCTCTCTTTACCTTCACCAAAAATATGTTTCTGTTCCTTAAATCTTTCTTACATGTCTTCTACTTTTCTACATACAGAGTTGTTTCCCTTATTTCCATCAGTCTTAATTACATTTAGCAGAGTTTTGTGCTGTTAGAAACCTTAGTCTCCAGAGAAAACTAAGTAAGTAACCAGTTACGACTGTTATACCAGAAATCTCTAGATGGTGAATTTATGAATCAGTTAAGCACAAAACATGTTTAGCAAAAAATTTAAATATCCTTAGTTTCTTTTTAATAAGAAGGCAAAAGTACAAACCTACATCCAGTAATCAATGACTTAGCATTTTCTCCTATTTGGAAAAGGCCCAGATACCTAAGGAACTTAATTCCACTTATCCAATTAAAACTTTAAAGTTTCAGTTTACCAAAGACTTTGAAATCTATCTTAACAATTACCTGTGAAAACTTCGGTGAGATAGAAAATTAACCATCATTTTAGTCATCTTTTCCTAATAGATTGCAAGAGAGAAAATAATGAGCTTATTTCACCTTCACCAAACCTCAGTAGAATAGAAGTTTCATACTTTGTGGTGGTAACTTAAGAGACATGTCTATCTTAATTAAACCAACAGACTTAATGTAGTTTAAATACTGAATTGTGTTTCTCCTGGATATTCCCCACTGTCAGTTTTTACCTGACAAGTCTAGAATGGGTGGTAGTAGGTCCAGAGGGTGCTCTTCTTGCTCCTCAGCAGTGAAGGGAGAAGGAACCATGGTGCCTGAGGCACCAAGAATGGTCTAGAAGCCCGTTGGACAGCACCCACAGTGGTACAGAAACAAGAGAAGGGGGTGGGGAGCAGATGAAGGAGCAGATGCTGTGTTTTCCCACTTACAGGGGGGAATAAGCAGTCCGTGTCAGGCCAGAGAAGACAGGGAATTGCCCTGAAACAAAGGGAATTTTTGCAGTTGCTTGAGAATATGCCTTAAGTCCCCGACCAGAGGTAGAATAATCACAGCTGGCTCCAGTTATAGCCATTAACCCAGGAAATGATTGGGGGAGAAGTCCTCACATCTATTTGGAGGAGGAACAGTAACAGAGAGAGTCAGAGTCCCCTTTGCTAGGGATGGCCTGTGTTTCCTCCAGCAACCTGCGTTTACAAGAAGAAGGCCTATTTAGATCATTATTATCCAGTATGGCAAGAGGGAGTTTACTAACCAGACACATTCAGGTAAATACATTTTGCCCTGATTACTGCAGAAGAGATCTAACTGACAGATTCTGCTGAGGCCATGCAGTTACAGGAGCTTAGTCCTTTCCTAAGTTTTGCAATCAGAATTGTTTCCAGTGGGTTAAAAGGCACCCCAAGGTAGAGTCCTTGGGAACTGAAGAAGAACCCTACTGAGGCCATGCTCATAGAATAGTAAAGAAGGTCCATTACCAAATCCCCTCCCTCCAACTCCTGGGTAGCATCCCATGAAGAATATATCAGAGGTTCCATTGTGTCAGAAGCAAGCAGAGGTGTCCCTCAAAGAAGAAAAATTGCTGTTGATCACAATCCTGCCTTCGTGTTAAGGCATTCCTGCGGTAAAAGACCCCATAGGAGGAATGCCGGAATCCCTCCCCTACGCCATAGCATCCTAGGCTTCCAATGGGGGAAATTACCCAACTTTGTAACTTTAAGTAGTTAGAGGACACTATTGGAAAGCATTACAGGTGGAAATCCATCATGATCTAAGCGACATTCCAGAACATCTTTACAGCCAGCTTCCCTAGGAAGTGGCCCATAGTTGGGTTTAATTCAATCAGATACTGGTTTCAGCCAGCTCCCGGTGAAGGTCAGTGGCCAGAAGCAGCTAGACTAGGGACATGAAGGGGATCACATTAAATCAATCAAGAGAATACCTCACAAGGGAGTCTTAAGATTAGCAGCTGTCCTGGTGACATTGGTGACTGCCCCATGCCCAAGACACACAACTTTGTATAAGGACAGGAATAGAGAAGTATCAAATTTGAGTCTGCTTACCATTCCAGCCAGCATAGGAACTTCCACCCAAAAGGTAGGTTTCTCCTTTCTGTAGAGTAGCCATGAGCTATGAGCTAGAGAATTACAGCAATCCATATGAAAGTGTTTATTAAGACCATTCTCCTTGAAGTGCCCCTGAAATGAGAGGAAAGGAAGAGGAAAGTACGCACCAAGGCCCAGAGTCCTGTTGAGGCTCTAGAATCAAAGCCCCACACTGGGCATCATATAGCATAGGATGCAATGGGGTAGGCTAGGCACTCCAGTGCCCTCCTTCGGGACCTTCTATGGTAGGAATGGCCCTTTGCTAAGGATGACCCGTGTTTCCTATAGCAACCTGGGTGTACTAGGAGGAGGCCTATTCAGATAATTATCATCCAGTATGTCAGGTGGGGGTTTTGTTGTTACTGTTTTTTTATTGCCTAAATCTCAGTAAAAATAACAAAATAATAGGATATAGAGAGAAATATGACTATATCAAAGAAATAAAGTCCAGAATGCAAATCTGAAGAGTTCAGCTTTTTAAACTTGCTGTTGAAACATTTTTCAAACTGTGAAACAGTCTTGGGATTACAGGACCTGAGAGAAGCAATGGTCTAAAGATAAAAAGAGGAGAAGGATAATTAGTGGACAGGTAGGAAGACGTTTTTATAAAACAAAGGCTGTCCTATTACATAAATTTCTTACCTAAAAAGAATCTCCTTAAATACTCTCTTCCTGGTACAAGCAGGCAGATGAGGGGGGAGGTAAAGAGCTTTTTGTTTTGTTTTGTTTTGTTTTGTTTTTTAATGTGCTGGGGTTTTTTGATTGCTTTTCACTCAAAATATTGTTCATGCTAAAGTGTGCCATTGGGATGGCCCTTAGCCCTCATAGGCAACTAAAGAAAAATCAGAATATCAACAAAGAATTCCATTTGATATAAAATCTAACAGATTCATCCTAGGCTGCCAGTGGGTGCCTGGTGAATGGACTGAAAAAACCATGCCATGCTGTCATATGCCATTACTGCCCTACCATATTTAACCCATGGAAAATACTAGAAAAGTTTTACAAGGGGGAAATTACCCAATTTTGTAGCTTTAAGTAGTTAGTAGAGGACATTGACAGAAAACAGTAAGGATAGAAGCCCATCATGATCTAAGCGACATTCCAATACAGATCCATGCAAAAGCACATTATAATCACACTGTCAGAAGAAAGGAAAATCTCAAAAGGGGAAAGAGAAAACAGAGCTGAATATGAGTGATAAAACAAAAACCAAGATAAAGTTTATAACCTAAAACTTGATATATCCTGTGGCGAAAGTTTGCTCAGCACTGATGAATTGCTGGAAGTGGAGCATATTAACAGAGAAAGAAAAAAGTAAAAGTCCCAGAGAAGTGGAACTGTAAGAAGAGAAAAAATAGTGTATAAGTAAGGAATGCTTTGTCAGAGGTAAAAGATTGTTCTGTGATATGGCAGAAAGATAATTTTCCTTGAGGATAGGGAGATTGCACTATTGTTTTGTTTCTGCTTAGTCTAGTAACAGCCTTTTGTTGAAAATGACTTAATCCTTTTGTGGGTTACTTAACTATATCTCGGGTAGAGGAAGATGAGCAGACAGAAGATGACAGGGAAATACAATTT
Organism: Meles meles; assembly: GCF_922984935.1. Classification (NCBI taxonomy): domain Eukaryota; kingdom Metazoa; phylum Chordata; class Mammalia; order Carnivora; family Mustelidae; genus Meles; species Meles meles. The sequence goes on from NC_060088.1 coordinate 12,658,722, forward strand.
TAAGATATTTTGCTCAAATAATCTCAAATGTCAAAGCAAAGTAAAAGCTTATGAATAAAAATTTAAGTAGAAAAATATACCCTACTCCCCCACCACTCACCTCTCCAAAAAGAAAGGATTAGTTGTATCTAGACTTGCATACTTTTCTTACCTGTGCTTTGGTCAGCTCACTTAGCGTCTTAGAGTCTCAGATTTCTAATTCATAGAATAAATGTGACAAAGTACCTGTAACCTGCAGAGTCATATAGGGATAAACAAGGTCTTGATCCTGGATCATCCATCATCCCTTTTACACCCCCCCGCCCCCCGCCCCAGAAAGCACTTGTGCAGAAAACTTTGCATGTAGTCGTAGAGGAATTGGTTTATTTACAAGTCCATCTGTGGACCTCTTGTAAGTCCATCTTACAAAAGCAATTTCGAACATGAATGAAGTGAGAAAAAGGAATGACCATAAATGTCTTTCAAGAAATTTCTGGAGGACGGGGCGCCTGGGTGGCTCAGTGGGTTAAGAAATTGCTGGAGGACAGATATTAATGGCTTTTGATAGGGGAGATTTAGGCATATTTAGGCTCAGAATAAAGACCCAGAAATAACTTGAGAGAATTAAGATTAGAGACAGAAGACATACACTGGGATCAGGAGCCCCAGTAAAAGAACAAAACAAAAATGAGAATAAACTTGAAATAGTGATGAATGAAATGAAATTGACAGCTCACTTTTTTGAGTTGAATGAAAAAATTATTTGAATAGTTTTGTTAGCAACAGAACTCAAATAGAGGATGATAGGGGGCTTCCCTACGTTTTGAAAGTCATCTACTTCATATAAAGCATGTTTATATTATATGGTTGGCAAAAAGTAGAGAAGATACTTAATGTGGCAGCACTTGTTTTATGCAGTGCTTATGTTATGGCAGTCACATATGGAGGGATTGTAAATGCATTTATATGTGTCTATTCTTTAGAGGCCCCCTCTTTTTTTTTTTTTTTAAACAAAGTACTTGGCTGCTTGTTTTTGAATATATACACATTTTCACAGTATTTTTAAGGCAGCAATTGATAGGCATTTTTAGATTCTTTGATAAGTATGACAATAAGAACCTTGTATTTTTTCTGGGGTACTATATATAATGTTTAGATTATACTTTTTATGTTTTCTTGTTATAAGTACTGCTATAACAATAGGAATTTCGTAGGTTGAGTAACAGTATTAATAAGAATTTACATTTTCACTTGTCTTTGTTAAAGCCATTTGTTAAAGACTATAGAGAGTGATGATGTTACCACCATACATACATTAAAACTGGAATGATTAATTGTCTTTTTAATATTTAAAACCAATATGCCCTTTTTTCCTTCTGCTTTTAGGTTATGAGATGGTCTGTGCAAGATGGTCTGTCCTTGAATTGGAAATTTTTAAGGCTGACATACGCTGGTACTTTATCTCCTTTAAGTGGACTATAATTTCTTCTGTTCCAACCACTACATAAGCAGACAGAATAGCAAAGATCTGTTCTGTGTCAAGTATGACAGCCACAACTCGTGGCTCTCCAATAGGAGGGAATGACAGCCAAGGCCAGGCTCCTGATGGACAATCTCAGCCCCCCTTCCAACATAATCAGGTAGGACATGTTAAGACTGTTTTGGGTGCCATTAGTTACTGAACAATGATGTAGATGTCTTGAATAATTTACAGTCATGGAAGCTTATTGTAATTTTAAGTTATATTTAAGAAGAGTCACTGAGACTTGTAGGAAACCTGTTGTACTTGGTTAAAAACGTTCCTTTTATTTTTTTAATATAAGACTCTGAGGACAAAAGAATTTAGTTATTTTATAACAGTTTGTTTTAAGCATAGATTTAAGTCAGCTCTTTATATGGCTGAGTATCACTATGGCTAAGTAAAATATCTGTGCCTTAGTTTCTGTATATTTTCGTTAGGCAAGTAGGTAGTTATTTTTTAGTATTGTAAGCTGCATTTATTATAGCGTGTATAAACCACCCACAGCCTGGGTCTGTCAGAGATTTGAGGACCCTGTCCTTCCAGCCTTTGGGAGGCATGATGCTGGATGCATGCCCCACCTGTATTTGCAACAGCTGTAAGCCTTCGTGAATGGCAGACCAGACCAACCAGGGCCCCCATTGTGCGACTCCCCCACAGGGATATATGGTGGCATAGGGGACACAGCTGCCCCCAGGTTGGTTTGGTTGACAACGTATAAAATGTTTTCTCTTTAGTTGCCAACAACTTAAAAATCAGAGTATTTCACATAAAAATTTGGCTTTTTGGCTTCTCCAGATTTTTCATATTAGACCTACATTCCCACTTTACAGCAGTTAGTTATAACTGCATGACAGTCCCCAATTTTAGATGGGAAATCATGTCACCACCATACACTCTTGTCACTCAGGGTCGGTAGTCAGTAGCTATTCAATCAGGCACATACTTCTCATCACCACAGTGTCTCTGTTTCCTATCTCCAGAAATAGCAGAAAAAGTCAAAGTTGTACTGCAAAGACCTCACAACTCAAAGGCCTGCCTTATTTATTTGTTATAACCTTTCTGTCCCTGAGGGCATCTGAGTTAGAGATCTGTGAACTAGCAGTTTCTGTATTTTTAAATTGACAGTAAGTAAAACAATGTTTGTAAAGGGACCAACCCAGGTTTTGGTATCAAAGCTTAGTACCGGCCTACATGGAAATAATTTCCCTTTTTTCTAAAAGAACCTGTATATGATTAATGAAATATTTGTAGAAGGGTTTATATAACATTACTCCTTTATTTCTGAAAGTGGTAACTTATATTTACTTTTTTCTTGCTCAGTTTTTCTAGGGAGATTAGTTTCTTTAAACTTCACAAAGTAACATTTTGCAGAGTTTTACCTTTGGTTTTTTTGTTTACACTTAACGTAAACAAATCTTTAATCTTCATTAGTTCTTTCCTTTTGCTTTCTTTGTGTTCCATTGATGTTCATTTTCTAGTCTCATGATACAGAAATTTAGATGAATGTTTAGATTTTCTGTTTTTATATTTTCCAAAACATGCATTTTAAATCATAAATTTTGCCAAACTATGTCCTACAGCTTTTAATGCATTCACAACTACTGTCTTTTGCTTAACACATTTTAAAATTTGTGTGGTGATATTTAATATAAGAATATTTTCAGAAATGTTGTTCCCATTAAAGCATTTTGAGGTTTTCTGGTTAACCTTTTTGTCATTGAGTTATAGCTTAATCCCTTTGTAGTTAGAGAGTATATGATGCCACTCTTTGGGAATTTACTGAGGATTGATGTATTGTCCAGCATATAGTAATTTTGAATATATGAGAATTTGAAGAAATTTGTATGTTTTACTGTAGCATTTAATGTCAGTTATTTCCAGTTTGCTTATTATGCTTTTCAGATGTTCACTATGGCCTTGTTTCATCTTGTTTTGTTTTAAATTTGCTTGTTTTCTAGTAGTTGAGAGGTGTGTTAAACTACTTGGGATTGTGGACCTAACCATTTCACTTTTTTGTTCTATCAGTTTAATTTTAAAGATTATTTGAGAAAGAGTTCCTGTGCACGTGTGTTTGTAGGGGCAGAGGGAGAGAGAGAATCATCATGCCATCTCCTGGGCCAGTGCAGAGCCCAACACAGGGCTTGAACCTAGTACCTTGAGCTGAAATTAGGAGTCCTATGCCCAGCTGACTGCACCAGCTAAGCGCCCCTGTTCTGTCGATTTTAGTGAGATATACTTTGAACCTATAAGATGTATGCAAACTGAAAATAGTGATTTGGGGTTGGATGGTTGGCCCATTAATCTTTATGCAGAGATATCTTTAATCTCTACTGATAATTCTTGTGTTAAAAATCTGTCTTGCCTGTCATGTATTTGTATAAATGCAGCATTATCTTGGGGAAGGAACAGGGTTATTGTTATGTGTATTGTCTTTTCTTACTCTTTTTAAAGCACTCACTTTTACTGCTCTTTTTTTTTTTTATTGTGTGTCTTTTATAAATTGCCTTGAACCCTGCCTTTTTAAGTTGTCCACTGATACTTTTTTTCTTTTTTTTTTTAAGATTTTGTTTATTTATTTAACAGACAGAGATCACAAGTAGGCAGAGAGGCAGGCGGGGGCGGGGGTGGGGGGGGAGCAGGCTCCCTGCCAGGCAGAGAGCCCTATGGGGGGCTTAATCTCAGGACCCTGAGATCATGACCTGAGCCAAAGGCAGAGGCTTTAACCCACTGAACCACCCAGGCGCCCCTACATTTTTCTATATAAAGAGGCTTTTTAGGTTCACAGTAAAATTGAGCAAAAAGTACAGGGTTACTGTATCTCCTTCACCGCCATCCTGCTACTACCGTATATGTATGTTAGCCTCCTCCACCAGAGTGGTGTTGGCTAAATTGACAGAACTACAATGACATGTTGTTATCACTCAAACTTCATAGTTTTATATTATGGTTCACATCCTCCTTTTACATTCTTCGGGGTTTGACAAGAGTTTAATGGTACAAATATACCATTATAGTATCATATACTTCCCTGTTATAAAATTTGCTCTTCCTTTTCATTCTTTCCTCCCCTGAATCCTTGGCAGCTAATTACCTGCCTGTCCAGTTTTGCCTTTTCCAAAATGTCAAATATTTGAAATCATATGGAGTATAAATTTTTCAGAACTATTTATTTCACTTAATATTATGCACTTAAAGTTCCTCTGTGTTTTGTCATGGCTTTGGTTGCTTTTGTGTCTTTTTTGTTTGTTGTTTGTTTTTAATCACTGAATAACATTCTATTGTCTGGATGTACCACATTTTATCTGTTCACTTTCTGAAGGACATCTCAGTTGCTTCCAGGTTTTGGCAGTTATGAATAAAGTAAATATTCCCACGTGCAGGTCTTTTTGTGGAAATGTTTTCAACTCATTTGAATGACTACCAAAGGGTATGATTGCTGGATTATGTGATTAGTGTATATTTAGTTTTGTAAGAAATTGCCAAACTATCTTCCAAAGCAGGGGAAGCAGCAGACTGAGGGAGAAGATGACTCCCCACTGAGCAGAAAGCCTGATGCTGGGACTCAATCCCAAAACCCTGGCTGGGATCATGACCTGAGCTGAAGGCAGCCAGTTAACCGACCGAGACAACGATGCGTCACATGATCCATTCAATCTTTGGGTGTTTTGTTTGAGTGTGTTTTTTTTTTTTAATTTATTTTTAATTTTGTTTGGTTTGTTTTTAAGTTTTCAGTCTATTTAAATTCTAGTTAATAGAGTATAATACTGGTTTCAGGAGTAGAATTTAGTGATTCATCAGTTGCATATGACACCAGGTGCTTATCACAGGTACTCTCCTTAATACCTGTTACCTATTTAGCCCATCCCCCATTTACCATTTACCCTTTTTCCATTTACCCTTTCCATTTACCTTTTTTCTCTAAAGTTAAGAATCTCTTATAGTTTGAGTGTATTTTTTGTATTGTCTTTTTTCCTTGGTTTTGTTTCTTAAATTCCTCGTATGAGTCAAATTATATGGTATTTGTCTTTGACTTATTTCACTCAGCATTATACTTTCTAGCTGCATCCATATCATTGCAAATGGCAGATTTCATCCTTTTTCAAGGCTAATTAATATTCCATTGTATGTATGGAAGACATCTTTATCCTTTCATTGATTAGCGTGCACTAGGGCTCTTTCCCTAATTTAGCTATTACTGATAATGCTTCTATAAACTTTGGGGTACATATGTCCCTTTGAATCAGTATTTTTGTAGGCAAATTTAGGGTCCCCCTACTATTCACCATCTTAACTTCTGCTTTAATAAGTAAATACTTGTTAGTGCAGTTGCTGGTTCAAAGGGTAATTCTGTTTTTAACTTTTGGAGGAACCTCCATACTGTTTTCCAGAGTGGCTGCACCAATTTGCTTTCCACCAACATTCCCACCATTGTCCACATCCTCACCAACATCTGTTGTTTCATGTGTCCTTGATTTTAGCCATTCTTACAGGTGTTAAGTGATATCTCACCGTGGTTTTGAGTTGTATTTCCTTGATGGTGAATGGTGTTGAGCATCTTTTCATGTGTCTGTTAGCCATCTGGATGTCATCTTTGGAGAAGTGTCTATTAATGTCTTCTGCCTGCTGTTTAACTGAATTGCTTTTTGGGTGTTGAGTTTTAGAAGTTATTTATATATTTCAGGTACTAAAAATGTATCAGCTGTGTCATTTGCAAATATCTTCTCCCTTTTTGTATGCTCCCTTTTAGTTTTGCTGATTGGTTCCTTTGCTGTGCAAAAGCCTCTTATCCTGATAAAGTCCCAGTAGAGCATTTTTGCTTTTGTTTCCCTTGAGTGCAGAGACGAGTGCAGAGAGGTATCTAGTAAGAATCCAGTCAAAGGGTTTCTGCCTGTGTTCTTTTGGATTTTTATGGTTTCCTGTTTCACATTTAGGTCTTTCATCTGTTTTGAAATTTAATTTTGTGTATGGTGTAAGTTTTTGTTTTTGTGTAAAATTTTTGTAGAAATTTGTGTAAAAAAATTTGTGTAAATTTTTTATTCTTCATGTTGCTATTGGTTTTCCCAACACCATTATTTATTTATTAGATAAGACAGATATCACAGGTGAGCAGAGAGGGAGGAGGAAGCAGCCTCCCACTGAGCAGAGAGCCCGATGCGGGGCTCGATCCCAGGATGCTGGGATCATGACTTGAGCAGAAGTCAGAGGCTTTAACCAACTGAGCCAGCCAGGTGCCCCTTCCAACACCGTTATTGAAGCGACTTTTTCCCACTGGATATTCTTTCCTGTTTTGTTGAAGATTAGTTGACCTTACAGTTGTGGGCTCATTTCTGGGTTTTCTGTTCTGTTCCATTGATATGTGTATCTGTATTTGTGCCAGTACCATGCTGTTTTAATGGCTACAGCTTTGTCACACAGCTAGAAACCCACAATTAGAATGCTTGCAGATTTGCTTTTCTTTTTCAAGATGGCTTTGCTTATTCAGAGGCTTACGTGGTCCCATTACAAATTTTAGAATTATTTGTTCTAGCTTTGTGGAAAATGCTCTTGGTATTTTGATAGGGATTGCATTAAATGTGTAGGTTGCTTGGGTAGTATAGACATTTTAATGTATTTGTTCTTCGAATCCATGAGCATACATTGCACTTTTTTTTCTTTTTTTGCTCTGTTTCTGAGGGAATGTCCAATTTTGCTCTTATCCTTGGTCCTTTGTTAGATATACATAAGGTGTTCTTTCCCCCTCCGTGGTTTCTTGCAGGATTTGTCTTTAGCACTTAATTTCTGCAGTTTGAATACCATATGCTTAGGTGTAGCTTTTTCTGCTTGGCATTTTCTGAGTTCCTGCTCCATGTTTTTGGTGCCTGACATTTTCTGAGTTCCCTGGTCCATGTTTTTGGTGCCTGACACTAATTTAGGGAAATTCTCATTTTCAAATTCTATATTCCTTCCTCTCTTTCTTGCCATCTGGTATCCTCACTATGTATATATTACATATGTGCAGTTGTTCTACAATACTTGAGTACTCTTTTTTCTTTTTTTTTTTAACTTTTTGCTTTCTAGTTTTGCACTTTCTCTTGACATATGTTTAATGTTACAGATTCCTGTCTTCATCTGTGTCTTACCTACCAATGAGCCCATCAAAGCCCCCCAAAAAACCAACTTTGTTGATAGTATAGTGTTTTTGACCTCTAGCATTTCTTTTTTTGTTCTTTCTTAGAATTTCATCTCTTGCTTACATGACCCATTTGTTTTTTCATGTCTGCTTTTTTTCTGTTACAGTTCTTACCATTTATCAGTTGTAGTTATTTTAAATGCTTGGTTGGATAACTTTAATATCCTGGTCATATCAGAGTTTCATATTTGCTCTGTCTCTTCATACTCTGTTGATTTTTGTTTACTGTGTCTTGGGTTTTTTGTTGAAACTTGTACGTAATATACTGAATAAAAGCAACTGCTGTAAATAAACCTTTCATATTGTGTAGTTATGGGGGGGGTGGATGCCTAGAGAGGACTGAAATTGAATATTTAACTTTCCTCCACACAGAAGTCTATACAGGCTAGAGTTTCATATTCCCATTCTTCTAGTTTGGTTCTTGTAAAAACCTAGATTATGACCGTGTAGAGTAGCTTCTCTTGAGGGTAGGCTTTATTAAGAAGAACAGAATGCTGTATCATATTTCAAAAAGGCTACTTTATATCTCCTGGAAATTAGGAGCTTTTTCCATGATCCTGTCTGTGATGACTTCTTAGGATCTGGAGGTAAAATCACAAAAATATGAGTGTTCCTTAAGTTTGACCCTCTGTTGTTTCTAACTCTCAGAGTTGGCACATCAGCTTCAAGCAATTCATCAAGTACAGTTTAGGTTTTTCTGTCTTGCTCCTTATTTGTATGTAGGTTTTGCTCATGGTTTTCTGCTGGTAATTTTTTATTCTCTTTGTCCCTCTGATCTCTCTTCTGATTTTGTGGGCAGCAGTTTGCCATGTGACTTTAATTCTCCATCAGATCTGTGAAGAGTTGTTGATTCAGTTTATTACTTCTTAGGAAGGAGTGACAACTCCCAGATTTTTATATTCTGAACCAGATATCAGAAGTCTCCTCCTACTTCTTACTTCTCCTCTCTGTCTTTTTTTTCTTTAAGACTTTATTTTTTTATTTGACAGAGAGAGATCCCAAGTAGGTAGAGAGGCAGGCAGAGAGAGAGGAGGAACAGGCTCCCTGCTGAGCAGAGAGCACGATGCGGGACTCAATCCCAGGACCCTGAGATCATGACCTGAGCCGAAGGCAGAGGCTTAACCCACTGAGCTACCCAGGCGCCCTTTATTTTTTATTTTTTAAATTTTATTTATTTATTTAGAGAGCAAGTGGACAGTGGGGAGGGACAGTGGGAGAGGGAGACCCTGGGATCATGACCTGAGCGGAAGCCAAATGCTTAACTGACTCAGCCACCCAGGTACCCCTACTATCTTCTCTTTTATATCCTTCTATTTAAGCATCTATATTTCACATAGCTTATGGTTATGTTATATGTTTTTTGGTTTTGTTTTTTTTTTGTCTTGGTCTTTCAGTTGTGTTTTCAGTCCTTTAATATAAATGCTTGTATATTTGGGACATTTGTCTCTTCTGGCTTATGTGCCTTAAGAATTTGGAAATGGCTTACCTGAGTCATTTCTGACTTTTGTTGTCAGCATCTTCACTAGGGTGTTGCAGATTTCTGAAGGCTTAACTAGGGTTGGGGAATCCATTTTCACAGTGGGTCTCCACATGACTTTTGATTAGATGCCTCAGTTTTTTCAGCACATAGACCTCTACAAAGGACTGCTTAAGTGTCTTCAGGTCACTTTTCTCAGAAGCTTGTTCTAACACAGGAAGAAAAAAGTTTTGATAACCTTTGTTGCTTCACCTCAGAAGTTAACACTGACATTTCCACAAAGATACATAATTAAGAAAGTTCATTACAACTGTGTTTTACTAGCAGTAAACATTATAAAACTAACATTCTCTCATTATTACCTATTCAGTTCATGCAGTTCTATGTACTCATTAACTAATTTATCAAATGTTCTTACTCTTTAAGCCTGAAAAATTTTTAAAATACAGTAAATGTAGGATGAGAAATGTGATCCAACTTTCATTAAATATTTATAGATTTATAGATTTATAGGAATTTTAAAGTATAATGTTTTCACTAAATATACATCGATACTAAATTGCTAAATGTTATATATGTATATGTATACGTCACTGAAATTTAAATCTGGAGTATTTAATTTTTAAGACCTCATCAGCTGACTCCTCCAATGAGAATTCCCCAACAACTCCCCCAGATGAACAAGGTCAAGGTGATGCTCCACCACAGCATGAAGATGAAGAACCTGCATTTCCACATACTGACTTGGCAAAGTTGGATGACATGATCAATAGGTGAATTGTTTTGATTTTTTTTTTAATGGAGCTAATAAACTAAAATGCAGTTTCGTTTCGTTTTTTTAAACCAGCATTGCCATTGCTAAAGAATGAGAAAAAGAGTGGATTGTAAGAATAGTAATTTTGCCGTTTTCTTAATTACTGTAATATTTAAGTCATTGTCAGATACTTTGTAACTCATTTTTAATGCAGGCATTGGTATGAATTTTTAAAAATTGAAAGATGATATGAATAAAGATTTTAAATTAATGATGCTTTGTCATCGTGATGGGTGTGTTTCATTCCTAGAACTATAGGTAGGGAGTTCCTTTTGTGTGTCATTTATTTTTGGTATATTGACTGCTAGACTTGTTTGATGACCTTATTTATAGGATGTCCATTTTCTATAACATATTGTTGTAAAAGATTGTGGTTTGGTAGTTTTTGATATTTATTAAAGTGTGCTTATAATTAGGACTAGAGGACTAAGTTATGTTAAATCTTTAGTGACAAGGAAATTTTTAAAAGACAGCTTTTGCATAACCTGTAACTAAAACACTAGAAAGTATCAGTTTACATCTAATAGATTTTCTTGTAATAGGTATCATTTATCGTCTTTCTGTAAAGGTGGAATACAGTTCTTTCTGAGAAGTAGTGGATTTTGTCATTGGAATATATTCTTTAAGTACTGAGCTTTTTATTATACTAAGGAAAATCCTAGCCTGGGTATGGTGGCATTTGCATTGCTTTAAAAATTTTTTTTTTTTAATATTTTTATTTATTTATTTGACAGACAGAGATCACAAGTAGGCAGAGAGGCAGGCAGGGAGAGAGGAGGAAGCAGGCTCCCCACTGAGCAGAGAACCCGACTCGGGGCTCGAGCCCAGGAACTGAAGATATGACCTTGGCGGAAGGCAGAGGCTTAACCCACTGAGCCACCCAGGCACTCCTGCATTGCTTTTGATGTAGGGAGTATATTTAGGATAATACGAAGGCTTAGAGGTTCTTCAAGTCATGTGGTTTCCAAGAGAACTTGGTATATGTTGTGTTGAATTGAAGGAGAAATAAGCCTTTTGTCTCATTACTTGTCTTTGTGAAGAATATTCAAAGAAATATTACTGATACCAGGACCTCAAAAGAATATTTTTTCCTACTGACTTAACAATGGTTATTTAATTGATAAGTGATTATTTTTAGTTTTAGGGGCCTGTGAAAGTTATTTATTGAGTTCTCCTTCATTGGTATATCTCTGCTTAAGCAGTGCTTTAAAAAAAAAAAAGTGTGTATGTGTGTAGAAACAGTATTTCTTTTTTTTTTTTTTTTGGACAGAGAGAGATCACAAGTAGGCAGAGAGCCCGATATGGGACTCAATTCCAGGACCCTGAGATCATGACCTGGGCTGAGGGCAGCGGCTTAACCCACTGAGCACCCAGGCGCCCCTAGAAACAGTATTTCATTCTTAGCTTCACAAAGCAAATAATTTGCTCTTCTTTCATTTTATAGTAAATGTGTAATATAGTCAGGGTTTTTTCACTTATCCAGAGTAAAATTAATTTTGTAGGTAAGTTATGTATAATATTGCATTCATGCTCAAATAATAACAGCATTTTTAAATTTTACAATAATTTTAGGCCTCGGTGGGTGGTTCCAGTTTTGCCAAAAGGGGAATTAGAAGTGCTTTTAGAAGCTGCTATTGATCTTAGTAAGAAAGGTGAGTGATGTTACTCTGTTTTCCATCATATATGCTAGTAGATACTTGCATGTTCTTCTTATATGTCTTATGTTTTGTTTTTATAAAGTTACAGTTTTTCTAGTTATAGTATATTCTTAGACCACACTATCTCACTAAACTTTCTGTTAGGAAAGGTTCTGTTAGAGCAAAGGTTCAGAAATACCTTGGGATAAACTTTAAGTACCTCTGTTAAAATTTCATGCAGAAATTTACATGTATGTTAGTATTTGTGAGAGCAGGACCTGTGGGTTTGTATATTTTTGAAGGAACTACTAATTAAAAGTTAAAAATAATTTCTTAAGTGTAACAGTTTTTTGAAATTCTGTAGTATACATTAAAACATATTTTACAATTTAAAAATACTAAATGGCCATACGAATCCAGATTTACCAGTTGACCTTTTTTACATGTAAGCGTATGTTAATTTGCAAGTAATTTCAGTAAAAATTACTTAAACTTGCCATTTGAATGACTTAATGATTAGCCAGTGAACCAAAAGATACACCAGTCTTAATTTTTTTGTGAAAATTTCTATTACATTATATCTTTGTAACAAAATGTCAAGATTGCATTTTGGCTTTTTAAAGACTTACATAATTTTTTTTTTTTTTTTTTGAAAAAAATGTCTTGAATAAATATTTTTTTCTTTTTCTTTTTTTTTTTTAAGAATTTTTTTTAATTTATTTATTTGACAGAGCTCACAAGTAGGCAGAGAGGCAGGCAGAGGGAGAGAGAGGTGGAAGCAGGCTCCCTGCTGAGGAGAGCCCGATGCAGGGCTTGATCCCAGGACACTGAGATCATAACCTGAGCCAAAGGCAGAGGCTTTAACCCACTGAGCCACTCAGGTGCCCCGATGGTCCTTTTTTTTAAGGCAACTGATAAATAATCTGGTATTTTTCATTGCTGCTCAAAAACATTTGTTTTGAAGTCAGTCACTTTTTGATGACTTTGTTCCACCCAGTATTAGATGCAGCTGAATTCCTGTAGGAAATGGCTAATTTTTGTAAATTCTCTACTTGCTTAAGGGTCGGAAGGCTAAAAATGAAAGGGAATTCTATTTTTTTTTCCAGATTATTCAGCAGATTTTTAACATTTTTAGTATCTGTAATGTCTATTAGTACAGTCTGTGTTGTGTTTTTGTCAGTGTTAATAATTTAATTAACTAACAGTTATCCAACAGTCATTTAAAGAATGCTTTGCTTTTAATCCTGCAAATTATGAAAATATTTTATCAGGTAACAAATGTTTCTCAAGATTCAAGTTTCTTTTGTTAGTTTGCACATTTGTAAGTTAATTGAAGGACCTATGAACGAGGCATGTTTTAAATCCTAAAGGTACAAAGTGAACAAAAATTGAAATGCTACTTTGTTTAATAGCACTGCCATTCAGTGGATATATATGGTTTGCTAAGGCCTTCCCCATTCATTTTTTCTGGGATCCTGATTACTGTGAGACAAAGTTTAGGGTTTTTTGTTTTGTTTTGTTTTGTTTTTTAAGATTTTATTTATTTATTTGACAGAGAGACAGATCACAAGTAGGCAGAGAGGCAGGCAGAGAGAGAGGAGGAAGCAGGCTCCCCGCGGAGCAGAGAGCCCGATGCGGGGCTCAATCCCAGGACCCTGGGATCATGACCTGAGCCACCCAGGCGCCCCAAGTTTAGGGTTTTTTTTAGGAGCAGTCCTGGGTTTAAATACTCTGTCAACACATATATGATCTAAACCAAACTACACTGTGTAAATTTATTATTTCTGAGTTCTTATGAAGTGTTAGTTTTCTTTTTGGCACTGAGTGTATTGCTTTTCTTCAAAGAGGTAAGCATGCATAGGTAATGAAAAATGATGAAAGGACTAATTGTGAAGACTAGACAGAGTTCATGTTTTAAATTTATTCTTAAAAAATTCACAGCCAAACGAAATTTTTAAATGGTTACTTTTTTTTTATGTTTCAACTATTTTCAGTGAGTTTAATGCTGTGAAATGCCTTCATTCACTTTTTACCCAGCAACTTTTTTGTTTAAAATCTAGTAACATATCCTGAAACGCTTTCAGTTTTATTATCCAAAATGATATAATTGGTCAGGGAAATGTTTTCTTTATGCTAAATTTATTGTAATTCTTTTTAATCTATTCTTAGGTCTTGATGTTAAAAGTGAAGCATGTCAGCGTTTTTTTCGAGATGGGTTAGCAGTATCTTTCACTAAAATTCTTATGGATGAGGCAGTGAGTGGCTGGAAATTTGAAATTCATGTAAGTTAGAGACTCATATTTACCTGGTGATGAGTACGGATTTATTTTTGGAAAATATTATTGTAATAATGTATTAAGTCTGATGATACGTGATTGATGCAAGTGAAGGTTTTTAAGAACAGTCTTGGTCTTTTAGAATGAATTTGAGATTTTTGAGTCCTGAAACCTTGGATTAATCTGTGTCCTAGAATCCTGAATGCCTGCGACTATGCATATCACACATTTCATCAAATGTACCATGTTGTTGATTGTAAGAGTGCACTATTTTTCATAACTTTAAGAAAGAAAAATATCCAGGATGGCAAATAGAGGACTCCCAATATAATTAGGACACTAAAGGATATAATTTTAGTATAGATGTATCTGATAAATAAATTCATAATGCAGAAATGAAAAGCAAGGAATATTACAAGCTTGAAAATTTAAATCTTACAAGCTTGAAAGTTTAAACCACAAACCATTAATAAGTTTTCGATATGAATTCAAACTACAGTTTTTCATAATTAGGAAAGTCAAAATCTGAAGTATTCTAAAATTAGTGGTGTCTTCAGCAAAATGGCTGCAGGAGATCTGACTACTGTCAAGAAATAGCCCAAGTCTAGGACAACACAAACAGATGCAGGATAGTGCAAGCTACCACTGATTCTTAGATTCATAGATTCTTGTAACCAGAGATTTTGAAAGCGAAAAAATATACATTTTACTTGAATCATGGAACTCTCAAACTTGGTTCTTATGTATAACAAAGAACTATTGAAGAGTTATAAAGCAAACAACATTGTTCTGTGGACTTCATACTAGAAAATACAACTAGGACATTGCTCACAAATGAATATGGCATATAGATCCTAACACTTTCTGATCTGACACATAACTTTTTGGTGTTAGAGGTAAACATTTGGGAAATTACTTGACTTTTGAATTGATATTTAAATCCAGGTCTCCTATCTTGGATAACTGACAGGATTTTGAACATTTAGGTTGTGGAATTAGTGCCTGTAGAGTACAGATTCCAAAGGAAAAAATGACAATTTGCATGTCTACTCTGTGAACACAGAATAGAAAGATAACCAGTGGTGCCTACTTCATCTGCAACCTTTCTCACATCGCTTTTGAAATTAGGTGCAATGCAAATATGAAGTAAATTAATTATTAATTTTATTTTTACTGATGCGTGAGTTTGATGACAATATTTGTGAGTTAAGCAGAATTCAGATGACCTGTATAGAAAAATGGAAAGACAGCATTATTAACAAATTAGAGTGTTTCTATGCTTGAAATTACAATGTTACCTCTTTTAAATGAACTTCTCTTGTCCTTGTCCCTTTTCATATAACAGAGGTGTATTATTAACAATACTCATCGTCTAGTGGAGCTTTGTGTGGCCAAGTTATCCCAAGACTGGTTTCCACTTCTAGATCTTCTTGCTATGGCCTTAAATCCTCATTGCAAATTCCATATCTACAATGGTACACGTCCATGTGAATCAGTTTCTACAAACGCTCAGTTGCCTGAAGATGAACTATTTGCTCGTTCTTCAGATCCTCGATCACCAAAAGTGTGTTGTTTTTCAAAATCAAATACTATTTTGTGTTTGTTGACAAAACTTTAGTGGACATGAACCTTTCTCTAACATAGCGATCAGTATATAACTTTGTTTTATGTGGGTTTGTTTAAAATACACATTATTTAATATGTATAGTTATTCATTAACATCATATAAGGGGCCAGCAGCACTAAACTCATCCCTGACCAAAGTTGTTATGTGTTGACCAGTTGATGAATGTGGTTATATTGGAACTTTATGTTATTTTTCTGCTAGTAGCAAGATACAGTATTTGCTTATTCACTGTTAGAAATTACTTTAGAGAATATAACTTCTAAGTCAAGAGTGTGGACTGTACTTTGCACCTACATGTATATTTAATAGCAAAAACATACATTTATGACAGGCCATTTAAACAGGTTTTTTTTGTTCTTTTTTTTTTTTTTTTAAGGATTTTATGTGGGGGAGAGAGAGGGAGACAGAGCACAAGCAGGGGGAGAGGGAGAGGAAGAAGTAGACTCCCTGCTGATCAGGGAACCCCACATGGGGCTTGAACCCAGAACCCTGAGATTATGACCTGAGCTGAAAGTAGACACTTAACTGACTGAGCCACCCAGGCACCCTGTAAACAGATTTTTTAAAATTTTACTATTTTGTGACATAGCCTAAGGCATTTTTTAGTAACATTTTATTTACTCTTTTGTGAGAGAGAGAGCAGAGGAAGAGGTAAACGCCATCTCTCTGCAAAGCAAAGGGAAGTACCCCCGTTACTTGATTGCAGAACTTAAAGATCATGATCTGAGCCTAAGGCAGGTACTTAACTGACGAGCCACCTATGTGCCCCTCATTAGATTATTTCTTAAAATGCTTTGATTTCTTAAGAGGAAATCTTAGTGTTGATTAGTATCTGAGTTTTAGGTCATGTAGGTAATCTTTCAGTCTACATTCATTTTGCCCAGAGAAGATACAGGCTGCCCAAATTGTAATTAATTTCAAGGAAGTTCAGTAGAAAATTTTAAAAAACTAATGATGTATCAGTACAGCTAAGAAGTTAGCCAAAAGCACTGAAGTAGCAGACCAGGATATAAAGAAAGCTCCCTGTTTTGTATATGTTCATTCTAGTGTCCTAGTGTTTTACATGTCATTTTAGTGAGGGTTGTTTTTTTTTTCAACATATATGTCATCTTTGGATCTTGATAGGCTTTTTTTTTTTTTTAAGATTTTATTTATTTGAGAGAGAATGAAAAAGCACAAGCAGGGGGAGCAGTTCGGTTAGGGAGAGGCACGCTCCCCGCCAACCTGGGAGTCTGATGTGGGACTTTATCCCAGGACCCTGAGACCGTGACCCAAGCCAAAGGCAGACACTTAAAGCATCTGAGCCATCCGGGTATCCATAGTGAGTTTTTAATGTCTCAAAGACTGATTATATTCATTTTGATTCATTTTTGAACAGATTGAAAAAGGTAGAAGCAGAAAGCAGAACATAGCTTTAGTGTGTGTCAGTATACACATACATAAATAGAATCCAAGAAATAACAGCACAGAATCCCTGTAAAGTTACGTGAAATGTGTACATACATGGATAATTTCACTATTTTATTACCAATTTGGATGCCCGTTTATTTCTGTGTCATGCCGAAGTTCCATGGCTAGCCTTTGGTACCTTTAGTACCTTTAGCTGTTTAGGTTTGGTCAAGCTGAGCATCCTTACTTTGTTCCTAATCTTAGAAAGGTTTCAATATTTCATCATTGAGTTTGATACCGGTTTTTCATATGTGGCCACTGTTAATTTGAAGCAATTTTCTTTCGTTCTTAGTTTGTACATTTTTATCATTTTAGGTGTTGAGTTTTATACCTGGCCCTTTTTCAGCATGAATTGAGATGATGTGTTTTTTTTTTCTTTGATTCTAGTAATGTCATGTGTGTGACACATTGTATATGTTACACATATACATAACATATATATATACAATTGATTGATTTTGTATGTCAGGACATCTTTGCATCCCAGGAAGAAACGTCCCTTTTGTTCATGTTGCTAATACCTTGTTGAGGGGTTTTATATGTGTTTATTAGTGTTATTCTGTGACATCATCGTGTGGCTCTGGTATCAGAATAGTCCTGGTCTCTTAAATTGAGTTTGGATATGTTCCTTCCTTCACTTTTTTGGAAATACTTGAGATTGGTGTTAACTCTTCTTTTTAAGTGCTTTTTGCAATTTTCTAATGAAGCCATTTGGTCCCTCATTTTT
The DNA here is from genome assembly GCF_922984935.1 of Meles meles. NCBI lineage: Eukaryota > Metazoa > Chordata > Mammalia > Carnivora > Mustelidae > Meles > Meles meles. Next base: position 12,676,399 of record NC_060088.1, read on the forward strand.
CTTTGTTAGAAAGGTTTTGATCGGTGATTCAATCTCCTCACTAAATTTTAAGCCTGTTAAGATTCTATTCTTCTTGCTCAATTGTGGTAGAAGTTGTGTGCTCTAGAAATTTATCCATCTTATCTATACAGTTTGTTGATACTAATTCATAATACTTTCAGTACAGTTACTCATAGTACTTTTTAATTTTCTATTTCTATAAACTATAATAAAGTTCTCTCATTTCTGATTTTGATGAGATTTTTTTCTTATTGATTTTTTTTTTTTTTTTTTCAGGAAAGAACTTTTGGTTTTCTTGATATTTTTTTTTTCTTTTTCCTCTTTCTGTTTTTGTATTCTGTATTTTGTTTATCTCTGGTCTGATGTTTCATTGTGTTAGTTTTGGATTTAGTTCGATACTCTTTTTCTAGATTCTTTTAAAGTGAAATGTTAACATTGTTGACTTGAAATCTGTTCTTTTTGTTTGTTTGTTTGTTTTAACATTTAAAACTGTAAATTTTCCTTGTGGTGCAGATTCTTCCTTTGATCAGTTGGCTAAGAATATGTTGTTTTATTTCTTCATATTTGTGGACTTTCCAGATTTTCTTCTGTTACTGATTTCTAATTCCATTGTAATCTGAAAAGATGCCTTCTGTGATTTACTTTTTTTTGTTTGTTTGTTTGTTTACTTGAGAGAAAGAGGTCAGTGCATGAGCAGGGGAGGGGCAAAGAAGCAAAGGGAGAAAGACAACCAGACTCCCCAATAAGCAGGGAGCTAGATGGACATGGGGCTGAATTCCTGGACCCTAGGATCATGACTTGAGCCAAAGGCCACCAGTTAACCAACTTAGCCACCCCAGGCACACCTAATTTTACTTTTTTTTTTTTTTTAAGATTTTATTTATTTATTAGACAGACAGAGATGACAAGCAGGCAGAGAGAGAGGAGGAAGCAGGCTCCCTGACGAGCAGAGAGCCTGATGCAGGGCTGGATCCCAGGACTCTGGGATCATAACCTGAGCTGAAGACAGAGGCTTTAACCCTCTGAGCCACCTACGCGCCCCTAATTTTACTCTTTTTAAGACTTCTTTCTACAGAGTATTTCATGTGCACTTAGAATATGTATTCTGCCCTTGTTGGGTACAGTGTTCTATATGTCTGAAAAGTTGATTGTTCTGTAATGTTTTGTAAGACTGTCTTTGCTTATTTTCTTCTCTTTAATTCTGTTATTGGAGATGCAGTATTGAAGTCCCCAAGTTGTATTGCAGAACTATTTCTCCAATTTGTCAGTAGTTGCTTCATATATTTAAAAACTCTGAAGGTGACTCTTACACTTGTTACATCTTCTTGGTGAATTGACCTTCAGTAATTACATGTCTTGTCTCTTATCACAGTTTTTGACTTACCAGTCCATTTTTTTGATAGTCATTCATTTCTGTTTTGGTTACTGTCTGCATGAAATATATTTTTCCGTCTTTCTCTTTTAAGCTATACATATCCTTAGAACTAAAGTGACTCTTTCAGGGACGACTGGGTGGCTCAGTTAGTTAAGCAGCTGCCTTGGGCTCTGGTCATGATCACAGAGCCTGCCCGGAGTGGGGCTCCCTGCCCTGAGGAGGTCTGCTTCTCCTCTCCCTATGCCGCTCGCCCTGTTTTTGTTCTCTTGGCACGTGCTCTCTGTCCCTCAAATGAATCTTAAAAAAGAAAATAGAAAGGATTTTATTTTTGAGAGAGCACTCAACAGAGCATGAGTGGGGCGAGTGGCAGGCAGAGGAAGGGAGAAGCAGACTCCTCACTGAGAAGGGAGCCTGGTGCTGGGTGTGATCCCAGCAACCCGATACCATAACCGGAGCTGAAGTCAGACACCTAACCAACTCAGCCACCAAGGCACCCCAATAAGTAAAATCGTAAATAAATAGACTCTTAGTCATTGGATCCTGGTTTCTTCTTCTTCTTTTTCTTTTTCTTTTTTCTTTTTTTTTTTTTTTAGATTTTACTAATTTTCAGAGAGAGGTGCAAGTAGAAGAAGGGCCAGAGGGGCATAAGGAATCTCGGGCAGACTCCCCACTGAGCAGGGAGCCCAGTTCAGGGCTCATGACCTGAGCCAAAATCAAGAGTCCGACTCTTAACTGACTTGAGTCACCCCAGCGCCCCCTGGATCCTGGTTTTTCATCCATTCTGTTTATCTGTATATTTTTGATTAAAAAGTTTAATCTTCTTATGTTCAGTGTTATTACACTGATAAGGAAGGATGTACTTTTGTGCCATTTTGTTCTTTGTTTTCCATATATCTTACTTCTGTATATTATTTCCTTACTTTTCCTATATCTTACAGTTCTTTTGTATATTATTTCCTTCCTTACTGACTTTATTTAGTTGATTTTTTTTTTGTACTGACATGTTTTCATTCCCTTCCCATTCCCTTCGGTGTCTGTTCACTCTGTGCTCTAGGAGTTTTTTGTTTTGTTCTGTTTTTGTTTTTGTGTTCATTTGATGTAGTGGGAGAGCACAATTAGTGGGAGGAGCAGGCCGAGGGAGAAGCAGATTTCCTGCTGAGCAGGGAGCCCAGCACTGGGCTTGACCTTGGGATCATGACCTAAGCCGAAGGCAGATCCTCAACAACTGAGCCACCAGGCACCCCAAGGAATGCTATTGTATTTCTCAATCAGTAATTTGCTTTAGGAGACTTGCTAGCCATTTGCATGCACCGTGCCTGCTCCTTCCCATGGAATTCCCCTAGTCTCAGTTCCAAGCCATTTTTTGTTTTTCTGGCATCCAAAATAGTGACACAGACCAATCTGTCAGGCTGCTCACAACTAGGTTATTATGTTGCAGAGTTAATTCTGTTTGCTCTCTTCAGTTTCTGTAAGGCACTAAACTTTGCTGCTCTGGAGAAGTAGGCATGGATGAGTAAAAACACAATGAAATTGCCTTACTCTTCTAAATATGATTGTTTTTGATTCAGTGTTTGGTTGCTATAAATTGTGGAGTGATTTCCAGAAATCCTGGAGATAAAGTTATTTCATAACAATAGGACTTTGAAGCTTTCTATACTTAAAACTAGTTGATGCCACACCACAATTTACCCTTTTAAAACAAATATAAAGGTAGGAGTAGAGTATATTGAGTTTATTTTTATTTTTTTAATATTTCATGTATTTGAGAGAGAGCACAAGCAGGGGAAGCAGCAGAGGGAGAGGGAGAAGCAGACTCTACAGTGACCAGGGAGCCAGATGCAGGACTTGATCCCAACACTCTGGGATCATGACCTGTGCCAAAGGCAGACATGTCAGTGACTGAGCCACTCAGGCACTCTGTAGTATACTGAATTTATTCAGAAATTAAATAATTGTTTTACTGGAGATTTTAAAATTTATTTTAGGTTCCTGTATCAAATTTAGCATTAGTGTACACAGATGTATTCTTAAAACAGTTTTCTATTATTTAGCTTTTCCCATGTGTCTTCAATAATTTTTTGTTTTGGATTCTTGTTTTGTTTTGTTTTGAGTAGGCTCTACTCCATGCTGGGAGTAGAGCCTACTCAGCCAACGGGCTTGAAATCACAACCCCAAGATCAAAATCTGAGCTGAGATCAAAAGTCAGACATTGCATTTCCCAGGCGCCCCTGGATAATTTTTTTGCCTGTTTTTAAATGTAGAACTTATTTCTGCCTCTGGGGGTAGAAATGCCTCTTTCCTATTTTGGATTTTGTTTGTTTTCTGCTAAAACTCAGCTTTTTAGGTTTAATGAGTTTTTTTTTTTTTTCCTTGAGGAGAGCGAGAGAGAACACAAGCAGTAGGGAGGAGTCATAGAAGGAGAAGCAGGCTCCCCACTGAGCAGGGAGACTGATTTGGAACTCCATCCAAAGACCCTGAGATCATGACCCAATCTGAAGACGACTGCTTAACTGACTGAGCCACCCTGGTGCCTCTTAATGATCTTTCTTGTGCATTTGTATTATTACAATCGATTTTTTATATCTACATACCTTTTTTTTTTCTACATTCTTATATATAAAAATGTTTTTAGCTGGCTGTACAGTCTTTGCTTAATTTTTATTTAAATATATGGGACATGAATAAATAATAGCTATGCTCCTAGGGGCTACTTTGTAATTGGAGCCTGTGCTGCTTCTGATTGAAGGGATACAGAGAACAAAATCATAACAGGAAAAATTTTAAGTCTCCATAAATATATGAATGACTATATAACACAAATATTATTTATTCTTTTTAAAGATAATTTAATATAGTTATTTTATTGAGCTTTCTATTTCTGACTTATTCAAACATATATTCCAGATATAACTTAGAAAATTTTTATTATAGAAAAGAATTAACTCTTGGCATTGACTGTGTTGCAGGGTTGGCTAGTGGATCTGATCAATAAATTTGGCACATTGAATGGGTTCCAGATTTTGCATGATCGTTTTGTTAATGGATCAGCACTGAGTGTTCAAATAATTGCAGCCCTTATTAAGTAAGTTATATTTTTAAAGTCAGTATTTATTCTACTTAACTGTATTGCATTGAAAATCATTAAAAGTTAGTTTTCTAGTCTTTTTTATTTTAAATTGGTAATGTGACATTTTCTAAGTATTAAAACTAAATGTGCATGTTAGAAGAATACAGATTTTAACAGAAAGTTTGTGTTTTTCTTATTTCAGACCATTTGGACAATGCTATGAGTTTCTCAGCCAACATACAGTGAAAAAATACTTTCTTCCAGTTATAGAAATAGTTCCACAGTTCTTAGAAAATTTAACTGATGAAGAACTGAAAAAGGAAGCAAAGAATGAAACAAAAAATGATGCCCTTTCAATGATTATTAAATCTCTGAAGAATTTGGCTTCCAGAATTCCGGGACAAGAAGAAACTGTAAAAAATTTAGAAATTTTCAGATTGAAAATGATACTCAGGTAAGATACTTCCCTCTTTAAATAATTATCTGCTTGACTTTTTAAAATGATGCTTAATCAAAATTTCTCTTGTAGATTGTTGCAAATTTCTTCTTTTAATGGAAAGATGAATGCACTGAATGAAATTAACAAAGTGATATCTAGTGTATCATATTATACTAATCGGCATGGTAATCCTGAGGAGGAAGAATGGCTGACAGCTGAACGAATGGCAGTAAGTCCCTTTGATTTTTCTTTTATGAATGATATTAGCACCAGTCAGTGTTAGAAACGACAGAAAGTAATTCTGAAATTGAGACACGGATTCATGACTGTTAAATCCTAAAACTTTATATAATGGCAATAAGATACGATTTTTTAATAAGTTAACCTATCACTTCCTATTAACCTAACCTATTACTGTGTCTTTGGTAAGTTTACAGTTGTTGAATACAGGTAGTAATGAGGCAATTATAGTTTGCTGGGTTGGCTGAAATGCAGTAGATTTAATGGGTAGATCTGGAAGTTAGTGTATGAATTGGCACTGTGGAAACTCAGTTTGGTTTCAAGTTCTAAAGTAAGACTTTACAATTAAAAGAATAAAATCATGCTTTCTAAAACTTAAGGTTTTTTTAGGTTTTATTTATTTTTTTGTCAGAGAGAGAGCAACAAGCAAGGGGAGTGGTAGACAAGGGAGAAGCAGGCTCCCTCCTGAGCAAGGAGCCTGATGTGGAACTTGATCCCAGGACCCTGGTATCATGACCTGACCTGAAGGCAGATGCTTCACCAACTGAGCCATCCAGGCATCTGTAAAAGTTAATTTTTGAATCATTTATGCTTACCATTTTGGTATTGAAAGGGAATAGTTTAAATAGATATTTATATGTTTAAGTGCTGAAATGAATACTGTCCCGTAGCCTTGTAAGGTATTTGCTTGGTAATATATTTTAAGTATATATTGTATGCCGGTACTGGGTATATATGTGTGAAGAATGATCTCCACCTTAAAAAGTCCTCAGTTTAATAGTGAAAATGATTGGGGACCTGGCTAGCTCAGTCAGTAGAGCATGTGACTCTCAATATCAGGGTGTGAGTTCAAGGCTCACAATGGCATACAGCCTAGTTTAAAAAAAATTAATCAGTGAAAATGATCACAATGTCAAAGATGCTTGGGGCTTTTTGGTTGTTAAGAAATGGTATGTAACCTTGACCCCAGGTTCTGATTCACTGTTAGGAGTCAGGTTTCAAGTATGGCATTTAGCTACTTAAAATGTGCCCTCATCTATGAACTATGACCAGTCCTTGAAAGGTACAGAAAATGAAAGTGTTGGCAAACTTTTGAAGCAGTATGTCATTGCTGTGGCATTTCTATTGATTTTTCCCCCAAAGAATGTGTAAGACCGACTGGAAATATAACACTGATTATTCTCACAGATAGTATGAGGAATGTGCTGAGGTACATTTTTATGAGACCATTTCTGTATATAAATAACTAAAACATATTTTTTTAAGATTTATTTTTTTATTTATTAGACTGAGAGAGAAAGACAGTGAGAAAGGGACCACAAGCAATGGGTGTGGGAGAGGGAGAAGCAGGCCTCCCGCTCAGCAGGGAGCCTGCTGTGGGACTGAATCCCCTGGCTCCAGGAGCATGACCTGAGCCAAAGGCAGATGCTGCACAACTGAGCCACTCAGGCGCCCGAAAAATTAAATTCTTTACAATTATTTATTGTAATTTTTTTTTCATTAAAAAAACAATAAGCACATTATGTGGGATATAATTTTTTTGTGGGATATAATTTTTAAGTTTAGTACATCTGGGAGTACTTTATGTGCAAAATTGGATTCTGTGAACTATTGAATAGTTTTGCATTAAAAGAATACATAAACGGGCACCTGGGTGGCTCAGTGGGTTAAAGCCTCTGCCTTCAGCTCAGGTCATGATCCCAGGGTCCTGGGATCGAGCCCTGCATGGAGTTCTCTGCTCAGCAGGAAGCGTGCTTCCTCTTCTCTCTCTGCCTCTCTACCTGTTTGTGATCTCCGTCTGTCAAATAAATAAATAAAATCTTTAAAAAAAAAAAAAGAATACATAAACATATTACACTAGAGTGTTAATAATTTGTAAATGTAAACATGTTTCAATCCAGTAATGTTATTCAGAAATCTGAACTATATTTTAATTTTTTACTTGTATTTTTTTCAGCTTTTTGAGATGTAATTGACATATATAACTATTTAAATTTAAGCATACAGTATAATGACTTAATTTACATATACAGTTGACCTTTTTTTTTTTTTAAATACACATTTTATTTACTCATTTGAGACAGAGCATAAGCGGAGGGGGGAGAGGGAGAAACAGACTCCCTGCTGAGCCAGGAGTGTGAAGTGAGCTCCATCCCACGACCTGGAGACTGTGACCTGAGCAGAAGTCAAATGCTTAGTCATCTGAGCTCCCTGTGCTCTGCTACAGTGCCCTGCATAATTGAAAATCCTCGTACAACTTGATACACCAAAAGCTTAACTACTAAAAACTTTATTTACGACAAAAGTCTATTAGCAGATATTTTTATATGTATTCCATAATATATATTCTTACCCTAAAGTAATCATGAAAAATGTATTGAGTAAATCATAAGGGGAAATAAGTGTGCATACATGGACTCAACACAGTTCGAACCTGTGTTGTCAGATAATTACCACAGTAAATTTAACATCTGTCATCCTGTATAGATTTTTATTTTTTAAAGAAAATACTGTCTGGGGGTGCCTGGGTGGCTTGGTGGGTTAAAGCCTCTGCCTTCAGCTCAGGTCATGGTCTCAGGGTCCTGTGATCAAGCCCTGCATCGGGCTCTCTGCTCATCAGGGAGCCTGCTTCCTCCTCTCTCTCTCTCTCTCTCTCTCTCTCCCTGCCTCTCTTCCTACTTGTGATCTCTGTCAAATAAATAAATAAAATATTTTTAAAAATAAAAAAATAATTAAAAAAAAAAGAAAATACTGTCTGGGGGTTCCTGGATAGCTCATTCTATTAAGCATATGCCTTCAGCTCAAGTCCTGATCCCAGATTCGTAGGATCTGGATCGGGTTCCCTGCTGGCCAGGGAGTTTGCTGCTTCTTTTCCTCTACCCCTCGTATGCTTGAACGTGCTCTCTCTCTCCTCTCTCAAATAAATAAATAAAATCTTTTTTAAAAAGAATACACTGTCTGTACATCATACAGCAGTGTTGAATATCAGTACCATGTTGTGCATTTACATTCCTGTGCTTATTTATCTTGTAATTGTAATTTTGCCCACCCTAATCTTAGCTTCCGCTTAAACAAATTTTTGTATTACATTTAGGAATGGATACAACAGAACAGTATCTTATCCATAGTCTTGCGAGATAGTCTTCATCAGCCTCAGTATGTGGAAAAGCTGGAGAAGATTCTTCGTTTTGTGATTAAAGAAAAGGCTCTTACATTACAGGATCTTGATAACATCTGGGCAGCACAGGTAAGAAATTTAATTATAGCTATTTTATAAGAAAGATACTAAAAATTTAATATTTTGTAGTAGTTAGTAGGTATTGGCATATGAATTTGTACTATTTGACTTTTTTAAAATTTAACTCTTGATATACACAGAATTGTGTTGAGTATTTTTAAATAAAAAAACAAGTTACCCTGATCTTGATTCTCTCTGCAGGTATAAATCATAAATTGCACAATAGTTACATATATGACATGTAGACTTACAAGAATAATTAAATTTGATTTTTTTTCTTGCAAGTTATATAAAGAAACAAATATTAGAAGAATTTTTTTTTTTCATGAGTAAGTTGAGAGGATTACAAAGTCCTGCCCAGCCCACCCTTTTTTTTTTTTTTTTTTAAAGATTTTATTTATTTATTTGACAGAGAGAGCCACCGCCAGAGAGGGAACCGAGGAGGGGAATAGGAGAGAAGTAGGATTCCTGCCGGGCAGCGAGCCTTATGCAGGGCTAGATCCCAGTACTCTGGGATCATGACCCGAGCCGAAGGCAGACACCTGAGGACTAAGTCACCCAGAGCCCCTCAGCCCACCCTTTTTCAAAGAAAACTAAATATATATTTAGTCTTCCCATCATTGAGTACTTAAATATTCAGTTTGAGATAATCCACTATTTTGCCTTATTTTCTCTTCATTTTATTTAGAAATATCTGTAATCAATTTTCATTTGAATTCTGAAAGCACATTACCATTTATATGAAAAAATTGAGTATACAGTGATACAAGTGGGAGCTTTAAAGCATTTTAAAATATTAACAATTATCCTATAACCTCAAATGAAACAGGTGGAAATATTTATTAATAGAAATGGACAAAGTAGTTCTACTTACCTACTTAATTTCCTTATTTAAACTTAAGTACACCTTGGTTCTTTTTGTTTACTTTGGCATATTTCATATTGTTTTTCAACAGGCAGGGAAACATGAAGCCATTGTGAAGAATGTACATGACCTGCTGGCAAAGTTGGCTTGGGATTTTTCTCCTGAACAACTTGATCATCTTTTTGATTGCTTTAAGGTAGTAATTCAAATAGTAAAGTAGTACTTCTTTTCTTAAATAAGATTAATTAATTGCTAATTAATTATGTTTACCTAATAAATACTTATTATCAAATTTCACCAAAGAATCTTCCATGAAGAAATGATTGTTGCTTATTCTAGTAAGAATTTAATGTTAGTTTTTATTATAGTTATCATTTCCATCACAGAATAATCGCATTTTCACTCAGGTTATTTCAGTTTGTTTAATTTCCTCTGGTGACTTTTATTTTGCATACTTTTTGCGTTTGGAAATGCAGGAGAGTGTTACTTGCTATAATAAGTAGACATTTATAAATATAGAGCTAAAAGAATACTCTAAACTGCAGTGATTCTCTGACATACATAAAACATAAAAGTGAGATTCAGAAAGAGCACTCAGAGTCTCTGACATCCTATCTGCATTAATCTATTTGGGCACTTTTTTATATTCAGTCCCTGTTAATTGGCAAAGTTTGTTAGAGAATTTGTAGATTAGGAAGGTAAAGTCATATGCCATTGTTCATTAATGATTACTTAGTAACCATAAGAATTAGAATCACAAGATTTCTTGTTGAAAGTAATTTGCATTGCTCTTGATAACTTTAGTTGGTACAATAAATGAGAAAAACATTTGACATTATCTGTCAAAATGTATGTTTCATGTTCTGTGATACACCTGTTGTATTTCTAAATGTGTACCCTAAAAAAATTCATCATATGTGTATCAGGATACATGTTCAAAAATCTGTAGCAGGGGGGCGCCTGGGTGGCTCAGCGGGTTAAGCCGCTGCCTTTGGCTCAGGTCATGATCTCAGGGTCCTGGGATCGAGTCCCGCATCGGGCTCTCTGCTCAGCAGGGAGCCTGCTTCCCTCTCTCTCTCTCTCTCTCTCTCTGCCTGCCTCTCCATCTACTTGTGATCTCTCTCTGTCAAATAAACAAATAAAATCTTTATAAAAAAAAAAAAAAAATCTGTAGCAGGGTGCCTTGGGTAGATCATTTGGTAGAGCAGGCAACTACTGATCTCAGTAAATTTGAGTCCCATGTTGGGTATAAAGATTACTTAAAAATATCTTTATCAAAAAAAAAAAAAAAATATCTTTATCAAAAAAAAAAATCAGTAGCAAATTATTTGTATTAAACCTGAACTGGAAAGAACCAACTGTCTGTGAATAGTAACAGGATAAATATGTAGTATGCGGTAAACTAATAATGGAATGCAACACAATAGTGAAAATTAATATATTAGCAGAATTCAACAAATAGGTGAATCTTAGTAATGTGATGAAATTTTTTGTATGTATTTTTTAACGCATTGAAGTAATCAGGCGGGGAAGGAAATCAATATTGGGAAGTTATTGTGGATAATGTAAAAGTTAGTTTTTTGTTTTGTTTGTCTTAAAGATTTTATTTATTTATTTATTTGACAGACAGAGATCACAAGTAGGCAGAGAGGCAGACAGAGAGAGAGGGAGAAGCAGGCTCCCCACAGAGCAGAGAGCCCGATGTGGGGCTTTATCCCAGGATCCTGGATCATGACCTGAACTGAAGGCAGAGGCTTTAAACCCACTGAGCCACCCAGGCGCCCCTGTAAAAGTTAGTTTAAGAGAATAACTTTTGAAATGGTGACGTATATTTAATAGCCATTGTGACAGAAAGATGGAGTGGTATCAGTTTTTCCTCTATTTCTAATATTGGCAAGATTCTTTAACTATAATCATAATAAGAATTCTATCATCAATGCATAGCCCTTTGCCTTATTGTTTACTAAATGTCTATTATTCAGTTAAAAGCATTATATTTTGAGGGTGCTTCTCACTTTCTAGTGAGAGGTTATTCATATCTTTTACCTGTTTATTTTTCCTATTCCTCTTTTTTTTTTTTTTTTTAATTTGAGAGAGAGAAAAGAGAATGTGAGGGGGAGAGATGTAGGAGGAGAGAGAGAATCTTAAGTACCACACTCAGCATCAGGTTCAGTCCCACATCGCTGGATCATGACCTGAGGTGACATGAAGAGTCAGATACTTAACCAGCTGAGCTACCGTGGTGCTCTGTGTTCCTTTTTATTTTTTATTTTTTATTTTTTTAAAGATTTTATTTATTTATTTGACAGACAGAGATCACAAGTGGACAGAGAGGCAGGCAGAGAAAAAGGAAAGGAAGCAGGCTCCCTGCTGAGCAGAGAGCCCGATGTGGGGCTCCATCCCAGGACCCTGGGATCATGACCTGAGCCAAAGGCAGAGGCTTTAACCCACTGAGCCACCCAGGCACCCCACTGTGTTCCTTTTTAAAATTCATTCCTGAGTATTTTGTGCATCTGAGTAGCCCTTGCCCATATTGACTAAAAATTAATTTCTCATGGTTTTATTAGGACTTGAAATGAGGAATGAAGTATGATCCTAACTGTATGATCAGTTGTTGTGTTTTAATCCTCTTTGATTCTGTGGTTGTCACCTTCACCTATTTTGTTCCTATATTACCCATGATTATCATCATTTCCCAAAACCATTGGTAGTTTTTGTATTCCTTTTGTCATTTCAGAAGGAATTTTGCAGGAGCTAAAACACTTCAGAAGCAAACAGTTAAGTTGTCTTCCAGAAGTCTCATCTTCATTTCATTTTTCTGTATTTATCATTTAAAATTTTATAATGTCTCCATTACAAGCTGTTTATTTTTTTCTCAAGTTACTGGATATTTAGGCAACTAGCAGTTCCTTATGTTCTAGTAACTAGGGAAGACAAAGGAAAGAATATATGAAACTACCCCTATGTTGTATTAACTGGCCTTAAGGAACACTATTTTATTTTTATTTTATAAACTAAGTTTTTATTTTGAAGGTTCACATGAACTTTAATTAATAATACAAAGAATTTCATATGTTCTTTAGAGTTTTCTTCTGCAAACATCTTGCAGAAGTCCAGTACTAATCAAGATATTAATATTCAGGGGCGCCTGGGTGGCTCAGTGGGTTAAGCCGCTGCCTTCAGCTCAGGTCATGATCTCAGGGTCCTGGGATGGAGCCCCACATCAGGCTCTCTGCTCAGCAGGAAGCCTGCTTCCTCCTCTCTCTGCCTGCCTCTCTGCCTACTTGTGATCTCTGTCTGTCAAATAAATAAATAAAATCTTAAAAAAAAAAAAAGACTAATATTCATACTTTAAGTTCTGTTTCCATCACAATGTGGATTCTTCATTAGTCCTCTTATGGCCACACCAGTTCTGTCTTACCCCTACTTTCTCTGTAACCCTTGGCAACTGCTAGCTTGGTGTCTGTTTCCACAGTTTGTCATTTTGAGGTTGTTAAATAAATGGAATCATATAATATATAGCTATATAGCAATGTGATAAGCAGACATAACTAAGGATGAATATTTAGAGAAAGTCAGGATCACTTGGGAATTTTTTCACTCAGCATAACTTTCTGCAAGCTCATACAGTTTGTTTATATATCTGTATTATATGTGTATATTCTTTTATTCCTGAGCAGTACTCATGATAAAACTTTTAATCACTTATGGTTTATTTAACTACTTAGCATAAACAGACATAATGAGGTTTTTCTCATTTAGAACTTTTACAAATAAAGCTGCTATGGAAATTGGTGTGCAGACTTTTTTTTGTAAACATTGTTTATCTGAGTACATTTGCTGTGTTTCATAGTAGTTGCATATTTGTATTTAGTTTAGTCTGTTGTAGTTTATATCTCTAGTTTACTTCTTTACAAAGCCATTTTATAAAGATATTGCTGTCCTATCAGTATTAGTGTTCAGTCCATGAATCTGGAATTTCTTTCAGTTTTTTGGGAGCTCTCTTTCCATTTTTTTAGGTACTCTTTAATTTCAGCTCTGTTTTGGTTTTTTTTTTAAGATTTTATTTATTTATTAGAGAGAGAGAGCACACAAGCAGGAGAACAGCAGGCAAAGGAAGAGGGAGAAGGAAATTCCCCCTGGAGCAGAAAACCAGGTGCGGGGCTTGATCCTAGGACCCTGGGATCATGACTTGAGCTGATGGCAGGCCTTAACTGACTGAGCCACCCAGGTGCCTCTCAGCAGTTTCCCCACCCCTTGGTATTCATTGCATTTTTGTTAAATTTATCATTTTTGATAAAATATATCATTTTTGTTAAATTTATACTAAAGCAGTATGCTGGTTTTTTATGTTATTGTGAGTAGAAGGATTTTCTTCATTTTGGGATTGTTTTAATCTAATGTGTAGAAAAACATATATATCTATATATATCTATATAGATATATATCTATCTATCTAGATAGATAGATATATAGATATATCTAGATATCTAGATATCTATCTAGATATCTAGATATATCTATATATCTATCTATCTAGATAGATATATAGATATAGATATATAGAGATAGATAGATAGATAGATATAAATATATATATATAAATATATATATATAATATATATATTTTTTAAAAGCTTAACTGTATTTCTATACATGTTTATATATCTATCTATCTATATATCTATATATATATATCTATATATATATCTATATATCTATATATAGATATCTATATCTATATCTATATATCTATATATATAGATATATCTATATATATCTATCTATAGATAGATATAGATAGATAGATATAGATATAGATATCTATATCTATCTATAGATAGATATCTATAGATAGATATAGATATCTATATCTATCTATAGATAGATATAGATAGATAGATATAGATATCGATATATATAGATATATAGATAGATATATAGATAGATATATATCTATATATCTATCTATATATCTATCTATATATCTATCTATATATCTATATATCTATATATATATATCTAGATATAGATATCTATATCTATCTATATCTATCTATAGATAGATAGATATAGATAGATAGATATAGATATCGATATATATATATAGATATATAGATATATATATAGATAGATATATATATATAGATATATAGATAGATAGATATATAAACATGTATAGAAATACAGTTAAGCTTTTAAAATTTATTTTGTGTCCTGAAAACCTATGATACATTTTACTTGGGGGGGGGGTGTATTTTAATGGAGATCTTAGATTTTCTACATTTCTATGTACAAGATCATATGATTTACAACTAGAGATAGTTTTACTTCTTCCCAGTCTCATTATCCGTTTCTTTTTGACACTCTTGTTTATTAATAGCACTAATTAAAACATGTAACAAAATGTTGAAGGATATGGTGAAAGTGGGTATTCTCAATGTTGAATGCAAAACTTAAAGTGTTTTATCATTAAGTATGACATACTTGTCAGGTCTTTGTTTTTGCCCTTTATTGGATTTAAGAAATTCCCTTCTATTCCTCATTTTTTGAATGTTTTAGTTTTAAAAGTGTGTTGTTTTTGTCAGTTTGCCTTCTCTATGTCTAGTGAGATACGGGCTTTTTTTTAATCTTACAATATTATTAGCTTTGCATTGGCTGATATTTCTATGTTCAAGTAGTCTTCCGTGTCTATAATAAATCCCACTTCTTGCAATGTGTAATTCTTTTATATATAATTCTTTCTGGATTTCTTTGTATTTTGTTGAGGATACTTCTGGCTTTTAAGAAGATGCCAGAGGCACCTGGGTGGCTCAGTGGGTTTAAAACCTCTGCCTTCTGCTCGGGTCATGATCCCAGAGTCCTGGGATCGAGACCCGCATCCAGCTCTCTGCTCATCGGGGGAGCCTGCTTCCCTTTCTCTCTCTCTGCCTGCCTCTCTGCCTACTTGTGATCTCTGTCAAAAAAAAAAAAAAAAAAAAAAAAACCTTAAGAAGATACCAAACTGTTTTCCAGAATGACTATAATATTTTTTTATTTCCATCCAGTTATGAGTAATCCGTTTTCTTAACATTCTTCTCAGAGTTTGGTGTATTTACTATTTTTTTTTTATTCTGATAGATGTACATTAAAATTTCCTTGTGGTTTCAGTTTATATTTGGTTAATGGCAGTGATTTTGAACATCTTTCTTGTGCTCATTTGCCAGAAAACATGTTCATGTTTTCATGCCATGTTCATGCCAGAAAACACATTAAAACATGTTCATGCCTCTTGCCTATTATCTGTTTTCTAAGTGCATTGTTTTTTAAATTACTGAATTTACAGAGTTGGTTTTGTTGCTTTTGTTTTTTGTTTTGTTTTGTTTTTTTAATTTGTCAGAGAGAGCACAAGCAGAGGAGGGGTAGAGGGAGAAACAGGCCTCTCCACTGAGTAAGGAGCCAGATGCGGGGCATGGTCCCAGGACCCTGGGATCATGACCTGAGCCAAAGGCAGACATTTAACTAACTAAGCCACCCAGGAGTCCCTACAGAATTGTATTCAACATGCTAAGTTGTTTCTTAGATATGTGGTATTCATATATTTTCTCGCAGCCTTTAGATTCTTTCATCCTCTTAATAGGGTCTTTGACCAACAAAGTTCTTAATTTTGATGAAGTCTAGTTTATGTCCTGTATGTGTCACACTTGGTGTCAAGACTGAGAACTTGTTGCTTATCTGTAAATCCCAAAGAATTTCTCCTATGTTCTGTATTTGAGAAAGTTTTATAATTTTGCAGTTAACGTATGACTCATATTGAGCTACCTTTGTTTAGATGTAGGATTTAGATTACAGGATAAGTTTTTAGTTTTTGTTTTTGTTGGTGTGTATGTCCAGTGTTGTACCAATTTGTGAAAGGTTGTCTTTTATCTTAACTAAATTAGTTCACTTTTGCCTGTTTGTCAAGTGTCAGACATACTTACTTTTTAATTGCCCCCAACATGGGGCTTACACTTCCTACCTTGAGATCAAGAGTTTCACATGCTGTACTGAGCCAGTCAGGCTAGTTAAACATATTTATATGAATCTGTTTCTAGGTTCTCTGTTCCATTTGTCCATCACTTGGCCAGTACCACACAGTTCAACAGAAGTAGCTAGAGCAGACATCATTGTGTTAGGGAGAGAAATGAAACAGTGTTTCACTATTAAGAATAATGTTAACTGGGGGCACCTGGGTGCCTCAGTGGGTTAGGCCTCTGCCTTCAGCTCAGGTCATGATCTCAGGATGCTGAGATCGAGCCTCACATCGGGCTCTCTGCTCGTCAGGGAGCCTGCTTCCTCTTCTCTCTCTGCCTGCCTCTCTACCTACTTGTGATCTCTCCCTCTCTCTGTCAAATAAATAAGATCTTAAAAAAAAAAAAAAAGAATAATGTTAACTGTGTGTTTTTTACAGCTTCCCTTTATCAGGTTATGAAAGTTCCCCTCCATTCCTACTTTGATTTTTTTTTAATGAATGGAGTTGAATTTTGTGAGATGTTTTGACATTGATGTTGACATTGATATGCATATACCATTTATACTCTTTACCTGTTAATGTGATAGGTTATATTAGTTATTTTCAACTATTGCATCCTCAGATAAACTGCACTTGATCATGTATTTTTTTTAAACAGGTGGCTGAATTTCATTTACTAAAACAATGTTCAGGAATTTTACAATGTATTCATTGTCGGTAGTTTCTTTTGTACTTATCAGGGTATATTTTGCTTCATAACATAAGTTTTGTGTATTTTTCTCCTTTTTTCTGGAAGAAAATAATTATATATTAATGTTACTTTTTCTAAGTATTAGGTATAATTTTTTTAGTGAAACCATCTGGGTTTGGTGATACTTGTTTTGGGGAGTTTTTAAGTCTTGAATTCAGTTTCCTAGTTATTGTATTCTATTCAGGTAGTCTATTTTGGCTGAATTGTAGTAATTTGTGTTTTTTAGTGATGTCATTTCATGTAATTTTTCAAAGTTATGTATGTAAAGTTGTTCGTGTTCTCTATTATCCTTTAATGTCTATAGTGAGATCTCTGTTTTACTTTTTTGCCTAATAAATTTTTTTGCCTATTTCCCCCCGTAATCATTCACTTTATTTCTTAAACTCAACATATGAGTGCAGTCATGTGATACTTTTCTCAGACTTACTTTGCCTAGCATATATACTCTAGCTCCATCCATGCTTTTATAAATGGCAAAATTTTCACTCATTTTATGGCTGAATAATATTTCATTTTTGTATATGTTGTCTAGGGGTGAGGTTGTGGTTATTTTGAAAAGACTCTGGATTCTGCAGATTATGTAGAGTGGTTCTATAATTCTATAATTGTCAATTAAATCTTGTTCTTTGATGCTTTTTATTGAGTTCTAATTTTTTGCTGATTTTCTGTCTAGTTCTGTCAGTTGTTTAAAGATGGATGTTGGTGTCTCTCATTCTTACGGATTTCCCTATTCCACCTTTGAAATCTGTCAGGTTTTGCTTCACATATTTTGTGGCATACACATACTTGTTGGGATTGCTTTTTTTTTGTTGGTAGACTGACCTTTACTCAATGTATGTTACATACTCTTCTCTGAAATCTATTTTATATGGTATTGCTGTGACCACTTCTGCTTTCCTTTAATGTGTATATATCTTTTTGCATTTTTTTACTTTTACCCTGCCTACTTTATATCTTACAATATTAGTAGCTTCTCTTAAGCTCAGCCTTATAACTAGAATGTCTAAACCATTTATATGGGGTCGCCTGGATTCTGCCTTTGGCTCAGGTCGTGATCCTGGGGTCCTGAGATCAAGCCCACATCAGGCTCCCTGCCTGGCAGGAGGCCTGTTTCTCCCTCTTCCTCTGCCTCTGCTTCTGTTCCTTCTCTCATTATGTCTCTATCTCTGTCAAATAAATAGAGGTCTTTAAAAAAAAGAGAGAGAGAATTACCTTCCATCTTGAAGAAAATAAATAAATAAATATAAACCTTTTTTTTTTTTTTTTTTTTTTTTAAGATTTTATTTATTTGTCAGAGAAGGGGAGAGAGAGAGAGAGCGCAAGCAAGCGCAGGCAGAGGCAGAGGGAGAAGCAGGCTTCCTGCCAAGCAAGGAGCCCGATGTGGGACTTGATCCCAGGACACTGGGATCATGACCTGAGCCGAAGGCAGCTGCTTCACCAATTGAGCCACCCAGGCGTCCCAAACCATTTACATTTAATGTGACTTTTGACACATTAGGGTTTAAGCTTGCTATTTTATTTATTGTATTGTTCTCTTCTGTCTGCCCTGAGGAATAGTCTATATTTTTTAGGTTTCTATTTTTATTTTTCTGTATTGTATTGAAATATGTCTTTGTGTGGCCTTTTGAGTATCTTTAGTAATTCAAACACATGTCATCTCATCGTTGACATCTATAAAATCTTCTAAAAAATATAAACAAAATTTTTCCCTTTTTTAATTGTGCTAATATATATAGCATAAAATTTATCATCTTAACTATTTTTAAGTGTATGGTTCATTGGTATTAAATATGATAGTAATGTGCAACTATAACCAGCATTCAGTCTATTTCTGGAGCTGTTTGTTTTTCTTATAAAACTGATACTTTATATCCATTAGACAGTAAGAACTTATTCCCCTCTGTGAAGCCCCTGACATCCATCATTCTGCTTTGTGTCTATATGATTTTGACTGCTCTGATACATCATATATAAGTGAAATCATACAGTATTTGCTATCTTTTAGTGACTGACATATTTCACTAAGCATACTGTACTCAAGTCTCATTCATATTGTAACATGCTTCATCTCTTTAAATGAATAATATTCCACTGTATACATATGCCACATTTGTTTATCCATTTTTTCATTGATTGACAGTTTGGATTGCTTTCACATTTTAACTGTTCTGAATAAAAATGCAGCTATGAACATAAGTGTACAGATACCTGTTTGAGACTGCTTTCTTTCAGTTCTTTTGGGTATGTATATACCTACAGCTGGAATTCCTAGATGATGTGATAATTTCAGATAATGTGAAAATTAAATTTTTTGAGGAATTTGTACTGTTTTGCATAGTGACTATACCATTTTACTTTTCACTAACAATGCCCACAACTGTAATTTCTTCACATCTTCAATAACACTTGATTTTTTGTGTGTGTTTGATAGCCATATTGATGATGGGTGGGAGGTACTTTTCCACTGTAATTTAATATTTCCCTAATAATCAGTGACTTCAAGCACATTGTCATGTGGTAATGGACCTTTTATGTATCTTTTTAGAAAAATGTCCTTTGCCTATTTTTTAATTGAGTTGTTTGGTTTTTTGTTTGTCTGTTTGTTTTTAAATTTTAGGACTTCTTAATGTGTTTTGTATATGCTGTTTTTAATTTCTAACATGGAATTTTAAAGTTCTTAATGATAAAGTCCTTAATAATAAATGGAGAATTTTTCTTGAATTTAGATTATTCTGTCCTTTGAATATTTTTCAAATGAGACATGGTTAATTAAGTGTTCAGTTAAGCTAAACTAATGGTTTTAGTGTATATGGCTGTGCTGAATTCAGTATAGTTTATTGAAAGCCATGTAATTAAAACAGTAATGACTTAATATAAATGGATATATAAATCATAACGTTTGTGAGGTTTACATGATTTACACTTTTTCTTTTAGGCAAGTTGGACTAATGCCAGTAAAAAGCAACGTGAAAAGCTACTGGAGCTGATTCGTCGTCTTGCAGAAGATGATAAAGATGGTGTGATGGCACACAAAGTTTTGAACCTGCTTTGGAATCTGGCCCATAGTGATGATGTGCCTGTAGACATCATGGACTTAGCTCTCAGTGCCCACATAAAAATACTAGATTACAGTTGTTCCCAGGTATGGGAGTGCTTCTTCAATCGTTTTTTTCTTACCTTTTTCCCTTTACCATGAGAATGATTGTTAGATAATTCCATTATTTTTGTTTTTAAACTGATCTTGAAAATTTGGCTTACCTTTGCTTTTTCTGCATTTTTTACTATCATTTACTAAGCATTTCTCCCTCTCTACAAAAGAAGATTTGTGTAGGTAAAACAAGTTTTTATATAATGGTATTGTAGTTCAGTATATGAAGGTAAAGTAGAATCATGGAGTTGTATTAAAGCTGGTAGTGACTTTGGAGGGAAAATCTTCTCAGAAGTTAATAAAGCTAAGAGAATTTCCTGAACAAAGCTTACTTTATGTAAGTCACAATACAAGTATTTTCCCTTCTTTTTTTTTTTTTTAATTTTACTTATTTATTTGACAGACAGAGATCACAAGTAGGCAGAGAGGCAGGCAGAGAGAGAGAGGAAGGTAAGTAGGCTCCCCGCCTAGCAGAGAACATGATGTGGGGCTCAATCCCAGGACCCTGAGATCCTGACGTGAGCCAAAGGCAGAGGCTTTATTTAACCCACTGAGCCACCCAGGCGCACCTCTTTTTTTTTTTTTTTAAAAAGATTTATTCATTTATTTATTTGACGCACAGAGAGAGATCACAAGTAGGCAGAGAGGCAGGCAGAGAGACAGGGAGAAGAAGGCTCCCTGCGGAGCAGAGAGTCCCGTGCAGGACTCAATCCCAGGACCCTGAGATTATAACCTGAGCTGAAGGCAGAGGCCTAACCGACTGAGCCACCCAGATGCCCATTTTTCCTGTATTTAACTTCTGCTACTTAACGTTTACTGTTCGCAAGTATGTGTTTTTATATAGTTACTTATATTTTCAGACCTGTTTCTGCATTTTTATAAGTGCTTTGCCATATTTCTAATTAGTTGGTTAAAGAATTTAAAAAAAATAAAAAGACTGGACAGGGTTGTTCATAGTTCTCTGAGGGCTTCACTTTTAGTTGGACTTGAATTTAATCGGGTCTAGCAAGGTCAAGATGATACTAACACATATTGGAAGCCAAGTGTTTGCAGTCTCATTGTTGACATCTATAGAATCTTCTAAAAAATATAAACAAAATTTTTGTTATTTGTTGCACTGATTGTCTTAATCAAAAAAAAGTACTGTTGGGGCACCTGGGTTATTCAGATAGTTAAGCGTCTGCCTTCAGCTTAGGTCAGGATCCTAGGATCGAGAACCTCATGCTCAGCAAGGATCCTACTCTCCCTCACTCTCTGCCTCTGCTCTTCCCCATGGGTGAATTCAGAGAACATTCTTTATTTTGGATACTTAAAAATGAAGTTAACATTCATAGTCTCTGGGTTAGTTAATTGCAACTGTCAATGTAAAACTGATTTTTTTTTAATTCTGAGGAAGAGATAAATTAAAATTTATCCTAACCACTGTCTTACAAGTAGATTAAAAACATGGAGATTTTGAAAATCATACTGACGGGGCGCCTGCATGGATGGTTTAGTCGGTTGAGTTTCCGACTCTAGGTTTCAGCTCAGGTCATGATCTCAGGATCTTGAGGTGAAGCACTATGTTAGGCTCTGTGCTCAGCAGCAGTCTGCTTCAGATTCTCTTCCTTTGTCTCTCCCTTCCCTCTGCCGCTCCCCCACACACCCTCTCTCTAAATAAATAAAGTCTTAAAAATTATAGTGGAAGTGATATATTAGATTTGCAGTTATGCAGTAGGAGTTTCAGATTTATCAAAGGGAAAAAAGACTCAGTTATTTTATTGGATAACAATATTTGATTTTTCATTGATTGACTCATTGTACTTAACTAAAATAAATCTGGCATATCAAATAGTTATGAAGACCTTGAGTTTAAAGTATATTTTATTAAATAGAGTAGTGTTACAGAGGCTCAAAGCAACACACTTACTGTAAAATCTCAAGTGTTACTTCTTCCTTTATTTAGTTGTTTATATCATTGCCTGACACAGTGTCCTAAGTTATCACATTAGTAGATAATTGGATTTTATGGGATTTAATAAAAAGAGTTTTCGTTTTTTCAACTTCAACTCTCATTTGGTATATATTATTACTACTGTTATTATTATTATTATTATGTTATATTAGTCACCACCACAGAATATCATTTGGTCGATTGGTTGGTTTTGTTTTTTTAAAGATTTATTTATTTATTTGACAGAGACAGCAAGAGAGCAAACACAGGTAGGGGGAGTGGGAGAGGGAGAAGCAGGCTTCCCATATAGCAGGGAGCCCGATAATGGGGGCTCTATCCCAGGACCCTGGGATCATGACCTGAGCCGAAGGCAGGAGCTTAACAACTGAGCCACCCAGGCGCCCCCATCATTAGGGGTTTGGTTTGGTTGGTTTTGTTTGTTGGCTTTTGATGTAGTGTTCCATAATTCATTGTTTGCATATAACACCCAGTGTTCATGCAGTAAGCCCTCCTCAATACCCATCACCTGCCTAACCTATCCCCCCACCCCCTCCCTTTTGAAACCCTGTTTGTTTTCCAGAGTCTCTCGTGGTTCATGATGTAGTTACTTAAAACAAATGAATATGTTATTCTCTTGTTCTATCAATCCAAAGCACTTTTTTAGTGAGTCATGATGCATTTAATATTCATGGATAAATATTTTTAAATCCATAAAAATATTCATAGAATACAGCCCCCTTTCCTGGGGAAAAATTAAATTTTTCCTGGGGAATGATACCAAAAAAGCATGACATTTACAGACTAGACAATTACTCTTTTCCCCTTCTCTCTCTCTCTCTCTTTTTTTTTTTTTTTTAGATTTTATTTATTTATTTTAGAAGGAGAGAGCACAAACATGGGTGTATGCACGAGCTAGGAGGGGGAAGAGGGAGAGAATCCCAACCAGACTCAGCCCTAAGTGCTGAACTGACTCACAGCTCAATTTCTCCACCATGAGATCATGACCTGAACCAAAAGAAATTAGCTTAACCAGCTAAGTCACCCAGGGATCCTCTGGAATAGACCATTCTTCTTTGCTAGAAATGAAATAAATGAAAAGTGAAAATCACGTTAAATACATAAATATACTGTTCAGCATATTGTGTAGTCATTAAAATGTCTGTTGGTGAATGGCTGTCCATTGTATTTAGTGGAAATACTTAATATAAGAACTGTTTTGTTTCTAAAAGAGATGTGCATGTGCTTGCAAAATGTACTTTAAGTTCATCTAAGTGAGACAATAAAGAAATACACAAAATTGGCTTTTCTTCCATACTCACACACAGAAGTAGGATCATTCCAATTAAAAATCTTGGTACTCATGTGAATTTCTGATTACTAGTGATCTTGATAGTAAGAAAGAAGCAAATGGGGCGCTTGGGTGGCTCAGTGGGTTAAAGCCTCTGCCTTCGGCTCAGGTCATGATCCCAGGGTTCTGGGATAGAGCCCCACATCTGGCTCTCTGCTTAGCAGGGAGCCTGCTTCCTCCTCTCTCTCTGCCTGCTTTTCTGCCTTCTTGTGATCTCCGTCTGTCAAATAAATAAATAAAATCTTAAGAAAGAAGCAAATACACATTTTAGCATATTAGAAATAAACATATTCCTACCACATCCTTGAACGTTCTTAGTTTGCCTTTAGGGTGAGTGCTTGTATCTGTTTTCTGTAACATTCTTGTATGTTGGATTTTTTTAAGTTTTATTGTAATAAAAGATGTATATAGTTTTAAATAATATAAAGTTATGTAAAGCGTGTTTATTGCATAATTTTTCACATGTATCCTCATACTGTTATTTTCTGGATTCAAGGTAAATTTTTAGGTTCCCTGCTCCTATTAAAAAAAAATATGCCGGGGCACCTGGGTGGCTCAGTGGTTAAAGCCTCTGCCTTCGGCTCAGGTCATGATCTCAGGGTCCTGGGATCGAGCCCCGCATCGGGCTCTCTGCTTGGCGGGGAGCCTGCATCCCCCTCTCTCTCTGCCTGCTTCTCTGCCTACTTGTGATCTTTGTCTATCAAATAAATAAATAAAATCTTTAAAAAAAAAAAAAAAAAAAAAAAATATGCCAACATCATACTCCTATGGTAACCATTTGGATTATATGTTTTTGCCAAGTTTTGTAATACCAAAACTTTATAAAACACTGAATAGAAATGAAATCTTCACAATGAGCATGTATTTTAAAATCAGACTTACTAATATGCCTAAACTTGGGATTCATATCTTGGTGCATATATATCTAAATCTGGATTACTCCATTTTTATAGTAGTATATTTACTCCATTTACATTTTGGAGCTTTGGAGATTATTTCAAAATAAGAACATACTTATTCTTAATTTTTATTATCCTTATCTTAAAAGCTTTTCTACTTGTTATTCTCAAAATGATTTGAAGACAGAATTATATTGAATACTGGTCCATGTAACTTAACTTTTTTGTATTTAAGGATCGAGACACACAGAAAATCCAGTGGATAGATCGCTTTATAGAAGAACTTCGTACAAATGACAAGTGGGTAATTCCTGCACTAAAACAAATAAGAGAAATTTGTAGTTTGTTTGGTGAAGCACCTCAAAATTTGAGGTAAGGCTTTTAATATAGAAAAATTTCTAATTTTTATGTATATAGTAGGGTGAAAACAGTGTACCAATTAAAGCAAATGTTAAAATAGCAATTTAATATCAGAATCAAAAGATACTGACTTGGGCTCTTTGTTCAAAATTGTCTTGGACTTCTAGCTGATACACCAAACATTATGGCGTGGGTTGTATTTATCCCACTCTTGATTTTGTTTTACCCTTTTTATGGGTTTCAAGATAAGAATTAATTTATGAAAAGATTTTATTAAGGGTACTTTTTACTGTGTTTATTTTACTTAGATTTTTCTTAAAGAGCAAATTTTATGTCTTTGGCCTTGTTGCTAAATTGTGGTTATGGAAATAATTTACCTTTTACTTTCTTGTAATCAATTTGAAACTAATGACACATAAAGAAAAAAATAACATGGATAAATCTTAGGAATAGTGCAACAGGGTTTACAGTGCAGATAGGATTCCTGATAGTGAGCCCTGGTTTTTGTCTAACCTACAATAATCATAGATTCTCTAACCATTTAGAAGCAGTTTTCTTGGGGCACCTGGGTGTCTAAGTGGGTTAAAGCCTTCGCCTTTGGCTCAGGTCATGATCCCAGGATTCTAGGATCGAGCCCTGCATGGGGCTCTCTGCTCAGCAGGGAGCCTGCTTCCCTTCCTTTCTTTCTGTCTGCCTCTCTGCCTACTTGTGATCTCTGTCAAATAAATAAATAAAATCTTTTTTTTTTTTAAAGCCGTTTTATTGTAAGACAGTTGCATGATTACCAAAATTTTTTACAGGTCTAGGTGGATATAAATGTGTGTGCCAACAGGATTGCTTTTCAGACTGAATTACAGAATGCCTTTTTTTTTTTTCCTTCTTTTTTTTTTTTGAGAGAGTGAACAAGTAGGCAGGATGGCGTAGAACTAGTGTGGGTAGACAGAGAGATCATCTGGAACAGGCTCCTCACCCAGACCAGAGCTTGATGTAGGGCTTGATCTTGTGACCGTGAGATTATGACCTGAGCTGAAGTCAAGAATTAGATGGTTAACCAACTGAGCTGCCCAGAAGTCTTTATAGAATCCCACTTTTATGCTTTAATTTTTCAAGTTGGATTTTGATTTTTTTTTTTTTTCCCAGTACTGGAAAAATTACATGAAATTAGGAACCTTTGTGGACATAAATACGGGAGGAAATTGTGAAATAATCTATAGATACAATTGTTTTTTATAAAGGACATTCATGTCTTTATCAGACAGACCCATTTTTTTGGTTGCTTATTTATTCGTGCAGTATTACATAGTCTTCGAAGGCAGATGATTTAATCACCAGTGGATTAATAATGATGTGAGCATTGGTTGGTTCCATTGAAAATGGCAAAACAAAGGGAACTGGGTATCTTTCTGGTTGTATCCAAGGGCAGAAGTAGTTGCAAATTCAGTGTTACAGAATGAACTTTTAAGGGCTAATGTATTTGCTCATCCAAATTTGTGCCTGTGCTTTGATATTTATGTAATATTTATATCATGGTTGAAGTTTGAGAATACTGATTGGTGATTTTCATGTAAGATGAGAATGTTAGAATAAATACGTTTGGAGATCGTGATCTTTTAAATTGCTTGATACTTTGGTCTTTAAAGGAAGATACTGACCCAATTTTTATTATGAAAGTACAACATTTTAAATATCTGAATTAGCAGCTGGCATAGTCTCTGTAAATTCTTAGTTACAACAGTGTTCATTGCCTAATTATACTGTTAAGTTCTTCTCGTTTTAGTCAAACTCAGCGAAGTCCCCATGTATTTTATCGTCATGATTTAATCAACCAGCTTCAGCACAATCATGCCTTAGTTACTTTGGTGGCAGAAAATCTTGCAATTTACATGAATAGTATTCGACTGTATGCTAGAGGTATGTATTATAAACCAAAATTAATTGTTGGGAATCAGCATAGGTTTCCCTTCTTTGGTTTTTGTTTTATCCTCAGTGTTAATTACCTCAGAAATGAAAATATATATGTTTTTACATGGATCAGAAGATGAAAGTGAAATACTCATAAATCCACTCGGCATCCCAAAATTTGCACCAACTAAACTTTAGGTCAGCTTTTCAAGGCATGTTACTAAATGCTTGCTTATCTTTCCACATCTCAGAGCTCTGTCTGCTATTACCACATTAGTTGCTATTCTTTTGGGTATTCTGAACTTATTTTAAATTTTTGCATTCACTTGCCACACTGCTTTTCAAGAAAAGTTGATTAATAATCTATTCATTAATTTTGATTAACTTTGGGAATAATACATTACAGTTGTTTTTAATAAAAAAACATTTAACATGTTCCATTGTTCAAAAAAAATTATTAGCAATTTACAGGATGAATGACATGTTCTCATTGGTTCTAAGATTATGAAATTGTTTAAATATGTTAAGATAAACTTTCCTCTGTTTCAACAAAAGACCTTTTTAATATTTGCCATATGAGGACTCTCTTCTTGGTGCTTTAAAGATCAATTCCAATATTATGTGTCCTTATCAAAAGTTTTACTGGAATGTATGTGTGCTGGAATACAAAGCATTCTTCAATACCTGTATCTCCTCTGTATTACACCAGTTTTGTAGACAAACAGAAAAAAACGCAGCTGCCTTGTAGGCCCAATTTTGTATAAGTATGGAAAAGAAAAGTTTTCTGCTCTCCAGTTGAAAACCGGATTGAGCATCATGTGTAGCTAAAGCCACTACTCTGTTGATGTGCTATGTGAGGATGAATAGAATTGAGTTACATATTAAAAATGTGGATATTTTGGGGATGCCTGGGTGGCTCAGTCAGTTAAGCGGCTGTCTTCAGCTCTCATGATCCCAGGGCCCTGGGATGGAGTCCCACATTGGGCTCCTTGCTCCACAGGGAGCCTGCTTCTCCCTCTGCCTCTGCCTCTGCCTGCCACTCTGCCTGCCTGTACTCCCTCTAGCTCTCTGACAAATAAATAAATTAAATCTTTTTTTTAAAAATGTGGATATTTTTAATACTCATTATTTGACTATAGTGGTGGGCTCTTTGCTTGTGCTTGTGCCTTAGATGGTTGGAGGTGTATATTGTTTGATGGTTTGGTTGAGTAATAGGTGCTTATAAAAATCCCCACAGAGCAGGGAGCCCTATGTGGGGCTCTGTCCCAGGACTCTGGGACCATGACTGGAACCAAAGGCAGATGCCTAACCACTGAGTGACCCAGGCACCCAAGTGTAAATTAAAAAGTATTTTTACCTAGTATTACTCATTTTATTGAGCTAGTAATCTTTGGAGACCTATAGTAGGAAAGTCAAGATTGAGACTTGAACATGATAATGTCATAAAGTGTTTGTAGAGAAGTATATTGGCATATCAAAAAGATAAAAGAAGTTATTGCTCACTATGTCAGTCTGTAATACTTGGATCATCAAAATAATGACACTGGGGGTGGTGCCTGGGTGGCTCATATGTTAAGTATCTGCCTTTGGCTCAGGTCATGATCCCAGGGTCCTGGGATTGAGCCCCACAGTAGGGTTCCCTGCTCTGCAGGGAGAAGCAGGCGTCTCCCTTACCCACTCCCCCGTGCTTCTGTTCCCTCTCGCTGTGTCTGTCTCTGTTAAATAAATAAATAAAATCTTGAAAAAAAAAAATGCTGCTATGGATCATAGCCTTTTCAGTATATAGTGCTTGAGTCCATAGTGATATAAAAAAATAAATGGAGAATGTCAGCTAAAAATCTAGGAGAAAATAACATGAAAAAACTGGTGAGTTAAATTTTGATGAGGACCAGAATAATGACAGAGTATGAGGATATCATTCTACAAATTATTATCTCTTTTGTGGTATTTCTTGTCAAAAATACATAACTTGAATGTAACTAGAGGTAACACAATTCCAAATTAAGTGGCATTGGACAAGTAGTTTTTTTATTTTTTCTTTTATTCTTTATTTGTTTAAAATAAAATAAATTTTATTTTTTTGTCAGAGAGGGAGAGCACAAGCAGGGGGAGCAGCAGGCAGGGAGGGAAGCAGACTCCCTGTTGAGCATGGAGCTCCATGTGGGGTGGGACTTGTGACCTGAGCCAAATGCAAAGACTTACTAAGCCCCCCAGGCACACCAAGAAGGTTTTTTTTCCCTTTAAAATGGTCTGTCAAGATAAGAAACATGAAAAAGAACTAAAGAAACTTTAAGAAAATAATCTCATGCAATATGAGCCTAAATTTGATTCTGGACCGGAGAAAAAAAGAAAAGCGTAAAGGATATTATTGGGATTGGATGTTACTGGGATGAAATTTAAATATAGGCTGTGGATCACATAATACTCTTTTATTAATCTTAAAATCAGATAAGTATACTGTGGTTTATGACTTTGTTATTTGTAAGTATAGTTTTAAGGAGTAAAGTAACTAGTATCCAAATGGTTAACAAAACTGATAAAATACATTTATATATACGTGTGTGTGTGTGTGTGTGTGTGTGTGTGTGTGTGTATGGGAAATCTTGATAAAACACATGGACAAAGTGTAAGTATTATTATATGTATCTGGGTAAAAATAAGTTCCTTGTATTATTTTTTAGTGCTTTGAAAACATTGTATCAAAAAAGAAAGTTACTTAACAGCTGTCCTCATCTCTCACCAATTGATCCAGCCAAGTAAGCTAACGCACACATTTTGAGACGAAAGTATTGAATATATAAAAAGTAGCTAAAGTGGTAGTCCACAGTTTAGTCTCTCATAGTACTTCAAGTTCAGTGCTCTGAACATGTAGTGGGAAAAAAATTTCTAGAATTTTGGAAGCTTAAGATTTGATCAGTTGATGTCTCTCAAGAAGTGCTAAAAAATCACTAACAGATGCTTATTCATAAGGAAAGTACAAAACAGTCGTAATATTTGGGTCTCCTTTCTTTACTGAAATTGACACAACATTGCTAAATATTCTATATTATTCATCTTTATGCAAGTCAGAGTTTTACATCCAATTGCAATTTTTCTGATGTGGAAAATCTGAAAAAAATTGGAAAACTTGATTTGCCTTTAACAATTTTAAGAGGATTAGAATTCTTTGGTACCATTATTGACACAATCAAGTTCTAAGAGATATATAACACACTTATCAGTACTTATTACTAAAAAGGAATTGTATAATTTCTTTGTACCTTTGTACCTTGCTTCAGAATTTTGAAATAAATGTCTGATTTCTGAGTGGTTGACCATGCTTGACGGAGGCATTTAATTGCCCCATCTTCTGTACTACATACCAGCTTGATTCCAGGCAGAGGGCTTTATCCAAGCATTGTAATTCTTCTGTGATGTTCTTTTACCTAATACTGAATAAAAAGACTTAGGACAATTTTTTTTTAAAGAAAGGGTTTTTATAAGTCTGAATTGACTTCTTCCTTTTTGAATAAAACATCTTACATGCATACAAAATAGCATATAATTTCTAGAACAAATGTACTTTTTAATTTTTTCCTTTGCTTTTTCACTGACTCTGAGGATTTTTCACCTAGCATATATGATGTTAATAAAGGAAATCCAAAGTAGTAATTCTGTGTTTTAAAAATAGGATTTCCCACTGAGACTAGACCTGGTTATATTTGTTTTTATAATCATATTGGGATGGTAAGTTTTTTTAATATGTGAGGCTGTTAGAGACATCGGTACTCTGGTGTTGGAGTACTCTGATAACTTTATCAAATACAGTAGTGCCTTAGTCACCCTAATTTTTTATGAGTGCTTTAGTGATATTTTTACTCTAAAATTCTTTCCCTATAAGAAAAGTTTTAGTATTAATAGAAGGAAAAAAATCATAAACTTTATTCACAAAATGCTTCAGTACGTGAAGAATGAGAGTTGTGCTGAAAAATTTTTGATTGCGCATCAATGGATTTTATTTTCCTTTTGGCTATGTAAAATGTTAATTTTGTGAGGAAAATTGGATATGCGTCAATACCACTATTATAGGTTGCCTAATAATAAGTGATTATTGACTTTATAAATTCTTTTAGTAAAAGTTAACAGTGATGTGGATATACATGTATATTATGTATAATTTTTATTAATTTACAGACCATGAAGACTATGACCCACAAACTGTGAGGCATGGAAGTAGATACAGTCATGTTCAAGAAGTCCAAGAACGGCTTAACTTCCTTAGGTTGGTTTTAAGCAACTAGTGCTCTTCTCTTTAAGGCACAGATAAAAAAGCAGTGTTAATATTCATTATACCTATACTTAACGTGGCCATTCCATCCTGCAGATGAATATTTTCCCACATAAAAAACATTGCCAAAACTTAATGTAACATTTCCTGTGTTCATTTTTAAATACTTTTGAATTATTTGCTAAGCTTTAACTTTTGTCTTTTTTTGAAGACAGCACATTTTAAGTTTTAGAATATAGTTTATATTTACGTTAGAAATAAAAATTGATCATTATACATTCTCATACTTCGAACTATAAGACAAAAACAGCTCTAGGGAACTGCATTTTCATTAAGGCTGTCATGACAGTAAGGAACGGGGTTTTGGTATGCTTTGGGTGCTTTGTTTATACTAACAGTGGCTAACAAAAGTTAATCTAAAATAACATTCAAATGTGGTTGAGGAAAAATTACCTATCTTTTAAAAAAACAAAACTAAATTTGTGTTAGGCTGAATTGGTCAGTATATATTTAATGATTTGTGTATGTGGATATGTATATGTAGTTTAAATAATGAGAGATTTCTTAGGAGTGCAATTACCAGATCCTAGCAAAAAAAGCATATTTGAATCAAAAATATTGTCAGAAAAAATACTGAAGCTTTTTTTCAGAAAATGTGTTCTGTTTATTATTTTCAGATATTAATTTGGGGGAATTTTCTCTTTGGACTATGTTGTATACTGTATTTCTGTTACTGAACCATATAATAATTTAAGGAGAAACATTTAGATTGACATAATATGTTACATAATTAATCAATGACTACTAATTAATCAATGACTACATAAAATTAACAATTTTATAAGATGTTGAATTGATTTCATCTTCTCCAGTATTAGTGTTTATGTCATTTGAATTTGAGAAAAATTCTAGTTATCAAATTTTATGACATTTCCTTAAAGGGCCCCTTTTTTTTAATCACCTATAGTGGGCTATTGTTGATGGGTGTATATTGTATCTCTTGGTCTGTTGGAAGAGAAAAATGGTTTGGAATTTATTTACTCTATTAATAAGTCAATAATAAAATCTGTGTTTCTGTGACACCAGTAAAGTTACTGCCAAAGTTGCCGAAGTTACTGGGAGTCTTAGTTTGAAAAGTTTCTCTGCATTTCACTGCAAACAGTAATGCATTTTTTGTGTTTTATTTTTCTGGGCCTTTTGTTGTTCAGTTACGTATGAAGGTGTGAAGGATTAGACAGGATTAAAAGCTAAAAGGCTTTTTATACACAGACTTAAAATTAAGGAGATGTTTGAAAACATACAGTTAATACCCAAAACAAACTCCAGACATTAAATAAATACATCATACTCTGTTGGACATGAAGTCTCTGTGATTTTGTTAAGAATTAAATACAAAATTAGCTTCTGTTTTCTTTCAGTTATTCACAGAATTGGTATATAGTCGGTAGAGCAACTTCTAGTTAGAGGAAACTAGAATCTGAAGAAAGAGACTACTTAAACCAGAACCATCATAATTTCACTTTATAATGACTTAATGACTGTAATAGTGGCAAAATTAAAAGCTCTGGAGAAATCACTGAATATTATACTAATGATTATTAACATAGAAATGAGCTTAAATAACATTCACTTACCTCTGGAAGTTATTGAGTGTAATACACCATTTTGTGGTGAAGCCATATAAGTTTAGGAAACTAAATCAATATATCTGGCTTCAAAAGCTGATCTTGTAGAGAACAAGGAAGAAATTGTTAATATTTAGGTGAAGTCACATAGCTGACGCGTGTTAATGCTTGTTAAGTAGAAGAGTTTATTTTTTGCTGCTATATAAGTTCTTTTGAAAGAATAGCTCTTTAAGCTGTAATAAAATTTTAATTGTGATAAATGTAACTTTAGGCATATATTGAAAGAAATTATGTTTGGGGATTGTGTAGATCTAATTACTGATTATTTTAATTTTTCCAAGATTTTTATTGAAGGATGGCCAACTGTGGCTCTGTGCTCCTCAGGCAAAACAAATATGGAAATGCTTAGGAGAGAATGCAGTTTACCTTTGTGATCGTGAAGCCTGTTTTAAGTGGTATTCCAAGTTAATGGGGGATGAACCAGACTTAGATCCTGATATTAATAAGGACTTCTTTGAAAGCAATGTGCTTCAGCTTGATCCCTCCCTTTTAACTGAAAATGGAATGAAATGTTTTGAACGATTCTTCAAAGCAGTTAATTGTCGTGAAGGGAAACTAGTAGCAAAAAGAAGAGCCTATATGATGGATGATTTGGAACTAATAGGATTAGACTACCTTTGGAGGGTAAGTGAGAAGTAGGAACTCTTGTTTGCAGTCATTGTACCTGAGGTCTTCTTTTAAATGTACTAAAATCATAATTTTGCCTGTAAGATACTTGTATTTCCTCACCTGCTTTGATGCTTGTCATAGGAATCTGGGGGGAAAAACTGTTCACCTTCAGCTTCTTTATCACTTCTGTTTGCCAGAGAGTTGGGGCTTTTTCCCCTCCGTTTTTTTCTTTTACCATCCATCACTGGTGTTCTTCTTTGACTTAACCCAGAATCTTTTCAGATGCATATGAGTATACCATTCATTGTCTACCCACACGTTTTTTTATCCACCCCTCATGAAAGTTAATGTCTCTTTTACTTAGATTAGCTCTTGGCGGTTATTGTATGTTTACTGCCAAAATGAATAATGGATAGAAGAGAAGACTTTATTTGGGAGGAATTTTGAGTTAATACCTTTATTGACACTGTTTAATATTTTATGTATTTAAGTATCTTGGAGAGAAAAGTTTAACTGTATTCTATTTAAGGCTAACATTGCCATTTTGGTAGTATAAATAAATCATGCTACCATCTTAAATCTAACCTGTTTTAAGTTATATATTTCAACTTTTACTATATTTTTATTGTATTGAGTTTTTGTTCTTTGTATTTTTTGCAAACTATCGATTAAGATTTTCTGTCATTTTTCATTAAAGTCACCAATTTTTCAAATTTTGTTAAAATCAGTAACCTCTAATAAAAAAAATTGTATAATACTAGTTGAATTGCTTCTTGAAAATCTCACAGCTTGTCTACTAGTTGAGTTAAATAATACTGATTGAATTTTATTTTATCCTTTTCATTTTTAATCAAATTTCTCTACTCAGAACACATACATTTTAGATATTTTAGTTGTTTATTTTAGGTTTATTTAATTTTATGTTGCTTCATTTTAAGTGCCGAATTAAAATAGTTCTTGAATGTTACTAATACTCAAATTTTTGAATCTAGGTTGTGATTCAGAGTAATGATGACATTGCCAGCAGAGCCATAGATCTCCTTAAAGAGATATATACAAACCTTGGCCCCAGGTTACAGGTCAATCAGGTGAGGTTTCAAGTGCATAAAAGCTGCTGCTTCAGCTAGGTCAGAAGTGCTCTAGTGTTCAGAAGAAGCTTTTTAAACTTACAACTAGAAGTTAATTTTTTAACTCTTGTCAAACTATTTAAGACTTCAATCCACATTTGTCCCTTAAAAATACTAACTGAAAGAATGTTGGTTTGGTAATTACCCTTTGGTGGTTAGTATTATATTGAACAACATTATTTTTTTATGTTGACATAGCCAGAAGTTTGACTTATTGGACATTAGGTCCCAAACATTTTTTCCTTGTTGTTGTTTTAATAATAACATTGTTTAATTTCTTATTTTGTTGTTATCAGCTTCCTTCTGTGTATTATGTTATGTATAGTATATAAATATAGAATTGATAGTTATCTACAAGTTGAAATTTTATTTCACTTTTTCAGATTACTGACTGCCATATTTGTTTTTGAGCAACTTCAACTCTTTCTTGGGCGTATTATTTATAGGTGGTTATACATGAAGATTTCATCCAATCTTGCTTTGATCGTTTGAAAGCCTCATATGATACATTATGTGTTTTGGATGGTGATGAAGACAATATTAATTGTGCAAGACAGGAAGCCATTCGAATGGTTCGAGTTTTAACTGTTTTAAGGGAATATATAAATGAATGTGACAGCGATTACCATGAGGAAAGAACAATTCTACCTATGTCAAGGTTTGTAAGAAATTGATCCACTGCAAAATAAATTTTGCAGTCATTTATTGTTTTCCTAGCCAGTTAACTAGGAAACAAATGACTTTTATAGGTTAAAAAGGCAGTAAAGAAATTTTCATTCTGGATTTGTGTGTCCTGTCTTTTAAAAACATTTTTTGCATTCTCATAGATATATTTTTCTTTTGAGTAGAAAATTTTGATTTATATTTTAGTTAGGCATTATCACTTAAGTAGTTTTTCTTTTTTTTTTTTTCCTCTCTTTACTTTGTTTACTTTCTTTTCTTCCTACCTCCCTTCTTGTCTTGTTTGATTTAGTTCCAAGCTATTACCATCTCCTAAGTGGGAATGATATTTTATAGCTGCTGTGTATTTTTATTTTAATGATACTCATTGACACTAGTAAAAATAAAACTCTTAAAAGCTATTTATTTAACCGATATGAATAAGAAAGTCTTGAAATGGTCTTTGCTAAATTTTCTTTAGATTTGGAACTACTATAAAATAAATAATTTACTAAATTATTTATTAGTATAATTATAAATAAATTCAATATTATGCACTATGAATCAGATAAATGTAAATTAAGTAGATAGCAAGCTGAATTATTTAAAAGTAGTTCAAATGACATTTTTAGATTTGGGAGAAGTTTATAGAGTAAGTACTATCAGATTTTTTTAAATTGTGATCACTTTTATGAATAATATAAAATGCTTCTTGATTATTTTTGTTTTGAATCTTATCTGTGAGAAGAGAGCATGCAAGATAAGTATTTTTGAGAGACTGTTTTTAAGAATTTTTGTGAATGTTTAAGGAAATAATGCACTTTGGGGGCGCCTGGGTGGCTCAGTGGGTTAAAGCCTCTGCCTTCAGCTCAGGTCATGATCTCAGGGTCCTGGGATCGAGACCCGCATCCGGCTCTCTGCTTGGCAGGAAGCCTGCTTCCTCCTCTCTCTCCATCTGTCTCTCTGTCTACTTGTGATTTCTGTCTGTGAAATAAATAAATAAAATCTTTAAAAAAAAAAAAGGAAATAATACATTTTAACATTTCTGTTGATTCTTTGAAGTTGAATCTTTGAAAATTCTCTTAGTGTATTAAACTTTTGTAGCTTTAAAATAACTGATATCTATTACTACTTACCATAAAGTGGAAATCTCTGGTTCTGCAGCCATAGAAACAAAGATTAACCACAATGGAATATAACCATTCCAAAATTAACTAATGTTCTTAATTTACAGAAACAGAAAGGTATTTTTAATATTTTTTAAAAAAGTAAATTTAGCCATCTTCCTCATAATAAGAGAACAGTTGTCCCAGCTTCATGTTGTTGGTAGGCTGCTGAATATGACTGTACTTTATATATATATATTTTTTTTTTCTTTTTTTAGAGCATTCCGTGGTAAACACCTCTCTCTTATAGTTCGATTTCCAAACCATGGCAGACAGGTTGATGACCTGGACATATGGTCTCATACAAATGATACAGTTGGTTCGGTACGACGATGTATTCTCAACCGTATTAAAGCAAATGCAGCCCATACAAAAATTGAACTCTTTGTGGGTGGTGAGCTAATGGATTCTGAAGATGACAGAAAGCTAATAGGACAATTAAACTTAAAAGATAAATCAGTAAGTACATACAAAATTTTCAGATACTTCCAAAGAGGGGCGCCTGGGTGGCTCAGTGGGTTAAAGCCTCTGCCTCGGGCTCGGGTCATGATCCTGAGGTCCTGGGATTGAGCCCTGCATCGGGCTCTCCACTCGGCGGGGAGCCTGCTTCCCTTCCTCTCTCTCTCTCTGCATGCCTCTCTGCCTACTTGTGAGCTCTAGCAAATAAATAAATAAAATCTTAAAAAAAAAAATACTCCCAAAGAATTAAACATTGAAGCTGTTTTTTATTCATCCAGTAAATGTTTAATGAGACTTATGCTCAGTTTTCCCCATTAAGTTTTTGGGTTATAACTCTAAAAAAGATAGGTATTATCATATTTGTATAGTGCATAAACTATCAAATGGGTTTTTTGAACAATACTTTTTAAATATTTCTAAGATTAAACCATAACAAATTTTTAATCTTTAGTATATCAAATTTCTGTATTTTGTGGAAGTATTTTGCCTTTGCTACTAATATATTTTCTCATTTTTAGGTAATTACAGCTAAACTTACACAAGTAAGTTCCAATATGCCGTCAAGCCCTGATAGTTCTTCTGATTCTTCACCTGGATCACCTAGCAACCATTGTTATCACTACAGTGATGGTCCCAATACAGAAGTGGAAAACTGTTTGCCTGGGGTGGTAAGTTAACTACTATATACGAAGCATTACACTTTCCTCTGCAGATACAAAGAAATGTATAGAATGGTTCATTTTTTTTTTTTAAGATTTTTTATTTATTTATTTGACAGAGATCACAAGTAGGCAGAGAGGCAGGCAGAGAGAGAGGGGGAAGCAGTCTGCCTGCAGAGCAGAGAGCCCCATGTGGGGCTCGATCCCAGGACTCTGGGATCATGACCTGAGTCGAAGGCAGAGGCTTTAACCCACTGAGCCACCCAGGCCTCCCAAGAATGGTTCATTTTATAAGCTGTTTACAAGTTCATAGATGTGGCAAATGTTGAATACATATATTCAGTGAAGTATTAACTTCTGGATGGATTTTTTAATTTTTTAATTTAAAATAAAATTTCTCCATAGATACAGTATTACGTTAAGATAGAATCTGTTACAGTTGAACTATAACATACTATTAAATATATATCTAAAGGAAATTCTGCTATAAGTCCTTTTTTGGGGGGACTGTTTTTAAAGAAATAGATAATTTGCTGTTTTTCTCTAATTCCTAGTATTTTTCGTACATACATAAAGAATAACTGCTTAATTTCTTCATGTTTTCTCGTCCCTCCACCTCTGAAGAATTGTCACAGCTGCAGTAACACCAGTTCCTTCAGTGTTAGAGGGATTTGAGTCCCTTTAATAATAAGACTGGAGATTTATCAGCAGTCTTTACCCCTCAAGGGGTGAAGTCCTTTTTGTATAAAGGTCTGAGTGCTATATGAAACTTACAGTTTACAAAACAATAAAACAACTGGTGCAAAGAAACTACTCAACATAGCTTGGAAAACATAATAAATTATTAAGCTTGTAGCATAGGGGATCAGTGGATTTTTGAAAATGAAAGGATGGGGAAGGCAAATAATTTTAGGTAGTAAAATATGCAGATGTGATAGGTAGAAAGCTTATTTGGGGTTAGTGAATAGATTAATTTTAAGTAACAAAAACCTCTTAAACTTAGATATAGAGAAATCTTTTTTGTTTTCTGTATTCCAGATAATGTCACTGCATCCCAGATACATATCTTTCCTTTGGCAAATTGCAGATTTGGGTAGCAGTCTGAATATGCCACCTCTTAGGGATGGAGCAAGAATACTTATGAAACTTATGCCCCCAGGTAAGAAAATTGTCTGACTTTCCCCCACCACCCTCCCAACCCTCTTCCCCTTGGATGTTGACAAGTAAATGAGATAGAAAGAATATTTAGCATAAGAGTGGCTGGCTCAGTTAGTGGTAGTGTGTGACTCTTGATCTCAGGATTATGAGTTCAGACTCCACTTTGGATGTAGAGATTGCTTTAAAAAATATATTTTTAGGGGCGCCTGGGTGGCTCAGTGGGTTAAGCCGCTGCCTTCAGCTCAGGTCATGATCTCAGGGTCCTAGGATAGAGTCCCGCATCAGGCTTTCTGCTCAGGAGGGAGCCTGCTTCCCTCTCTCTCTCTCTCTCTCTCTGCCTACTTGTGATCTCTTTCTGTCAAATAAATAAATAAAATATTTAAAAATATATTTTATATATTTATATAAATATATATTTTATATTATTTATATATTTAAATATATATTTTTAAATATATATTTTTTAAGTTTTAGCATTTAATTTTTAAATTAAAGTAGTAGACTAATGCACAGAATTCAGAAAGTCAGGATTCTTGGTAGGCTACACTGAAGAACAGTGAACTGCTGCCTTATCCTCCTTATGCTCCGTAGTTTCAAAGAAACAACAGTATTCAGCATTTAACTTCTGTTATTACATATGCCAAATTATTTCTAAATAATACTTCAAAGCATATTTATGTCATTTGGGCAAAAATGTATTTCTTATTCTCTCATCCATTTTTGGTCATCTTACACTTTTTGTTTAAATCTATATAAACCATTTACATTTTCAAAACTAAACATGTATACTGGGGGTGGGGGGGGAGAGGGTGGTTGAGATATGGACAGTGGGGAGGGTATGTGCTATGGTGAGTGCTGTGAAGTGTTTAAGCCTGATGATTCACAGATCTATACCTCTGGGGCAAATAATACATTATATGTAAATAAAAATAATTTTTTTAAAACGTAAACAGGTATATATTAGACTTAATAAAGTATGTTACCAGCATTTTTAAAAGACTGTTAAAATATCTTCTTTTTTTTTAATTTCTGCTTTAATTCCAAAATAGTTAAATATAGTGTTACTTGAGTTTCAAGTATACAGCACAGTAACTCAGCACTACATGAAAATACTTTATTTTCTAGGTTGTTCACACTTGGTTTTTTTTGTTTTGTTTTGTTTGTTTGTTTTTGTTTTTAAGATTTTATTTATGTGACAGATCACAAGTAGGCAGAGAAGTAGGCAGAGAGAGAGAGGGAAGCAGGCTCGCTGCTGAGCACAGAGCCCGACGCAGGGCCCCGACCCCGACGCAGGGCTCCACCCCAGGACCCTAGGATCATGACCTGAGCCGAAGGCAGAGACTTAACCCACTGAGCCACCCAGGTGTCCCTGTTCACACTTGTTTATTCTAGATTTTTAAATTCACCCCTTATATTCACTTAGTTTTCTATGGCATTTATTACTAAGTTTCTCACATGTCTCTAATTTTTAAAACCATTTTCCACATAGTCACGTGTTGTATCTTATTTTCTTGTGTATTTCCTCCTTTTCTTTTAGTGTGATTTTTTTTCTTTGATACAGTTACCATTCTGAGACCTCTTTGAAAAGACTTTCTTTTGGTGGATCCTCCTCTGTTCTTTTGTGATGTTCTTGGTTGGTTAGTTCTTATTTTGCTGAAGCACATCCTCCTGATAAAGGGTACTTAAAGGGAAGCACATTTAAGATTGTTCACAACTAAATACAACTAAAATCTCACTCAAAAGAATATATATTTTTTCATTTTGTTCTTGTTTTTTACATGCATTAGTTTGAGCAGAGAGTTGAAGGTTGAGTGTTTCTTCCATTATAGTTCCATAGCAGTGTTGTTTGGTGGGAAGATTGAGCTGTTTATATGTTTGGAAAGGCTAGGATTTTTTGTTTGTTTTGCTTTGTTTTGTTTTGTCCCTTGAGTTCTGAAATCTTATGATGAAGTGCCTTGAGGAGGTTATGGATGTATATCTTTTGTTGATGAGTGTTCAGTGGACCTTACTGGTGAAAAGGTTAATTTTTCCTTTTTTCCGTTGTGGCTTTATTTGTGCTTTTGAAGGTTTTGT
The DNA here is from genome assembly GCF_922984935.1 of Meles meles. NCBI lineage: Eukaryota > Metazoa > Chordata > Mammalia > Carnivora > Mustelidae > Meles > Meles meles. Next base: position 12,716,818 of record NC_060088.1, read on the forward strand.
TCTGTTTTGCTTTAGAATGTGTTGTTGTATATTTGTGTAGAATGTGGATAAGTTTATCTTAACAGTTTTGCCTCTCACTTACTCAATTTTAGTTTTCCTTTTTAAAATTATTTGTGGGGTGTCTTAGTCCAGTTAAGCTTCTGCCTTCAGCTCAGGTCATGATCCTCAGGGTCCTGGGATTGAGTCACACATTGGGCTTTCCGCTCAGCAGGGAGTCTGCTTCTCCCTCTCCAACTGCCCATGCTTGTGCTCTCTCTCTCTGTATCAAATTTTTAAAAAGTAAAATCTTAAGAAGAAAAACTCTTTTAAAAAAATTATTTGTGGGGCGCCTGGGTGGCTCAGTCAGTTAAGCAGGTGCTGTTGACTCAGGTTGTGATCTCCCAGTGTTAGGATCAAGTCCGACATCAGGCTCCCTGCTCAACAGGAGCCTGCTTCTCCCTCTCCTCCTGACTTGTGCTCTCTTTTGCACAAAATAAAATTTATTTAAAATTTTATTTAAATTTATTTTGCGCAAAATAAAATCTTTTTTAAAAAAATTAGTTGTGTCTTCAGTTGACTTTCTTTTAGTTTGTAACATTTCTGTGATCTCTCTTTTCTGTTACTTCATAGAGTTCTGTTTTTATTTTATGAACATTTTACAGTGTTTTTGCTATATGTTCTACAAAATCTCGTGTCTGACAAAACCCTGTATTTGTTATTTATTACTGAGGTAATTGCAACGTTCAGAAAAGTGGGTAGTACAACACATAGAACATTTTCTTCTTAAACCATATCAGAGTAATTTATTGATTTGATGTTTTTATTGTATCCCACAACAATCATGTGTTTCCTTCAAATGATGTTATTCATCTGTGTACCATCTCAATCAAAAATTAACATTGAACATATTTCTGCGATCTAACTAATCCCATTCAAGTTTCACTTCTTTTCAAGTTTTCACCAGTTTCTCCAGTAATGTCTTGAGCAAAGAGATTGGAAAACTTGGTTTTAAACGGCGAGATAATATTTTTGCCTTTGCAGGCCAAGAGGCATAATGAAAGGTATTATGTAGGAACTTATGTAATGAGAGAGAAAACAAATTTCTACAATCTTTTTTTTTTTTTTTTTTTAAGATTTTTATGTATTTGTATGACAGAGAGAGAGTGCGTGCACAAGCAGAGGGAGAAGCAGACTTCCCACTGAGCAGGAAGCCTGATGTGGAGCTTAATCCTAGGATCTTGAGATCATGACCTGAGCTGAAAGCAGATGCTTAACTGACAGGCCACCTAGGCTTCCCACACCCCCACAAACTTTTTATTAGCAAAATTCTAACTCTAAAAATAATTTGAGTACAATTTTTTAAAATACTGGTCTGCTTGTGAGAATGGAATTTTTGGCGGGGGGGGGTATGGTTTTTTTCTAAATGGGCTCAAAGTTTGTGTTGCAGTTAATAATAGTTGCAATTATTTGTTATTGCTGATCTGTAAGATATAAATTTGATATATCTTATCTTTGATGTGGTTTTTCCACAAACAGGTACTACTGGTTATCATTTCATGACCAGTGCATCAAAGGAATCCATAGAATTCTCTTCATCCTTTTTTCAGTATCTTTTAATACTTAGTATGTTAGTACATTGGAGATTAATCTTTTTGAAATTTAAGCTAGATGGAAGCTCTTCACTTGCATAGTTAAATGTATTTTATAAGATTTTCTTTACACTTGTATCAGTGTTTGAAACATGCTACAAGTTTATAGCAGGCTTATTTTCCAACTCTGACTCCAAAATTTTCTATACAGGTTGTGTAGAAATGCATATTTTACCTTCTGTATTAACTTTGATAGCAGTGGGAATATGTAGTCCTTGATGTTACTTTTGATTTAAACAGTATTGGCAACAATTACTGCACTGTACTGTTTTTCATTTAAAGCACTGTTGTACCTTATGATTAAATTTATTAACATCATAACATGTTAAATTTATTAACATCAAATCTGTAGCAAAAGCTACATTTCTAAACTTTTCAGTGTTTGGTTGCAGTAGAGAAACTTTCTTATTCAAAAGTAGTTTTATTCTCAACCATGTGCTTTAAAAATCAGAGTTGAGCTTTATTACTGTGAAGCCATTGAACTGTCATGTAGTAGGGCAAGTTAAGATACCCAGGTTCTACTTCAAACATAAAGTCATAAAACTGATTTTGTTAAATCCATAAAAGTGAATGGTTTACTTTGCTGCTTTAATAATACATGATAAATTCACATGTTTTCCACAGAATACTTGTTGATGAATAATATAATGAATGAACGAATGCCCAAGGGCTTTAAACCTAACACATTTTCATAAACTATGTAAATCTTTCATCTTAAGTCTTTCTGTGTTCCCAACATAACATTACTACAGTGAGTTGTAACACATTCCACCAGATTGCACTAAATTAATGTTTTTTCATATTCTTTGAAAATGCTTTTATCTGTCTTTTTTCTTTTTTTTTGAGAGAGAGAAGACAGTAAGCATGAGCAGGGGGCGAGGCATAAGAAGATGCATACTCCCTGCTGAGCAGGGAGCAAGGAGCCAGGCACCAGGCTTATCCCAGGACTCTGGGATCATGACCTGAGCTGAAGGCAGATGCTTAACTGACTGAGCCACCCAGGTGCCTTGCAGAATATTACTCCTACAGTACTCCCTGAAAAGTTGACATTGATTTAGCCTAAACAATTACTGAGCCACATTGATATCTATCAGCTCATCATGGGCTAAGCAAAAAATACTCAAAATTAATTGCATTTATTTTATTATTGTGGTGAAATATAAATAATAAAATGTATTCTAAGTATAACTCGGTAGCATTAGTTATGTGCACAGAGTTCTTTCTGTCCTTTTGCCTCTATCACCACTGTTTCCAGTGCCTTGTTTTTAGTTGACTGTTACATTGTTTCTAATCCTCTCAATTCCTAAGGAGTTTTTCTTGTTAAAAATACTTATTTTCACTGGATACATTTCTGAGACTGCTGCATTCCGTCACGGTTTAATGACCTCAGAAAAGTTAAATGGCATTTATATCTTAGCCAGCAAATGAACTTATATTCTTGCTCCAGTTCTAGAGTCAGCCATTTACCTGAAGTTTCTGGTAGTGTTAAATGGTATTCAGAACCTAAGATACAAGGGCAAAGTATTCATTGCTGTTCCTTGCTTTGCTGTTTCTATCTCCTTGAAGTAAACAAGAATAGAAATTATATGTTGTCATCCATACAAAGCCACAGCAGTATCTCCAGTTGCATCTAATACACAGCCTTCCTTATGCTTTCTCCTTCTCAGTATTTTAGACTTACTTACCTGAGTGCAAAACCTTGTTTGATATTGCTTCTGCTATGTGTGCTTATTTGATTATCCTTTAATGAACCAGTCACTTGTCTGTGTTACCACCCTTTTCCGTATACTCTACTTTAGTAAACCTACCTCCCAGTTTCTTGAGTCCAGGCTGTTGTTCCACATAAAATTTAAGCTGGTAACTTTGTATATTAGATCCTGTTTTGGATATATATTAAATGTTCTAGAAATGAAAAAAGGAATTACTACCTAAATAGCTTTGAGGTAAGGCATTTGATTAGAACTAAAGCTCTGAAATGGAAAAGACTTCCAAAAAGTAGACATAAAAGGTACTGGAACCTATTGAGGACTGAGACACTGTAAGACTAGGAATAGTTGTTTACTTTTAATTTTTTCTTCTATTTTTTTTTTTAAGAAGATTTTATTTCTTTATTTGACAGAGATCACAAGTAGACAGAGGCAGGCGGGTGGAGGAGGGTGGGGGGGAAGCAGGCTCTCTGCTGAGCAGAGAGCCCCATGCAGGACTTGGTCCCAGGACCCTGAGATTATGACTTGAGCTGAAGGCAGAGGCTTAACCCACTGAGCCTCCCAGGCACCCAAGAAGTTTACTTTTATACACAAAAGAATATTGATGTAGTCCAGTTAAACTGTTTTTCCTCTTCTCGCGTTTGCTTTTAGCATCATATATAAGAAATTATTGTGTAATCTAAGATTATAAAGATTTAGTGCTGTGTTTTCTTTTGAGAGATTATCTTTTTAGTTTTATCTCTTCATTTCTTGTAAATGTCACATTTTTGTACAAAAGTAAAATGCATAGCTCTTTTACTGTTAGATCTTTATTAGGTAAGTAGTCTCTTTTAAATGGTACGTCAGTTTTTTAAAAGCCAAAAACATATGGTTCATCATAGGGGGCAAATAATTGAGAACTTGGTGGCAAGAGCTTGTTTATGTTTATGTTCCGGAAGAACTACTTCTCAGTGTTGTGCAGTTTTGGGTTTTTGTGGGGGTTTTTTGTGGTTTTTTTCTGTCTCTAGTGGGGAAGGAGGAATAGTGGATTTGAAGTCTTTGGACAGCAAACTGTTCCTTCATGTTTTAGGTTGACTATTAAAGAACCTAATTGATCATTAATTAGTCTAGGTCTGGTTATAGTTTAAGAGTTGATCTTAGAACTCAGTTTAATGGATATTTATTGATGATGTTCTGTAATTAATACTCTTAAGTATATTAAATGTAAAATAGTAATATGTGATTTACATTTTACTGTAACTGTGTTTTCTTTGCAGATAGTGCAACAGTAGAAAAATTAAGAGCTATATGTTTGGATCATGCAAAACTTGGAGAAAATAATCTTGGACCAGCTCTTGAATCACTTTTCTTTGGTCCTTCTGCCTCCCAAGTGCTATACCTAACAGAGGTTCATTTTATTCTTTTTCAGAGCTAATTTTTACATCATATGGTAATATTAAAAATATGCATAAAAATGTAATCATATTTAAGAATTTTTTAGTATTGATGATAAAGGAAATAAAAGTTATAAAAAAATTTTTGAAACATCTTTTAATACAGCCCCCTTCACTTTTCTTTTTTTTCCAGGTTGTTTATGCCTTGTTAATGCCTGCTAGTGCACCTTTGGCAGATGATTCCTCTGACTTTCAATTTCACTTCTTGAAAAGTGGTGGCTTACCTCTTGTACTGAGTATGTTAACAAGAAATAACTTCCTGCCAAATACAGATACAGAAACTCGAAGGGGTGCTTACCTCAATGGTCTTAAGATAGCAAAACTGTTGTTAACTGCCATAGGCTATGGCCATGTTCGAGCTGTAGCAGAAGCTTGTCAGCCAGTTGTAGAAGGTGCAGATCCCGTAACACCGGTAATAAAAATTTTTAAATCATTAATAAGGTTTATGGTTGACATATAATTTTTAAAGTTTAAACTACATAGTGATTCTTCAGTAGAGAATATAAGTTTGGTTACATTTGTATTGAAATGTAAACAGTGATTACACTGATCCTGTTCCCTAAGTCAGGGCAACTGTTCCATAAGTCAGTTTGAGTTTCAGTTGTTTAAGTGTCAAAAACTCATCTGAACCTTTTATTAACTGATACCTGAAATATGAATAGAGACAGATGGTTATAAAAAGAAAAGATTTAATTGGTGTATTGCCCATCTCTTCTCCCGTTATGACAAATATAACCACCATAATTGACAAAAACTTTTCTCGGTCATGATATCATCCTAATGAACATCGCTGAATATTCTCAGGATATACTGAGATTGATGCAAGGGTTGAATGTGTCATTCACGTCACACTAAATTTTAGTTCATTTATTTAGTTTTATTAAGTTATTCACTAGAGATAAAATGCTTTAAGGATATTGACTTTTTTTAGAAACAGGTTGGTTTTTCATCTCAGAAATTTGAATAATGATTGGACATTCGATATTTAGAATTATCATTAATTACTTTAGGTAGGATAATTGTGTTTTGGGTTTGTTTCAGAGAAGAGTCATATGCTGAGGTATTTTAAATAAAATACAATGTCTCGGTTTTTCTCTAATGTAATTCTGGGGAGATAGGGTCAGACTGTGTGAGCTGAAGATTGAGTGAAAAAATCTCACATTTTATTGATAATTATAAAAGCTAGATAATGGGTTCTTTAGGGTAATTTATATTCTTCTCTACTTTTTTTCCTTCTCTCTTTTGTATGATTTTGCAATTTTCGACTAATAAGATTAAAAGAAAAATGTAGTTTTGTACAGCAAATTTTAATATTTATTTATTTGAGATAGAGCAAGAATGAGAGAGAGCACAAGTGGGGTGAAGGGAAAAGGGAGAAACAAACTCCCTGCTGAGCAGGGAACCTGATGCAGGGCTGGATCCCAGAACTCCGGGATCATGATCTGAGCTGAAGTCAGACACTTAACTGACTGAGCCACTCAAGCACCCCTGCAAATTTTAAAAAGAAAATTACAATGCTCTATTTTCACTTCCAGGTTTAATGTTTAAATTGTGCGTGTGCATGTTTAATGGTTAAATATGTCAAACTCTTCTGTGCTGATCAGCATATTGTATCATTCAGTCATCAATATTAGACGTATTTGTGGGTTACTCTTACTTAAAAATCCACACCTAGTTGTGGATTACTCTTACTACCTATTTTGTAAGTGAAAATCAAGATCTAAAGAGATAAACTGTTTTGGCCTCAATAATAAAATGACCTGAAAGTTCAACTCTGTGAAGAGGCAGGCTGACTCTAAAACTGTACTTTCGGGACGCCTGGGTGGCTCAGTTGGTTAAGCGGCTGCCTTCGGCTCAGGTCATGATCCTAGCGTCGTGGGATCGAGTCCCATATCGGGCTCCTTGCTCGGCAGGGAGCCTGCTTCTCCCTCTGCCTCTGCCTCTCTGCCTACTCGTGATCTTTCTCTCTCTGTCTCTCTCTCTCTGACAAATAAATCAATAAAATCTTAAAAATAAATAAATAAATAAAAAATAAAACTGTACTTTCCACTAACTTTGGGTTTTTATTTGAAATTTCATTTTAGTAGCACTAGGCAATTAGACTTCCAAGCGTTTACTTAAGTAATTAATATGTATATACAATAAATAATACATACATTATATTATTTAATTGTATAATATGTATATACAATAAATAAGTAAAAATGTAAGCGGGATTAGATTTGAGGTTAGAGACCGTTAAGTATTTTACCTAGTCATTCTGCTTTGGCCACCTTTGTGTCTGTAGGAACAACTTCACAAACCCTTGAATTTCTTAAAATACCCCTTTTTAAAAATATATATCTAGAAGACTTTTTTGTAAGAGAGAGCAAGCAGGAGTTGGGGAGAGGCAGAGGGTGAGGGAGAGAGAATCTCAGGTAGGCTTCATGCCCAGCACAGAGCCCAGTGAGGCTCTTGACCTTACAGTCATGAATTAAGCCAAAATCAGTTAACCAGCTGATCCAACCAGGTGCCCCTAAAAATATTTCTTAATAAAACTTTATTGTGAAAGAGAAGTAGATAGAATGGGGTGAAGATAATGTAGAAATTTTAGCATGTTGGGAGGAGAAACATAGAGCACACATAGCACAAGTACCTTTGAATAAAATGAGGAACATCTTAAAGACTGAAAGGGAAGGAATTGAGTTCTAAATTTAAAGATTATAGGATAAGAAATTAAAGGTGTATTTATTTGGTACTTCATTTTTTCAGTGATATCATGACAGGAATAGCCAGGAGGGCTGGGGAAAGAATTTACCGGGAAACACTTCAGAGCTGTGTCATTTATCTTCTCTAGTTGAAACTGAACTCAGTTGTGGAAACAATATTAAATTCATCTGAACAAGATGGGACCCGGGAGGGAGACAAACCATAAGAGACTCTTAATGTCAGGAAACAAACAAGGGGTTGTGGGAGGCTGGGGGAGGAATAGGGTAGTTGGGTGATGGACATGGTTGATGGGGAGGGTATGTGCTGTGAATTGTCTAAGGCTGATGATTCACAGACCTGCACCTCTGGGGCAAATAATACATTCCATGTTAATTTGAAAAAATTCATCTGAAAGTGGACTTTGCAGTAGAGTATTGTCACTCCAGAAGGTATCTAAGAGAAGTCTACAGTGTTGGCAATCTGAAATGCTTTTTCTGCGGATCACCATAAATCGTACAGTGCATATGTAGAAGGATTACATCCTAAAGAGAGTGGTGATGGATGAGGACCAGAGGGTTAAGCTTATATTATGTAAAAATTTTTGAAAAACTTTCTGCTTTGCTTATGATTTTTACTTCCAAATAAAAATGTTAACTTTTACAGATTAACCAAGTTACTCATGATCAAGCAGTGGTGCTACAAAATGCCCTTCAGATTATTCCAAACCCATCATCTGAGTGCATGCTTAGAAATGTATCCTTACGTCTTGCCCAGCAAATATCTGATGAGGTTAGTATCAAACTGAAAGCCCAGAGTCTGGGTTGGTTTATTTTTTGTTATTCTTGATATAGTATCTACTTATTCATAAATAAATGAAGATTCTCACAATCTAGGGCCAGATATTCTGAGACCATAAGCCTCTATTTTATTTCAGCTTAAGTTTCATAAAATTCTGCTATTAATGTTATCTATTAATACTCATACTTTAGAAAGTCCTTTTTAAACAGCTATTTGAGATATAATTTATATTGCATGAACTAGGTCAAAATAAAACATATGGTGAGTTTAAAGTAATGGTACAGTCAAGAAAACAACATTTTTATCAATCCCAGAGGTTTTCAGCTCCTGGCTATAAGCAACCACTTCTCTGCTTTCATCATTATAGAGTAGTTCTCTATTTCTTAAATTTTGCAAAGTGGAATCATATTGTGTACTTTTTATGTCTGAGTTATTCCAGTCAGCATGATTTTAGAATTTTTCAGTCACTTATATGTGTGTGGCTTATTCCATTTTAAATGTTACTACATTTTATGGTTATCTTCCATGTTCTGTTCATAGACATTAGAATTATTTCATTTTTTACTATCGGAAATAAAACTTTATTTTGAAAATTCACCAAATCACTTGTGCTTTGGTCAGCTGATTTTTTTCTTACCTGTGTAAACCATAGTAATTGAATGGCTGGGTGACTTGGTTTTCCTGCGTTTTAACACATCTTAAGAAAAATATCTATAGAGCCAGATTAGATCTTAACCTGAAGCATACTTCGACTGTAGCTGATAAATGTGTTTTACTTCATCTGCATATATCTTATGACTTGAGGTGAAGATTTGAAAAAAAAAATGGGACAAAGGCTTCTTTAGATATTAAAGACAGTGCATAGCGTATTTGTGGTAAGAGACATTGATACTACTTTCACAAAGAAATGTTTTCTGATAACTTCACTTAATATTTTGTCAGCATTTTTAAGTATTCATTTTCTTTCAGGCTTCAAGATACTTGCCTGATACTTGTGTAATTAGAGCTATACAAAAAATCATCTGGGCATCAGGATGTGGGGCATTAGATTTGGTATTTAGCCCAAATGAAGAAATCACAAAAATTTATGACATGGTAAGAATTGTTGTTACAAAACTGTATTCCTTTTATATAAAGGTTAATTGTGCACTAAATTTTCATCTTCTCTGCCATCTTTTTAAAGACCATGTCATTTGTTTCTATTAGCTTTGGGGTTATTTTGTTTAATTGTTTTTTTTTTTTATTTTATTCACCTGACCAAAAAACTGTGCTGCATGGTCACGTGAGCACGGGGAGGGGCAAGAAGAGAGGGAGAAGCCAACTCCAGCCTGAGCAGGAAGCTTGATTTAGGACTCAGTCCCAGGACCCTGGGATTATGACCTAACGCGAAGGCAGATGCTTAACCACTTAATCACGCAGGCACCCCTGGATCTATTAGTTTAAAGTAAACATACAGCTGTAAGATAATAATATATAATTTTATTTTGAAAATAAAACTCTTCAGTGTATTTTAAATCAATGAGTAATTTATTCTTGATTCTAACTTTACAGACCCTCACTGCAAGCAGTGAGCCAGACATAGAGGATGAACAGGTTTGCTGTGAAGCATTGGAAGTGATGACGTTATGTTTTGCTCTGATTCCAACAGCCTTGGATGCACTTAGTAAAGAAAAAGCCTGGCAGACATTTATCATTGACTTATTATTGCACTGTCCCAGCAAGTAAGTGATTTTTTTTAATTTAGAAGAAGGCTGACCTTACTCTTTTCAGCAGAAAGGAATTCGTTTTGATCATAATTACTTAGAAGTCAAATAAGGAAACCTTTTGGTTGTCTGCATAGTACTTTGATATTTAGGAAACTTACATTTAACATGTTTCACTTAACCTAAGTGGACAGTTCAGTGGCCTTAAGAACTTTTATAAAGTGTCATGCAGTCAACACTGTCTCCTAAATTTCTCATTATCCAGACAAATTTTTTTAAGTGAAAATACCCATTTTCCAAAACTTCCACAGATTCGTTACCTGTGATCTATGTGCTGTCTCTGTGAATTTGCCTATAACAAGTAACTCACATAAAAGGAATCACATAGTATTAGTCCTTTTGTGCTTAGATTGTTTCATACAGCATAATGTTTTTAAAATTCATCCATGTTGTAGCATATTGCAGAATTTGCTTACTTTAAGGCTGAATGATCAGTTGATAATTGATGTACATACCATGTTTTTGCTTACACAGTTCATCTGTTGATGGATACTTGGCTCGTTTCCACTCTTGGGTATTGTAGATACTGCTGATATGAAAATTGATGTGCACACAGATATCTGTATGAGTAACCATTCTCAATTCTTCTGAGAATGTGCCTTGGAAATAGATACTACTTATTAATTCTGTGTTAACCTTTTTTGAGGTTCACAAACTGAGTTACACAGTGGCACAGTATATTATATTGCCATAAGCAATGTATAAAGGTTCTAATTTCCTCCATATCCTCTCCCGTGCTTGTTATTGTTTTAACTTTCTTTAAGGTAGTAGTCCTCCCAGTAGATATTACATAACATTTTATGATGTTTCAGTTTTTATTTCTGTATATGGTGTTGAGCGTTTTTTCATGGGACTATCTTTTGTTTGGTGTGGAAAAATGTTTTTTAATCCATTTTTAAGAGCACTTCTATTGTTTGGTTGAGTACGTGCCTTCAGCTCAAGTCATGATCCCATGTGTCGAGCCAGAGCCTGGCTTGTGGTTCCCTGCTCAGTTGTTCTCCCTCTTCATCCTCCCTCTTCTTGGAACCTGTTGGTTCTCCCTCTTCATCCTCCTCCCACACCCCATGCTCACTTGCTCTCAAATGAATAAAATCTTTTAAATAAATAAATCAATTCGTTTGAAACTGGATTGTTTATATGAATTTTAGAATAGGTTTTCCCTATTTCAGTAGTAAACACCATTGGAATTTTGAGAGATTACATTATATCTATTGATTCATTTGGTGGTATCGACATTTTAATGTGAAGCCTTTCAGTGCATCAACACATATTCTTTTATTTAGGTCTTCCATTTCTTTCAACACAGTTGCTCCTTCTTAGGTTTATTTATTCTTATTTGTCCTTTTTGCTAGTACTATAGGTAGTATTTTTTTCTAATTTCTTAATTGTATTTTAATTTGTTTGTTCTCCTATATTATGTAGAAATTCAAGTGATTTTGTGTATTGATTTTGTACTTTATAGTTTTGCCAAATCCAGTGTCTTTATCCACTTTCCAGGATTTTATCAGTATATGAAATCATGTCTCGTAATTACAACTAGAGATAGTTTTACTTTCATCCCCCCAATTTTTATGTGTTTCATTTGCCTTTTCTTTGCTTTATGTTCTTCTATATATTGAATAGAAGAGATGATAACAGACATCCTTGTCTTGTTCCTGATAGAGAAAGCGTTTAGTCTCTCATCATTGAGTAGATAGTAAGTCAAAGCTTTTCATACAGGATCTTTATCCTGAGATCTTATCTTACCCTGGGATTTTCTTTTTATTCTTTGCTCATAAAGTGTTTTTATCATGAAAAGATTGGAATTTGTTTAGGTTTTTTCTGAATCAATTGAGGTGGTCACAGAGTTTTTTTCCTTTATCATATTTATGTGATGTGTCAAAAATTATTTGGTTTTTTAAGGTTTTATTTATTTGAGAGAGGGATAGAGCACACAAGCTGGGGGAGAGGCAGGCAGAGAGAGAGAGAGAGAAGCAGGCTCCCTGAGCCAGCTCCCTGAGCTAGGAGCCAGACACAGGGCTTCAGCCCCAGAACTCTGGGATCATGAGCTAAGCTGAAGGCAGCCACTCAGCCAAATGAGCCACTCAGGCCCTTCAAAAATAGTTCTATTAAAATAAAAATAGATTTATTAGAATACACTGATTTATATGTTGAAAATCCCACATTATTAGGATAAATCTTAATTGGTCATTTGGTATAATATCTGCAATATACTTAAAATTTTGGTTAATATTTTGTTGAGGAATTTTAACATTTTTATTATGGTAAAGATATATAACACTAAATTTCTAAACTGATGGTTATGGATTAAATATAATTATATCATTTCAAGAAGCTCTAGAATTATTTAATCTTGCAGAAGTGAAACAATATACTCACTAATCTAAATTACCCACCCATGGCATCACGAGTATTCTTTGGCACATACCTTTTTACTCTGTTTTACTACTTTAGGTACTTTGTATGATTGGAATCATAAAATATTTGTCTTTATGTCACTGAGATAGTTGCCTAGCATGAGGTTGTGGAGGTTTTTCCATAATGTAGTATGTGACAGTTTCCCCCTTTTTAAGACTGCATAAAATTCCTCTGTATATATTATCACATATTCTTTATTTATGTGTTGATTAGGCATTTGTGTTGCTTCTGTCTCTTAGCTATTGTGAACAATTCTGTGATTAATGTGGGTGTTCAGACATCTCTTCAAGAGACTACTTTGAATTCTTTTGCATATATACCCAGAAGTGGGATTGCTGGGTCATAGTTAATTCTTTTCTTAATATTTTGAGGAATCCCAGTACTCTTTTCCATAGTCACTGCACCATTTTACCTTTCCCCCATCAATGCACAAGGGTTCCAGTTTTTCCACATGTTTGATGATACCTATTGTTTTGATAGTAGTCTTACTAGTGGGTGCAAGGTAACATCTCATTGTGTTTTGATTTACATTTCATTTACAGGCTTTTCATATGCTTGTTGGCCCTTCTGAGAATATTTGTATTTCTATTCTTAAGGGGTTATTGGTCTTTTTTATATAGTATCATTGTCTGACTTTGTTGTCATCATGATTCTGGCATTATGGAATAAATTTCTGTAGTTTCTCCCTTCAAATTGCTTACAAAAAATTACTGATTTGTTCTCATTCTTCTGCAGTAGTATTCACCACTGACCCTTTTTCAACTCCTAGGGTTTTTTGGGTTTTGGCGTTTTGTTTTGTTTTTAAATTCTTAAGTAGGCTTCCCTGCCCCTTAACCTCCACCCCCCATCCCCCCATGTAGGGCTTGAACTCAGTGACCCACAGATCAAGATGCTCCACTGACTGAGCCAGCCAGGAGCCTTACTCCTAGGCTTTTTTTTTTTTTTTTTTTTTTTTTTGGAGGGGAGGGATGTTTTTGATAACTGTTGTAATTATTTCGTTGTTAAAAATCTGTTCGTTGATTTATCATCTGATTTTTACAATGTCTTCTGCTTACCTTTAATTTAACTTGCTATTAAGTACTTTTCTGTCCGAAATTACAATCATTTGAATTATCCCTTCCCTAGCTTTCTTTTAGTGTTTGTATATAATGTCTTCTCCAACTTTTAATTTTAATCTCTGTCTTTAATATGGGTTCCTTTTTAAAATATATACTAGGCTGTAACATGTTTATATACTTTGACTATGTATTTTTTAGTGTACTTAGACCTTTGAGTTTGAATATTATTAATACTATTAATATCTTTGTATTATTGGCTACCACATTTCTGCTTGGGTTTTGTTCATTTTCTCATGTTCTTGATTGTTGCTCTTTCATTTTTTTCCTTCCTTTTTATATTTTTCTTTTAAGTAAATAAAACTATGTAACTTACTAGATGTCCTGTACAGAGCTTACCTACACCAGTGGTTTTTCCCAGAATTTGTAAATCGCTCATAAGTATTAAAATTATCACTGGAAAATGACTAGCAGAAAGTTTCCTTGATGCACATTATAATTCTGAAGAAAATTTATTTCTGAGAAAGCAGATACAGAATCTTTTAATATTGTACATTGATCTATATTTTTAAAAACTTTTCCTCAGCTTTATTGATGTGTACTTATAAATAAAAGATGTATATACATAAGATATACCAGTTTGATTTTCTTCAGTATATACATTGTGACATGATTACTGTAGTCAAGGTAATTAGTATATCCTTTACTTTACATAGTTGATTTTTTGCATGGTGAGGACACTTAAGATCATCTGTCAGCAAATTTTAAGAATACAGTAGGTTAAGGATAGTTACCAAATTGTATGTTATTTTTCCAAAAAAAATTTGTTAAAAGAAAACTTTGTGCCTTTACCATCATTTTCCCAGCCACCATTGTACTCTCTGGTTTTAAGTGTGAATGTTTTATATTCCATATTTAAGTGAGATTATGCAGTACTCTTTTTGGGTCTAGCTTATTTCACTTGGCCTCTTGTGCTCCAGGTTCATCCATGGTATCACAAATGGCAAGACTTCCTTCTTTTTAATAGGCAAGCTATACTCCATTGTATATGTCTATCGTATTTTTCTTATCTGGGCATCCATCATCAACATATCCTTAGATTGTTTCCATGTCTTGACTGTTATGAAAATGCTTCAGTGATCATGAGAATGTAAATATTTCTTCAAGATACTGATTTTATTCAGTTGGATATATATCCAGAATTTGGATGCTGGATGATATGTTTTATTTTTAGTGTTTTAAGGAATCTTCATAGTGTTTTCCATAACAGATAGACAAATTTACATTCCCACAAACATTGTGCAAGTGTTCTCTTTTATCCACATTGTTGTAGACACTTATGTTATGGCGACTTTTTGAAAACAGCCAACCTAACAGGTCTGAGATGGTAACCTGTTTTGGTTGGATTTTTATTTTCTGATGATGAATCGCATTGTTCTCACATACCAGTTCACTATTTATATATTTATTTGAAAAAGATGTCTGTTTGGGTCCTTTCCCCTTTTAAGGTAGTTAATTGTTTTACTGTTGAGCTGCATCAGTTCCTTAAATTTTGAATATAAAACCTCTTACCAGAAACATATTTTGGAAATATATTCTGTCATTCTGTGGGTTGTCTTTTCATTCTGTTGATTTTCTTTGCTCTGTAGAACCTCTTTAGTTTGATGCAGTCCTCTTTGTTTTTTCTTTTGTTGATGGTTCTTTTGATGTCATACCAAAAAATCAGTTCATGAGACCCATATCAAAAGCTTTTTCTCAAGGCGTCTGGGTGGCTCATCCTCTTTGTTTTTTCTTTTGTTGATGGTTCTTTTGATGTCATACCAAAAAATCAGTTCATGAGACCCATATCAAAAGCTTTTTCTCAAGGCGTCTGGGTGGCTCAGTGGGTTAAGTAATCCACTTATTTAAGTGGAATCCATTCTGCATCAGGATCCCTGCTTGGCAGAGAGGTTGCTTCTCCCTCCCTCTCTGCCTGCCATTCCCCCTGCTTCTTTGCTCACTCTTGGCTCTCTCTTTTTCTCTCTCTCTCAAATAAATAACTAAAATCTTTTTTTGAAATTTTTTTTAAGATTCCTTTTTTTTCCCCAAGATTTTTTGTTTACTTATTTGACAGAGAGTGACACATAGCAAAGAGGGAACACAGCCTGGAAGAGGGAGAAGCAGGCTTCCTGCTGAGCAAGGAGTCTGACCTAGGGCTCTATCCCAGGACTCTGGGATCGTGATGTGAGCAAAAGGCTTAGCCGCTGAGCCACCCAGGCACCTTAGGGTCTATTATTTGAAAGACACAGCACAAGCAGGGGGAATGGTAGAAGGATTGGGAGAAGCAGGCTCCTTGCTGAGCACAGAGCCTGATCCCAGGACCCTGAGATCATGACCTGAGCTGAAGGCAGACACTTAATCAGCTAAGCCACCAAAGGGACCCATCTCTGTTTTCTTATTAAGTTTAAGACTTTAATTCATTTTAGATTGATTTTTATGTGTGGTGTGAAATAAGAGTCCTTTTCATTATTATGCATGTGGATTTTCAGTTTCCCCAACACCATTTTTTGAAGAAACCTTACTTACTTTCCCTTGGCACCCTTCACAAAGATGAGTTGCCATAAAATGAATGGCTTTATTTCCGAGATGTCTGTTCTGTCCATATCGTGTGTATATAATCTCTCTTTATGTGAGTAATATACTGTTGATTACTGTAGCTTTTTAGTACAGTTTGAAATCAAGAAGCATGATGCCTCCATCTTTGTTCTTAAGTCAAGATTGCTTTGGTCGTTAGAGGTCTCTTGTGGCACCATATGAATATATGATTATTTTTCTGTTTCTGTGAGCATGCCATTGGTATTTTAATAGAGACTGTGTATTGAAGTGGATTTGGGTTCCAGTGGACATTTTAGCCATATTAGTACTCCTAATCCATCAATATGATAGGCCTTTCTTTAATTTCATCAGTGTTAAATTTTCAGTGTTCAAGTCCTACATCTTTTCAAGTTTATTCTAAGCTTATTCTTAATTCTTCTGTTAATTTTGTTAATAGGATTGTTTTCTTAATACCAGTGTGGGGTTCTTTGTGTATAGAAATGAAGTTTTTGTACTTGGATTTTGTATTTGTAATTTTATTTTTAACAGATTTTTTTATTGTTGCATCTTTAGGATTTTCTACATATGTCATTGGTAGTCAGTTTTACTTCTCTGAATCAGTCTTACGTCTTGTCTAAATGCTCTAGAAATAATTTCTACTTCTGTGTTAATAGAAGTGGTGAGAATGGGTATCCTTGCCTTATACTGAATATTAGAGGGAAAGCTTTCAGATTTCATCATTGATTATAACGTTAACTATGGGCTTTTCACATTGCTTTGTATTGAGGTAAGTTCCTTCTGTTTATTTTGAAGGTTTAATCACAAATAGATCTCTAACATTACCAAATCATTTTCTTCAGGCGTTGAGATGATCATTGTACTACTATTCCTTTTTGTAAATGTGATGAATGACATTGACTAATTAGTGTATGTTAAGTTATTCTTATGTTCCAGGAATAACTCCCAGAAAGTCATGATGTCTAATCCTTTTTTTTTTTTTTTTTAATGATTTTATTTATTTGAGAGAGAGAAAGTGTGAGAGGAGAAAGGTCAGCAGGAGAAGCAGACTCCCTGCCGAGGAGGGAGCCTGATGTGGGACTCAGTCTCAGGACTCCAGGGTCATGACCTGAGCCAAAGGCAGTTGCCCAACCAATTGAGCCACCCAGGTGCCCCTGGTGTAATCCTTTTTATGTCCTCTTGAATTTCATTTATTATTACTGTATTGGGGATTTTTGCATCTGTCTTCATCAGGGATATTGGCCTATTGTTTTCTTTTCCTAAAATCTTTTTAGTTAGCTTCCTAACTATGCTGCCTTCATAAAAACAGTTTGGGAGTGTATCCATATACACTCATGTTTTTTTCACCTAAACACTCAAGTGTTTTTCAGAACACTTGAAAAAGGACAGGTGTTGGGGCACCTGGGTGACTCAGGTCAGTGAAGTGTCTGCCTTTGGCTCAGGTGATAATCCCAGGGTCCTGGGATCGAACCCTATGTTGGGCTCCGTGCTTAGTAGCCAGTTGGTTTCTTCCTCTTCCTTTGCCACGTCCCTGCTTACACTGTCTCATTCACACTGTCTCAAATTTTTTTTTTCTTTTTTAAAGGACGGGTATTAGGACCTGGGTGGCTCAGTTGGTTAAGTATACAACTCTTGATTTCAGTTCAGTTCATAATATCAGGGTCATCAGATCAGCCCTTCACCAGGCTCCATGCTGGGCATGCAGCCTGCTCATTAACATTCTCTCTCCCCCGCTCTCTAAATAAGTCAATAAAAAGCATGGGGCGCCTAAGTGGCTCAGCCAGTCAGCATCCAACTCTTGATTTCAGTTCCAGTCATGATCTCAGGGTCATGAGATTGAGCCCCCGTCACATCAGGGTCTGGGCTCAGAGCAGTCTGCTTGAAATTCTTTGTCACTCTGCCCCTCCCCCCAAGCGCTCTCTCTAAATAAATAAATATATAAATAAATAAAATCTTTTAAAAATTTTAAAAGATAGGTATTAACTTCCTGTAAGTGCTAAAAATTACCCATGAAGCCATCTGTTGAGGCTTTGTATTCGTTCAGAGTTTTTACTTACTAATTCATGATTCTTTCTTGTTACTGGTGTTTTTCTTTCTTGATTCAGGTTTGTTAGAGTGTTTCTAGGAAATTACCAAAATTTTTTTAGACACTGTTGGTCTAATATTTATAACTAATATTTTTTCATTACAATTATTTCTGATCCTTTTTATTTCTGAGGCATCCATATAATGTTTCCTCTTTAATTTCTGATTTTAGTTGAATCTTCTTGTTTTTCTTAGTCTAGCTAAGGGTTTCTCAATTTTAAATTTCCCTTTTATATTGCTTTTCCTGCATCCCTCAGGTTTTGATGTGTTATGCTTTCATTTTCTCAAAATATTCTTTACGTTCCCTCTTTTTTACTCTCTTTAACTTAATACTTGCTCAAAAGTATATTATTTTGTTTCTGCATATTTGTGAATTTTCCTGTTTTCTACTTTCATTGCATTGTGGTTGAAAGAGCTACTTAGAATGATTTTCAGCTTCTTGAATTTAAGACTTCTTTTGTGGCCTTACATGTAGTCCATTCAGGATTATGTCCCCTAAGATGCACTTAAGGAGAAAGTATATTCTACTGCTAGGTAAAAAGTTCTGAATTCTGCTACGTAAAAAATTCTGAAAATATGTCCACTTATTATTATTATTATTATTATTATATAATAATAATTATTATATTATTATTATTCTGAAAATAATGTCCACTTAGTCTATACTGTTGTTCACTTCTGCTTTTTTCTTATTAATTTGCTGACTGAATAATCCATTCATAAGAGTGGAGTGTTTTGAGTCTGTTTCTGTTAGTATATTGCACTGTATTTGTATTTTCAAATCTTTCAGTATTTATTTTATACATTTAGGTGCTTTGATGTTGGATGATTATAACTTACATCTTTGTAACAATTGTTGAATTGACCTTTTATCAGTATCTGGTATCCTTTTTGGTTCTTGTAACAGTTTCTGACTTACTGCTCTTTTGTCTGTTCATTTCTACTCTCTTTTAGTTACCATTTGTACGAAACATCTTTATTCTTCTTTTCACTATCAGCCAAAGTCACTCGTATGGTGGGATCTTGTTTTTTACATTTTTTATTTTTTATATTTTTTTATTTTATTATATTTTATATTTTTATTGCAGCCATTACTCCCTTATAATTAGTACTTGATAGAAAATGGAATGTGACATTACTTAAAATTACATCATGGCGCCTGGGTGGCTCAGTGGGTTGAGCCGCTGCCTTCGGCTCAGGTCATGATCTCGGGGTCCTGGGATCGAGTCCCGCATTGGGCTCTCTGCTCCGCGGGGGGCCTGCTTCCCTGTCTCTCTCTGTGCCTGCCTCTTTCTCTACTAGTGATCTCTCTGTGTTAAATAAATAAAATCTTTAAAAAAAAATTTACATCAAATTCACAGAAGCTAAACATCACAGGCATGTGGGTGTACTCTTGCCGCAAAATGTCTTTACTTCCCAAGTACTTTTTAAGGTTTAGATATGAAGGTCAGTTACCAGAGCCAGATTTGTTCGTAACAAGTAGAATTTCAATGTCCTTGCATTCAGAGAGTATCTTAAATCTTTCTGGGCCTATTCATTTGCAGATAGGAATTGAAATTGTAACTGGGTTCCTTAGTGATGCCCATCTTCATTTGCTATCCACTTTCTTTGAGACAAAACTGTGACTTGCAACAGGGCTATGTAGATAAAGAAGTTCCATATGGATGAGAGCATATCCTCACGCATCATCTTTTCATCTCCTCGGGATCCAGCTTGGTCTGAGGCCCTGGGTCCAGAACATCTCACCTTTGCTTCTCCAGTTTCCAACTCCATGTTCATTTCTTTCCTGGTAGCTACCTGGTGCCCACTCCTTATCTTATTTTTAATCTGTTTATTTGCTCAGTGTTTTCTGATTAGCAAATTTAGGCCATTTTAGATTCTAAGTAATTTTTAAAAGATAGTTACTTTTGCCTTTTTGTTAATTGTCCTGTACTTTTTTTCTTCCTTTTTTGCTGTTCTGCTTTGTGATCTCATTTTTTGGTAGTGAAATTTTTCATTTTTCTTTATCTATTATATATCCACTAGAAGTTTTTTCTATCATTACCATGAGATAAAATATCTTGCATCAGTACCTTTTAAACATATCCTAATCACATTTTTCTTGATTTCTCTATATTTTTGCCAACACTTTTAATTTTTTTTTTATAGTATCTGTTGTTATTGATGTGAGGTAGTATCTCCTTCAAGATTGATTTGTATGTCCCTAATGATGAGCAGTTTCTAATGTGCTGATTAGCACATTCTGAGAGAAATGTGTGTTCAGGTCTTTCGGCCACTTTTACTCTTAGGTCATCCCACATTTTTTGGTCACGATCTCTATCTATGTTGTGTATCCACTAACAAATTACTATGGCTATAGTGATTTTAAAACTTCTGCCTGGGTGCCTCAGTTGGTTAAGCATCTGCCTCCAGTTCCGGTCATGGTCCCCAGACCTGGGATCGAGTCCTGCATTGGTCTCCTTGCTTGGTGGAGAGCTGGCTTTCGCTGCTTCCCTGCTTGCGCTCTTTTCTCTCTGTCAAATAAATAAATTAAAATCTTTTAAAAAGGGGGGCGCCTGGGTGGCTCAGTGGGTTAAAGCCTCTGCCTTCAGCTCAGGTCATGATCTCAGGGTCCTGGGATCGAGCCCCACATCGGGCTCTCTGCTCAACAGGGAGCCTGCTTCTCCCGCTCTCTCTGCCTGCCTCTCTGCCCACTTGTGATCTCTCTCTGTTAAATAAATAAATAAATCTTAAAAAAAAAAAACTTTGCCTTTTAACTTTAATATTAGAGATAATAGTGACTTCATGTACCATTATAACAGTATTAGAAGAGGAGCATCTAGGTGGCTCAGTCAGTGAAGTGTCTGCGTTTTGCTCAGGTCATAATCCCCAGGTCTTGGGATCAAGCTGGGTGTCGGGTTCCCTGCTCAGCAGAGAGTCTGCTTCTCCCTCTGCCTGTGACTCCCCCTCCATTTATGCTCTGTCTCTCATGTCTGCTTTCTCTCAAATAAATAAATAAAATCTTTTAAAAACGCACAGACAGGGTGCCTGGGTGGCTCAGTGGTTAAGCCTCTGCCTTCGGCTCAGGTCATGATCTCAGGGTCCTGGGATCGAGTCCCGCATCGGGCTCTCTGCTCCACGGGGAGCCTGCTTCCTCCTCTCTCTCTCTCTCTCTCTCTCTGCCTGCCTCTCTGCCTTCTTGTGATCTCTGTCGAATAAATAAAATATTAAAAAAAAAAAAAAACGCACACATAGTATTAGAAGAATATAGTGAATTTGTATTTATCTTTACAGGGTGGTTTTATAATTTCTTATATTTTTATGTTACTAATTAACATTCTTTCAACGTGAAGAACTACCTTTAACATTTCTTACAATGTACGTTTTAGGGTGATGAATTCTCTCACTGTTGTTTGGGATGTCTTTATATTCACTTCTGAAGTACAGCTTTACCAAGCATATAACATGCTAGGTTAACTATTTTTCGCTTTCAGCACTTTGAATATTACTCTCATTTTCTGCTGGCTTGCCAGGTTCTGCTGATAAATCGTCTTAGAGTTTTATGGAGGATTCCTTTTATGTGAAGAGTCATTTTTCTAGCTACTATCAGAATTCCCTCTTTTGACTTTTGATAAATGGATTATAATATGTGTCTTAATGAAATCTTTTATTAGTCCTATTTGTGATCTGTTTCACAAATCTGGTTTATCTCCAAACCTTTGGAAAGTTTTCAGCCATTCTGTCTCAAAATAAGCCCCTTCTCCTTCTGTGACTTTATTAATATTTCTTGTTTATTTATTTGTTTCTTGTTTATTTCTTTGTTTATTTTCTTGTTTACTAATATTTCTTGACATTGCTCCATAAATCTTAGACTTTTTAATCAGTCTTTATTTCTTTTTTAACTGGACAATTTCAAATGACCTCTCTTACCTCTCTTACACTTCATGTATCCTTGTTTCCATTTCATTTGTTTTGTTGAGCTTTCTGTTGCATTTTTTTCATTTCATTCATTGTATTCTTCAGCTGCAGAATTTCTTTTTGGTTCTTTTCAAAGATTTCTGTTATCAGTCTTTGCATTTTTTTCATGTATTATATTTCTCAGTTCAAACAGTTATTTTAAATTCTTTGTTAGGCAGCTTGTAGTTTTTCATCTCTGTGGACTCAGTTATTTAAAGATATTATTAATTGATGGTGTCATGCTTCCTTGTTTTTCCATGTTTTAATCACTTTGTGTTTTGTGTGCATTTGAGGGAGCAGTCACCTTTTCCAGACTCTACAGACCAGAAAGACGTTAACCTTCTTTAATTACTTTTTAAATGTGGTTGCCCTTCAATCTGCAGGATCATCATACAGTTTCAAGAGTGTGGCAAATTCCTTCAAACATAGAATTTCCAAATTCTCCTCCTTTTCTTTGTAACACTGCTGTCATTTATTTCACTTATTCATACTCAGCAAGTTACTGTTCCATTTATTATTTTGAACACATTATTATCTATTAATTAAGAAAAAGAATTAAGAAAAATTAAGAGAATTAAGAAAAAACTTTTTCCCTTAATTTAGTACTTCTCTGAAGTTCCTTGTTTCTTTGTATAGATTAAAGTTTCAGACTTTTATTATTTTCCTTCTTTCTGAAGTGCTTCTTTTAACATTTTGCAAGACACGTCTACTGGCAGTTTTCCTTATTTTTTGTCCGAGGAAGTGTTATTTTTCATTTAATTTTTAGTGATAATTTTGCTGTATACTAATTTCTAAGTTGGTGAGTTTTTTCTTTCAACACTTTTTAAATATTTCACTCTATTTTCTTCTTGCTTTCATGGTTACTAAAGAGATGCCCAAGGTAATTATTATTACTCCTCTATAGGTAAGGTTTTTTACTCTTGCTTCGTTCAAGATTTTTCTCTTTTTCTTTGATTTTCTGCAATTTGAATATGAATTGCCTACACACAGATAATTTTGGTACTAATTTTTCTGGTGTTCTCAGTTTCCTTGATCACTGACTTCAGAGTGTCACTGATTTTGGCCAATTCTCCACTGTTATTGGTGGAAATGTTTTGTTTCCTTCATATGTACCCCATTACCCATATGTTTTACTTTTTCTTTCTTTTTTTTTTTCTTTTTTTTTTTCAAGATTTTATTTGTCAGAGAGAGAGAAAGAGCACAAGCAGGAGAAATGACAGGCAGAAGGAGAAACAGGGCTTTCCACGGAACAAGGAGCCGGATGTAGGATCCCAGAACTCTGGGATCATGACTTAAGCTGAAGGCAGACACAACCAACTGAGCCACGCAGGCGTCCCGTGTTTTACTTTTTGTAGTTGTCTCACGATTCCTGGTACTGTTTCACCTTTTTCTTTTTTCTTTACATTTCAGTTTTCAGAGTTCCTCCTGTATTTTTTCAAGCTCATTGATAATTTTTATTCAGTTGTATAGCTTGATGAGCCTGTTACAGTTCACTCTTCATTTCTATTACAGTGACATATATAACATTAGTTTGATAGAATTTCTGCTGTATTAGTTACATTATTACATTGTCCCCATGTTCTTACATGTTCTTCATTTTATCTATTAGATCCTTTGGCACATTAATTATACATTTTTCAGAATCCTAGTCTGGTAACTCTGACATCTTTGTTATATCTCTGTCTAATTCCGATATTTGCTCCTTCCTTCAAACTTTGGTTTTCATTTTTCTTTTAGTGTGTCTTTTAATTTTTGCTGAAAGCTGAACTTGATTTATTTATTAGATAAATGGGCTGTGTATGGGGAGGGGCAGGGTGGGTTCCTCTCTCTTATAGATAATGGTTGTCAGAGGGTAAAATTTACTGTGGTGTCCTTGTTTTTTTTCTCTGTGTTGAATTACATTTTTCTAGAGAATTCTTCTTTCATAAGATTTGAGAAATTTAGTTTTCTCTTTTGAAATCCATGTTATTATATGGGCTGCCTATCCATGTGGATTAAAGGAAGATTTCTTATAGTTTCATGATTAAGTTACAAACTCAGCTTTTGTTTATCTGTGAACATCGTAATTTCTTTCTCATATTTAAAATACAGTTTTGGGGGCGCCTGGGTGGCTCAGTGGGTTAAGCCGCTGCCTTCAGCTCAGGTCATGATCTCAGGGTCCTGGGATCAAGTCCCGCATCGGGCTCTCTGCTCGGCAGGGAGCCTGCTTCCCTCTCTCTCTCTCTGCCTGCCTCTCTGCCTACTTGTGATCTCTCTCTCTCTCGCTGTCAGATGAATAAATAAAATCTTAAAAAAAATAAAAATAAAATAAAATACAGTTTTGTCAGATGTAGTATTTTTGCTTGATAATTTTCTTTCTTGGAGCACTTGATGTTTAAATTTGTTCAAGGCCTTCTTGATGAGAAATAACACTGATAACCTTAGTGGGAATCCTGTGGACTTGATGTGCTGCTTTTCTTGCTACTCTCAAGATTCTTTCTTTCTTTGACTTTTGATAGTTCAAATATAATTATATATATAAAAATATAATTTGCCCATTTCATTCCTCAAATGGGGGAAATTTTTCAGCCTTTCAGATCTTTGTGCTGCTGTCTTTGTCTTCTCTACTTTCACTCTTAACAGTGCATATGTTGGTCTTCTTGATGGTATCCAACAGGCCCCTTAGGTTCTTTTAATTTTCATTCATTCTTTCTTCTTCTGACACAGTCATTAGAGTTGTCCTATCATTACATTTGCTCATTTCTTAAACTGGCTGTTCAACTCTATTTAAATTTTTCATTTAGAGTTCTTGTACTTTGCAGCTCCACAACTTTTTATAAAAGGGAGTTTGTTTTTATTTTTCTGTCCCTTTATTGATTTTTTTTAATACCTACCTCAATTCTCATATTTTTTTCATTCTTTGAGCATCTTTAAGAGAATTTATTTTTTGTGGGTTTTTTTTCTTTAATTATTTTTAAGATTATTTGTTTGTCAGAGAGCACAGGCAGGGGAAGTGGAAGGCAGAAGAAGAAGCAGACTCCCAGCTGAGCAAGGAACCTGATGTGGGACTCCATGCCAGGGTGCTGAGATCATGACCTGAGCTGAGCCACCTAGGAGTCCCAGAGAGTTTTATTTTTTGTTTATATTACTTGTTTTGAAAGTTAACATCTGGTTGTTCTCAGGGACATCTTCTGTTCACTTCTTCCCTTCACTGGACTTTCCTTTGACTTCTTTCCTTCACTGGGCTATAGTTTCCTGGTTCGTTCTGTACTTTGTATGTTTGGGTATTAGAAATATACAGTGTTGTAATTCTGGAAACCACATTTTCCCTTTGCCACAATTTTGTTTGCTTTTGATGTTGTTATTGTTTGTCTGAGAATCTACCTGCAGTGTATACTGAAGGTTTTCATAGGTGTTTTCTGAAACTGTTCCCTCCCTTGGGTATGTATGGTCACTTTCCTAAATTCCCCCATGTATGTGTTTGCTATTGAATGTCCTAATCCTAAAATGTCATGTTACACATAACAGGATAACAGAAAAGTGGAGTGGGAAAATCCATCTGCCCTTTTTAGTGCTCTGGAGGTGCTAAACCAGAGGGAAATGGTTTTCCAGATGGGACTGGCAGTTGAACAATGGCTTCCTAAACTACATGATCAGGAACAGCAACAACAATCAAAACACATATCTCTGTTATTTGGAGGACAGACTGTTGTTTCTGGAACATTTGTGTTGTTACATGAGACGTTTTTTACTGATAGATGGATTCTTGGTACTGTCTATTCAAGCATCGTGCCCAAATTAGCTTTTCATTTTAATTTCGTGTCTTTATATCTTAAGTGAGTCTCATGTAGTTAACATAGGTGATTATTTTTTTTTTTTTTAAATAGAGGGGTTTTTTTTTTTAAGGTTTTATTTATTTATTTGACAAAGAGAAAGAGATCACAAGTAGGCAGAGCAGCAGGCAGGGGGTGAGGAAGCAGATGCAGGGGGTGAGGAAGCAGATGCAGGGCTTGATCCCAGGACCCTGAGATCATAACTGATCTGAAGACAGAGGGTTAACCCACTGAGCCACCCAGGTGCTCCTGTTTTATTTTTCTTTTTTAAGTCATTTTGGCAATATATACCTTTGAATGGGAGAACTTATCTGTTTCCATTTGAAGTTAATGAATGATAAGATACCTGGCTGGCTCAGACACTGGAGAATGCAATGTGTGACTCTTGATCTTGGAGTTGTGGATTCAAGGCCCACATTGGGTGTGGAGAGTACTTAAAAATAAAATCCTTTAAAGAAACAAGTAAATAGAAATAAAGGAAAAGTTAAAGGGAGGGGAAGTTTTTTATAGTGTACCACTTTGGTTCCCTTGTTTTTCTGTATAAATTGTTTAGAGTCTCTTAGTTGTTACCCTAAGAATGTCAGTTAATACCCTGAACTTAGTCTAGTTTGAATAATAATAATAATATATAATAATAGTATTATAATAATAATAGTAATAATAGTGTTTTAATAATGCCAAGTTAGTTTCAGTAACAATACCATTTTCTCAATTTCAGTGCTTCCCCTTTATATTTTTATTGTTACAGATTACATCTTTGTAAACATCTGTATGACTGTTCAGATAGATTTAAAATTGTTTCTTATGTTTGCTTTTAAAATCATCAGTAAAAAGAATTACATAGACAAAGAAGAATAATACTAGTTTTTACATTTTTTATGTAGTTACTTTTACCAGTGTTGTTTACTTCATATGGTTTCAAATAACTGGTTAAGTATCTTTTCATTTGGTTTGTAGAAGACCCTTGTAGACAGATGCCTGGGTGGCTCAGCATACTGTCTACTGAGCAAGGGGCCCAAGATGGGGCTCAGTCCCACAATCCCAAGATGATGGCCAGGGTCAAAGTCAGGCACTTAATTCACTGAGCCATCTAGGCACCCCATTTTTGTCCTCCTACACTTGCTTTCTTGATTTGTGGCCTATGAAGAGAAATAGGAGAAATCATCTATAAATTTTATTAACGATAACTCCCATATGACACATTGCTTCATCCTTTATGATTTCACAGTTTAGTCTATGGCTTTTGACAAATTGACTATAATGTGTCTCAGTGTGACTTTGTATTAAAATTATCTAGTTTCAAGTTTCTTGCATTTCAAGTTCTTTGCCTTTGTTGGCTGTGTGTGTTCATGTCTTTCATCAGAAGTGGAGTGTTCGGCCATTATTTCTTGAAATGTGTTTTTCTGTCTTCTTCCCCTGGAACTTTCATATTACATATATTAGTTCACTTCATCGTGTGTCACACATCCCCTAAGCTTTTTTTTTTTCTTTTTAAGATTCTTTTAATTTATTTGACAGATAGAGATCACAAGTAGGCAGAGAGAGCGAGAGGAGGAAGCAGGCTCCCTGCTGAGCAGAGAGCCCGATGCGGGACTCGATCCCAGGACCTTGAGATCATGACCTGAGCCGAAGGCAGAGGCTTTAACCCACTGAGCCACCCAGGTGCCCCCCTAAGCTTTTTTTAACTTCTCTTTCTAAGCCCCAAATACTATTTATTTGTTGCTGTTATCTTACTGTTTTTCTCTGCCTGCTGAAATCTGTTAAATCCCACTATGGAGTTTCTGTTTCTGCGTTTATTTTTTGTGCCCAGAATTTTCATTTAGTTCTTTATATAATTTCTGTCTCCTTCTTAATAAGTTTGTCCTACTACATCCTTGTTTTTTGTTTGTCCTCTAGTAGTTTGATCATGTTTAAGAGTGTTTTCAAGTTGTTGTTTTTTTAAGATTTTATTTATTTATTTGACAGAGATTACAAGTAGGTAGAGAGGCAGGCAGAGAGAGAGGGGTTATTCGGCTCCCTGCTGAGCAGAGACCCTGATGTGGGGCTCGATCCCTGGATACTGACATCATGACCTGAGTTGAAGGCAGGGGCTTAACCCACTGAGCCACCCAGGCGCCCCGAGTGTTTTCAAATCTTACAGAAAGTTCAATGTTTAGCTTCCTCATGGATAGTTTATTTCTTTCCTTTGGATTGGTCACACTTTTTCATTCCTTTGTATGCTTGTGATTTTTTTTTTCCTCCAAAAACTTACCTTTAAATTTTATAATGTCCTAACTGGAAATTAGATCCATCCTCTTCTCCAGGACTGGTTCTTCTTGATTGTTGAAGGATTAGATTATGTTGTGCCAGTATTTGACAAAATACAAAAAATAAATAAAATTTTGTTTTGCAGATTGGATCTGTATTCACACATTCCTTTAAAACTACCAGAAAACATTTATAATTCTGCTTCATTGTTCACCTTTCTGATTGTATTACTACATATATATCAGTCCCAGGTGAAAGCTTAGGGTAATGTACTTTTTTAGTATTTGTTCCGTCATGACCATTCATGTGACTTTTCCTTCAGTTTTTAGCTGCTTTTCAGTATCTTAACAACTTCTCCCCAAAGAAAGCCACTCTAGTTTTTGCTACTTTGTCTGTTCTATTTTTCCATTGCAATCTTTGCCCCTAAGAACTGTGGGATTTTCTATCAATTTACAATGTGTTTGACCATTGCCTGCCATTTTCCACCATCAATGTCAGTTTTTTTTATTTGGTTTGTTTTTAGGTGAATTTATGAATTATGTGTGAAATTTGGTATACTTTGACTTTATAGTGGACAATCAGGAAATACTTTGCTAACCAAGTGACATTCAAATAAGCACCTCAAAGGGGTGCCTGGGTCGCTCAGTGATTTAAGTGTTTGAGTCCTGATTTTCACTCAGATCGTGATCTCAGGATAGTAAGATCAAATGAACCCCACATTGGACTCTGCACTGGGCTGAGCACGGAGCCTGCATAAGAGTCTCTCTGTCCCTCTCACTCTATCCCACTTGCTTCTTCCCCAAAAAATAGAATAATTTTTTTATATAAGTACCTGAAAAAAATAAAAAAGGAATGAGCATATAAGTGCAAAGAAGGGTCAGCATATGTTTAAGTTCTGAATACAAAAGTCTTCTTGACATTCTAGAGGAACAAACAGCAAGAAGGTCACCTGTCACTTTAAAGTGAGTAAGGGAGACAGTTTTAGAGATGCAGTAAGAGAGAGAACCTAACAGTATGTCTGATTACGACTAAACAGGACATTGTAAGGAGTTTGGATTTTACTTTAAGTCATTCGTTCACAACTTACATGAACTTGCAGCTATTGTTACTAGCTTCTAGATTGGAGGCCAGGAATGCTACTTATTCTCTACAAGTTTACAGAGCTGTTTCCTTGTACCCTGATTTATATGAAATACTATGTCATTACAGCATTTTGATGGAGGTGTGATATGCATGATCTAACTTTTCAAGTTATTTTCTTATGCTGCTTTTTTTTTTTCCTTCAGAAAATGACAAGGATCAGATATTTGGAATGTGTATTCATTCTTCTAATGTACTTGAGCAGTATACTCCCAAGATATCTTTGAAAATTTGTTACAAGTATTGAAACATTCCTACAGAAAATTGTGAAAATGAGACATACATATGAAACAATGTAGTTACTATTTTGGAGGGATTTTTGAATGCTGTCTTTGGTATTTATAGATTAGAAGGACTTTTAAGATCTTTAAAAGTTATTTAGCCTTACAATTGGGCAAGTCTAAATGTGATGAAGTCTGGCTGGTAATCTGGTTTACTGAAACTTCAGCATATATTATTTCTTCTCCTTGTCATCTTTCTTCTTCATTTCTTATTAATACTTTTGTGAAACAGTAATGTGGTCAATGAAATATCAGACAGCTTCCATTCTAGGGTAATTGAAAGAAGAGGAGCAGGAAGACAGGATCGTTGGGCTCAGGGCCACTAATCTGGACTTGAAGTAGAAAGCATACATGTCTCTTCACACTCTGCACCACATCATTGATAGCCCAAAGTGGTTTTGTTTTGGTTTTTTTATCCTGATAAAGTTTTTCTTAGGATACCGAAGTTGCTAATGATTTTCCGACAGGCAATCCAGAATATTTCCTAGGGACTCTGGTTGGGGTTGGCAGAATTTTTATTCTTAAGTTCTTAAATAAGGTTAGTAGTCAGGTGATTTTTACCTTTTGAGAATAGACTTGAGTGCTCGCTTCAGCAGCACATATACTAAAATTGGAGAATAGACTTGAAAATTAGAATGTGGCCATCTTGCATTTGTTTTAATTAGTCTCTTTTTCCAAAAAAGGTTAAATATATATATATATATAAAATAAACATGGGACAATAAGAATATAAGAAAAAGTAAGTGGTGCTACTGGACTAAAATTACAGGTAGAAAAGTCACGCTGAACCATAAAACTTAAAATCCTTCAAATTTGAACCATAAATTTATTTCAGAGATCTAGCAGGTATCAAGACAAAAGCATGGCATTTACCCACAGATATAAAATGTAACATAATGCTCTTTCAGTCACCACTTAGCACCTAAATGTGTTAGGCTCTGTTTTTAATAGCAGAATCTCTCTTCATGAAGGAGCCTGCTTTTGTCAGAGATTTAAGGTCACTATTCAGCTGAAATAAAAAGACAAAAGTGGAGTTATAGCTGAGAATAGATAGCAAGGGGAGCTCTACCAGCTAGGCACTTTTTCTGAATAAACAGACGATACATGTGATACATATGGAGTTCAAGCATGGGCAGATTTGCACAGGTGTCAGTAGGTTGATGTTATTTGTAGATAGAAGTCATTCAGGTGAGACTTGAGTGTTGCCAGATAGTGCGTTTATCAGAGACTGTTTCTGAGCAGCTGAGTTTTTTTGAAGCACCATGGTTTTTTGCAGAATCATTTCACTGAGACAGTTGTACCTTATTAAGTAGTTTTTAAAGCTGATTTTGTTGGCTTTGTTTTATCCTGACCAGAGGAAAAGAGAAGCTCTTCCTAAATTTGTGAAAACTTTAATTTCTCATAATCAAATGGGAGTTACGTCTGTCTTGTAAACAAGTAGCATTTGCTAAGTTAATAGCTTCTCACTGAACATGTCATATTGTTGATTCCAGAATCACAGCAATAAACTAGATATTCTAGAGAGATCACCACATTATTGAACATTTTTAAAGATGCAAGTAATAATTAGATGAAATTTCTGGTACTGAAATTACTGACTTTGAAATTTGTCAAATACATGGTAATATATAAACAAGATAGTATTCAAATAATCCTCAAACTTTGATTTACATCAGAATCCTTGAAATTGCTAATTAAAATGTAGATTGCTAGGTCTCCCTTCCAGAGTTTCTAAATCAGAAAGTATAGATTGGGCTGAAGAATTTGTATTTTTAAGATATTCCCAAACAGTTTCCCAAATAATGCTGATGCTTCTAATCTGATGGTCATATTTGAGAACCACTGAAAAATCTCACATAGCTTCTTCTGAGTTTGCATGAATTACTTGCTTCAAAGCACAGTTCCTTAAAAATGGTTCTTTGAGAGGCCAAAAATAAAGAGTTTTTATTATATTTTCTATTATCTCTAAAGGGTTGTCCAAGGTTTTTCCAAAGGACATTTTAAAGAATATCCTGCAAATAATTAACACTTATTCACATATATTTGTTCTTTGTATGTTTCTTCATCACCCCCATCAGTGCATACTAAAAACTATGTGAAGTCTTAGACCAAGAAACTATACCCCGTAGTTTCCAGACTGTGGTTACAACTTGAGGTTTCACTCCTTGAAAGATAGGTTTATCTATTCTATTTTCCTGTCTCAGTGTTAATGAGTTACAAGTCATTACCTTGTATTTTTGCAATTTGTCTACTCTGTTAAAGATAAACCAGTGTCAGAATAATTTATTGGAGCTTTTCTCTTCATGAATGTAATACATTAAATAGAAAATGTTTTTCTTTCAGAACTGTTCGTCAGTTGGCACAGGAGCAATTTTTTTTAATGTGCACAAGATGTTGCATGGGACACAGGCCTCTACTTTTCTTCATTACTCTGCTCTTTACCATTTTGGGGGTGAGATACTTTTAAATGGACTTATCAGTGTGATTCATTCTTAAAATCAGGAACATTTAGGAAATTACAGTTTTGACTTATATTAAGATTTGCTTATGTGGAGCATCTGGCTGGCTCAGTCAGTGGAGCATGCTGCTTGATCTCAGGGGTTGTAAGTTTAAGCCCCATATTGGTTGTAGAGATTACTTAAAAAAAAAATAAAAACTTTTAAAAAAAGGAAAGATTTAGTTATGCTTAGGAAATAAAATCTGTTCCAATAATTTCTGTACTGTTTGTAGACTGATTTATATTTTCATTTTAGAAATAGTTTCTTGGAAAAGTAGAATTCAAACAGTTTTATTGTGTTTTATGTCATTGGTATAAGGTGTTGCCACTTCATTTTACCAGTTACCTAGATTTTTAAAAATTAACATGAATCTTCAACATGACTTGTAAATTCATATTATAATTTATATTTCAGAGCACAGCACGAGAGAAAGGTAAACTTTCAGGTGACTATTTCACTCTGCTACGGCACCTTCTTAATTATGCTTACAATAGCAATATCAGTGTACCCAATGCTGAAGTTCTTCTAAACAATGAAATAGATTGGCTCAAAAGGATTAGGGTAAGTGGTATAATACTGTTTACTACAACACTTTTAAATCAACCCTGTTAATGGAGAGCTTTTTGATTTTGCGTAATGTTAACCTGTGGGAATAATAAAAATAAACCAAATACACGATTCATTACTAAATTAGTGACCCACAGTACATAGAATATACACCTAGTTTCATTTTATACAAATAGTTTACTTGTGTTGGGACTCAGAATTCTGATGTTCAGTTTCCTCCATTTTGGTATACTTTTTAACTATATTTCCCATTATCATATTTATTTTTTTTTTTTAAGATTTTATTTATTTATTTGACAGACAGAGATCACAAGTAGGCAGAGAGGCAGGCAGAGAGAGTGAGAGGGAAGCAGGCTCCCTGCCAAGCAGAGAGCCCGATGCGGGACTCGATCCCAGGACCCCGAGATCATGACCTAAGCCGAAGGCAGCGGCTTAAACCACTGAGCCACCCAGGTGCCCCATTATCATATTTAGAATAGTCTTCATTTTGTTAATTAAAAATGTCTAATGGATTAGCACTTACATTTAACCATCTGTGCCTTTCACTTATACAGACGGAGTTCTTTTAGAATATATTTTTGAAATGGATAGCTTTTAAACTGTAGGTTAGTATTCTCCTGTTTCTCAACTTTGGCACCATTGACATTTTACTATTATTCCTTGTTCTGAGGAGCTGTGATAGTCATTGTAAGATGTTGAGCAACACTCCAGCCTCTAATTAATAAGGGGTGTCTTCCCTTCCCTCCCATTTGTGAAAACCAGAAATATCTCCAGACATTGCCAGTGTCTTGGGACAAAATTCCACATTTAATGTTGAAAGAGTTCTATAGGTAGGAGAAATCACATGAATGGAAAGGGGTGGAATAATTACACCTGAGGTAACACTTTCCTCCAGCTCCCTTTTGTTCTTGCTTCTTTGTTGTCATTTCTTGTGAATTAGGTTTCTTAACATTTCTCTTCTCACAGGATAACGTTAAAAACACAGGTGAAACAGGTGTTGAAGAGCCAGTCTTGGAAGGTCACCTTGGGGTAACAAAAGAGTTACTAACCTTTCAAACACCTGAGAAAAAGTATCATATTGGTTGTGAAAAAGGAGGTGTTAACCTCATTAAAGTAAGTTCTAAATTTTGGCACTATACTACTTACCATGACCTTTTAAATGTTTGTTAGCAAATCTATCTCATTGAACGCTATAGTATTTTGCTTTGAGAGACCATCATTGTTATTTATCTTATCAATATCTTCATCTCAAGGAAAGTATGGTGGTTTTGTTTTTTAAGTTTTTATTTAAATTATGGTTAACAAACAATGTAATATTAGTTTCAGGTGTACAATATAATCATTCAACACTCCCATACAACACCTGGTGCTCATCACAGTGGACTCCTTCATCCTCATCACCTATTTCACCTATCTCCCCACCCCTACCTTTTGGTAACCACCACTTTGTTTCTTGGTCCCGGGAGTGGTCCCCGCACTTGATGGAGCAGCAGCTCTAAGGAACCTGCACTGCCAGTCACTTGGTTTCGTTGCAGGGAACTTAGAGATCTCCCAAAAAAAAAAAAAAAAAAATGTATTTTTTTTGCAAAGTATGAAACAGTAAGAACATGGGCACATTATTAATTTTACATTACATCTTACTCTCTGTATGCCTCTGTAAGGATGAGTCTTGCACACAATGTTCTACACAACGAATACGTTGTGATGCTGATGACATGAAACACCTCATGCAGTTCCTGCCATACGATTACTAAATTTTGACACAAAGACACACACAGACACAAGAGACAAGTTTATTAACTGTACAGCGTGATGATGATTTAGTGCCCACTAAGTGGAAAGAGATCATAAAGGTCTTCCTCTTCCTTGTCTTCAGAGTGAGTAGGCTGAAGAGGAGTTGGTCTTGCTGTGCCCGGGGGGAGGCAGGAGAGGCAGGTACACTCAGTGTAACTTCATGGGACTTGCTTACTTTTTCTTTTCTCTACAAATGTCCCTGTATGGATCTGCTGTTTCCTTTCTGCTTCTGTTTCATTTCTCTACAAAATATCCCTGAATGGGTCTGCTGTTTCCTTTAGTTTTGATGTCCATATCACGGAAGGGTCCATGTCACAAAAGGAGTCAAAAGCAATCTTGATAATCAGAGCCCTCTGCCCAACTGCCTTCTCTGAATCTGTTTTCTGGCATGGCGTTTCTCTGTGTCTCCATCCTCATCATCTGGCACTGGTTCAGGAGTTCTCATCTCCATCAGACTGACTCCTGTTAAGTCTTCTGAGGTGGTGTGTATTAAGTCTTGAAGTTCCCCAAGATCCAGATCTTCCTCCAAGATCCAAATCTTCAAACTCTTCACCCCCCCCACCGCCCCCCACCGCTTTTCTTGCCATATCTAGTCTGTTTTATGATTTTGCTGATTGTCTCTGTTGTAGAGACTGTGAAGTCACACACAACCCTCCAGACACAGTTTTCTCCAATCTGAGTTACTTGGGGCTTAATGGTTCTCACAGTTTTTTCTGTGACAATGGTGACGTCTTCAGTGGAGCTGTCCTTCCAGGTTCTCATGATGTTCTTTAAATTTTTTTTTTCTTTTTTTTTTTTTTTTACAGATTGAGAGAGAGAGATTACAAGTAGGCAGAGCAGCAGCCAGAGAAGGGAGGAAGCAGGCTCCCTGCCAAGCAGAGAGCCCGATACGGGGCTCGATCCCAGGACCCTGAGATCATGACCTGAGCTGAAGGCAGAGGCTTAACCCACCGAGCCACCCAGGCGCCCCTCATGCTGTTCTTTAGATCAGGGTGCTCTTCCAAGCACTGACAGTTCTTTTCATGTGGCGCCATGTGTGATGAACTTTAAAGGTCCTCATGGCCCTCTGATCTGGGAGATGAGTTAGAGACATTGTGTTTGGGGACTCTTAGACCATTTTAACACCTTTGGTCCTAAACTCAGGGGGGTCTAGCTCATGAGTACCACTATCTAATAGCAAAAGAATTTTAAGAGATAGTCCCTCACTGGCCAGGTACTTCCTGATGCCAGAGACAAACCATCGATGGAACCAGTCCAGAAACTGGGTTTTTGTTGTCGAGGCTTTCACGTGCAGCCGAGGGAGAGGCTTCTCATGTTTATCTCTTGCCTTCACTCTCAGGGACTGGAAGCAGTTTTCATAGATATGGGCAGGACCTGATCAGGCCTGGCTGCATTTGCACAAAACAGGAGACTCGGCCTATCCCTTCCTGCCTTAAATCCTGGTGCTGGCTTCTCCTCTTTGTGACACCTTCTTCCAGAATAGGGCACTTTTGTCTGCATAAAAAGCTGCTCAGGCAGATACCCTTTCCCCTCAGTGATTTTCTTAATGGTATCTGGGAATTTGTCTATGGCCTCTTGATTTGCAGTATTGCACTAAACACAATGAAAAATACATGAGAACAGTGAGAGATCTCTTTTACGATTTGCGGTTTATTAAAGACACAGACTACTCCCATAGTGATGCTTATCATCGCACACTGTTTCAACGGAATGCTCAAAACTCTTGAGCTCCCCGCACTAGCAGCAGGCTCTGAACCTGCCGTAATATGTACCATAGTAAATTTTCAGCAATTAAGATTCAATACTGTATCTTTGTCTACATTTCTCTGGGCTGGAATGGCACCATGTACATGTGTGGGCACATTTGAATACATGATAACTCTAACTTGTGTATACTTTACAGATCAAATAAACTACATATCTACATAAATCTTAAGGATTCATTACATAAAATTCCTTTAATTTTGTGAATATTTCTAGGTTATGTTATTCATCTGTTTTTTCAGACTGTTGCAAAGCTGCAGAAAACGTATTGATAAAAAGCTTTTGTATAAGTGGATCCATTAAGGGTTAACTGTAATGGTAAATCAGTGTTCAGAAAAATGTTAATGAGTAACATTTGTTATTATTATTTAGTTAATTTCAATTCTTTTGATCAGACCTTTAAAGAAAACTTATATCTTGGAAGACTTCATTTTTTATGTCATATTTGATGTATGTATGATAATTCAGTGAAAGTGTTCTTTTTATTTTAATTCATTTATTTTCGTTCACATTTCATTATAGGAGTTGGTTTATTTAAAATACATGCTTTTGTTGTCAGCATTTATACCTAAAATACCTAGAATTGTGTGTTTCCTAATTAAAATCAATAGTGTGAAAT
The DNA here is from genome assembly GCF_922984935.1 of Meles meles. NCBI lineage: Eukaryota > Metazoa > Chordata > Mammalia > Carnivora > Mustelidae > Meles > Meles meles. The sequence continues at coordinate 12,753,642 of NC_060088.1, forward strand.
AGAATTTTGTTTTATTATTTAAGAACCCAAATTTGTTTTTAAAATATAAAAAGAAGTATTTTCTTAACTATAAAAATATTTTCTTCCAAGGTACACTTTTTCCTAAATATATATTGCTAGTAATATGTGGCCTGTTTTTTTCAACTCTAGGAATTAATTGATGATTTCATCTTTCCTGCTTCCAAAGTTTACTTGCAATGTATGAGAAATGGAGAACTGCCAGCTGAGCAGGCTATCCCAGTCTGTAGTTCACCTGCCACTATCAATGCTGGTTTTGAACTACTTGTAGCATTAGCTGTTGGCTGTGTAAGGAACCTCAAACAGATAGTAGACTGTCTGACTGAAATGTATTACATAGGCACAGCAATAACTAGTAAGTATTGTAACTTGTAAGGTTTTTTGGTTCAGCTATCTATGTTTAAAATTCTGGGTTTTTTCTTTTTGGAAAAATTTTTTTTTAATAAAGATTTTATTTATTTATTTGACAGAGATCACAAGTAGGCAGAGAGGCAGGCACAGAGAGAGGAAGGGAAGCAAGCTCTCTGCTGAACAGAGAGCCCGATGCAGGGCTCAATCCCAGGACCCTAGGATCATGACCTGAACTGTAGGCAAAGGCTTTAACCCACTGAGCCACCCAGGTGCCCCATCTTTTAGGAAATGTTTAATCCATGTGTTTGTTTTTTAGAAACTATTAAGAAGTTTAATAATTTTAATAATCAAATATGTAATTAACACAATTTTATGTAATCAAAAAGAGATGATAAGTACAGAAGCCTTCACACAGAAAAATTCTCCAGTTCTATTTAAATACCTTCATATAATTGTTTCAAGTAATACAGCAAAATGTTTTATTTCATCAAATATAAAATAAAATTTAAACTCGAGTAAGAAGCCAAATTTGATGCTACAGGATTTAGTATTTAGAACTAAAAGTGGGGGAAAAAATTTTTTTAAAGTCTATGAAGAATTGCAGGCCCTCACTTTGAAATTGCTTGGCATTATCTTACTCTGAGTTTTAAAAAAGTTAAAGTTTTGAAGATTACAATGTGAAAAGATAACACGTGCTTTTTATTATGTTCTCAGTTAATGCCACATGAGCGTTGTAAGCAGTTTTTGGATCTTATTAGAACTGAAATTCAAAGAGGACGAGTAATTAGTAAAAATAACAGTAAATAACATAAAATCTATTTAAGTGCAAATCATGGGTTTGCTAATAAAACATGCAGAACTAATTATTGAGTACATCCAATAACCTTTAAGAACATCTGAAATTATGTTGGTTTTCCCATCTTTCAGAGTATAACCAAAAGTTGGATTTTTTTTTTTTTTTGGTACTGTGTACGCTACATAAAGAGATATTTAAAAACTTAGTTTTGTTTGTCTAAATTTATGTAGCTTATGAGTTTTATGGTTTATTTATTCATATATGAAGCAAGACTTAGGGGCCCCTTAGGGGCCCTCAATTGCTTAGGCGACTGCCTTAGCTCAGGTCATGATCCTGGAGTCCCAGGATGGAGTCCCACATCAGGCTCCCTGCCAAGCAGGGCATCTGCTTCTTCCTGTGACAGTCCCCACTGCTCATGCTCTCTGATTCTCTCTCTTTCAAATAAATAAAATCTTAAAAAAAAAAGAAAAAGATGGCTAAAGGTACTAAACTTCCTTCTGATTCCATATTCCTATTTCAGAAATTATGTATGCATAAAAGTTCTGTATTTGTGTATCTCTGTTTAGATTTTTTTCTTTTTTCTTTTTTTTTTAGGTTTTGTTTGTTTGTTTATGTGTGAGAGAGCATGCACACATATAAGCAGGGGAGAGGCAGAGAGAGAGAATCCCAAGCAGACTTCACACTTAGTGCAGAGCCCAGCATGGGGCTGGATCTCACAGCCCTGATAACATAACTTGAGCCAAAAAACCACAAGTCAGATGCACAACCCGCTGAGCCAGGCACACCTAAGTTTTTTTCTTTGTAACTCAAATTGGAATATACTACTTGCAGCATTCTTTATTTTCTTTTGTTTAGTTTTGTATTCAATAAAAATGTAATGGTACATAAAAATCTATCTAATTCTACTTACTGGCCATATAATTTGCAATTTAGTATACTCTTAATTTATGTAAACTGTTTCCCAGATAGTGATTGATGTTTAGATTATTTTTGATTTACAGAAGGTGATGAAGTATATAAAGTAATTTACAGTTCTAACAGACTTTTGAGATACACTGTGGTATTAATTCCTAAAGATAAAACGTGTGTATAGGCAAAGCAGTTTTTACTTACAGTTTACACTAAGAAATTTAATATTATACTATCTGACATGACTAACAGATGGTCATAGATGCAGCATCAGTAAATTGCAGCCTCGGTAGTTCTTGGGATCTACATGGTGGTACTGAAATGAAAATTTGGAGCACTAGTTTTTTTTGTTGTTTTTTTTTAAGATTTTATTTATTTATTTGACAGAGATCACAAGTAGGCAAAGAGGCAGGCAGAGAGAGAGAGAGAGAAGCAGGCTCCCCGCTGAGCATAGAGCCAGATGTGGGGCGCTCAATCCTGGGACCCTGGGATTATGACTTGAGCTGAAGACAGAGGCTTTAACCCACTGAGCCACCCAGGTGCCCCAGAGCACTAGTTTTAGATGACTGTAGTAAATGACAGAATTATTGCTAATATTAGTTTATCAGCATAACACAGTGGCCAGAGTCATTATGAGGATCTTTTCTTCTCTCAGCTTGTGAAGCTCTTACTGAATGGGAATATCTACCACCTGTTGGACCCCGCCCATCGAAAGGATTTGTGGGACTCAAAAACGCTGGTGCTACATGTTATATGAACTCTGTGATACAACAGCTATATATGATTCCTTCCATCAGAAACAGTATTCTTGCTGTTGAAGGCACAGGTAGTGATGTAGATGATGATATGTTCGGTGATGAGAAGCAGGACAGTGAGGTAAATTTTAATGATACATTTTTTTCTGTGTTTCAAGGTCTTGATTACTAGATACGCTTTTTTTCTCTTAGAATGTTATACTTCTTATAGGACTTTTTTAAACTACTTTTGATGACAGGACAAGAATCTCTGAATCTTCTACTATCTCTGGCATATCCTAGTGCCTATTACCTAACAAACTTTCAACTGAAGTTGATAATCTTTATTACAACTTTTCTGTTCTTCAGAGTATCAGTTAATGTAATCATGTTTTGTACAATGTGGTAAGTAAAATTGGGTGTTACAAGGTGACAAATATATTTTATTTTAAAATGATTTATATTTTGATTTTTTAATTTTTAAAGTATATTCTATTTATCCTTGTTACCAGTTTCACCACCTGTGCCTATTCTTAGAATACTCTTAATATTTTTCTCATACTATGATTTCTTAATACAAAAACAAACTTGTTTGCTACTTTAAATAATGTTGTATTGTCCTGTTAACAATATTAGTAAATAGTAAGGATATGATCATGATACCAGGAATATGCAGTACAGAACATAAGAAAGTTATGTGTTAGTGGCAAATCAGAGTATATAAAAGTAAGATGTAGCTCTTTATACATTAACATGAAGACTTAATTTTTAGTTATTGTTTATATCAAAACTGTGTTTATTTTTCTTCTTTTTCCTTTACACAAGTTCATAGGATTAATAGAGAAGAGAGAAAATACTCTAATTGTAGTAAGTGGTTTTTCTCCCATTCCTGTACTTCTTGCATTTTGTGAGCAAAACTAGTTTGGCAATCTAGTGGTCTTGGAGATTCTGAAACATACAGCCACCTGCACTCTTCTCACAGCCTGACAAATCACACCATCCAGGCATCAGTATCTGAATATGTTCACTTTTTACTGTTGTTGTTGTTGTTGTTGTTGTTGTTGTTTTAAGAATCCCCATATGAGGTGCCCACCGCATTACCTGGTTAAGAACCATTGCGACAGAGAAAACTGGGGTATAAATCTTAGTTCTGTAGTTCTGTTACCGGTAGGATGCTGAATTAAACATAAATACACATGGTTAACCATACTAGCAAAATGCAGAAAGTACAGACAAGATACCAGATTTCTTTTGCTACTTGATAACCATGTGCTTTACATTTTTTCAACAGTATATTGTTTATTTACTAGGTTGCTTTTCTAGAGTGTGTCCTTCTCAATGGCAGAAACTGGGTGTTGTCTACTTCTGTCATAAGCCTCTGACACAGAGCAAACAATATAAAATAGTGTTCAGTGCTCTGTTAAACAACTAAATTTTGCTATATAGAGAGTGTGATTAAGACCTTCAGAGCTTCTGTCCATGCTGTTTCTACCAAAGGTAGTCTCAATTGTTGTATTTATTAGTAATTCTGAGAATGCCACATAAATTATTTCATGTATGGAAGAATGCATTATCTCTAGGAGAAAATGAATCCTGAAAAGGCTAATTTTCTTCCCCCAAAGTTATTTATAACAAATACTCATTTGTCTTTATCTAGGCTATTGAACAAATCATTTTTTCTTATACTATCTCCAGTGGGTGTTGAGGATCCTTTTCCTCTTCCCCCTTTCCTTCTCCACTACCACCTCCTCCATTTATTTATCCTCCTCTATTTATTTATCATCATTATCCTTTATTTATTTATTCTAGAGAGAAAGACAGTGTGAGAACATGAACAGGATGGGCAGAAGGGAGAGAATCAAGCAGACCTCCCCTCTGAGTGCAGAGCACAATGCAGGGCTTGAGATCGTGGCCTGAGCCCAAAACAAGAGTTGGACACTTAATTAACTGTGCCCTAGGCGCCCCTCAGGATTATTCTTTTATGATTTTTAATTAATAATTCATCTGTGAAGTTATAGGAATAAGCACTAATACTGTAAATTAAAAGTATGTGCTTTGGAATTTAAAATAATGCAAATCATTTGTCTCAACTTCGGAAGTAGGACTAGCTCATCAATGATGGGTTTTTATTTATTTTTGGTTTTGGTGTTTTGTGTTTTGTTGTTGGTGGTGTTTGTTTTTTGGTCTCTAGAGTAATGTTGATCCCCGAGATGATGTATTTGGATATCCTCATCAATTTGAAGACAAACCAGCTTTGAGTAAGACAGAAGATAGGAAAGAATACAATATTGGTGTCCTAAGACATCTTCAGATCATCTTTGGTCATTTAGCTGCTTCCCGACTACAATACTATGTGCCTAGAGGATTTTGGAAACAGTTCAGGTATATTGTGGGTGGATGGATTTTATAAAAATATCAGTATATTATCTTTAAATTCATATATATTATAATGTATAATTATTTAATATTTTAACGGTAGTGATATCTAATGTCATTAGTTTTTTTCTATATCTTTGTCTTGGTAGAGGGATGTAAAAACTATCATGTAAACGGAGGCAAGCCATATTCTTCGGTTTCTTAAGATGTAATTAACTTTTTATTGGGGAAAACTTCTGCAGAAACAAAATACTAATATGTAGTCGTTTCCTGGATTCAGCAATTCTCAACTGAAATAAATTAGACATTATGGCTTTTTCTTTTATGTATCTTTTTTTTTTTTACGATTTTATTTATTTATTTGACAGAGAGAGATCATAAGTAGACAGAGAGGCAGGCAGAGAGAGAGAGAGAGAGAGAGAGAGAAGCAGGCTCCCTGCTGAGCAGAGAGCCCAATGCGGGACTCGATCCCAGGACCCTGAGATCATGACCTGAGCCGAAGGCAGCAGCTCAACCCACTGAGCCACGCAGGTGCCCATGTATCTCTTTTTTAAATAAGCATAACCACAATATCACCCCACCTAAATAAAAATTATGTAATATCACTACATTTAAGTTACTCTTTAAATTTACCAAGTTGTTTAATTTTTGTTAATAGTGTTATTTTTTTTAAATGCAGGATTAAAACCCATTTACTGCAGTTGGCTGGTAGTTCTTTGTATATATATATGTATGTAGATATCTGTATGATAGATCTGTATTATTTATATATATATGATACTAAAATGACACTATCAATCTGTAAATTTCTGTGTTCCACAAATTGAACTATTCATCTATGTCAGAAGACTGATTTGCATGTATAATACTTCTTTCCAGATATATCCCTTTCCTCCTCTTGTTTTGTCACAAGCATATACCTTTTCTCCCCTCTATTTCAGTGCTTTTTTTTTCCTAGGTTATCTTGTGTCTGACTCAAGGTTTTATTCAGTGGTCTAGTCAGCATTTCTTGTTTTTCCAAATTATTATGCTACTGTATTTTGAGCTTTTATCTTAAAATCTTTTATTCAGTTATTTGTATGTGTGTGTCTTGTGTGTATCTGTGTATTTCTACATACATAGCAAGATGTATAGATATTTAGTTTTGCTCCCGAATTATAATGTGTTTACTTAATTTGTAATGTATCTGCAGTAACTTTCTCCATTTAATTAATGGAGGACCTCACAGTTTGTCTGCAGTTTTGTGCTACCTGTATTCTAAACATAGAACATGAAATTCACCATCATGAATTGTAACTTTTTAAAAATGTACAATTCAGTGCCAGTTTAATGCGTTCAAAATGTTATTCCCCGGTTTTCCCTACTTATACTGACAATAACAAAAAAATTAATGTTCTTTCCATATGAATTTGCCTGTTTTCATTATTTTATATAATTTTAATTATGTAACATGGCATTTTTCACCTACCTGCTTCCACAAAGCATAAGTTTTTCAAGGTTCAGCCATTTTTTTAGCAGGTATCAGAACTACATTTCATGGCTGAATGATATTCCATTGTGTGGATGGATACTCCACAGTTTGGTTATTTCTTCATCAATAGATGGACATTTCATTGGTTTCTTTCTTTTGGTTGTTTGAATAGTGCTTCTGTCAGCATTCATGTTATAAAAGTTTTTGTATGATTTTCATTTCATTCATAAACACATGAGCAGTATAGGTGCTGGGCATGTAGTAATTTTGCTTAACTTTGAGGAACCATCAAACTGTTCCTGTCCTTCAAGTCATTTTACTTTGTCACCAGCAAAATTTGATGGTTGCAGTTTTTTTAATAATCAGTATTTTGTTCCTGATTTTTACGTTTTCCTTTTCTCTTTGTTTGTTTTTGTGATGGCCTTCCTAGTTGGTGTCAGGTGATATATTATTGTGGTTCCACTCTGCATTTCCCTCATGAATAATAGTGTTTAATATCTATTAATGTATTTATTGTTTTATTTTGGTTTAAGAATATAATCATCGTACCAGGCCTTACAGATAAGTGATATACAAATATTTTCTCCCATTCTGTGGATTTGCTTTTCATTCTCTTGGTAGTTCCCTTTTTTTTTTTTTTTTTTTCTTTTTTTAAAGATTTTATTTATTTATTTGACAGAGAGAGGTCACAAGTAGGCAGAGAGGCAGGCAGAGAGAGAGAGAGAGAGGAGGAAGCAGGCTTCTTGCCAAGCAGAGACTCTGGGATCATGACCTGAGCCGAAGGCAGAGGCCCTAACCCACTGAGCCACCTAGGTACCCCCATAAAAGCATTTTAAATGCTTTTCGGTGTACAGTTCATTGGCATTGAGTACATTTACATTTTGTTCACCATCACTGAAATGAGAGCTTTTTTCTTTCTTCTTTTCTAAACTGAAACTCTGTATGCATCAGTAATCCCCCATACTGATTTTTACATGTTGATTTTTATATCCTTCAACTTTGCTGAATTTGTTGCTTAAGTTCTAACAGCTTTTTGTGGAATCTTTAGGATTTCCACTTTCAATACTTGTGTTTCTTAATTTGCCAATTTGTACTGGCTAGCAGTCCTTACAGTGCTTTGAAGAAATAAGGCATCCCTGCCTGTGTACTAATCTTATAAAAAAGCTTTCAGCATTTATCCATTTAACCTTGACCGTACAGCATATGTATTAATAATAATTGACCCCATCTGGATCAAGTACGTAAACATAAGAAATAAAAGTATAAAGTAGAAAATTTATAGAAGAAAACAAAGGCAGAATACTTTAGTATGTTGAATTTTGCAGTGATTTCTTGGTATGACAGTAATAAGCAGTAGCAAATACCCTAACATTTCATTTCTGGTGAAAATATTCTTCAGTAGTGAAGGGGAATAAAGTATGTTCATTCTCAAAGGGAAATGTGCGAAGAATTTCCTCACAATCAAAATTCCTCTGGAGGAGGATAATTTACCAGAGAAAATTTGGAATTTCAAAAATGAAAGAATGTCAGAAATGTGAAATACTGTGTATTCACAGTACTTTGTGATTTAGTTTGTATAAATATTGAAAGCAAAAATAATAATGAAAAGGAAATCATTCATTATATTATTAATTTAACACATTTTAACATAACAAAGAGAAAAGTGAAGGCCATTATTTATTTAGCTGTGATTCTTCTTTATTTTTTGTTTTTTTTTTTTTAAGATTTTATTTTATTTCTTTGAGAGGGGTAGAGGCAGAGGGAGAGGGAGCAGATTTCCCGCAGTGCAGTGTGCCTGAAACGGGGCTCTCAATATGGGCTTAATCCCATGTTGGTGGGATCATGACCTGATCTGAAGGCACTTAAGCAGCTGTGTCACCCAGGTACCCCACTTCTGTGTGTTATATGAATGCCAAAACATGAACTCTACATGATGATGTACGACTATTTATAGAGCAGATGTTAAAAGATAACAGATAATAGATAAAAAGCTAACAAATTCATTGAAATAGAAAAATATAATAATTCCCAAAAGGATAGAAAAGAAAAAACTGACACATAATAAAATAATAGGATAATATGCCTAAATGTAGTTATTTCAGTAGTAACATAAAATGAAATTGGTCCAATTAAAAGCCACAGATTATTAGATGAATTAAAAAGCAGGTATAAATTATCTGTACCATGCAAAATATCAAATTTAAATTTAATGCTGTGAATTAAAAGTAAAGAGAGAAAGCATATGAGAGATCAGTACACATATGGGATTAGTAAAATAAATGTAGTGGCAACACTAGTACTGGCTGGGATACTGAGAAATGGGATCACCTGTTGCTGGTGTGAATATAAAATAATTCAACTATCCTAGAAGGCAATTTAGCAGTTTCTTCTATATTCTAGTAGTTGCAGTCCTGAACAATTATGCCAGAGAAAAGAAAATTTAGGTTGACACCAAAACTTATACACAGATATTCAGAGCAGCTCTGAGTAGCACCAGACTGGGAATAACCAAGATGCTCTTCCACAGCTCAGTCGTTAAATGAATTGGTACACTCAGATAGTAAAAACAAAGAACGTGGGGTGCCTTGGTGGCTCAGTCATTAAGCATCTCCTTTTGGATCAAGTTAGATCCCAAGGACCTGGGATCGAGCCCCGTATCAGGCTCCCCACTTGGCAGGAAGTCTGCATCTCCCTCTCCCATTCCCCCTGCTTGTATTCCTTCTCTCACTATGTCTCACTCTGCCAAATAAATAAATCTTCCCCAAAAAAAGTCTTGGTACATGCAGCAACTTGGGTGAATCTCAGCATTTTGCTGAGTGAAAAAGGCCAACTCCAGAAGGCTACATACTATGTAATTCTCTACATACAAAATGTTAGAAATGATGAAGTTTTAGAAATGAAAGACAGACTAGTGTTTGCCAGAGGTTGAGAATGGGTGGCAGGTAGTTGGGTATGATCGTAGAATGAATGATTGAGAGAGCCTTATGGTGGTTAACTGTTCTGTATCTTGACACAAATACACAGAAGTCACAAAATTTCATAAAACTAAATGCCACACAGAAGTAGAAGTAAGCCTATAGAAATCTTAGTAACATTGGAGCTTGTGTCACTATTACTGTCTTGATTGTGATATTCTGTAGTTTCATAAGATGTTACCACAGGGGTAACTGTGCAAAAGACACAGAGGGTATATTTTGTGTTATTTTTTAGAACTCTGTGTGATTCTACAGTTATCACAAAATTGTTTTTAAAAATTAAATTGTAGGGGGAAAGTATTTGTGTGTTCCAAACATTCCAAACACCAGAAATGTTGAAAGAGCAAAACTCAAGTAACTTTGAAAAAATAGTACTTCAGGTCAATACTATAAAAACAAAAAAAGTTAGTTTCTAGAAATTAAGAGTATGGAGGGTTTGCTACTAACATTGTAGCCTTAGGAGATGGGGGGGAGAGGGTGAGGACTGAGATATGATGTGCTGTATTGATTTTGGTGGTCATTACACCAACTGTCTGCATTTGGTATCATACATATTGTGCTCCAAAAAGATTGCATGTTATTATCTATAAAATTAAAATTAATTCTTAAAAAACATCAGCTAAAAATAAAAAATAAGCAACTAGTTTTTTAAATTGTAAAAGCATACCACACACGAAAGATAATAAACCTCCTTACCAAATTTTAACATTTTACCATGTTTTGCTGAAAATGAGTTTATTTTATTCCCTTATGTATATTATTATTCTATAACCACTAAATGTTACTAATACCATCCATCATAACCTGATATTAACAAAAACAGGTCTCATTTTTTGTTCATATACTTGGTATTTCGTCTTCTCAGGATCTGTTGGCCTAACTTAATTTTTATTTTTTTAACTTTTTTTAAGTAAACTGCTAATAATGAGGGCCTCAAACTCACAACCCTCAGAACAGGAGTTGCATGCTCTACTGAGTGAGCCAAACAGGCACGCCTGGACTAAATCTTAAATTCATTTGGATTACTGGAAATTACTCTAGAACAGGACAAAGCTTTTCTTTTTTCATTTGGAAAAATAACTTTAGTTAAGAATAAATTGCTGTGGGGGCGCCTGGGTGGCTCAGTGGGTTAAAACCTCTGCCTTTGGCTCAGGTCATCATCCCAGGGTTCCGGGATCGAGCCCCGCATCTGGCTCTCTGCTCTGCAGCGAGCCTGCTTCACCCCTCTCACTCTGCCTGCCTCTCTGCCTACTTGTCATCTCTCTGTCAAATAAATAAAATCTTTAAAAAAAAAAAAAAAAAGAATAAATTGCTGTGAACTTTCCAAAATGGCATGGAAGATTTAAGAACTAAATGTCAAAGTAGTAGTTACTTAAAACAACCATATAAGAATGGGTTTTCCTTCTTATGTTAATGCTCTTTACCTGAATTGAAAATGCCCAAATACACTGTTCCATATAGAAGACACCATTCTTTTTTTTTTTTTTTTTTTTTTGGAGGACACCATTTTTAAAGCCTGCTATCCATAATTTTATGGCAATTCTTTGACATTGGAGTATAGTTTTTACTGCAAACTTCATTTCCATTACCATTGCTACTCAGTAGATAGTGTTTACTGCTTTATTTCCACTTCCGATATGAATAAAGGCTTAGCTTACATTTCTGACATTTTTGTAGTGATTATGAAAGGTAAAATATGGATATTCTGGGGGCATAGTAACTATTATATTTATTCATATAATATAATATATAATATAAATATGTTTATTATATTTTATTAAACTTTGAACTTTATTCTGGGTTTGGTTTTTTTTTCCTCAGGCTTTGGGGTGAACCTGTTAACCTTCGGGAACAACATGATGCCTTAGAGTTTTTTAATTCTTTGGTGGATAGTCTAGATGAAGCTTTAAAAGCTTTAGGACATCCAGCTATATTAAGTCAAGTCCTGGGCGGTTCCTTCGCTGATCAGAAAATTTGCCAAGGCTGCCCCCATAGGTAAGTGCTAATTAAGGTTTTTATTTCTCCAATTTTTAGTATAAGCCGAAGACTTAACTGACTGATTACCGGGGCGCCTCACCGGGGGGACAATCTTAAGCAGGCTCTACATGCCCTCACGAATTACTAAAACACAACATAGGTAGCAAGCACTATGAAAGAATATAAACAACTTAACCAGTGAGGTCAGACAGGCCTAACTTCAAATTACAACTCTTCCTCATAAAGTATACCAGATTAATCTCTTTGAAAGCCCCCCTCCCACTTCTCCAGTTCTTTATCTGTGAGATAGGGATGAATATGCCTAACAGGGTTTTTTTTCCTAGCAGGTTTTTTTATGAAGGTAATGATAGAATGTAAAGAGGGATGTGTGGGTGCCTCAGGCAGTGAAGCGGCTGGCTGCCTTTGGCTCAGGGCTTGATCCCATCAGGCTCCCTGCTCAGCAGGGGGTCTGCTTCTCCCTCACACTGCTACTTACCCTGCTCATGCTCTCTCTCTCACTCTCTATCTCAAATAAATAAATAAAATCTTTAAAAAAAAAAAAAGTGTCCAATATAGGGTCACTTTCCTGGCTTAGTCCGTAGAGCATGAATTTCTTGATCTTCAGGTCATGAGATTGGGCCCCACATTTGGGATAGAGATGACTTTAAAAAACTTTTTAAAAAATCTAGTATTTTGCACACACAAACCAAGTGGTAACTGTAAATTCATTAAGATAACTATAAGCTTGGGGCGCCTGGGTGGCTTAGTGGGTTAAGCCTCTGTCTTCAGCTCAGGTCATGATCCCAGGGTCCTGGGAACGAGCCCCAAATCGGGTTCTCTGCTCAGCGGGAGCCTACTTCCTCCTCTCTCTCTGCCTGCCTCTCTGCCTACTGTGATCTCTGTCACATAAATAAATAAAATCTTTAAAAAAAGAAAAAAAAAAGTTGCTATAAGCTTGGGACGCCTGGGTGGCTCAGTCAGTTAAGCATCTGCCTTTGGCTCGAGTCTGGATCTCTCGGTCCTGGGATCAAGTTCGAGCTCCCTGCTCAGCTGGTAGTCTGCTTCTTGCCCTTCATCTCCCTCTGCCCCACTTCCCCTTTTCATGTTCTCTTTCTTGGTCTCAAATAAAATCTTCCAAAAAATAAAAAGATAACTACAAGCTTATTAATAACTCTCTAACTAATGCATTTGACATGATATAATAGAGACTAAAAATACAATTTGCATCAAATTTACCACTAAAGGATAACTAGAAACCAAGGAATAAATCGTTTTGTCTCTTAAAATAATATCTTTAGATACGAGTGTGAAGAATCTTTTACAACTCTGAATGTAGATATTAGAAATCACCAAAACCTTCTTGATTCTTTGGAACAGTATATCAAAGGAGATTTATTGGAAGGTGCAAATGCATATCGATGTGAAAAATGTGATAAAAAGGTAAGTACTGTCTGATTTTAAAAATCAGTAATAACTGACATGTTACATTATGTGTCAATAACATAATGTGACATTATGTGACCATAAGTGCCATATGTCATATGTCAGCAGAACTGGAAGATGTTAGAGTTGCTTGTGTTCAGCATCAAACTCTTCTAGCTCTGCTTTGTTACAGTCATGGCAAAGAAGCAGTTACAATAACTTATTTAAAGATTTGTCAGGTAAACTATTGAGAGAAAATACAGCCAGTGGACTTAAAACCATTTCTTTGGATGATTCATTTTAGATGTCACAGTTGCTATTGAATTCCTCAAACTAGAAGGGCTGATGATAGAAAATACTGTTCTTCATGTTTAGAATCACTCATTTTATTTGGTTACATCAGATTTTCATAACCACTTGCAATTTTTTAAACACCAGATTTCATTTTCTCAACCCAGCCAATTAATTTTATTCTAGCAACTTAAACAGTTAGAAATGGAATGATAACATGTCACTGGAGGTGGATATTACAGAAATATTTTTCTGAACCCTACTCTCATTCCCTAACTACCTGTATTATTCTAACATTAAGCACCATTTAGATCATGATCTCTAAACCCATAATATTGTCTGCTACCTACAGATGTCAGACAGTTTCCTCTGAGGCAGTCTGTTTTTTACATATCCTATCACTCTTTCTCCCCATATTTTCAACTATGGACCTTGAGGTAGGACCTTTTCAGAACAGAATTAAATACGTTAATATGTGTGCAGCATTTAGCATATTATGTGACCATAAGTGCCATATGTATTAGATGCTGTTATTATGTACAGTATTTAAGTTTGCTTACAGCAGGTTCTGTTCATTAGCATAGAAATAAACATCAGAAAAGTAACATGATCAGATAGAAGTAGAGTATGGAAACATGTAGCCATTAATTTCTATGTCACATGAGACCATAATTACATATTTTTAGGGTTAGTATAAATGTTTTGCGAAAGTACAAAATGATCTTGATTGTATTCATTTTCATGTATTTCTCTTTCTGAATAAATCTTTAAATTTTTTGTGTTTTATTTGGGTTATAAAAGCACCTGTTTATATTCACTGTTTATTGTAGGTTGATACAGTAAAGCGCTTGCTAATTAAAAAGTTGCCTCCTGTTCTTGCTATACAATTGAAACGATTTGACTATGACTGGGAAAGAGAATGTGCAATTAAATTCAATGATTATTTTGAATTTCCACGAGAGCTAGACATGGAACCTTACACAGTACCAGGTGTTACAAAACTGGAAGAAAATAATGTAAATCCAGACAAGCACTTGATACAACAGAATGAGCAGTCTGAAAGTGAAACAACAGGAAGCACGAAATACAGACTTGTGGGTGTGCTTGTACACAGTGGTCAAGCAAGTGGAGGACATTATTATTCTTACATCATTCAAAGGAATGGTAAAGATGGTGAGAGAAATCGCTGGTATAAATTTGATGACGGAGATGTAACAGAATGTAAAATGGATGATGATGAAGAAATGAAAAATCAGTGTTTTGGTGGAGAGTACATGGGAGAAGTATTTGATCATATGATGAAGCGAATGTCATACAGGCGCCAGAAAAGATGGTGGAATGCTTATATACTTTTTTATGAACGAATGGACACAATAGACCAAGATGATGAGATGATAAGATATATATCAGAGCTAACTATCACAAGACCCCATCAAATTATGTCACCAGCCATTGAGAGAAGTGTTCGGAAACAAAATGTGCAATTCATGCATAACCAAATGCAGTACAGTTTAGAGTATTTTCAGTTTTTGAAAAAACTGCTTACATGTAATGGTATTTATCTAAGCCCTGCTCCAGGTAAGTTTCTGGAGTTTAGCTTTTTACCAATGAAGAATAATTTTTATTTCACTTACAGGATTTTTTCAGCCATAAATGCATATTAATATTTTCCTTCAGTTTTCTGAAGGTTTCTTTCAGTTCCCTTCAGATGTCTTTTTCCTTTTTTTCTTTGGAAAATGATTAGCCTCATTTTATTTTGAAGATGTCAGCTTTTTTTTAAATTGAAGATTTCTCTTTTTGTATTTGTCAGAGAGGGACAGAAGGAGAGAGCATAAGTGCAGGGAATGGCAGGTAGGACAGGCAGAGCAGGCAGAGGGTGAAGCAGACTTTCTGCCAACCAAGGAGCCCCATGTGGGACTTGATCCCAGAACTCTAGGATCATGACCAAAGGCAGATGCTTAACTGAGCCACCCAGGTGTCCCAGTGTCAGCACTTTTAGTTCATTATGTTGAAGTCAAATGTTAAATGTATTTTTGAGTAGTGATACTCAGTATCTAGGAATATAGATGAGCTTTTATTTATAATTTACCTCAAACAAGAGTTTGAAACATGGTTTTGTGAAGTGCTAAGATAGAAACCAAAGATTACTTTTAGCTAAGATCTTTTTAACATTGGGCTTCTTTGTTTATATGTATGTTTTTTTAAAGGACAAGATCACTTGTTGCCTGAAGCAGAAGAAATCACTATGATTAGTATTCAGCTTGCAGCTAGATTCCTCTTTACCACTGGATTTCACACCAAGAAAATTGTCCGTGGCCCTGCCAGTGATTGGTACATGACTTTGAATTTTATTCATATTACTGAACTGCTTTATTTTTCCCTAGCCATGAGAATCTTATTTCAAACATAGGATAAAAATTTGGTGGTAGTGTTGAAAGTATTAAAATTGCTTAGTCTTAGTATGCCTTCTATTCAAAAAATTGACTCCTATTTCTGTTAAGTTTTATCTTTTACTGTTTCATCATGAAAGTTTTAAGCTTTATCTAGATGGAATTTTTTTTTTTAAGATTTTATTTATTTATTTGACAGAGATCACAAGTAGATAGAGAGGCAGGCAGAGAGAGAGAGAGGGAAGCAGGCTCCCTGCTGAGCCGAGAGCCCGATGCGGGACTCAATCCCAGGACCCTGAGATCATGACCCAAGCCAAAGGCAGCAGCTTAACCCACTGAGCCATCCAGGCGCCCTAGATGGAACTTTTTTTTAAGATTTTATTTATTTATTTGATAGACAGAGATTACTAGTAGAGAGGCAGGCAGGGAGAGAGAGGAGGAAGCAGGCTCCCTGCTGAGCAGAGAGCCTGATGTGGGGCTTGATCCCAGAACCCTGGGATCGTGACCTGAGCCGAAAACAGGCTTTAACCCACTGAGCCACCCAGGCGCCCCTATCTAGATGGAATTTTGACATACGTTTAAAAATATGGAAGTTTTGTGTTTTTTTTTTGTTTTGTTTTGTTTTTTTATTTGACAGACAGAGATCACAAGTAGGCAGAGCAGCCGGCAGAGAGAGAGGGGAGAAAGCAGATCATGACCGGAGCTGAAGGCAGAGGCTTTAACCCAGTAAGCCACTCAAGCGCCCCTTTTTTTTTTAAAGATTTTATTTATTCATCTGACTGACTGAGAGATCACAAGTAGGCAGAGCAGCAGGCCAGGGGTTGGGGGGGGAGCAGGCTCCCTGATGAACAGAGAGGCCGATGTGGGGCTCGATCCCAAGACCCTGAGATCATGACCTACGCCAAAGGCTGAGGCTTAACCCACTGAGCCACACAGGCACCCCAATATGGAATTTTTTTTAAGTGTTTACAGACTTAAGTTTCTAATTGTAAAAGTAAGGAGGACATTATAATACCTTATCTAACAGCTGTTTTCAGCATCTTTCAGAATAGAAGATCACTCCCATCAGGAGGGGATCTGAAAATACATATGCAGGGGCGCCTGGGTGGCTCAGTGGGTTAAGCCGCTGCCTTCGGCTCAGGTCATGATTTCAGGGTCCTGGGATCGAGCCCCGCATCGGGCTCTCTGCTCTGCGGGGAGCCTGCTTCCTCCTCTCTCTCTGCCTGCCTCTCTGCCTACTTGTGATCTCTCTGTCAAATAAATAAATAAAATCTTTAAAAAAAAAAAAAGATAATACATATGCATCAACACAAGTTCTCATGTAATTCATTTTGTGACTGTAAGACTAGATCAGTTCTGATACTGTACCTAAAACCAACCATGACCATTAGTTATAGGGAACTTTCTTTTTTATTTGATTCATAGAAGTTTGTTGGTTCACTATAGAAATCAAAACAGAAGCACATTAATAAAAGTTGACATTCATATATTTTTCTGTTTTAGGTATGATGCACTGTGCATTCTACTCCGTCATAGCAAAAATGTGCGGTTTTGGTTTGCTCATAATGTTCTTTTTAATGTTTCAAATCGCTTCTCTGAATATCTCCTTGAGTGCCCTAGTGCAGAAGTGAGGGGTGCATTTGCAAAACTTATAGTATTTATTGCACATTTTTCTTTGCAAGATGGGCCTTGTCCTTCATCATTTACATCTCCTGGACTTACTGGTCAGGTAATTGAAAGCTTTTCTCTAACAGTGAAATACAAGTAAATTCTTTTTCCCTCCAAGATCAAATCACTAAACATATGCGTTTGTTTTACATGTATACCATATATATATAGCTATGCGTAAACTATTGAGTTTATTAAAATTATTTCATAGCAATGGGTATGATTATTGGATGCTTTCAGAATATAAGGAAAATTTCTTCCATTATTCAGTTACTAGCCGTTATGTAGTAAGTATTCAGATTACATATATTCAGGGAGGGTTTACTTTTATAATGGCTAAATTTGCCTATTATAATGGCTAAATATGCCTATTTAGCGTAAAACTGTACACATGGATTTATTTTTTTGCAGTTAAAACAGTTAAGACGTACAATGAAATTTCCAGCTCTTCCATCTCTATAAAGCAACTGCTTTTAGTAATTTCCTTCCTGATATTCCTGCCTAATGCAGTCATGTATGTGAACATACCCCTAATGCAAACATACATATGGGAAGTATCCTTTTCTCCATCTGGTTGCTAATAAAATATTTTATTCTTCACAGGCATGTGATAACTTAAGCTTGAGTGATCACTTACTAAGAGCAGTATTAAATCTCCTCAGAAGAGAGGTTTCAGAGCATGGCCGTCATTTACAACAATATTTCAATCTGTTTGTAATGTATGCCAATTTAGGTAAGAATTCTTTATAATTCCATATAATGTATTATTTCACATTTAGTACTAAATTGATGAATGTATTTTAATGCAGTGATGAGATCTAATTTCTTCTGAAACAGAAGTAGGAGTCCATATTTATGTAGTTAAAATCCATTGCAGATTTTGTGTATCACTTTTTTTTTTTTTAAAGATTTATTTATTTGACAGAGAGAAATCACAAGAGAGGCAGGCAGAGAGAGAGGAAGGGAAGCAGGCTCTCCGCTGAGCAGAGAGCCCGATGTGGGACTTGATCCCAGGACCCCGAGATCATGACCCGAGCCGAAGGCAGCGGCTTAACCCACTGAGCCACCCAGGCGCCCCTGTGTATCACTTTTTAATGGGAATTCTCATCTTGGATTCCGGTAATTTATGCAGTTTTGCTCATATTTTTTGTCTCCTAATACTGGTTTTAAAAAACTGTTTCACACGCTGTATCCCACATGATATGGATCAGAATTCATTTTCATTTTCCGAAAGATCCCAGGTGGTTATATTTGTCAGTTTTAGGAATCACTGACTATGGGGCGCCTGTGTGGCTCAATTGGTTAAGTGACTGCTTTCAGCTCAGGTCATGATCCTAGAGTCCTAGGATCAAGTACCTCATTGGGCTCCCTGCTCCGCAGGGAGCCTGCTTCTCTTTCTGACCCTCGCCCCTTCCCCCTCAATGTTCTCTCTCTCACACTCTGTCTCTCTCAAACAAATAAAATCTTTAAGGAAAAAAGAATCATTTCTTAAAGAAGTTGCATTGTATATATCTGTGTTTTTGTTAAAATAAATTGAAGGCAGTGAAATGTACATAAGTTACTAATTTCTGTTGAAATCAATAACTTCAAAATATGCTTTTCTGTTGTTCATTTCTTCTTAGTTGTTCCAGAGTGCTTACTTAAATTGTTACACCATATTTTTTTGTTAGGCTTTTTATTCTATTGTTTTTTGATTAAATTTTTAAGTTTTTTTGTCATGCCCACCACAACTAGAGTATTAAATCCTTGTGATCAGGGTTTTTTGCACAGTAGTTCTTAGTCACTGTTTTCTGAATGGATGGATAGTCAAGAATATACATAAGAAATTTTCTAAAATTTTTAATATTCTTATAAATTATTGTTTACTAAGAGTTTAGGAAGAGTAAACTTCTTACATTTATATTATAAAGTTTAAACATCAGTGATTCAGATTTTGATGCACCAGTAGCTCAGAATTACTAATCTTTTGAGATGTAGTTTAGTTGAAAATTTTACAATATTAATATATTTGGGTAGAAGTTTATGAGGAATTGATTCAGAGGTCATTTTATTTATTTTTAAAGGTTTTATTTATTTAAAAAACAGCAAGAGTATGAGGTGCAAGGAGCATCAGGGGACAGAAAGGGAGAAGCTGAGCAGGGAGCCCAATGTGGGACTCCATCCCAGAACCCTGGGATCATGACCTGAGCCAAAGGCAGATGCTTAATCAATTGAGCCACCCAGGCATACCCCAGAGAACATTTTAATTACAGATATTTTGTATCCACGGTTAAATTGTTATCCAGACATTCCTCTTTGTAAAGTATAATCTGTATGAACCTATTAGTCACTGCTGATTACTTAATAGAAAACTTTACTTTTGTTCTCTTCCCCCCCACCACCCCCTTGTTTCTGTAGTGTATTATCCTTTCCCTTATGTATCTCTAATTGAGATTCTGGGAATCTTCTAGTTAAGAGGGACGAGGGCATCAACACAAACAAGCACACATTGTTCTTCTTTTTCTGGTGCACAAAGATACTTTTATTATAGCACAGGGACAGGATACATGGGCAGAAAGAACTGCCAAGTTTTGTGGAGGAGGTTATCCTTATTTTCATTCATATTTTTAATGCAAAACTATTAAATTTAAACATTCACAGAAATGATATTTTATAGGTTTTGGTTGGGTTTTTTTGTTTTGTTTTGTTTTGTTTTGTTTTGAAGAGTGCACATGAAAGGGGCACCTGGGTGGTTCAGTGGGTTAAAGCCTCTGCCTTCGGCTCAGGTCATGATCCCAGAGTCCTGGGATCGAGCCCTGCGTCGGGCTCTCTGCTCAGCAGGGAGCCTGCTTCCTCCTCTCTCTCTGTGCCTGCCTCTCCGCCTACTTGTAATTTCTGTCTTTCAAATAAATAAAAAAATCTTTAAAAAAAAAAAAAAGTGCACATGAAAGCATGTGTGGTTGGGAGCGGGGCAGAGGGAGAGAGAGACAGAATCTTAAGCTAGCTCCAGTGCAAAACCTGACAAGGGGCTCAGTCCCATGATCCCGAAATCATGACCTGAGCCAAAATCAAGAGTCAGATGCTTAAGCAACAGAGCCACCGAGGCATACCTATAATTTTCGTATTTTCATTTCAGTTATTATTTACATGTCATTTATTATTGGTCCATAGTAGAGTTTAATAGTAATTTATTTTGCCATAAATAATTATGCATTGATAAATCTTAATATTAAATCCTTAAAGCCTTATTTTAGGTTTCAGAATATTTTTGGATTTTTGAAAGGTGAAACATTGCATATGCCATACATTCTTTTCTTTTCCATGAAAATTTTCACTTTATTTCATATTTTAACCTAACATTTCTCCCATAATTTCTTTTTTTTAATTGTGTTACATTGGTCACCGTACAGTAGGTCATTAGTTTTTGATGTAGTGTTCCATGATTCATTCATTGTTCACATATAACACCCAGTGCTCCATGCAGGACATGCCCTCCTGAAGCCATACGTTCTTTGACCTTTCTTAGTAAGGTCTGCAGCAGCACCCCATAATCAAACAACTGAATATTTCAGTAATAAATATTCATTCTGTGACAATGGCTGGGGAGTATCAGAACAGTTAAAACCAGGCAGGCTCCACCAAAAAATGTGTTGTAACATGAACATTATTTTTTTCCAGAGATTTATTTATTTGCCAGAGAGAGAGATCACAAACAAGGGAGAAGCAGGTTCCCTGCTGAGCCGGAGCCTGATGTAGGACTCAATCCCAGGACCCTAGGTTGATGACCTGAGCCGGAGGCAGATGCTACCCTACTGAGCCATCCAGGCATTCCAACACCAGCATTATTTAAAAAAAAATAAAATAAATAAACACTAGGTTTTTCAGGATTTTTGAATTTCACATAAAACATCGTGAACCTGTCTTTTTGGTCCTGGGAATACGGTAATGCGTAAAGAATTTTAATGAGATAGGGCACCTGGGTGACTCAGTGGGTTAAGCCTCTGTCTTTGGCTCCTGTCATGGTCTCGGGGCCCTGGAGTCAAGCCCCATGTCGGGCTCCCTGCTTGTTGGGGAGCCTGCTTTCCCCCCTCTCTCTGCCTGCCTCTCTGCCTACCTGTGATCTCTCTCTCTCTCAAATAAATAAATAAAATATTTTAATTTAAAAAAAGAATTTTAGGGGCACCTGGGTGGCTCAGTGGGTTAAGCCGCTGCCTTCGGCTCAGGTCATGGTCTCAGGGTACTGGGATCGAGCCCCGCATCGGGCTCTCTGCTCTGCAGAGAGCCTGCTTCCCCCTCTCTCTCTGTCTGCTGCTCTACTTGTGATCTCTCTCTCTCTCTCTGTGTCAAATAAATAAATAAAATATTAAAAAAAAAAAAAAGCACACATAAAAAAAGAATTTTAATGGAATATAAAATATTGTGATAGAAGGGAAAATACAAGTGCTATCATACACATCCAAGGCATATCTGAACTGCACTTAGAGAGTAAGAAGGGCTTGCTGGAGAAAGTAATATGGGAATTTGTTGGTAAACAGAGTGAATGGCTTATTGGACAATGTGAAAGTTACTCAGTATGAATTGAATTGGTGAAAGATATGGCATACAAGAAGGAATTAGCAAGATGCTCTAACACATGGTGTTTGTCTTGTGAGAAAAAGTTTTTAGTTTATCATGAGGTTATTGAGAACCGTTACAGCACACAATAGTCCCCACCCATCCCCAACTACTTACTGGTTTCAGTCTGTGGTTTCAGTCATGTGCACTGTGGTCTAGATGCATCTCATCCTCCCCTTGAGGTGCTGAGAGGTCAGTGGTAGCCTAACATTACATCACAACAACATTCACACAGGCATTTTATCATCTCACATCATCACTAGAAGAATGGTGAGTAGAGTATAGTAAGGTATTTTGAGAGAAAGATTATATCCACATAACTTTACTACAGTGCATTGTTAAAATTGTTCTGTGTTAAAAAAAAAAATTGTTCTGTGTTATTGTTGTTAATCCCTTATCATGTGTAACTTATAAAGTATGTGAGTATGGGTGAAAAACACAGTATATATATACATCAAGTCTTGGAGGTCTTGGAACATATTCCTGGGGTTTAAGGGAGGCCTATTTATTAATATTTGTCTCAGAACGATGATACTGATTACTAGCTCATTCAGTAGTAGACCATGGGACTCTTGATCTTGGGTTCAAGCTCACATGGGTATAGAGATTACTTGAAAAAAAAAAATTTTTTTTTTTTTTTTTTTTTTTTTTTTTTTTTTTTTTTTGAAGAAAAACACCAAGATATCACTTGAAGTGAGAGAGTAGTGGTGCCATTACTGAGAGGAAACATAGGAAGAGGAACTCATTTGGGAAGATTAAAAGTATGTTCCACACTTAAAGAAGAAGTTCAGTGAACAGTGAGATGTGTATATCCAAATTTTAAATCATTTCAATGAATATCTAATACTGTCGACTTAATCACAAGAAAAGTAACTAGGGTCAGGAGAATGGGAACTTTAGAGAAACACCATCTTCATAGCTAGAAAGAAGAATCCACAAGTAAGATAAAGAAATAGCAAGAAAGAGGTAAAAAGAAAATGAGAGAGGAAATCCAAGGTTAAAGAGTTTTGAGAAATAGGAATTAGGATCTGTTTTTACCTTCAAAGAAAGGTAAAGACAGGCACTAAATGGTCATGAGATTTGGAAAAATAAGGGAGGTAGAAATAGCAAATTTAGACCTCCTCCCCCCTTTTTTTTTCTTTTCTTTTTTTTTTTTTTTTTATTTTTTGCTTAAGAAAGGAAAAGAGGATGGTAGTTTACAAAAGAAATTTTATTTCTGATTTAATTTCACTGTCTTCACTACCTGACTATTTTTTTTTATCAATTTTTTTTTTTAGGAGCTGCTGAGTGGCTCAGTCAGTTAGGTGTCTCCCTTTGGCTCAGGTCATGATTCCCCAGGTCCTGGGATTGAACCTCTCATTGGGCTCCTTGCTCAGCAGGGAGCCTCCTCCTCCATCTCCCACTCGCCCTGCTTGTGCACGTGCATTTTCGCTCACTCTCTCAAATAAATAAATGAACCCTTAAAAAGTAATTATTATTTATTTATTCATTCATTGGTGAGAGAGAGAGAGAGAACATGAACAGGAGTTGGGGAGGGACAAAGGGAAATGAAGAAGCAGACTCCCTGCTAAGCAGGGAGCCCAATGAGGGGTTCAGGTTCAAGACCTCCTAGAATCATGACTGAGCCAACGACAGACACATAACCAACCAAGCCACCCAGGTGCCCCTACCTTACTTTATAATGATGAGAGTTGCCATCTAGGCCACTCTTAGGTCTCTAGATCCAAAGAGTATTATTTCCTTAGAGTTCAGTATTACTGGAATCCCACAGTCACAATTTCAGTTAGAATAATTAAACTAAATCAATGTATTTTTTGTTCTGCTTGTATTTCTGTAGTCTAAACAGAGTAGATGAACTTGCATAAAACTATATGCAGCTATATTAGATAATTATTTAGTGCAACACTTGCCATTCTAATTTTTATTTCTCCAACATGTATTCTTCTCCCCTTTTTGATAGGCATAGCAGAAAAGACACAGCTTCTGAAATTGAGTGTACCTGCTACATTTATGCTAGTGTCTTTAGATGAAGGACCAGGTCCTCCAATCAAGTATCAGTATGCTGAATTGGGCAAGTTATATTCAGTAGTGTCTCAGCTGATCCGCTGTTGCAATGTCTCATCAAGAATGCAGTCTTCAATCAATGGTAAAGTAGATTTTTATTCTATATCATAACAATAATCGTAGACTTCTGTATTACTTAAATCTCTGAATATTTATAAAAATGAACTAAAAGCCTGAAGGCTCATGTTTTTGTTATTTTTTTAAACCATGAAGCTGTTTCACATGTTCAAAGAGAATTTTTAAAAATTTACTACCTACGGGGCACCTGGGTGGCTCAGTGGATTAAGCCGCTGCCTTCGGCTCAGGTCATGATCTCAGGGTTCTGGGATCGAGCCCCTCATCAGGCTCTCTGCTCCGCAGGGAGCCTGCTTCCTCCTCTCTCTCTGCCTCCTTGTGATCTTTCTCTCTGTCAAATAAATAAATAAATAAATAAATAAATTTACTACCTACTCTGATAAATCCTTAAGTTATGAAATTGTTGGCTTAAAATTTTTTACTTTTTTTGTCTTCAGTGTCAGTGTTTGCATTTTTTTTTTGGATCTTACCATCTTGGAATACATCTGATTATTTTAATGAATATTTTACTGGACTTAGGAAAGTTAATTTATAGTCAGTCTTTGAAGCAAAAAATTCAGTACAATTTTTTATAGAAGTTAATTGGCTTTTTACTGATGATCTATTCTAGGTAATCCCCCTCTTCCCAATCCTTTTGGTGATCCTAATTTATCACAGCCTATAATGCCAATTCAGCAGAATGTGGCAGACATTTTGTTCGTGAGAACAAGTTATGTGAAGAAAATTATCGAAGACTGCTGTAACTCAGAGGAAACCATCAAATTGCTTCGTTTTTGCTGCTGGGAGAATCCTCAGTTCTCTTCTACTGTCCTCAGTGAACTTCTCTGGCAGGTGAGAGGAAAATAAACATTCACATGTCCATAACTTGATTTAGATTCCTTTAAATTAGTAATTCAACTATCTTTTACTTGTTCTAGGTTGCATATTCATACACCTATGAACTTCGGCCATATTTGGATTTACTTTTGCAGATTTTACTTATTGAAGATTCTTGGCAGACTCACAGGTGAATACATACTTTTGCTACCAGAATATACATTTTTCTAGGTTCTAGAAATAATAATTGAAATTACCAGCTGCCAAATATACTTTCATTTCTTGAAGCTCTGTTAATGTTTTATCTTAGAAACAGTAATAAGAAATTAGGAGTGCCTTGCTGGCTCATTTGACTCTTGATGTCAAGATTGTGAGTTTGAGGGGCGCCTGGGTGGCTCAGTGGTTTAGGCCGCTGCCTTCCGCTCGGGTCATGATCTCAGGGTTCTGGGATCGAGTCCCAAGTCCGGCTCTCTGCTCTGAAGGGAGCCTGCTTCCCTCTCACTCTCTCTGCCTGCCTCTCTGCCTACTTGTGATCTCTCTCTGTCAAATAAATAAATAAAATCTTTAAAAAAAAAAAAAAAAAGATTGTGAGTTTGAGCCCCAGTTTCAGTGTAGAGATTACTTTTTTTGTTCTGTTTTTTAAAAAAAATTTTTTTTTTTTTTTAAATTTGACAGAGTCACAGCGAGAGAGGGAACAACAAGCAGGGGGAGTGGGAGAGGGATAAGCACGCCTCCTGCCAAGCAGGAAGCCCAGTGCAGGGCTCGATACCAGGACCCTAGGATCACAACTCCAGCTGAAGGCAGATGCTTAACAACTAAGCCACTCAGGTGCCCCACAGTATAGCGATTACTTAAAATTAAAATCTTCATTTAAAAAAAAGAAATAATAATTAAAAAATTAAAATGAAGGGGCACCTGTGTGGCTCCTCAGTCAGTTAAGCATCTTCCTTCAGCTCAGATCATGATCTCAGTGTCCTGGGATAGAGCCCCACATCTGGCTTCTTCGCCCTCTGCCATCCCCCTATCTGTTCTTTCTCTCTTCTCTCTGTCAAATAAAATGTTTTTTAAAAATTAAAACAAATATAATTTTGTTTCATTTTTAATGTTTTCACCTAAAGTTCCAGTTTCACTCTTAATATTAGTTTTTTTTCTTCTTAATGTTTTTTACCTTTTTTTTTTTTTTTTTTTTTTTTTAATAAGAAAAGTAGCTTAAGGGGGCTCATGGTGGCTCAGTCTTTAAGCATCTGCCTTCCGCTCAGGTCGAGATACTAGGGTCCTGGGATCGAGCCCTACATTGGGCTCCCTGCTCAGCAGGAAGCCTACTTCTCCCACTCCCACTCCCCCACTTGTGTTTCATCTTGTCTTCTATCTAATAAATCTGAAAAAAAGAAAGAAAATTAGCATAGTCTTTTGATAAGTATTTAAGCTCCATATAAATATTTTCAGATTATTTTATACATGAGGTTTTTTAATTTTGTTTCATTTTTAATGATTTATTTGTCTTAGTGAATGTTGGTAGGGCAGAGGGGTACTAGGGAGGGGCAGAGAGAGTCTTAAACAGATTGTGCACTCAGGAAGAGCTCTACACAGGGCTGGATGTCACCACCCTATGATCACAACTTGAGCTCAAACCAAAAGTTTAGACATTTAACTGACTGCACCACCAAGATGCCCCTGTACTTGTTCTTTAATTAGTTATGTGGTAACATTTAGTTTCTAAAAGTAATCGTAGTCTTTTAGTGGTTTTTATAAGTATATGAAGAGGTAAAAGCGGTAACTTTTTTTTTTTTTTTTTTTAATTGAGAGAGCATAAGCAGGGTGATGAGGGAGAAGCAGACTCCCCGCTGAGCCAGGACCCCCCCCATGAGGCGGTCCCAGGACCCTGAGATCATGACCTGAGCCAAAGGCAGATGCTTAACTGACTATACCACCCAGGTGTCCCAAAAGTGTTAATTTCTTAGAACTAAAGTTATTCTACTCTAAGTCTTCATCCCCAAATTCCTCTAAATGTTCTTTGCCATAAAATTAAGCCCACAGAAAAAAAAATTTTTTTAAGTAGTTTCCACACCCAGTTGGAGGCCAGTACGGGGATGGAACTCACCACCCTAAGCTCAAGAACTGAGCTGAGATCAGCACACTTAAACAGCTGGGCCACCCAGGGGCCCACAAGTTATGATTCAGAATTAGTTACCCAATATCCCTCATTTTTCTTGCAAAAGCATTGTTTTATAATAGTTTATTTTAAAAGGAAACAAATATAATTTGTGACAAATATTGTCACCCATTAGCCATAATCAAAAGAAAAAGATGAAAATACTTTTTTTTTTAGGATTTTACTTTTTTCTTTGTAAGAAAGACACAAGCAAGGGAGCTGCAGAGGGAGAGGAAGAAGCAGATTCCCTGCTGAGCAGGAGCCTGAAGTGGGACTCAATCCCAGGCCATGACCTGAGTCAAGGCTGGCACTTTACTGACTGAGCTGCCCAAGCATCCTACATTATTTTATAAATTTGTAGTGCTTAATCATTACAATCTTGAATTTCAGGGGAGCTGAAATACTAGACTTTTTGAATTATTATTTTAATTTGTCATCTAATTAGCCATCACGGATTTCAAACAAATCAGTTAATGTCAAAATAGCATTAACCAAAACCAGTCACCATGAGACAAAAGTATTAAAAGTTTCAACCTACACTTGTTTATTACTCACTACCTATTTCAGTATCATGAGAGAATTTGATTTATTTTTTAAATTTTATTTGAATTCTAGTTAGTTAACATACAGTAATACTGGTTTCAGAAGTAGATTTCAGTGATTGATCATTTACAAAGAATACCTAGTGCACATTCTACTACCTGCGCTCCTAAATGCCCATCACCCAGTTACTTCCATCTACCCCTACACACCTCCCCCAGCAACCCTCAGGTGTTCTCTTGGTTTGTTTTTCTCTCCCTTTTTTCCCCCTCCTTTCCCACATGTTCATCTGTTTGTTTCTTAAATTCTACATAAGAGTGAGATTATAATGAACATTTAGTTTACATTACAAAATATCTGTTATGTGCCACACCAGTAATAGGCAACAGGACAGGTAAAGATAATATGGTTTACAATGGATATAAAAAGCAGTTGTAGTAAAGATAAGGTGGCAAAAATACCGACTGACTTCATTATCACCTAAAACTGAAGAATAAAGTAGAGTATATATTACAATACCATTGTTTCCAAGATAAACAAGATTTGGATTATGAAGTGTGTATACTGCAAAGTAAAAGCACAAAACAGGTGCCCGCCTGGCTCAATCAGAAGAGCATGCAGCTCTTGATCTTGGGGTTGGGAGTTCGAGGCCCAGGTTTTGGGTAAAGATTACCAAAATAAAAACATAACACAAAACCAAAAAATAGGTTTTTTATTTAGAATATAATGATGTTCCTAGTCAGTAAGGTAAATGGTGAAAAGGAGAATTTTTCTAGACACTTTCTATCTAGGTCCTTCTAAAAAAGAAAGAAGGCACATTTTGCCCACAATTTTAAATTGGCTTTTGAGAAAAACAAGAAGTAACTGGATGTATAAAATGTTATGCTGATACTTGGTTAGAACTGCAGTGCAAATCAGTCAAGTTTACTCTTGCCAGTAAAAATTGCTTTATGTGCCATATGTATATTCTAATGATTTGAATTCAAGTTCATTTTGTACTGTGAAATTTTGTCACTTCCATAGTCACTAGACTCTGCAGTCTTTAAAAAAAAAAAAAAAAAAAAAAAAAAAAAAAAAGATCTGCAGGGCTCCTGGGTGGCTCAGTCGGTTAAGCGTCCAGCTCTTAGTTTTGGCTAAGATTATGGTCTCAGGGTTATGGGATTAAACCTTCTGTGAGGGTCCATGCCCAGTGGGAAGTCTGTTTGAGGTTCTCTCTTTACCTCTCCCTCTGCCCCTCTGCCTCCTGCATATGTGCACTCACACTCTCCCTTCTTTCTCTAGAATAAATTAAATCTTTTTAAAAGAATGCTCTGACTCAGTAATTTGATCAAACTGAAATTATATTCAACTGAAGCAGTCTTGCAGACATATAGTTAATTTTAATCCTTAATTCAGTATTACTGATGCATTTAATTTATAGTTAGCAAAATAATCCGGGTTAATAATTTGAGTAAGACTTCAGACTTTTCAGTCAGACTTTAGCCATCTCTCCACCTTGCTGGCTTATGACAGTAGGCAAACTGAATTCTATACTTATTTTTTTAATCTTTTAAATGGGTTTATTCCTTAGGTAATTAACTCTAGGGTTAAATGGATTTGATGAGTACATCAAAACATGTATTAAATGGCACAGTGTTAGCTACAAAATACTACAAATATTTATATTTGATTCTTTTTTAGAATTCATAATGCACTTAAAGGAATCCCAGATGATCGAGATGGTTTGTTTGATACAGTTCAGCGCTCTAAGAATCACTATCAAAAAAGAGCATACCAGTGTATAAAATGTATGGTAGCACTCTTTAGCAATTGTGCTATTGCTTACCAGATATTGCAGGTGAGAGTTTTTTTCTCATATCATTTAATAATCTGTACCATAATTAAAAACTACTTTAAAAGAATTGTGAAAATTTGGGCTTAGAAATTAAGTTAGCATTGAAAATTATTCTAAATTTTTTCATTTTGAAGGGTAATGGAGATCTTAAAAGAAAGTGGACCTGGGCAGTGGAATGGCTTGGAGATGAACTTGAAAGAAGACCATATACTGGCAATCCTCAATATGCTTACAATAATTGGTCTCCTCCAGTGCAAAGCAATGAAACATCAAATGGCTATTTTTTGGAGAGATCACATAGTGCAAGGATGACTCTTGCAAAAGCTTGTGAACTCTGCCCAGAGGAGGTAAAAAAAAAAGCCACCAAAAGGGCAGCAGATAAAAACGGAAGAAAAAAAAAGTAATTTTTTATATATATAGGCCAGTGTTTATTAATTTCAAAAAATTGTGGGTTTGTTGGCTTTAATTTTTGTGTTGCTTGATTTTGTTTTTAAGGAGTCAAATGAACTTAGTAACTCCTTTGTTAGAGAAATTCCTGTGAAATTTTCTAAAAATTACATATCTGGAAAAATCTAATTTTTTTCTCTAATTGTTAGTTAATTTATTTGCTTTAAATGAAAAAAATAGTGAACAGTCAGCTGGTACATTTTTAAACTTTTTTCTCAAAAGGAAATTAAAACAAATTTAAAGTTGCTTTCATAATCAAATTACTAATCTCTTAATTTAAAATTAGGAGCCAGATGATCAAGATGCTCCAGATGAGCATGAGTCATCTCTACCAGAAGATACCCCATTGTATCTTCATTCATCTGGATCTCACTGTCAACAGGTAAATAAGACTTCAGTGGGTTATGATTTTTTGTTTTTGTTTTTATTCAGTAAGTTTTTGTACTTTACCAAAAAAAGAGAATTTAGTTATAATATGTTTTGTAAATTTTCAGCTCTGACTATGAAGTAATAAAGGGATTATTCATAATAGCTTTGCCAGGATGATCAGAGGAAGAGAGTGGTTAGAGGTGGGGTCATGTTGCAGCATGTTTCAGTCTACCCTTAGGGCATTTTTCCTGGCCAGTTAGGTAATACTCTTGTGCTATTACGGTTAATAAAAATATGTGATACTTCACATGAACATAAAATTAGTAACTGTTGAAGAAATGTTAAGACAAACATATCTTGGTTACGTTTGCCCCAATATTCCTTTGCAGTAAAAATGTTTTACAAAATCAGTTTGAGTGATTTCAGTAGATGATGAGTCATTGGGGAAAAATGATAACTGGTAAGAAATATACATGAACAGTTCAACTTTCATTCAAAAACAAGAATTTGGGGAAACGTTTCAGGAAAGATCGTTGTCCTAACTTTAAACCACAAACATGACTAACTGAGGTCTTTAAATTTAATATGCCTCAGAATCATGTAAAGGGCACTTGTTAAAAACAGGTTGCTACGTTCCAGCTCCACGATTTCTGACCATCAGAGGTGGAGTATAAGACTGTATTCTGACAACTTTCCAGGTGATACTGATGCTGCTGGTCTGTGGATCGCAGTGAGAGCACCAGTTCTATTAGCGGAATATTTGGTGATGAACACTTTTAAAATACTTCCCTTGTGAAAATAGAATCCAGTTTTATCATAAAGACACATTTTCTTGAAACAGTATTATATCATACTTAAAATTCCTTAGAATATTGGAACTGAATTATAGGTTAATTTATAACTACTACATTATTGTTTTTAGATAAATCCCTAGAACAGACATGTCTACTTTTACACAAACTTTATCCTATGATTTTTCACTTTAATTTTAATATATTAAAAGTTTGACATACTGCTCTCTTTCACCCTCTCAGAATAATCATGTGCATGGACAGCCATATACAGGGCCAGCAGCACAACACTTGAACAACCACCAAAAAACTGGCCAACACACACAAGAAAATTTTGAAAGCAATGAAGAAGTATCCTTATCTCAAATGAAGGATCAGTGAAATACCTATCATTAACTGCTTCCTTTAAGACCATGCACTCAGGCCTTACTGTCCAAACTTTTTCTGTGTCTGGCTGATATTCAAAACAAGAGAAACTGTTCAGCATGAAGTAGAGAGGCTATTCACTGTCTCATTTGCAGAAATTTGTTGTCAATATATATAAGCCACCTGCAGGGGAAAGTGTATAGTGTTTTGTATTAAATGGCTGATACAAATATGTAAATGGCAAAGATGTATATAGTATATTAATGTTTGACTGTTAATTCTTAACCAAGAGAATTTTTTTTTTTTTTTTGATGAAGAGTCACAGTTCAAAAAAATAATTTTCTTGTTCTGTTGCTGCATTCTGCATCCAGTATTGTCTGCTTCGTGGCAATTGGATCAAATCCTTTACCAAAAATAAAACCAAAAAAGGTAATATAAAACAGCCCATCCATAACAATCACACCATTGGTTTCTTGTTAATTCTTAGTTACTAGAGCCATGTAAGGCTGATTGGTAACCTTGAATTGTATGGATGGTGTGGAAAAACTGGTGTTGTAATATTGTGTCTGGATATTTTTCATTACCTTTTTATTCTGGTTAACCAGTTTAAAGCTATAATGATGCTGTAACATTTAGCATGGCGTCACACTAAGTTTGTGTAGCCAGTGAAGACAAAATCACCTGAATGATCGCAGTTTCCCCCAAAGTGACAGTTCTGTTACCTAGAAGTTTTTATTTCTTACACCTAGCGTACATATAAAACAAGAGGAAAAATGTGACAGAGAGGCAATTTTCAGTTACTCATATATTCTTTATATTTAAAGTTTGACAGTTCAGTCTCTTGATGGGAAAAGGAATGTGAAAGTATTGGTTATAGGAATTTTTTAAAAAACTTTAAAAAGAATATGCAAGCTTTTGCTACCCCAGAATGTGTGAAGCATAATAGACGACTGTATTTTGTGTGCTTGTTTTGTTTTACAATAGAGTTTATTAGGTGATACTTTTACAGAAGCCCACCGAAGTGGACATCATCAGAATCCTACAATATTTTGAAGTACCATTGCACCTAAATGTCTGGCTGGTTTTCTAGTCAGTCACAATTTTACTTGAAAGCAAGAATTGTCCCAGTTCCTTTTCCATTCCAAAACTCTTATGTTATGGTATTTAATTAAAAAACATAAACTTCTGGTTAGTTAATATAATTCTGAAGTACTGTTTTAGAATAAACATTTGTTTCAGGATTCTATAGCTCATGAGTTAATCCTGTGTTTAAAAAAGAATTCGTAACTTTTGAATGTGTGTAATATTTTGAAACCTGTCTAAAAACCAAATATCCTGCAAACAGATACAGCCTGTCCTATACTATTTAAATATTTTGCTGTTTTGTTTTATAAAAATTATTTTGCTGAACTCACAAATAGAATTTGATTTAAGAAGAATTTTGTCTTTTGTGGGGTTTTTTTTGTTCCTCTTTTGTTCTTAAACATAATTTGTATAACATATATTGGCATGACACTGAATCCAACATTTCAGACACTGCATCTTAGTGCTTAAAATTATTTACTTTTTGGGGAACCTGGGTGGCTCAGGTTAAGCATTTGCCTTCAGCTTAGGCCATGATCTCAGGGTCCTGGGATCAACCTGTTTCTGGTTCCCAGCTCAGGAAGGAATCTGCTTTTCCCTCTCCCTGCCTCCCTGCTCATGCTTTCTCTCTCAAATAAATAATTTTTTTTGATAATTTACTGTTTACCCTTTATGAATTTAGAAAAAAGAAAATCAAGTGGTGCTTTTAAAAATCCTAAATTAATCAGTCTTATACTTTTATCACATTTTTGTAGTCAGTTCTTACTATGTACAATAGTATATAGAGTCACCAGGAACAGTTAAGGAACATTGAGCCTTGATTCCTTAGGAAATACTGGGTTAGGATCCTGTAAGCATCTACTCACATTTTCATGTACCAATCAGTACCTAACTTTATTTGTGCTTCTGTTTAAAGCTCTTCATTTGTCAAATATTACTGATTAACATTGAACTCAGTGCCAAGTCCACCTTTTTTTTTTTAAGTCCCATTGCAGGGCTTAAACTCATGACTCAGAACAAGAGATCAAGATATGCACTGAAATCAAGAGTCGGATGCCTGAGTGAGGGCAGGTGCCCTACGCCCATAACTCATTCTTAAACAGTCCCTACCTATAATGTAATTTCTTTTGAAGGCATGGCACATAGACTACTTGTGTTTAAAAACACTGGGTATGAGCATGGTTTAAGCACTTTTCTTGGGGGCCATTTTTAAACAGTAAAATTACCACTAATACAAAAAAGAATAACGTGTAACACTCAGTAGATCCAAAGTCTATGAAAGCTGAAATACGAAGGCAAATTTTCAACCTTATTCAGTCTGAGAGCATTCATATCAGGCACCTAAAAATTTCTGCTGTTTTACACCTCTCAATGAATGGCCACACAAAAGTATGGATTTTGAGGTTATAAAGAAATTTTACTGGGGTGCCTGGGTGGCTCAGTCAGTTAAGGGTCCAGTTTACAATCTCACAGTTGTGGGATCAAGTGCTGCATTAGGCTCCACACTTGGTAGGAATTCTCAATCCCTCTCTCTCTCTGCCCCTCCTACTGCTTGCATGCACACTCTCTCTAAAATAACTCTTGATAAAAAACAAAAAAGTTTGGGGCGCCTGGGTGCATCAGTAGGTTAATGCCTCTGCCTTCGGCTCAGGTCATGGTCTCAGGGTCCTGGGATGGAGCCCCGCATCACGCTCTCTGCTCAGCGGGGAGCCTGCTTTCCCCTCCCTTTTTGCCTGTTTCTCTGCCTACTTGTGATCTCTATATGTCAAATAAATAATGTCTTTTAAAAAAAGTTTTACTGAACAGCCAAATTCATAAATTAAAAATGTACATTTATATAAATTAAAAAATTGAGTTAGATGGTTTTTTTATTGGATTAGTAAATTTTTTTCACAAAAGTCTTATTTTTAACTGAACTAAGAAACAGACTTGTGATTGAAAAGGAAAGTACTTATTTTCACTTTGTATATTCATTACTGTATATAATTTCAGGTTTTCTGTAACACTGGGAAATTTAAAAGACATATTTTTAGCTTTTTTTTTTTTTTTAAGATTTTATTTCTTTATGTGACAGCACACAAGCAGGAGGAGCAGCAGAGGGAGAAGGAGAAGCAGGCTTTCTGCGGAGCAAGCAATCCGATGTGGGGCTCGATCCCAGGACCCTGGGATCATAACCTGAGCCAAAGGCAGATGCTTAACCCACTGAGCCACTCAGGGGCCCCTGTTTCTAGCTTATTATATTTATATTATATAATTATATCATATTACATCTGCATTTGTTGAGAAAAATGTTCTATAGCATTTGAGATTCAAATTGGTGGGGGTTTTTACATTACTCCACAATAATAAGCTCTAAGTAGGCTATAGTATTTGAATCATCGTCTATTACTTGAACCATTATTATTATCAAAACACCTGCTGGAAAATGATTTTTGTATTTATTGTAGCTTATGAAAAGTTTAATGACTTCCTTATTTTGTTTTTCTTGCTAGGTTTCCACTGAAAGAAAGGTCTGAATCTGGGTTACTTTGAATTTATACTAGATAAAGCCATGGTTATTCTCTTAATTTGAGGAACATCTCCATGAGAGAAATTTAGTGAAATTTAATTGGGTTTCTTTTTGTTTTGTTTAAAGGTGTATTTCTTTTTTTTTTTTTTTTTTTTTTTCTAAGATTTTTATTTACTTACTTGACAGAGATCACAAGTAGGCAGAGAGAGAGGAGGAAGCAGGCTCCCCACTGAGCAGAGAGCCCAATGCGGGGCTCGATCCTAGGACCCTGAGATCATGACCTGAGCTGAAGGCAGAGGCTTAACCCACTGAGCCACCCAGGTGCCTGTAAAGGTGTATTTCTTTGTTTAAGAGAGAAAGAGCGCCTGAGTGGGGCAGAGAGAGAAAGAGCGCCTGAGTGGGACGGAGAGAGCGAGCCCTGTAGCTGATTTAGCCTCATACAGATCCTGACACAAGGCTCAATCCCAGAACCCTGAGATTGTGAACTGAGTGAAACTAAGAGTTGGATGCCTAACCTACTGAGCGACTCAGGTGCCCAAGTTTTCTTAAAGTTTTATTGTAAGGATTTTCCCTACTTCTGTGTGCTCAGGAGTTACTTGTACTTTATTTTGATAGTTTAGTTGAAAGACTTACAGAACTCAGTCAAAGCTCTTAAAACTTCTCATGGCTCATGGTTAGTTTATTATAGTGAAACGATATAGAATAAAGTCAGGGAGGGTTTCAGAGGAAAGAGGTACATGCGGCAGGATTGGTGGAAGTTAAAATTTCAAGATTCCAATTGTTTTCTCCCACTAAAATCATGTACAGTGCTGACTTCTATCAATAATCATGTATGACAATATGCATAGAGTATTAACAATCAGGAAAGCTCACACAGGCTTGATGCCAGAGTTTTTATTGGCTTAGTCTTGTGGACATGCTTGATTACTTGACACCACATTGTTATACTGCACTGTCTGCTGAAACTGAAGATCAGCCAGTAAAGAAAAGACAGTGTTATGGGGCAGGATACTCTGATCTTAGAGATTAACTTTTCATTGGATGAGGTAAACACTCACCTACACAGCCACATCAAAATGATTATATTTGACTTAGCATCTACATTTAGTGGTACATTTTAATGAAAGAACAACAGAACTTAACAGTATGGATAAGCCTAACATTTAGAGAAATCAGTACAAGTAGGGACAGATATAAAGATAAGATATCATGGGGGCACCTGGGTGGCTCAGTGGGTTAAGCCTCTGCCTTCGGCTCTGGTCAGGATCTCAGGGGCCTGGGATCGAGTCCCGCATCAGGCTCTCTGTGCTCATTGGGGAGCCTGCTTCTTCCTCTCTGCCTGCCTCTCTGCCTGCTTGTGATCTCTCTATAAAATTTAAAAAAAAAAAAAGATATCCTATAAACCTTACATGCATTTTCATATTTTTGTATTAATTTGATTGCTTATTTCTTTGTATACTCCTAATTATATCTTACGATGAACTTATGTAGAACTATTTACCATGAAAGTTGGGTGATGAATACTTAAATCTAGTTCTCCCTCAGCCAATCATTTCCTGTGCATATTATTTCCTAAGGAGGCTTTTATTCAGTCTGCCATTTGTACATTTGATTAATAACATTCTCAGGCGCCTGGGTGGCTCAGTGGGTTAACACCTCTGCCTTCAGCTCAGGCCCAGGGTCCTGGGATCCAGCCCCGCATCGGGCTCTGCTTAGCGGGGAGCCTGCTGCTTCCTCTCTCTCTGCCTGCCTCTCTGCCTACTTGTGGTCTCTGTCTGTCAAATAAATAAATAAATAAATCTTTAAAAAAATAATAATAATTAACATTCTCATCTTACCAGCAATGCCAGGAGCACAATATAGTCAAGGTCCAATTAGGAATGTCTTCTGGTTCATTTTATAGAGCATGTGATTCTTAAAGCTGAGGTTATGAGTTTAAGCCCATTTTGGGTGCAGAGATTACTTAAAATCTTTCCTTAAAAATACAATTCTTGGGATACCTGGATGGTTCATTAGGTTAACCGTCTGCCTTCAGCTCAGGTCATGGGACCCTGGGGTCAATCCCTACATTGGGCTCCCTGTTCAGCACAGAGCCTGCTTCTCCCTCTTCCTCTGCCCCTGCTTGTGTTCCCTCTTCACTTTCTCTCTCTCTCTCTCTCTGTCAAATAAATGACATTTTTAAAATATAAACATGAAAATACAATTCTGGGATGTCTGTGTGGCGCAGTCACTGGTTAGGCATCTGCCTTCCAATCAGGTAGTCACATTTGCTGTGCCTTTCCAACAGAACCTGTCTTGCACAAGTGTCAGTATTATTAGGGTTAGGCATTGTTACAAAGCACAAGTTGGGGATGCTGAGTGGCTCAGTCAGTTAAGCATCTGCCTTCAGCTCAAGTCCTGAGCCCAGGTCCAGCTCCCTGCTCAGCCAGAGGCCTGCTTTTCATTCTCCTGCTCCTCCACCCTGCTCATGTCTCTCTCTCTCTCTCTCTGCCAAATAAAGTCTTTAAAAAATAAAGAATAAATTTTAAAAAACCACAGGTTGGGGCACCTGTTGGCTCAGTGGGTTAAGCCTCTGCCTTCAGCTCAGGTCATGATCTCAGGGTCCTGGGATTGAGGGCTCATCAGACTCTCTGCTCAGCAGGGAGCCTGTTCCCCGCTGCCCGCCTGCCTCTCTGCCTACTTGTGATCTCTCTCCCTCTCTGTCAAAATAAATAAATAAAATATTAAAAAAAAAACAAAAACAAGATTGACCACAATTTGAGTTATCTCTATGTCCCGAGGCATTTGCAGACAAAGCCTTAGCCCTGTTTTCAGGCTTGTATTTAAACTGGTTTCTGTTGTGTGCTCTTAAATAGCTGTTAAATCTCCCGTAATCTTTCCAGCTGATGACCTTTATTCAGTGATTCCTATTTAGTGTGTCCAATCATGATTGGCCTAGAGGTAAACTTAAAAGTTTACTGTTTTACAATACTCAGGTAAAATGTGTTCCCCATTCTGATTTTCTTCCAAACTCATCTTAATTCCATCAGTTGTTGCATCCCCACTCTCCCAACATTAGCCCGCATTAGATTGTGGAATCTAATCACAGTGGACTCTGTGTCAAGGAATTCAAAAAAGATTTGTACTGGGTCCTTTAATTTTGAGTAACCACCTGGAGGTCTCATTAGTTCAACCAACTTCCAATGGCGCTACACCTTATCACTATATGCTTTATTTAACTCATTTTTTAAAAGATTTTATTTTATAGACACAGAGAGGGGACAGAACCACAGGGACTGGGAGAAGCAGAAGCAGACTTTCTGCCAAGCAGGGAACCTGATGCGGACTCCATCACACGACCCTGGGATCATGACCTGAGCTGAAGACAGGCTTAATGACTGAACCACCCAGCTGCCGCACCTAGCTCATTTCTTAATAATAATTTACAATTATCGGGGCGCCTGGGTGGCTCAGTGCGTTAAAGCCTCTGCCTTTGGCTCAGGTCATGATCTCAGGGTCCTGGGATCGAGCCCCGCATTGGGCTCTGCTTAGCGGGGAGCCTGCTGCTTCCTCCCTCTCTGCCTGCCTCTCTGCCTACTTGTGATCTCTGTCAAATAAATAAATGAAATCTTTTTTTAAAAAAAAAAAATAATTTACAATCCATACTGTTAGAATGACCTGGACCCTTTTCTAGTGAATTACCATTTTTCTTAGCATGTGTAAGTCCCCTAAAAGAAAGCTGAGGCAACTACTACAATGTAGCTTCTTGGATTGCTTGTGAATTTTGCAACACTAAAGAGTACCTAGGCAAAAGGAGACACTCACAGGCACACCTCATTAGAGCATTTTCCATGACCCGGGTAAAGGAATATTTTGCAGATCAAAGTCCAGATCCCCATGAAGCCAGTTTACCACATCTTGTACACACCATATTATCCCCACTATCCAGGGAGTTTGACTTGGTTTTTTAGGACAAAGACAATTTGCCTCTGGGGATAAACAGTTTTACTGTGC
This sequence comes from Meles meles, assembly GCF_922984935.1. NCBI lineage: Eukaryota > Metazoa > Chordata > Mammalia > Carnivora > Mustelidae > Meles > Meles meles. The sequence continues at coordinate 12,792,652 of NC_060088.1, forward strand.
GTTTTATCCAACCCAAGTTACCCGTCCCTTTGAAAATAACCTATGGTAAAAAAAAAAAAGTAAGGCCAATACAAGTTTTGCTTTTTGCATGCAGTAAAAGGAACATCCAACTAAAGAGCAAGTCAGGATGTCCTAGGTTGAGCAATGAAAAATGTGCCTATTGTAGACAGGAAGGGCATTGGGTGCCCGGCTGGCTCAATCAGTTAAGTGTCTCACTCTTTGTTTCAGATCAGATCATGATCTCAGGGTTGTGAGATTGAGCCCCGTGTGCAGCTCTGCACTGAGTGTAGATCGGCTTGATATTCTCTTCCTCTCCCTCTGCCCCTTCCCAAAGAGGAGGAGGAAATGAAAAAAGGAAGAGGAAAAAAAAAAAAAAAAGGAAGAGGAGGAGGGCATTGGAAGTGAGATTGCCCTAAATTTTCTAGAGGAAAGGAAGGCTACATTGAAAGGTCTGGGAAAAACATGGCCATTTGAGGGGAAGCATGAGGAGAATTGTGAACAAAGGGACCCAGGGCTTCCAGCCACATTAATGGCCTTTGATGAAAATAGCCTCACAAGAAACCCAGGTATAATTAACAATGGGGGCCCATATGGTAAGACTACGTGGATTCTGCACAAACCTATTCAATCTTAAATAGTAAACTGGCTTCATTAAGCTTTTCTGTGTCCATGGTTGAGACATAGTTTACAAATTACTATTTCCTCTTGTGCAACAGTTTGTGTGCAATTTAAGTACTTAAAAATTTTTTTCACCTGAAAACACCAGTTGCAATTACGGGATCAACCTGAAAATGCCATAAGGCTTCAGCTGCTGCTACTAAACAGAGAAGATAAGAAGAGGCCTGAGACCACCCGAGATCTACAAATAAGTGTATACCACTGTTTGGGCAGGTCAGATTCCCTGGGTGAGTTAAGTAAGCCACTCTGATAATAGTAGAGTTAAAAGGAACAAAATTTCCTCGTATTAAAGAGTATGCTTTAAAGGAAAAAGCAGTGGGGCACCTGGCTGGCTCAATCAGCTGAACATGTGGCTCCTGATCTCAGGGTCATGAGTTCAAGCCCCATGTTGGGCATAAGAGTACTTAAAAATACATAAATAGGTAGGTAGGTAGACATGGCCAGCCTTGGTTATGAACATTCTCTAGAATATACCATCACTGTACTTAATCATCTGGTGTGGTATGGATATAAGATTTCCTCTTAGGAAGGCCAAATTCCTAAACAGCAACTCTCCTCTCTGGGTTTCCAGTTAAATCAGAGGACAGAAGTTTAATGATTACTAGAAAGTACGTTGTTAGGGATTTGGATATTCCAAGGAATTGGAGAAAGGTACAAGGGATTTGGTGTAATGCCAGCTTTTGCAGAATCTGGATATGGACTTCAGCCTTGTGGCTAAGCCTCTTTATGAAGCCATAAAAAGAGGCCCAACTCAGAGTCCCTAGCATGGTCAGGGGATTGTTAAGGCCGTTGAGACAATAAAATGGTTCCAATAAAATGTCTCCTATATTACAAGTTACTCCCTGATCTGAGAATTTTAAACCATATATTCGTGAAAGTCAGGGACTGGCCTTGGAAGTACTAATACAAATGCTGGGAAAAGTATCATATCATTCTGTTTATCTAAATAGCAGTTTTGCAAAAGGGTAGCCCATGCTTATGTGTGGTGGCTACCACCTGTGATTTACTACAGGAAGCAGAAAAAGTCATGTTAGAGCCCAGTGTGTGGCTCTATAACATATATATATGTGTCTAACGAGTGTTGGTATTATTAGAATAAAACAAGATCTATTAATTGAGTGCAGGCTGAATGGGAAAATACCAAATGTCACTTTAAAGACTGTGAGCTCTTCAGTACGTGGGTGGGTCATTTAGTTGGGCATCTGCCTTCAGCTCAGGCCATGAACCCGGAGTCCTGGAATGAAGCCTGACATTGGGCTCCTTGCTCAGTGGGGAATCTGCTTCTCCCTTTGCCCTTCACCCTGTTCATAATCTCTCTCACTCTTTCATGTGAATAAATAAACTCTTTAGAATCTAAATAAAAATAAATAAAAAATAAAGACTATGAGGTCTTTAAATTCACCCACTCTGCTGCCTTCTCTTTCAAATCTGTCTCACTCCCATAATTGTTTGGAAGTTCTTGAAATTGTGTACTCTAGCAGACTCAATTTATCTGACCAACCATTGGTTCAATGATAGTGGGTTTGTTTTTTGTTTTTTTTTTTTTTAAGATTTATTTAGGGACATCTGGGTGGCCCAATCATCTATCTTACATCTTCGACTTAGGTCATGAACTCAAGAATCCGAGGATCGAGCTCCACATCATGCTCCCTGCTCAGTGGGAAATCTGCGGCTCCCCTTGCTTGTGCTCCTTCATCCTCTCTGTCTGACAAATAAGTCTTTAAAAGTAAATAAATATTTTTAAAATTTATTTTACAGAAAGAGACAGGGAAAGGGAGAAAGAATCTCAAGAAGACTCCACAGTTGAGTTCTCAGCCTGACATGCAGCTCAATCCCACACTAAGCCAAAGTCAGATGCTGAACTAAGCTAAGCAGGCGCCCCTGATAGTAGGTTTCTTGATCACAGACAGTGCCCAGCAGATACGTGATGGTGAATGGCCAATGAGTTGTGGAAGCAAGAGCACTTCACATCCTCCAATCTCCCACCCCACTCCCTGGGCACATCATCACAAAAGGCCAAATTAATAGCCCTCACTGAAGCTTTGCAACTTTCCCATGGGAAGAAAGTTAGTATGTATATAGATTCTACATATGCCTTCAAGGTGTAGCATTCATCACAGAGTGATCTGGAAAGAATAGGTTTGCTGACAGTAGAAGAGAATATTAAGTATTGCCCAGAGATAATTGGCCACTATACAAGCTGTACCTGAGTCAAAGTGCACTAGCATGCACTGTCTGAGACATCAAAAATTAGATTCCTATGCAATGGCTCAAGGTCATCAAGCAGCAAGATAGAATAGCCAAATGCACAGTAGCCAGTCAATTCAAAGCAATCTTAACTACCTCAGTTGGATTTAACCCAATTCACTCTTGTGTACTGGGATGAGGACAAGATGAGGACAAAAGGAATACCTGGGTGGCTCAGTGGGTTAAAGCTTCTGCCTTTGGCTCAGGTTGTGATCTCAGGGTCCTGGGATCAAGCCCCAAATAGGGCTCTCTGCTCAGCGGGGAGCCTGCTTCCCCCTCTCCCTGGGCCTACCGCTCTGCCTACTTGTGACCTCTCTCTGTCAAATATATAAATAAAGTCTTAAAAAAAAAAAAAAAAAGATGAGGAACAGAGAAGGGCAAAGGAATGGGAACCCTGTTCATCAATGTAAATCAATTTTCATAGTCTTGCGTTATTGCCTGAAGCATTGGTATGAGCTTTGGTGATTCCCTAATGGACTTTTTGAGACCATATCTTAGGGGACTGGAATTATAACTATGCAGAGAATTGTTCAGACTTGTCCTGTTTGCACAAAAAATAAAAGGTAATAAGAGGAATTTGCTAATGGGAGTACAACATATAAGAAAATGCCCTTGTGACGACTGGTAAACTGATTTTACCCAACTGCCACAAACCATTGGAAATTCTAAATAGTTACTAGTTTTTGTAGACACCTTCTTGGGCTGGGTGGAGACTTACCCACACTAACCAAGAAGGCAGCTGAAGTTGCCATGGCCCTCCTTAAGGAGCATGATAAAATAGAGTCTCTACTTTTATTCAAAGTGATACTGGACTCTTTCATTACAGTAGTGACTCAACAAGTAAGTAAGGTCTGGCCATTAAATGGAAATTATAGGGCGCCTGGGTGGCTCAGTGGGTTAAAGCCTCTGCCTTCGGCTCAGGTCATGATCCCAGGGTCCTGGGATCAAGCCCCACATTGGGCTCTCTGCTCAGCAGGGAGCCTGCTTCCTCCTCTCTCTCTGCCTGCCTCTCTGCCTAGTTGTCATTTCTCTCTGTCAAATAAAATATTAAAAAAAAAATTTTTAATGGAAATTATATGCATCATGGAAGTCCCACTTTTTGGGAAAAACCAAAAAGGAATCCTATTGGGGGGAAGGGGGGAGTTGGCGGGGGTTAAGATTTTATTTATTTTCCAGAGGGAGAGAGCGCACAATCACAGGGAGCGGCAGGCAGAGGGAAAAGCAGACTCCCTGCTGAGGACTATATCTTAAGACCCTAAGATCATGAACTGAGGCCAAGGCAGATGCTTACTGACTGAGTCACCCAGGATTCCCAGAATCCTTTCTTTTCTTTTTTAAGATTTTATTTATTTGACAGAGAGAAATGACAACCAGGCAGAGAGGCAGGCAGAGAGAGAGGAGGAAGCAGGCTCCCTGCTGAGCAGAGAGCCCAATGCAGGGCTCGATCCCAGGACTCTGGGATCATGACCTGAGCCAAAGGGAGAGGCTTTAACCCACTGAGCCACCCAGGCACCCCTAATCCTTTCTTCTTCTTTTTTTTTTTTAAGATTTATTTTATTTATTTTAGAGTGAGAGTGCAGGGAGGAGGGGCAGAAGGAGAGAGGGAGAAAAACTTTAGCAGACTCCACACTGAGCTCTCAGCCTGATGTGGGCCTGATGCCATGACCCCACGATTTGACCCAAGCTGAAACCAAGAGTTGGACACTCAACTGAGTGCAGTGAGGTACTCCTGCATCCTACTTTAATATGAACCATTGTGGGGTCTTTGGGTGGCTCAGTCGTTAAATGTTACATGTCTGCCTTCAGCTCAGGTCATAATCCAGGGTCCTGGGATCAAGTCCCACATTGGGCTCCCTGCTCAGCAGGAAGCCTGCTACTCCCTCTACCACTACCCCTGCAAAAAATAAATAAATAAATAAAATCTTTAAAAAAAAAAAAAAAAACACACACAAAACTTCAAGAATGGGGTGGCAGTCCGTGAACTCCATTTTCCTTTTTCTAGTCCAAATATTATGAATAGAACAGTTATGATGACTTTCTCTGTTTGAATCTTAAAATTATACTTAAGTAAACTTATTACTCAAATTAAGGATTATAGTCACAAACCATTTAGCTAAACAAAAAAAGTGCAACCTAGCATACAGAAGAGGATGCAAACTGAAGGCTTACTGACAAAATTAAACTGACACATGGATTAAAAGATTTCTGATTTTTAAATTTTGAATATTCAAAAATTTAATATGAATGTAAAGCATTAATAACTGAAAAAATACAAATATTAATGCAGTCAGTAACCTAGTTTAAAAGTAAAGTATTACCATAGAAATCAAAAAGTAAAAATAGTCTCAGCTTTCAGTCAACATGCAATTCAGCAGAAATAGAGTTGTACACTATTTTTTTTTAAGATTTTATTTATTTATTTCACAGAGAGAGATCACAAGCCGGCAGAGAGCCCGATGCGGGGCTCAATCCCAGGACCCTGAGATCATGACTGGAGCCAAGGCAGAGGCTTAACCCACTGAGCCACCCAGGAGCCCTTAGAGTCAAACACCATTACATGTAATAAAGAAAGAAGCCAGATATTAGCCTGTGCAATAAAAAAGTGAGAGAGGAAGACAAATTGCCCTAAAATTTGAAGCAAATGTCAAATACCGAAGAAAAAACTAAGATCAGTTTATCTGACAAAGAAGCTGCTAGAACCATGAATTTGTGAGATCACTTAAATAGTAATTTTGCTGAATTGCTAGAGGCTGAATGTGGACTATCTTAAAAGTCAGAAGCAAGTCAGAACCACAGTGGTAGGGGAAGTTTTCTAAGTTAGGAGTGAGGAAAAAACACCTATTTTTGGCAGAGGTGTGGGAAAATAACCATTATAAAATCATCTCTTACATACTCCATCACAAAAACCTACTCTCCAAAGAAAAGACTATCAGGACCTTATCTCATACATGGAATACAATTACGCAAATTTACCCTCTTCAAGCTGTCCTGTCACACCTAAGAGAGAGGGGAAAAAAGCAGAAAGAAAAGTTAACAACAGTGAAAGTCAACGCCCAGGAACACAGGCACACAAAGATCAATTTAATCATAACACATGAGAGTGCTTTAGCTCCTAAATCCTTACCACTCCATTAAACATGGGTACAGTTAATAACACTGAATTAGAGGGGTGCCTGGGTGGCTCAGTGGCTTAAGCTTCTGCCTTCGGCTCAGGTCATGGTCTCAGGGTCCTGGGATTGAGTCCCGCATTGGGCTCTGTGCTCAGCGGGGAGACTTCTTCACCCTTTCTCTCTGCCTGCCTCTCTGCCTACTTGTGATCTCTCTCTCCCTCCCTCTCTCTCTGTCTACTTGTGTTCTCTGTCCGTCAAATAAATAAAATCTTTTTTAAAAAAAAAGTTTTTTTAAGCAATCTCTATATCCAATGTGGGGATTGACCTCATGATCGGGAGTTACATGTTCTACCAACTGCATCAGTCAGGTACACTTAAGGAAGAACTTCAACAAATTAATGACACTAAACCACCAAATCTCAAAAAACAGCAGACAAGTAAATACATGTCAGCACATCCATATTCAAACTGCAGGAAGCCAAAGACAAAATATCTTGAAAGATGCCAGAGGAAAAAAAACCTTATATTAGGAGAGAAATAAGGATAATAATACATCAGACTTAATTGTCATAAATTATGAAAGTAAAAGAGAAGAACTCCTGGGTGGTACAGTCAGTTGGGCAGCCATCCAACTCTCAGATGGTTTTTTTTGTTTGTTTGTTTGTTTTGTTTTTTAAAGATGTTATTTATTTATTTGACAGAGAGATCACAAGTAGACAGAGAGGCAGGCAGAGATAAAGAGGAGGAAGCAGGCTCCCTGCCGAGCAGAGAGCCTGGTGCAGGACTCAATCCAAGGGCCCTGAGATCATGGCTTAACCCACTGAGCCACCCAGGCACCCCCAACTCTCAGTTTTGACTGAAGTTGTGGTCTCAGGGATCAGGCCCCTGCTTGGGCTCCTTACTCAGTGGGGAGTCTGCTTTAGAATTCTTTCTCCCTCTGGCCCTCTGCCCTCTCAGACACATGTACTCTTTCTCTCTAAAAAGTGACTGTTATTTATTTGAGAGAGAGCAAGACAATACAAGCAAAGGAAGAGACCGAAGGAGAAGGAAAAGCAGACTTCCTGCTGAGTAGGGAGTGCAAGATCCAGGACTGGATCCCAGGACTCTGGGATCATGACCTGAACTACAGGCAGAAACCGAATGAGACATCCAGGTGCCCCTAATGTTTTGTTTTTCAAGGAAACTTTTTTTTGTCTCTCTCTTTTTTTTTTCCCTATGGCTTTCAGCAATTTTGTAAAGAATACCTTTATAAACAAAGATGAAATACTTATCTGTTCCCCCCACCCCCGGAATTCACAAATTCTTAAGGAATCTTCTCATGACAATATAACTATTTGTTTAAATTCAGAAGAACTTGTTACCCTGGGCACTTGGATAGCTCAGTTAGTTAAGCATCTGCCTTCAGCTCAGGTCATGATGCCAGGGTCCTGGTATGAAGCCCTATGTCAGGCTCCCTGCTCCACAGGAAGCCTGCTTATTCCTCTGTCTCTTCCTCACTCTCTTCCTCTCATGAATAAATAAAGTGAGCTGTGCTCACTTCAGCAGGACATATACTAAAAAGAGATTAGTATCGCCCTTGTACAAGCGTGACATAATTCATGTAACTTGATCTCAGGGTTCAAGCCACATGTTGGGTGTAGAGATTAAAATATTAAAAATAAAATAGTAAAATAAAAAAGAGCATTTATTTATTTATCTACTTATATATTTACTTATTTAGAGACAGGGAAAGAGAACACATGAGCATGAGCAGGAAGAGCAACAGACAGGGAGGTAGAGGAAGGAGAAAGAATCTGGAGCACAGTAGCATTGAGCACAAGCCAGACCCTTAGATCATGACCTGAACCCAAACAGTCAGTTGCTTAACTGACTAAAGCCATCCAGTTGTCTCAAAAAAAAAAATTTTTTTTTTTTTAAATGTGGGTAATTGAGGTGGCTCAGTCAGTTAAACATCTAGCTTTGGCTCATGTCATGATCCCAGGGTCCTTTGATTGAACTCCATTTTGGGCTCTCTGCTCAACAGGGAGTCTGCTTCTCCCTCTGCCACTCCCCCTGCTATAGTCTCTCTCCAGCAAATAAATCCATAAAATCGTTAAAAAAATAAAATGTGTGTAATTATAGAGGGAAAAATTATGTAGATAATCTTTGTAGATAATATATTCTAGGGTTGTTAACTGTTTCTGAGGATTTCTTTTATATAAAAAATGGACTAGGCCCCAAATTCTTGGAAGTTCCCCAAAACATCTGACTACAACTCTCTAAGCTAGCATTTCCAATTTTATCTGACCCTTCTGATTTAGAATTACTTAAACCAAAGTTTGAGTCTCCTTGGAATGGATGATACCAAGTCCCCTTCACTATTTAAATGGAAACTAGGTTTCAGAGACCTGAACCTTGGGTACGTATCTCTCAGGTGAAGAAGGCTCTACTTGACATTTGGTGTTCTGCACACACTGGACATCTCCAAATCAAACTGACAAGGAAGATAAATAGCTGACTTCAATGTAGATTGCCTCCTTCCACAACATCAGATCAAGACTTCTAATTTTAACTAAACATTAAACACCTGCTTCTTTCTTTCCTGTAGTCTGGCATTGGCTTGGATTTTTCAGGCTGTCATCTCTATCATCTAGGGCATTGCTGGGGGTTATGGGAGGAAATGTACACTCAGACTAATGGGTTTGTCATCAAAAGGTGCTTTATCCATTAACAGTGCCAGTTAGCAGGAGTGATTCGTGCTAGGACAGGATTTATCTTGTCTGTGGTTGTTGTTATTTTTCTTGATTCTATGAATGAATGCTGAGTGGCTGGCACATAGTCACTGAGGATTATCTAACTATGCCCATAACTCTTCACAAACAGGCTAAGAATCCTCATTGTTTGAGTTCTCTGAATTTACAGCATCAAATTAGAAAGGACCTTTCAGGAGGCTTTCAGGACTCGGGATTTCATTCCTTTGGGCGGGTCCTTAGTTCCCTGGCTAGGGATCGATAACTCCTAACTTTTGAGAATGTGCAAAATCTGTAGCTGAAGCAATAGCTACTCAACAAAAATTCTTAAACTCATTTTAATCTAAATTACAGAATGGAGGTATCTGTGCTATTAACCAACCTGTTGGTACCTGGATTAACACTTCTTTGCTTAAAAAGATCCTTCCCAGAGTGCCTGGGTGGTTGAAGTGGTTAAACATCTGCCTTCAGCTTAGGTCATGAAATCAGGGTCCTGGGATCAAGTCCCACATTGGGCTCTCTGCTCAGTGGGAAGCCTCCTTCTCTCTCTTCCTCTGTTCCTGCTTGTGTTCCCTCTCTCTCTGAAATAAGTAAAATAACATTTTAAAAACAGAAGAAAATGGGGCATCTGGGTTGCTAAGTCCTTAAGCATCTGCCTTTGGCTCAGGTTATGATCCCAGGGTCCTGGGATTGAGTCCCACATCGAGCTCCCTTCTTGGCAGGAAGCCTGCTTCTCCCTCCACTACCCCTCCTGTGTTCCCTCTCTTGTTGTCTTTCTGTGAAATCACTAAATAAAAATCTAAAAAATAAGAAAAGAAAACCAGCTAAGCGTGGTGCTAATACCTTAAATGTTGATCCCATCTGAGTTAAGCTGACATGCTAATCAAAAGGGGGAAATTTTTTTTAGAAAAAACCCCAACAGACTCAATAGGAGTCATTTGTGCTAACCTCCTATTCAGTAAAACAATACTTAATATCTACCCTAATTACAAGTTTCAGCCTCTTCCAGCAGTGACCTTAAACTAGTCAATCAGGAATGTCCTGATGGGTACAATTGATGAAATCTGCATGAAAATCTCCTGCCTTGCCCAAAGGAAGTTTACTTTTCCTGAAATAATCCACTCAGTTTTTCCGCTCACTTCAGCATATAAAAGGCATTTACTTTGTATAGTTCCTGACAGTTTCTTTATATTTGTTAGACAATATGCACCTGACTCATGAATCACTCAGTGAAGCCAATTAGATCTATAAACTTACTCAGTTTTTTAAAAACCTGTTTTAGGTACTCCATTGCCACTACCTGCACTCTAACACTATCCAAAGTAAAATAAGGCCTAGAGACAGGATAGTCATTATGTCCTATTATTGTAAAGCACATACAGCTAAAAGAGCAATGGTAGCCTCTGAATCTTAGACTCACATTTGCTTTGGTGTACATGAAGAGGATATGATGGGTGGGAGATGAGGCTACGCAGGGAGAGACATGTAGAGGGCTGTATACTAGGCTCACCCAGGGGGGCTCCTTACCAGGCACAAAGAAATACCAGATGTAGAGAAATGTTATCAGTGAGATATTAATCAGAGTGAAAGGAAGAAACCTAATCCACCTTACTTGTTCTTCATTTTTTTAAAACATTTTATTTTGTCAGAACACAAGCGGGGGAGCAGCAGGCAGAGGGAGAGGGGGAGGCAGTCTCCCCGCTGAGCAGGGAACCCAAAGAAGAGTGGATGCCAAGACCCTGGCATCATGACCTGAGCCAAAGGCAGATGATTAACTGACTGAGCCACCTAGAAGTCGAGTCCCAAAGACCTAGTTTGTTCTAAATATAGACAGAATAGTCTCATGATATTTACAAATCCACCTTGTTTGTCTTAAATGAGATCTTTAAGAAGGTCTTCCTCACTTTTCTATAAAACACTGACTATAAAACCCCTCTCACTCTAGAGAGTTCCTTTTCTTTCCTTTCTCTTCTTACCTTCACTTAATTAGCTTTATTTTAGTTCCACCTGTCTGTGAAATTCATTCTTTGACTCCCAAAGAATGCTGCATCAATGAGAACAAGAATACACCTCACTAATGCTCTGTAATTTGAGTTCACCAGTGTCAGAGTTGGAAAAGACCCTAAAGACCACCAATGTTTGTTTCTTTAGAGAGCATTTTGCAAATTAGTGTAAGCAATTTGATTATCACAGTGACTGGCAAGGGCCACTAGCATTTTAGTAGTTACATGTTCTACAATGCAGTGGAAAGTTCTTCACAAAAGATATTGCCATACTTGAAAATACCATTTGTCAGACTGTGCTTTCCATGCAAACACATTTCCTACTAGACTCCACATAGTAGAATTTTTTCATACATGAAACTATTATTCAAGGTAAATTTGTATTGTTAAATTTGCATTTTTGTATTTTATTGTTTGTACTAGAAAAAATTACCAAAACTACGGTTTATCTCCCTGAGTTGTGACCACATTCTATCAATGGCTAAATGTGGACATGCTTGACCATTACTGGTGTCCTAGTACAGGGCATTTCATATTCTAAAGTATTTTATCAAGTACAATTTTCCTTTTCTTTATATTACAATTAGGTCATTTTTTAAAGAAGATTTTATTTGACAGACCACAAGTAAGCAGAGAAGCAGGCACAGAAGGGGCTGGGGGAATCAGGCCCCCTGAGCAGAGAGCCCCATACCTGGATGGACACCCCCCTCCCAGACCATGACCTGAGCCAAAGGCAGAGGCTTAACCCACTGAGCCACCCAGGCGCCCCACAATTAGGTTGTTTTGGAGTGAAAACAGTACATGAATGGGTTTGACTTATACTATGGATGAGATAATTTTAGAATGGTATAGTGTCATTATCAAATATTTGCTATAAAAAAGTTATCTAATTTAGCTTAGGTGAAAAGGCAGTAAAACAACTTATTCCAATCACCCCTGAATGTTCAAATTTTGAAAAGGAAAAAACAAAAATGTCGTTTATGTGGTAAACGATAATGGACCCATTTGAATCCTAACAGTAGGTGACCCTAGAAAAATGGGGTTAAACCGTTTGATACTCTTTCGCTAGGAGGCATGGAAGAGCGATATTTAGGATCACTGATACCGAGCTGCTACAGTAAAGAACTACGCAATGAATGGGTTTTGTTTTGTGGCTTTTTCTTTTTGTTTTTCCCATTTCAAGGGCCATGGTACTGAATCTGGATTGAGGACCCTATAGGAGGGACAAAGGAAGCGATTCCTCCGAGGACTGTAGCTCACATTCTTAACACTTCTCACTTCCACCCCACCCCAGGGTAGTCTGAGGGTCACTTTAAGCTTAGGTCAAGAGACCTCGCAGCTGCTTTCAACAGGCAGATTCTGCTCAGCCAGAACCAATCCTTATCTTTTGGACGCCAAGAGGGTCGTTCGCAATCTCCAAGACACTTGGCTATGGGAAAACTGTGCGCAAGATCTAGAGCCCTGGGGAAAACAAAAAGCCCCATCTGGCTTGAGTGACAGCAGGGTCGGGGTAAGGAGGGATGGGTATGGGAGGTCCCCAGAAAGGTGCTTTTTCATCAGCGTCATTGATGGTCTAATTGTTTCATTGTTGCCTCACTACGTGACGTAGAGGCTGTACCGGCCTGAAATGCACAGTTGCAGCTAGGAAACTGGAGGGGCCTCGGGTTCCTGGCTAAGACCCCCGCAGCCTAAGCTCAAGCCGGGCGGAGTCCGGGCGCCCGCACATGCTGCGGATTCCCCTCCGCTTACCCCGACACATCCTCCTCCTGCAGACTCCCTCTGCCTACATCCTCTTCTTCAGCTCGGACAGCCAAAGGATTCTACAAAAATCAACGTCGACCCATCTAACAAAATGGCCAAAACTCCTCGCACCTTGGGTCACGTGGCCCTCAATTTTCTCTGCTGCAGGGTTTTTTTTTACTAATTACGACTTTGGGAAACTACCGAAAGGCGGGTGGGGACTAAGACATTTTACGAAACTTCCGATCCCAGTAACTGAAAGAAAAGGGGAAAGCGGTAGAAGGAGGGAAACTAGGAGGGTGGAGGGTGGGAGAGTGAGATAAGAGATACCTGGCGGTATGTTTAGTATCTCCCAAGTCGTAGAAAGAAGGAAAAGGCGAATTCCCGCTTGCTTCCAGGAATTCCGAAACATTGGGGGAGGGAGGAGAAAATAAAGCTCTCGCGAAGTCTGAGAGCCTTTACGGGAGAGTCGGAGTAGAAGATCCCGCGATGTTATGACTAAACTAACGTGATTTAGCCAGGCAGAAGTAACGGTAGGGATAAAAGGGTTGGTAGCGGGGTGGGGGACTGAGGAGGAATACGCAAGGCTTACGTACTGACGTAAAGTCTTGGTTGATATATTACGGCAGTGGCCAAGCTGTGTACTTCAGAGAGCTTTTAGTTCTCCTCTGAGGGCGGGAGTTTTCTGAAACGGTACGCTTGCAGGTGGGAAACTCCCGAGTTTCCCTTCAGGCATGAGTCATGTGGCGGTGGAAAATGCGCTCGGGCTGGACCAGCAGGTAAGTCCAAATATGCCTCCCGAGACTGCGTGGACCTTTTTCCTGGTTTAACGTGGCTTATGGCGCAGTAGTATCTAGTCACCTTTATTTCCCTTATTTTGTTATGTATGACTTTTGTTATGTATGGATGGGATTGTGGGCGGACGGAGAAAGAAACTAACCAGGTAGAGGTGCGGCGGCGAACAAAATGAGGCGTTAACAGTCATGTCGGTAGTAGCTGATACTTGGGCGGAGGTATTTATTCCGGCCAAGCACAATGGCGGCTTTTGCGGCCGTTGGCGCTTTCTTCGGTTTGCGCATGTGCGAGCCCTGGCTGACTAGCGATCTGAGGGAAGTCCGCGTAAAGGGTTCGTGTATTTATCTGAGGGGTTTGATTTTTCACTGGATGACATTGATTCTGGCTCAACGGTGCTGTTGATATGTAGATATGAAGAGTAGTTTGAGTAGATACGATATGAAGAATAGTTTGTAGCCACGGACTGGGGCGGGGAGAGATGGGGCGAACAGGAAGGAAGGAGGGGCTTTCAGGGTAATGGCGGCGGTCTCCTTTGTTCCAACTGCAGGGTAGCGCAGCGTTGCACCACGCTAAGAGAACAGACTTGGTTCTGGCGACTGACTTCACAAAAGTCGACGAAACCGTTGTTTTGTTTACTTTGAGGGTTTCTGTCGCCAGGCGGTCGCAGCCTGCTGCGTATGGTGAAGTTGTGTTTCCGGAGTGGAAAGTTTTGTGACGCAGAACAGCCGGAAAGGCATACTGGGGAAGGGAGGGAAGAACGGCTGCACTGGGCTTCCTTTGACCCGTGTTGGAAATAATGGAAATTGGACGCTGGCGGGTAACCACTTCGGAGGTTCGAGATCGAAAATTGCCCTTTGCTTAATTCAGAGCGTCATTGAAACGCCATTTATTCCAGCATTGTGGATTTTTTTCTTTGTGGTACTATATGTTTTACATACGCATAGATTAGTAGTTGGACTTTGGAGTGCATCTCGGCAAAAATACTCGAAAAGCGGTTTGGTGGGGGAAATAAAGTTGTTACTAATTTTGTCGCGCCTGAGTAAAGACATTGAAATAGGTCAAAAAGGCGTTTCCTCTTGAAATACACTGCCTTTTACTTCGAGGTGTTAGCAATGCGAAAAAGGAGTCGTGATCTTCGGGAGGTAACCGGTTCATTCTCCGTGGAAGGAGAAATTTTGTTTTACTGCGGTAAACCTTCCAGAGAAACTTAAGCGAATCGTTCAGACTGTAAAGTGAACAGCTTGCTCGTTTAACTGAAGGAAATAAATAAGTGCATAAACCTTCCGCAAAAAATACTTGACGAATTCCTGAGTCCTGAACCCTTAACTAAAAATTGATTCTACATTTTAACGTTTCATGTAATATATTTGAAAGATTGGGTGGTTTACTACTTCTAGGTATTTTCAACTAACGATAGTTATTTTAAGGCCTGCAGTCTGCTGAAGCTTGATAATGTAAAAGACCTCTAAAATTGAAAATTTGAAAGCAAAAAAATAAGAAATCTCATTTGTAACATTTTCTGTGTTGCTAGAATCCATTTAAAATTTCTGACAAACTGCTCTCTGGATTATTAGAATTTAGTAGTAAGCAAATTACGGCCGGAAAAGTTGTGATAATTTTTTTAATATCTTAGTGGTGCATGTAGTTGGTAGTGTCTTGGATTTCTAGTGTTTCCAAATGTTATTGTATAACTTATTTTTTTGTTTCTTTTTGGGATTTTTTGTTTTTTATTCAAACATGCAGGGACCCACTTTGCTGTGGTGTTTTGTGCTTTTAAAATTTCAGTTTGAAAGTTTTGGATTAATTAACAAAACCTGATAAAACAAAATATCTTTTTTTTTTTTTTTTTTAAAAAGGTTTTATTTGATAATGATCACAAGTAGGAAGAGAGACAGAGAGAGAGAGGGAAGCAGGCTCCCCGCTGAGCAGAGAGCCTGATCCAGGGCTCCATCCCAGAAACCTGGGATCATGACTGGAGCGGAAAGCAGAGGCTTTAACCCACTAAGCCTCTCAGGTGCCCCTAAATAACCTTTTTTTCTATGGTGTTGAAGTGTGTCATTGAGGGGATAGGTAGTAATTGAGATGAAAGACAGTCTTTAAAAAGCTTTGGATATTGATATTATTCTGTTACTTAGTACCTTTATAAGGAACAATCTCTTTGAATTTGTTTTCTTTCTAAAATGAAGTAAATACTACCTTCCCTGTGGCCAGTATTATTAAATGGAGTGTAAATTGCACAGTACTCAGAGATGGTAGTTGATGGTGGTGGTATTGCTACCTTGGAATTTATCCAAAGTAAAAATTGTTGGCACAGTCTTTACGGATAAAGACTCTAATGAATTTCCAAATTGTCCTAATATTCTCCAGGTAGAATTTTTACCAGGTAGAATTTTAAAGTAATGCAAATAATAAGTGGGAAACCACTGGTGGGGGGGGGGTACTAACAAATTAGTTTTGTGGTTGAAGAGCATTTTGCTCTGGAAAATAGTTATAAAGAACCTGTTTGAGATGAATGTATTTGAAACATCTGTAACTGGTTATACTGTTGGCTTCTGTATATTGCCTTATAGACTCCTCCCCCCCATTGACTTTAAAGGCATTTTTTTTTTTTTAAGATTTTATTTATTTATTTGACAGAGATCACAAGTAGAGAGGCAGGAGGGGAGGAGAGAGAGGGGAAGCAGGCTTCCCTCCAAGCAGGGAGCCTGATAGCTGGGCTCAATCCCAGGACCCTGAGACCATGACCCGAGGCGAAGGCAGAGACTTAAACCCACTGAGCCACCCAGGCGCCCCTTAAAAGGCATTCTTAAAACCATGGAGGCACACAGAGCAGTAATGCTACAGGATAGGACAGGATTTTAGAACTGATTTGTCTTTTGCAAATTGATTTTTTTAATTTATTGTGTGTCACCATGTGAAGTATTAATATTTTCCTTCTAGTTTGCTGGTCTAGACCTGAACTCCTCTGATAATCAGAGTGGAGGAGGAAGTACAGCGAGCAGTAAGTAAAAAAATCTGTATATGTTAATTTTTTTTTACAAGAATTAGTATTAGAGCTTATTACTCATTGTATTTAGCAGTTTTAAAATGAAAATTTTCTTCTTGCCAAATAATGTATGTATAGATATTTTAATATTTTAATATTTTGTATATTGTATATATACTGTATATTACAAATGCAACGTCATAGTCAAATTTTTATTTATTTATTGCTTGCTTGTTCAGATTTTACTTACTTATGAGAGAGAACTTGTGAGCACGGAGCAGATGGGAGGGACAGAGGGAGAAGCTGACTCCCCGCTAAGGGGGGGTCCCTCTCAGGGCTCCATCCCAGAACCCTGAGATCATCATCTGAGCCATCCAGCACCCATAGTCAAAATTTTTAGATTATGTCCACTATGGATCTGGTTAAGCATAAAGGAGGTGGGAATATTCATCCTTCTGCTGATCTGACCTGAACAGTATTAACTTAATAAGGGAACCTGTAATTTACCTGCTGTAGCTGCTATTACAGCTGTCTCAAGATGAACCTGACACTTCAGAATAGAACTAGGCTCTACTGCTTCTTGGGTTATAGTTAGAATTTAAAATGTCTGCCATATTAAATTGAATAGATTGGTTTTTGAAAGAAGTATTTTGTTTGGTGCTTGTTAGAGGTTAATATTTGAATGGAACAGTTGACCCTTTATTATTTAGTAGCTGATCTCTGCTTGGATACCTGTTCCAGGAAAACTGGGAACACTCTGAAGAGCTTTAAGTATGGTTAATCCATATTAAATCTTATTTGCTACTCTGTGCATATTATAAGGACTTAATTATTTTATTTAAAAAGAATCTAATTATGCTAATGGTTTGGGACACAATATAAAAGAGATTTAGTTAAAATTTAGATACTAACACTGACTTCCTTCTACTTTGTAGTTTAAATGCTTTTATTTGATTATCATAGGCTGGCTGTTAATTTAGGAAATCTTAACACTTAACAAGAAAGAAATGAATTCTTTCTTGGAATACTTAGCTTTCATCTGTATGAAAACCGTGTTACATGGTCTTTATATTGCCACAGTAGAAAGAAAGCTAGTTGATGGGGCACCTGGGTGGCTCAGTGGGTTAAGCCGCTGCCTTCGGCTCAGGTCATGATCCCGGGGTCCTGGGATCGAGTCCCGCATCGGGCTCTCTGCTCAGCAGGGAGCCTGCTTCTCTCTCTCTCTCTCTCTCTCTCTCTCTCTGCCTGCCTCTCTATCTACTTGTGATCTCTCTCTGTCAAATAAATAAATAAAATCTTAAAAAAAAAAAAAAAAAAGAAAGCTAGTTGAAATTGGTCAGTTGATTTAGTGCATATTCTTTTCTTAGTTGGCAGTTTTGTTATAGCAATAGTTGTATTTGGGGTTTTTTTGTTTTTGTTTTTAAATATTTTATTTATTTGACAGAGAGAAATCACAACTAGGCAGAGAGGCAGGCAGAGAGAGAGGAGGAAGCAGGCTCCCCGCAGAGCAGAGAGCCCGATGCTGGGATGCGATGCTGGGATGCGGGGCTTGATCCCAGGACCCTGGGATCATGACCTAAGCTGAAGGCAGAGGCTTTAACCCACTGAGCCACCCAGGTGCCCCAATAGTTGTATTTGTTAAGACTTGTAATTAATACATTTTGAAATAGCACAGTCTTTTTTTTTTTTCTTAATGAACTCCATGCCCAGAAATGAGAAGTCATGTGCTCTACTGACTAAACACGCTAGGCACCACTGAAATGTGTTTGGATTGAGGGTTTTATTACAATATATGTTCCCAGATTTGCCAAACTTATATTGTCCACCCCTGCTTTTTCTTTCTCTCTTTTTTTAGATGTAGAATAAAAATGTGTATTATTTAAGCGCTTGCCCATTTTTAGATTTTATTTTTATAGTTGTAAAATAATTTAGATAATAGTTTAAAAGTTTGTTTTCTAGGATCAGTGTTTTCTTTGGGGTTTTTTTTTTTAAGGTAATTATGAGAGAGAGCACAGAGGGAGAGCAAAGGACAGAACCAGACCCCCCCAACCCCCAGCAGGTAGCTGGGTGTAATGCTCCATCCCAGGACCGTGAGATCATGACCTAAGCCAAAGGCAGACGTTCAACCAACCGAGCCACCCATGCACCTCTAGAATCAGTGTTCTAATACATATTCTTGTAAACCACTGTGTCCTGGTAGATGGGATGGGTCTTCAATTTTCTGTTTCTCTTCTAGAAGGACGCTATATACCTCCTCACTTAAGGAACAGAGAAGCCTCTAAAGGTAAGTTTACTGGCAACTTTTTGTATCCAACTTTTGTTTTAAGATAGTAAAACTTAGGGAAAATGAGGTAACTGAGGAAGTGTATTATGTTTCTGTGTTCTTAATTTCATAACTCTGGAAAAGTTCATCTGGTATTACATAATGGATATTTATTTCTTTTGAGCCTAAAGTTTCACTACTCTAGTGCTTTATTTATAAATACAACATGGTTTCAGTTTGAAAGTCACTGAGGTGGGGGTCACTGTTTTGTAAACTAACTGGAGGGCACAGAAATCCTCAAATGCAGCAACAGTGAAAATTAGTTGTTGCAAAATATTTAACAATTGAAGGATTGCAAGCAAGGGCATGCTCAGTGGGTTGGAGAAATTGATTCTAGTTTGTGCAAGAACTGTTTCATGTTGAAGGGTTTTGTGTGAAATGTTACTAAAAAACCTGTGACATTTAGTATTAAGTTTTTAATGTAGAGTAAATGGATGATTAAGATAGTGTTGGATGATTATATGAGTGTCATTGGTGATCTGAATTTTCAAGAGAAATAAAAAATCAGGAAAAGCTAAGAGAAGAGAAGATGGTGAAAAATGAGGTAGGTAATATGGGGATCGGGGAAATGAACTATAGCTTGCAGACTGGGTATGTACCTTCATACATAGTCTGCTGTTTATGTAAGTTTGTGTAATACCAAAAGATCACTTCTGGCTGATGATAGAATTATTTTCTCAAACTGTCGAATTTCTTCTTGAGAATTTTCTGTTTAAGTAATCAAAACCCAATATGGGCTCAGACTTAAAACATTTGAGATCAAGAACTGCATGCTCTACTGACTGACCCGCCAGTATTCTTTTTGTAATGGGTAATCCTCAGAATGTGTGTGACTAGAATTGCAAGGAAGGTATACAAACTGCTTCAGAGGGAGTAACAGTATGGAAATTAAGAAATGGAAGAGTAAAGGACATATAGTTAACTGGCTAACAACTATACAGCAGAGGGGGAAGTACTGTCATTATTTGATGAAATGCAAAGAATCAAGTGTCCCTAACTGGTTTATTTAGTTCCCTCTAGTGGATTTACTCTGGTCACCTTCTTTTACCTGTCTGTAGCTGTGCTCTCCAGGTATGTCCATGTGGACTTTAGGAAAGGATGACAGTTTTTTTCCCCTGTTGTATTTGGTTGAGTTTGACAACATATTGTTGAATTCTTAGGATGTGACAGTACTATACAATATTTTAGACAGTAATATAGGTAAATAGAATAGTAGTTTCACCAACTGTTTATGTTATTAGCACTGAAACATAAAGGAGCTTTGGCGGGGGGGGGGGGGAACTTTAGAGACTTTCAAAAAATGGTTTGAGACCTTTTTATCTTAAGTATAGTGTTAAAATGACTACTAAGTGGGTTGTTAATTTTCTAAATTTAGAGTTCTTAGGAAAAATCTGATTGCCTGATGTTTCTACTGCTTGCATATCTAAATACTAAGGAGTCATTTTAAAGATCCCTGCTCATTTTTTAATTCAGATTGTTTTGAGGGTATCTTAAAAGTGTTAGGTGTAAGAGAGAAAAGAAGCTCTGTATTGAGTATTTGCATTTATTGAATTTCTTTTAAATATTGTTAGACTAAGCTTGATAGTATATTGAAGATAATTCAGCTGATTCATTATACTTATAGCTGTTGGTTAAGTAGCTACCAAGTTACCTTCTCCAAATTCTTTTGAATAAGACTCTTGTTAATCATGCCCCTTCCTGCACAGAGCCCATCTGAGCATAATTCTGCGACTGCAGTTTGGCACTTCATCCTTCATGAGTTTTCATAGTCTCTGTCCTCATGCGTCTGACATTATTCTCCTTATTGGTAACTTTGTAGTGGATCTCTTATT
Source organism: Meles meles (assembly GCF_922984935.1). Taxonomy (NCBI): domain Eukaryota; kingdom Metazoa; phylum Chordata; class Mammalia; order Carnivora; family Mustelidae; genus Meles; species Meles meles. Next base: position 12,813,095 of record NC_060088.1, read on the forward strand.
TTAAGCTTTTAGGTAACTGATTCTACCTGAGGTAAACCTTTTGAATTTAAAAATCTGTTATATATGCTATATGGTGCATACCTTACATTTATCAACTTTAGCAATAGCTTTTGTTCATGACATGTATTTTTAGGAATGGGGCATAACTCTAAGCTAAACTTAAAGCTTCCCTTCCTACTACCTTTGAGGTTAAAACTTTGGTGGAGAAGGCACTTGGGATCCCTCTGATAGCAGTTACACCTTTAAAAAGGCAGTTTGCCACAGTCTTGTTAAAATAATTTTATTGGAATAGGTTCCTGTTTTACTCCATTTAATATATAGCAAACTTTGACACTTTAAAGAATGGAACTTAGGGGCGCCTGGGTGGCTCAGTGGGATAAAGCCTCTGCCTTCGGCTCAGGTCATGATCCCAGAGTCCTGGATCGAGCCCCGCATCGGGCTCTCTGCTTAGCGGGGAGCCTGCTTCCTCCTCTCTCTCTGCCTGCTGCTCTGCCTACTTGTGATCTCCGTCTGTCAAATAAATTAAAAAAAAAAAAAAAAGAATGGAACTTAAATTGTTAGTGTGATACTATTTGCTGGTGAAACCCAATTCTCTGAATCTTGGTTCTCTTCTCCGGTATTTGGTAAAAGTAATTCCATTGATACTTGGTTCGAAAAGAATAAAATAAAACTGTTAAGAGCTTTTAAGACAGGAATCGTAAAAGTATTGTCAACTCTTTTTTTCCTTTCTTTTTTTCTTTTTAACTTTTTTGAGAAGGATTCTATGATAAAGACAGTTCAGGGTGGAGTTGTAGTAAAGATAAGGACGTCTACAGCAGTTTTGGCTCCCGAGATTCAAGAGGAAAGCCCAATTACTTCAGTGATCGTGGAAGTGGACCAAGGGGAAGGTAAATTACTCTCAGCTTGCAAATGTGTTTATACTAGCACTTTAGGAATAAACTCTAAGTTTGATGTGATCTCATTCTTTGTATTTTCCTCGGTCGTGATTTTTTTTTTTTTAAGATTTTATTTGAGAGGGTGCGCTCATGCAGGTAGAGTAGCAAAAGGAGAAGGAGAAGCAGGCTCCCTGAGATCAAAATTAAGGGTCTGCCACTTAATAGATTGAGCCACCCAGGTGGCTGGGTTATCAGTTTTAAAATGAAAATATGAAGTACTGGCTATAAGCATTACAAAACTTAATACTTAACATTATGAGATTTGATGAAGTTGTACAACTTTATATAAGGTAAAAATGGATGTGGATTTCTTAAAAATTGATGCATAAATTATACATAACCATTAATTAAAGGACCTGGGGCACCTGGGTTCTCTGCTTGTCAGGGAGCCTGCTTCCCCCACTCTCTGCCTGCCTTCTACCTATTTGTGATCTCTCTCTGTCAAATAAAATCTTCTAAAAAAAATTAAAGCATTATTTTATAAATGAGATAGCCATTGTTGAATTTTTGAAGTCTTTGAAAGGTATTTCTGATGATACAATTCAACTAGTATACAAGTATTTATTTAGAGATACTGTGATATAAGCTAAATGACATATCAATTGTTTATGCTGTTTAGGTTTGATGATCGTGGACGGAGTGACTATGATGGTATTGGCAGTCGTGGTGACAGGACTAGCTTTGGCAAATTTGAACGCAGTGGACACAGTCGTTGGTGTGACAAATCAGATGAAGATGACTGGTCAAAACCACTTCCACCAAGTGAACGATTGGAGCAGTAAGTTTTTGAAATATATGTTGATTGATATGAAACTTGTTACTTAGTATAACTATGTAATAATTATTTGATATTAGGGAACTCTTTTCTGGAGGAAACACCGGAATAAACTTTGAGAAATATGATGATATACCAGTAGAGGCAACTGGCAGTAACTGTCCTCCACATATTGAAAGTGTAAGTTGTTGTTTTTTTTATTTTTTTTTATTTTTTTATTTATTTTTTTTTTTTGACAGAGAGATCACAAATAGGCAGAGAGGCAGGCGGGGCGGGGGGGCGGGGTGTGGAGGCAGGCTCCCGGCTGAGCAGAGAGCCTGATGTGGGACTCGATCCCAAGACCCTGAGATCATGACCTGGGCCGAAGGCAGCGGCTTAACCCACTGAGCCACCCAGGCGCCCCTGTAAGTTGTTTTTTGTATGACTCCTTAACAGTTCTTCGTTAACCATTTAAATACTTGATTGGGTTATAAAAAGAGAGATTAAGATTTTATGTCACCATTATGAACAATAATGAAATAGAAATATCAATTTCTGAAATAGAAAATGTCAAACATAACAAAGACTCCAAAAGTTACTCTGTTGTATTTTAGACACTGAAGTCTTATTTCTTTAAAAATACCTAGAACTTGGGGCGCCTGGGTGGCTCAGTGGTTTAAATCTCTGCCTTCAGCTCAGGTCATGGTCCCAGGGATCAAGTCCCGCATCAGGCTCTCTGCTTGGCGGGGAGCCTGCTTCCTTCTCTCTCTCTCTCTCTCTGCTTGCCTCTCTGCCTACTTGTGATCTCTCTCTGTCAAATAAATAAATAAAATCTTTAAATAAATAAATAAAAATACCTAGAACTTTTTAAGGTACTTTAACCTAAAATTACAGCAGATATAATCACAACCAAAAGTAGATATTTGGGGTTGGGTGTTTTGGTCATAGTAGCACAATACAGAAATTGTAATAAGTTAGGTATTTCTAGTTGTGTTTGACTTGCTTTTAATTCCCCCACAGTTCAGCGATGTTGAGATGGGAGAAATTATCATGGGGAACATTGAGCTTACTCGTTACACTCGTCCAACACCCGTGCAGAAACATGCCATTCCTATTATCAAAGAAAAAAGAGACTTGATGGCTTGTGCCCAAACAGGTAAGCTGATTGTATATTTCAACTGGTCTTTCTCTAGAAATAGTACTTTTTACAGGGAGACTTGAGTTCTGTGGTTAGCCTGATTCTGAGTTAGGTAAACATTAGTTGAAGTGTTTTTTGTTTCTTGTACCTTTTTATCCTTTGGATACATGAGGACATCTTAGGGAATTTTGCAGCGAATTGTCAACCTGCTATTATTGCAAAAGGGAAAGTTGTGAGTGCAGTGCAGGGGAACATTAGCTACGTAACTGGAGTAGGAAATAATCAACTTAGAGAAGAATCTGTGATTCATAAAACTGTGCGTGGGGGAAAAGGTAATTGTGCCTCCTCTCTCTAATATTTTGGGAATTGAACAGAGTTAGTATGAGAACTTAGCACTGATAAAAAGCAGAACTACTTCTCCATGTAAAACATACCTGTGTATAGAAAGTATAGAAAGAAAAGAAACTTAAGTCATTTGTAATAAACTTTCTTCTTTAAGGATTTCATCATTTTACATTTAACTATGATGTTATGCTAAATCTGGGATCTCTTTTTTTTAAAATAAGTTTCATGGAAACAGTTACGGCTTTTATTCTGCAAAGGAAACAGAGTTCTGTATAAAGCCCTTTACTATTAAACTTCAGAAGCATTCCATCAGTACTACAAGATATAAAAAAGTAAAGAAAGGGAAGTTGATGCCGATTTCATGTGAATTAAAATCTGAAGAGTAGAGGATTGCATTGTTTAAAATAGATAACAGGAATCACTTGGAATTCTCGCTTTGACTATATGAATATATCATATTTTTCCCAAAATTTGGCATAAGGTAAAATATTCTTTTCACTGAAAGGGAATGTGGAACACAATTATTTTTTTAACAGGGTCCGGAAAAACTGCAGCATTTCTATTGCCCATCTTAAGTCAGATTTACACAGATGGTCCAGGCGAGGCTTTGAAGGCTGTGAAGGTAAAGATTGATTTCCTTATAAAATAAGTTGTTAGCATAGTGAAAACTTGATAAGTATTAGTACTATAAAACACAGTACTAGCTGTGTTTTATTTTAGTTCCCTTTTCTTATTACATTTATTTACTTGTTATTTTTTTTAAAAAAAGATGCATATTTATTTAAGAGAGCATGAGCAGGCAGGAGGAGAGGGAAAGGGAGAATCAGACACCCTGCCAAGCAAGGAGCCTGATGTGGGACCCGATATTAGGAGCTGGATTATGACCTGAGCTGAAGGCAGTTGCTTAACAGACAGCCATCCAGGCACCCTGGATGTAATTCTTAATTATAAAGGGACTTTTATCTGATCAGTTGTTTCAAAAAACAACAGTTTTGGCTCTTTGAGTTTACTTTCTAAATTGTTCTCATTTCTTAGGAAAATGGAAGATACGGGCGCCGTAAACAATATCCTATCTCCTTAATTTTAGCCCCAACAAGAGAATTGGCCGTACAGATTTATGAGGAAGCCAGAAAAGTAAGTATGCATTTTACTGATTATTGCCATTTCATTGATTCTAATGCTGTTTTTATGAACATCTAATAAACTCTTTGCTTATAGTTTTCATACCGGTCTAGAGTTCGTCCTTGTGTGGTTTATGGTGGTGCTGATATTGGTCAGCAGATTCGAGACTTAGAGCGTGGTTGTCACTTGTTAGTGGCCACTCCAGGACGTCTAGTGGATATGATGGAAAGAGGAAAGATTGGATTAGACTTTTGCAAGTAGGTGTTAATTTTTATGTATATAAGATGTAATTTTTTTAGTTTTCAATTTTTTTATTTAAATTCTAGCATACAGTGCATTGTTGGTTACAGGAGTAGAACTTTCATATTACTGGTCATTTTGTAGTGATTTTATTAGTAAGATTATCTTCAGATTTACTAATTTCAGTAATTGAACTGCATAATTTTTGAAAGTCATAGTTAATCTGTATGGTTCATTGGAACAGTGTCAGATAATGGTTATGTGATTATGTGTTTTACATATGTTACTTTGCAAGGCTAGCACGTTAGGATGAATATTACACAGCTATATTCAGTGGTCAGTTTCTCATCAAATTCTAAAGGGAGTATTTTTATTTTTCATAATAGATACTTAGTGTTGGATGAAGCAGATAGGATGCTGGATATGGGTTTTGAACCTCAGATACGACGTATAGTTGAACAAGATACTATGCCACCAAAGGGTATTCGCCACACTATGATGTTCAGTGCTACTTTCCCTAAGGAAATACAGGTATGATTTACTATTCTTTTAGAACATTTGTAAATAAGTATTTTCAGATAATTTAAGAAATCGGGGACTAAGAGTGTTTTTCCCTTTTTAGATGCTTGCTCGTGATTTTTTGGATGAATACATCTTTCTGGCTGTAGGCAGAGTTGGCTCCACCTCTGAGAACATCACACAAAAAGTAGTTTGGGTGGAAGAATCAGACAAACGATCATTTCTTCTTGATCTCTTAAATGCAACAGGTAAAGTGTAGTGTAGTGAGAATCTACTTGGATCTCTTTAGCTTTTGCCCACCTGTCTAATGGTTAAAGCTTATTTTAATTATCTCTGTGTGCTTGCTTTATGGAATGCAAAGAGAACCAAAGTGCTGAGTTCTTATTAGTAAACCAAACCTTACATTTAATTTTACAGGAAAGGATTCACTGACTTTAGTGTTTGTGGAAACCAAAAAGGGTGCTGATTCTCTGGAGGACTTCTTATACCATGAAGGCTATGCTTGTACCAGTATCCATGGTGACCGATCACAGAGAGATAGAGAAGAGGCCCTTCACCAGTTCCGCTCAGGAAAAAGCCCTATTTTAGTGGCTACAGCTGTGTGTATATTTTTATTTTTGAATTAAGCATGTTTGAATGTTGCTTGTTTTTTTTTTCTTTTAAACAAAAGTTACTTTTCAGGTGGCAGCGAGAGGACTAGACATTTCAAATGTGAAACATGTGATCAATTTTGATTTGCCAAGTGATATTGAGGAATATGTACATCGGATTGGCCGTACAGGACGTGTGGGAAACCTTGGTAAAGTGTTGGTTTATTTAATAGTTTGTCACAGAATCTTTAATATTAGAAATTATCTTTCAAAGGAAAGCTGATGTGTGACATCAGATAACTAAAATTACCGTTTAAATCTCTAGTTTGATTACATCACATATTACAACATTTTTTATTCCTGCTTACTGTTAAATATATGAAGGAAAACCCCAGACTATTTTATGGAAACCTGTTTATGTACTACTTTGGATTTTTGTAGGCCTTGCCACCTCATTCTTTAATGAAAGAAATATAAATATCACGAAGGATTTGTTGGATCTGCTCGTTGAAGCTAAACAAGAAGTGCCATCTTGGTTAGAAAATATGGCTTATGAACACCACTATAAGGGTAGCAGTCGTGGACGCTCTAAGAGGTACAGATTGTTTTGAGCCTTCATTATTGTTACCAGCTTTGGGTAGAGAGTTGTGTCCAGGGTTAGCTAAAACACTGCCGTTACTTAATATATTTTTGACAAGGGATAGTAGATGTGACAAAAAAATTAAAAATAGATAATTAAGGAGTTAAATGTCAGCCTAGTTAAGGGCTCAGGATTTTAGAAACACTATTGCAAGAGTATTATGGCATTTGAGTTGAGGATTGGAAAGTACACGGGAATTGTTGGTTTGAGTTGCAAACATAAACTACCCGCAATGATTTTCCTTTCAATAGTAGATTCAGTGGCGGATTTGGTGCCAGAGACTATCGACAAAGTAGTGGTTCCAGCAGTTCTAGCTTTAGTAGTGGCCGTGCAAGCAGCAGCCGTAGTGGTGGAGGTGGTCACAGCAGCAGCAGAGGATTTGGTGGAGGTAATGTTAACTTCTCCCGTTTATGTCTATTTTTTCTTAAAAGCATAATTTATTGGAGAAATTTCCAAGAATACAAAATCCAGTAGAAACTTGAGTGGCTGAACTAATTTCTGTTTTCAAACATTTCTTGATAGGTGGCTATGGAGGCTTCTACAATAGTGATGGATATGGAGGAAATTATAACTCCCAGGGGGTTGACTGGTGGGGCAATTGAATCTGCTTTGCAACAAAGTCACCCTTTTCAAACAAGCTAATATGGAAACCACATGTAACTTCGCCAGACTATATTTTATAGCTTCAAGACCTTGCAGTACATTACCAACTGTGATTCTCCTGAAAATTTAAGGGAGCTTCAAAGTCACAAGAAGAAAGGAACAATGAACAGCCTTATTCAGAAGTTGGTTTGAAGAAATAATTGCTGTAGTTTGGATTAACTCCCCTCCTGCTTATCATCACCCCAAACTGCATTTATAATTTTGTGACTGAGGATCATTTGTTTGTTAATGTACTGTGACTTTAACTTTAGACAACTTATTATTTTGATGTCCTGTTGGCTCAGTAATGCTCAAGATATCAATTGTTTTGAAAAAATAAATTTCCTGAACTTGGGCTAAAATCAAACCTTGGCACCCAGGTGTGATATAACTTAACAGGAATCATCAATTCATCTGTAGATACTAATGTGGTGAAAAAACCTTAGACAGTAGCCTGCATTAGCACTTCTTGGTATTGCAGACTGGGAGAACAACATCTTAAGGCAGTATTAGTTTCAAAAGAGGCAGACGGTACTAAGTTAAAGTTCTGACTTGCTCACTCTATCCTGGATAGGCACTTAGAATCTTTTAGTTTTTAAATAAGCCATTCCAGTCAAGATAAGGTGGCATGTATGAATACATCCATATTTTTCAAAGCATCCTTCAAAGTTAAGGCAAATAAATACAGCAGTTCCTCTTTTAATGTTTTAAGTTACTAATTTCAAGCTAAGCAGATGTGGGCATACTATTACAGGGAGAGTTTTAAAGGTTTGATAACAAAAGTGTTTGAGGGAGATTTCATCTAATTAGATTTTTTAATGCCTGCCAATAAACTTGAAATGGTAGGATAACTGACCATAGCAGTGACCAGTCTTTTAGGGCCTGCTTCGGTTTTGGTCTTTAACGCATGCTAGTGTTGATGTTTTTTGGTCAAGAGGATATGAGCAGGAGGGATTATGCAGCAGGCTTTACTTTTAATATAGATTCACATTACTCTAAGCTGCGTTGAAATGTTAAAATGGCTTACACTTGTAGACTTTGTAGATCAGGATAACAAAAACACTAAAATCCTTGGGATCACACAGGTTGGAAATACATACTAAACTGCATAAGATGTTATTTCTATATACTGCAGTCTTAGTCTATTTTAGTTGCATAGGTTTCCATTGTAGTTTATGATAAATTTGGCCAAAGATGATTATCCATCATTAAAAATGCCTCTTCTGCTTGAATTCTGTGGTAATTTTGTGGCCAGAATGCAGTAATCTTCAAAAACTATCTTTGTGGTGGCATAAGGAGGCAAAAATTTTTCTTAAAGTGCAATAGATTTTCAAGAATATTGTGCCTTGTTCTAAGAACCATTAAGTAGGTGCACTTGACAGTATTGAGGTCATTTGTTACGGTGCTATTTCAATTAGTATGGGTTTAGACTCTTGTACATTTTGCCCATGACTTTTTACAAAGTACTTATTTTATTGCACATTCAGAGAATTTTATATGTATATCTTGTGTGCGTGTCCTTAAACTTCCAATCTTATTTTGTCTCTTGGAGATCGTTGAACACAGCTTGTTAAATAGATTCTAAAATTTTATTTGGGACCACAGAATGATAGTTGAAAAAACTATTTGCACATGACAGATTTTAGATACTTTTTGCTGCTAGTTTGTGTAATATTTATTGAACATTTTGACAAATATTTATTTTTGTAAGCCTAAAAGTGAATTCTTTGAAAGTTTAAAGAAACTTGACCAAAAGACAGTACAAAAACACTGGCACTTGAATGTTGAATGTCACCATATGTGAAATAATATATTTCGGGGTAGTGTGAGCTTTAAATGTTAAGTTCTATTAAACAATTGAGTCAAATTAAGCAGACCCAGCACTGGTGATACAGCTAGTTGTAACTTTCTGACAAAGTTTAAGACAAAATTGGCAACTTGAAATTAAAACATGCCAAGGTTTTGATACACTTGTCTTAAAATACTAATGAAACACTTCTGAACATTGATAATGAAGTGTCCACATTCTCAAAGGTTCTGTGAGTTTTGTTTTAGTTAATGTTTTTGTTTGGCTTGGTTTACAGTGGCTGTCTGGCATATTTGCAATCCTCAAACATGTGGTTATCTTTGTGTATTACCATAACTAGTGACTTTTACATTCAGTTTTATCAGTAAGTATGGACTTAAAATTGCTGAATGTAGATCTTGAACCTCAAGTCACTAAGTTAATAATTGCTTATTGTATTTTAGATGCTAGCACTGCATGTGCTGTGTTTATTCTGATTTTACTAAAATAAAAAGTTGAACGTAATCTTGTTGCCGTCAGTTGTGCCTTAATCATGAGATGTAGAAATGGAATTGTACTGTCAACCTGGAGAATAACAACAGATGGCTTAGCTTCCCAGTCTCCAACTTTGGTCACACACCAAGGCAAGCAGCCCCTACCAGTTAACTTATGTAACCAAACCAGCTTAACATGTTAATACAATAGATAATTATGAAATTGGCTTTTTTAAGGGAATCAATCTCAAATTTTTTGTTGTCTGTAGAACTAATTTCCCATCACTGAAGGGTAGGCACTATCCTCATTTCTAATAGCAGAGATTGGCTTTTGTCCTTAAAATTTCTGTAAATGAAATCATAGGCTATATTATTTTTGTGAAGATTTTAAGTATTTGAAGTGAGATCATAGAAGAGTGTACAGCAGCAGAGGGAGAGTGAGAAGCAGATTTGCCATCAGTCACGGTACTTCATTGGTTGGTGTTTTACTTTCCTGGGCAAAGGGATGGGAAGATGACCAAGAAAACTGCCTCAGTGCATTGTTTTTGCACTTAGTTGTTATGTTTCCTGGAACATGATGTTCCCTTTCCATGTGACTAGGCAGGAAACAAATGGGATAAGGGAAACACTTAGGGAGACATCTTCCCCATTATAAACACTTTCCAAGGGGCGCCTGGGTGGCCCAGTGGATTAAAGCCTCTGCCTTCACCATGAGTCCCTCATCGGGCTCTCTGCTCAGCAGGGAGCCTGCTTCCCCTCTCTGCCTGCTTGTGATCTGTCAAATAAATAAAATCTTTAGAAGAAAAAATGAAAAACACCTTGCAAGGTGTCTGGAGTCCTGCGGCTTTTAATAGCAGGTTCAGGGATGTAAATGCAGGCTAGAAACTGCTCCCAACTTTGCTTTCCCAGCAACTACCCAGTTAAATGGTTCATGTTTGTTTATTCTGACATGGGTCCCTCAAATTGATGTTGCAAAGAAATAAGGCCAATGCCTGTGTTGTAGGTATACACACATGAGACTCCCTGACTTTTCATAGTGTTGAGTTCAATAGGGGAAATTCATGGTGTGTCTTGGGGTTTCAGGGTTGTTTTTTTTTCCCTTGCCTGTAATGTATATCAATGTCTGCCCTAGACTGATTTGAGTTCTCTTTCATCAGGGTTTTCTGTTTATCTGAATCGTGCAAATCAACACTTTTTTATGTGCAACCACTTGAACCAGACTAACTTACTTTGATAGGAGGGCAAAACCTTGTAACAGTGAGGAAACTGATGCTTAAGTTTGTATCACACTCTGAACAGCAGTTACCAGAACTTCTCAACTGATAAACCGTCTAAATGACTCATCTGGCCTTGCTGTAAATTATTTTTCAGGTAATAGGTAATGTGCAAATTTTATCTTTTTTTTTTTTTAAGATTTTATTTATTTGACAGATCACAAGTATGTGGAGAGGCAGGCAGAGAGAGGGAAGGGGGAAGCACGCTCTCCACTGAGCAGAGAGCCCGATGTGGAGCTCGATCCCAGGACCGTGAGATTATGACCTGAGCCAAAGAGGTTAACCCCATGAGCCATCCACGTGTCCCCAATTTATATCTATCTTACTCAGGACATTCCAATTATTACTATGGGCTTCCATTACTATGGGCTTCCATGCAGATTTCTGCCAAGTGCCACCTTAATGCTAATTGCCTGATAATAATTAGAAGACTGGGAGTCCCTGACTGGCACAAATGGGTGAGTGTACAACTCTTGATCTTGGGGTTTTGATTTCAAGCCCCATGTGGGGTACAAAGCTTTTTTTTTTTTTTTTTTTTTTTTTAAGAAGTCTGGAAAAAGGGACACCTAGGTAGGTCAGTTGAATAAGGGTTGGACTTTTGATCTCAGCTCTGGTCTTAATCTCTCAGGATGGAGAGTTTAGCCCTATGTTAGGTTCCAGTGTGGGCCCATATGGAGCCTACGATTGGGCCACTGCCTTCGGCTCAGGTCATGATCTCAGGGTCCTGGGATTGAGCCCCGTGTCGGGCTCTGCTCCGCGGGGAGCCTGCTTCCTCCTCTCTGCCTGCCTCTCTGCCTACTTGTGATCTCTCTCTCTGTCAAATAAAATCTTTAAAAAAAAAAAAAAAAAAAACAACAAAATGGATAAAAACTTTTTTTTCATTTAGCAACACTGTCCCCTGTGTCCAGTTGGACACGTCATCAGAAGCTTAAGAGAGACCTAACAGATATGCTACAATGTAGGAAAGACTATTATATAGCATGAGTACAGATGTTGGCTCCAAGACAGGTAATCTAAGAAAACAATCTTCTTACCGTACAATTTTTGACCCCTCTTGAAAACTAAAGTCCCACTCCTTAGCCCTACTCAAAATCATTAGTGTAAATCCAATAGCATGTCCCCACTGATCACCAACTTTTACCAGTCCCTACTTTGGCTTATTTAAAGTCTACCCTATATCCTTATTTCCCACAGTAGCCTTAAACATTGGAAATAGAAAGATGGAAAACACTGCAAAGGAGGTACTATATTACTGCAGACTCTATAGCTTGTTTTATCTAATACATGCTATGGGAAGATGGGTAAACATTGAAGAAACCTTTCCATCTTAATAAAAGGTGCAGCCTATCAGTTGGTTAAGCAGCTGCCTTTGGCTCAGGTCATGATCCCAGCGTCCTGGGATCGAGACCCACATCGGGCTCCTTGCTCAGCGGGGAGCCTGCTTCTCGCTCTGACTCTGCCTGCCACTCTGTCTGCCTGTGATCCCTCTCTCCCTCTCTCTCTCTCTCTGACAAAAAATAAAAAAATCTTAAAAAAATAAAAAATAAAAGGTGCAGCCTAAAAGATCACTTAATAAAGCCACCATTTCCATCCACAAACCCTTTCCTGCACATCTCATACCCTTCTATCTTGCCTGTTTTATCCTGGTTCTAATCTGTTGTGCACTGACAGTTTTGCAGCCATGATCCTAAAATGACCCATCAGGCTCTTTCTGCTTTCATTGTAATTGGGAATTTCATCTTCAGAATGCAAACCACTCCATACCCAGACTGCTTCAGGTTGACCTCACGTAAGCTATCCTACTACCTTTGAGAAGAAGGAATTACTCAGAGAAAAAGTACTTAGGAAATACTTGCCATGTTCTTCCTTTATTCTTCCTGGCCTGTTACCCTTAGCATTCTGATGAGATATATACTTTATACACTACCCAACAAGGGATGCCTGGGTAGCTCAGTTAAGCAACTGCCTTCAGTTCAGGTCATGATCCCAGAGTACTGGGATCAAGATAGAGCTCCACGTTGGACTCTGTGCTCAGCAGGGAGTCTGCTTCTCCTCCTCTCAGCTTTTGCTCACTTGTCTCATTCAGGCTGTCTGTTGCTATCTTTTTCTCTCTCTCAAATAAATGAAATCTTACTTCTTAAAAATGTTTTCCTCGGGGCGCCTGGGTGGCTCAGTGGGTTAAAGCCTCTGCCTTCGGCTCAGGTCATGATTCCGGGGTTCTGGGATCGAGCCCCGCATCGGGCTCTCTGCTCCGCGGGGAGCCTGCTTCCTCCTCTCTTTCTGCCTGCCTCTCCGCCTACTTGTGATCTCTGTCTGTCAAATAAATAAAATATTTTAAAAAAAAATGTTTTCCTCAAAACCTCAATTTTTTTTTAAGATTTTATTTTACAGAGAGAGACACAGGGAACACAAGCAGGAAGAGTTGGGAGAGGGAGAAGCAGACTCTAAGCAGGGACCCTAACATGGGGCTCAATCCCAGGACCCTGAATTCATGACCTGAGCTGAAGACAGATGTTTAACAACTGAGCCACCGAGGCGCCCCAATAAAATCTTAAAAAAGAAATAGAAGACTGGGTCTTCTTAAGAATCAAACTCCTGATAAGGACAATATAAAGTACAGTAAATTATTTTGGTAAAATGCAAAATTTTTAGTGTCTAGGCAGATTACTTTGCTTTCTAAATTAGAAACAAAAATAAGACCCCAAAAAAAATCTTTCAGAAAATTAACAAGAACAGACCAAAAAGTCTAAGGAAATAGTATCCTTTTATTTTATTATTTTTTAAAGATTTTATTAATTTGAGAAGGGGCAGGGAGGGGCAAAGGGAGATGGAGAGGGAGATGGAGAGCAGGCTCTCCCCTGAGCAAGGAGCCCAATGTGGGTTCCCTCTGGTCCCAAGCCAAAGGCAGACACACCCAACTGACTGAGCCACCCAGTGCCCCTACAACTTTCTTTTTTATATCCATTTAGTTCTTTGTTGTCTTCTTCCCCATTCTGAAATAACTATCCTTATTTAGGAAAATTACTTTCACTTAGGCTCCTAATTATAGCAAATGCACCTCAATTTCTCAGACCTTTTCATTAGCAAAAATAAGATATCCTATTTCCCTTGCATATAGAGATGTTTCCCACATTATTTCTATTAGCTTTAATTGCATATATTAGAAGTTTTAGCCTCAAAAACCTTAATTTCTGGTGAAAATTAAGAAATAAGCAATTGTGAACTATTTGGCAAATTTACAAATACATTTCATAATTCATAGAAGCATACAGTTCTAGAAATGTTGGACACATCTGCTAACACAACACAAGTCCTTTGTAATAGGAGGCCAAAATAGACACTGTGTTTAGTAATTGTTTTCAGTATTTTATCTTTGGAAATGACCTAACTATTCAATGAATATTTGAATTATTTAACTTATCAAAGTTACTTGAATTATTTAACTTATCTATTTACTTTTTATAATTTATATTATTAATTATATTATTTATTAAATGTATTTAATTATAAATTAAATATATAAATAATATGTAATAATTATATAAATATGAATTAAATATATAAATAAATATATTAAATATAATAAATTCTTATTTAACCTATTAAGTATAACTTTAGGGTTTCAGGTAGCCAACAATGTGGAGACTACAAAGTCTCTCTGTATGGGCCACAAATGTGGTGTCTCTTAGGATCAAATGAGGGCCCACAGTGTGGGGCAATCAGGTGAAAGCCGGCGGCATGGGCTATGAAAGCATTCACCTGAGGCAGAACAAAGAAGATAGAAATTTACTGAATATAGGTTAAGGAAGTGGTAGGCAGGATGGCTCAATGGGTTAAGCCTCTGCCTTCGGCTCAGGTCATGATCTCAGGGTCCTGGAATCGAGTCCCGCATCGGGCTCCCTGCTTAGCAGAGAGCCTGCTTCCTCCTCTCTCCCTGCCTGCCTGTCTGCCTACTTGTGATCTTTCTCTCTAAATAAAGTCTTTTTTAAAAATATAATAATAAATAATAAAATAAATTCAAAATTAATAATAAATAAATTTTTTAAAAAAATAAAGTCTTTTTTAAAAAAGGAAGCAGCAGGCAGGACAAGGGGGAGACTATCTATGTCAAGGCAGTGGTGAGGGAACAGTTACAGGGCAGAGTGAGGATGTATGGGAACATGCGGAATTTTTCCTTTTTTGGTAACTGTGCCTGGTTGCAAGTAGTAGCCCCTTGATTAGTTAGGCCCTATGGCTATTCTGAGGTGGGTTCCTTAATGAGCCTATCTGTGTTGTCTGGTGTGTCCTCATTCAGTTCTGTGTGGGGGTGGGCCATTTTACATCAATCAAGTTTCATTGCTCAAGCCTGTTGCCTAAAAGTGCCCTCTACATACTCCCCTAAACAATCCTGATCTGGGGGCACCTGGGTGGCTCAGTGGGTTAAAGCCTCTGCCTTCGGCTCGGGTCATGATCCCGGGGTCCTGGGATCGAGCCCCATGTCGGGCTCTCTGCTCAGCAGGGGGCCTGCTTACCCCCTCTCTCTCTGCCTGCCTCTCTGCCTGCTTGTCATCTCTGTCTATCAAATAAATAAATAAAATCTTTAAAAAAAAAAAAAACAATCCTGATCTGTAAATCTTTAAGCTTGCTGAGGATACAAGGTCGTATCTTATGTAATTGCTTCATGCTGAATGAGGGATGTAGAGATGACCCCACCTAAACTTGTCAGCCCATCAGGACTTCTGTGCAATTACATACCACAGCCTGATTTTATATTAATATGATGATAGGTGATTTGAGTAAAATTCCTTGATGGACTGGCCCATAGAATTAGGGGTGAAAGGAACTTTGATGGTATAGGTTAGAATCCCCACTGAACCATTATTACTATAGAGAATTGTTGGATTCTAGAAGAGCCAAATTTAACAGATTACAGAGAGGGGGTCAATAATTACAAGTATGAATATTGAGGCTAGGGGGTCTAAGAAGGGAAGAAGCCAGGATATCCATGAACTGGTTTCATTCCATAAAAACCATGCTTGTGTTGCATGGTCCAAGAAAGAAGAAAGCAAAAGAAAATTAGGATGAGAAAGACATAAATTAGTCCCAAAGGCACAATGATCATGTTATGAGAGCCCGACATTAGTGGGGGAACAGCTCCAGGAAAGTTTTGATTTTTTTTTTTTTTTAAGATTTTTTTAATTTATTCATTTGAGACAGAGAGAGCATGAGCAGGGGGAGAGGGAGAGGGAGAAACAGACTTCCCACTGAGCAGGGAGCCCGATGCAGGACTTGTTTCCAGGACTATAGGGTCATTACCTGAGCAAAAGCAGACATTTAACTGTCTAAGCTACCCAGGCACCCCAGGAAAGTAATGATTTTTGACATAGTAAATTCAGAGCGCTCACCCTGAAGGAAAAGGTCAAGAATAAACTTTTCAAATTGGGAAGAAGAAATTATGAGAATTTGGGGAAGAGACTATTGGAGTTTTTCTGAGATAATCATAGAAATACTGAATGCAAGAGATAGGGATTGGCCAAGTTCATGGGCCACTAAGCCTTTGGATTTGTATTACCCAACTCTTGTTTGAATAACAGGAATAAATCTCCGACCAGCATACAGTTTTACAGATTTAATTCCATTGTAACATGTCAAAGGACTCTTCATCTGGGGTTGGAGCACTCTTGATTCTGGTAACATGGATCCATGGGGAGAAGCTATGAGTATTACTGCTGTTGGAGTGATCAAGAGAACTGGCAGGGAACTGGTCCAGACAAGTTGGAGTGGCTTTTGTCCTCTGAAAGAGTATTAGGGATATAAGTTTAGGATGTATGTTATGTCATGTCAGGTTTTGGATGGTACTGGTTTTGATGGTCATTAACAACGGAGACAGTTTGCCCTTGGGATATAATATACTGTGTGAGACAGTGGCTTTTGAGGCCTAACAAAAGAACTGCCTGGAAAAAGGGTCTCCCGTTAAGAAGCTTGAATGAAGTGGGGCGCCTGGGTGGCTCAGTGGGTTAAGCCGCTGCCTTCGGCTCAGGTCATGATCTCAGAGTCCTGGGCTCGAGTCCCGCATCGGGCTCTCTGCTCAGCAGGAAGCCTGCTTCCCCCTCTCTCTCTGCCTGTCTCTCTGTCTACTTGTGACCTCTCTCTGTCAAATAAATAAAATCTTAAAAAAAAAAAAAAAAAAGCTTGAATGAAGTAAGATTTATTATAGATTTGGGAGTGATTTATGACATTAATAATAAACAGGGAAGGGAGCATCAGCCAACATTTTGAGTGTCATATGTAAGTTTTGTGAGAACCATTTTTATATTTTGGTTAGCCCTCTCTACCATCTCTGCAGACGGTGGGTGGCATGCTGCATGCTGATGGTATTCTATCTGGAGGACTTCCTTAACTACTCGTGTTGTTTCAGAAAAATGGGGCCATTCTGTGACTGCAAGGAGGAGGGAAAACCAAAATGGGGAAGGTTGTAATTAAGGAGCATAATAGTGACCTCTGAAGCCCTCTCTGAAGCCCTTTCTGATGCCCTCTCTGATATATAAATATATAATATAGTAATATAATATAATATATAATATATATATTAATAATAATAATAATAATTAATAATAATAATTAATAATATATAAAATATAATATAATATATAATATAAATATATAATATAATATACCTATATTATATATTTATCTTTTTTTTTTAAGTGGAGCACAATGTAGGGCTTGAACTCACAACCCTGAGATGAGACCTCACTTGTTTTAGTGGAAAAGGCCTCAATCCATCTCAGAGAAGTGTCTACAAAGACCAATAGACACCTGAGCCCCTTGAAGGTAGACATATGTGTAAAATCTATGTGCCAATTCTCCCCTGATAGAGTCCCTTATGTTTGGAAAAGTTGAAGAAGTGGTATAGGTTTCTGGGGCCTCTCCAGGTTGATAGTGGCTACAGGTGGAATGTGTTTGGGAGAGAGTTTATAATGTTTGGGAAATGTCCTTGTTCATGAAAAGAGGTCTAACTAGGTCTTCAAGAGCCTTAGCCCAGAGGTGGGTTGCTTGATTAAGTTATTAAGAAATTTCCAGGGGCACCTGGGTGGCTCAGTGGGTTAAGCTTCTGCCTTCGGCTCAGGTCATGATCCCAGGGTCCTGGGATTGAGCCCGACGATCGAGGAGAGCTCTCTGCTCTGCTTCCCTCTCTCTGCCCTGCCTGTCTGCCTGCTTGTGATCTCTGTCTGCCAAATAAATCAATAAAATCTTTAAAACAAAAAAAAAAAGAAAAGAAAAGAAAGAAAAATTTCCATTGAGGGGTGCCTGCGTGACTCAGTGGGTTAAGCCTCCACCTTCGGCTCAGGTCATGATCTCAGGTCCTGGGATGGAGGCCCACATCAGGCTCTCTGCTCAGCGGGGAGCCTATTTCCTCCTCTGCCTCTGCTGCTTTCCTGCTTATTTGCTCTTCCTGTCTCTCTGTCAATTAAAAAAAAATATATATATATAATATATATGTAAATATATATTATATATAATATATTTATAATAAATATATAAAAATATATAAATATAAATAAATTTTTATATTTATATAAAAATATATAATATATATTTATATATTATATATGTATATAATATATGTTATAACATATTTTATGTTATATAAAAATTATATATATAATTATATACATATAATTATACATATATAATATACATATTATACATATTATATATACATATATACATATATGTGACATATTATATGTATACATTATATGTATATATACATATATACATATGTATATTATATATGTATAATTATATGTATATAATTATATATATATAATTTTTTTTTTTTTTAAGAAATGTTCTCATTGGGCCTGCAAATAAGTAAATCATCAACATACTGAAGTAAGCTTCTCCTTTAAACGTGAACTGTCTCTGAGCACTCAGGGCTTTAGAGACTGTCCAAGTTAGCTGTTGTGTAACCCAGATGGAGGGATCCTGTAACTCAAAGACAAGGAGGAACTGGGACTCCAGTGCACTGGGATGCAAAAGGAAGAATCCTACTAATAAGGAAATGTTGCAGTTCAGAGCCAAGAACCTAGAAAGAATTCTTGAGATGTCTTTGGTGCAAAAAGATGATTTTATTCAGCCACCTGGACACCCATGGGAAGAAAGAGCTGCACCAGGGTCATGAGGACTGGCCCTTTATATCCTTTCAACTTAAGAGGGGGTTAAAGATAGCATGATTCTTTAAGGAATTTTGGAATCAAGCCTTCCAGGAGCTTATGGGAGATAGCTGTTGGAAAATGGTCATTTATTACTGTCTAATAAAACCTTATTCATGAGGCTTTCAGATGTATATGAGGGGCCATATGTTTGGGGGATGATTGCCAGCATATAGGTTGGGGGTGGGGTGGCATAGGTAGAGATAAAGGAAGTTTCCAAAGGAATTATAAAAGACTTACAGGTTCCTGGGGGTTGGGCTAAGACTGCCTTTTGCCATTAGAAAAGTATCAGCATCCAGGCACCTGAGTGGCTCAGTTGTTAAGCATCTGCCTTCAGCTCAGATCTTGATCCCAGGATCCTAGGATGGAGTCCCCGTCTAACTCCCTGCTTAGTGGGGAGACTGCTTCTCTTTTTTCCACTCCCCCTGCTTGTGATGAAGTATTGAATATAGATAAAGTTCAATGATGTAGAGTTTGGAGCCCACGGACAAGAAAGAACTCTTGAGCTGTCTTTGGTGTGAAATGGAATGCTTGAGAATGATTGTCAACACTACCTTAGATGGCTTAGAGATAAAGTTTCCAAAGAATTGTTAAAGTAGACATACAGGATCCTGGTTGGGGGTAGCGGTTGGCCAGGCTAGGATTGCCATTTGCTTGTTCTTACTTAGCAAAGCCTTAAGGTGCAAGTAGTTGAAGTCCCTAGAGGAATATCACTCTGCCTATTTTAAGGGCTTGTCAGTAAGTAGGAAATTTAATAATTTTTCTTCTACCTCTGTTTCCCACATCATTCCCCCCTGAACAACTTTGACCCTTAAATCTTTAAGATTGCTGAGGGTGGAAGGTCTCGTCTTCTGTAACTTCTTCCTGCTGAATAGGGGCACAATAATATTGGTCAGTTGAGGAATGTACAGGGGAATTACGAAAGATGGAGGCAGCTGAATCCATCGCTGACAGTGTCTCTGTGAGTGCTAAGGATCATCTGTTGATGTGAAGTCATTGCAGCAATGGAGTCTCGCACCAAGCAGAGAAATAATGAAAAAGACAACACAATAAGATTAGGAAGGCTAGACAATGAGTAGTCCAACAAAGATCTTTAATTGTTGACCACAATCCTCCTTCAAACCAGTAACTTAACCAATCACTGGGAGAGAAAAGAATTTTGCAGAGTTGCAATTTGAGTATTCATATCTTGTATTATAGTCCAGTGACATTTTTGTGATAATCTGGGATCTAAACACAACATTTTGTTTTGATGATTGTACATGTGCCACCCTCTGCTGCTGTTAGGATAACTAAGTCTACTATATTGTAAAAATGCTTTACACATTTGTGTTTCAGTTATTTAATAGAGAAATGCTATTCCGAGCAAGGTCTTCAGCCATGTACTTATCAAGACCTTTCATGTGTCAAGCAACACCCACCATTCACAAAGGGGAACAAAAATGGATGTTAGTTGGTCACCAATGAGACACAGAATAAGGTCACCATTGTTTTAAGTTTTGGAAGTCTGGCCAAGTTGGTAATGGTTTTAATAATGCACCCATGATTCCAGGCAAAACCCAGAGTAGAGTGGCCTATCCAGTCTGGGGGAAGCCATGAACATGAGTCAGATCCATATAACCATTGGGTCCTGTTAGAGGAGACCATCCTTCAATTCTGGGTTTCTGCAACTGCAGTCAAGATATCAAGGGCTATTCAGTTTTGGAGGGCCATCTCTTTAACTTGTAACAAAAAGCAGTCCATTCTTATTTTGTAGGGACCAAGGGAGTCTAAACCAATGGACAATTTTCCTTCACAAAGTTTTTGTCATCTGTATGGCCTTTTGGTCCAAACCAGTGGCCTGATGTAAACCCTGTATTACTTTCATTGCTTCCTAAGTTCATATCCTTTGACGTCCTTTGCAATGAATTTTAGCTATCTCCTTAGGTAGGTGTACAGCCTCAAGAAGGGTCATGATCGGGGCGCCTGGGTGGCTCAGTGGGTTAAGCCGCTGCCTTCGGCTCAGGTCATGATCTCAGGGTCCTGGGATCGAGTCCCGCATCGGGCTCTCTGCTCAGCAGCGAGCCTGCTTCCCTCTCTCTCTCTCTCTGCCTGCCTCTCTATCTACTTGTGATCTCTGTCAAATAAATAAATAAAATATTTAAAAAAAAAAAAAAAGAAGGGTCATGATCTTAGGCCCATATATGATTGGGGAAGTGTGACTTGATAATAATCCCCTTTCCTTCCAAATAGCTCCATGGGCATGTAGTACCAGGACGGCATATTTGGAGTCAGTAAAATATTGATTTTTAAACCTTTTGCCAATTGAAGAACACAGGTAATACTACTATTTCAGCCTTTTGGGCCAAAGTATTTATTGGTAGGAGTTTTGCCTCAATATTTTTAATTAGACTGACTACAGCATATCCAGCCTTTTTTTTTTTCTCCCTTATCCATGAAGCTACTGCCATTGGTAAACCAATTATCATCTGCATTTTTAACAGGGGAGTTGTTTAAGTCTGGCCTGCTAGAATAGACAAGATCAATGATTTCTGAACAGCTATGTTCTATAGAAGTACAATGGTCAGGGTGATAAGTTATACAATTGTTGGAGAATCAATCCCATATTCCTGTTGTTTAATCATGCACCATGGAGTTATTATCCCCACAGAATAAAAAGCAATAAGAGTGTATAAATGAGCTACTATGTAACATCTCTGAAGTTTACCTCAAATTGTCTAGCTTAGGTAAACAACATTTAAAGACAATCAAACCTAGAACTTAACAGCCACAAAGGTGTGTTACTGAAACATAATTTTTCTCTCTAAAATAACCCTCATTTCCAGAGATAGCCAAAAATGAGGACTAATTCATTTGAAAACAAGTCCAGTTTTAACAAACTTGACTTAATTATTTACATAGTGGCTCAGCAAGAACAGTGAGTGATCATATAGATCTTTTAGAATCTGATTTGCTGGAACTTTTCATAAGGAATCTCTAGGGTGAACTTTTAGTAGACTCTCCAGGCCAGAAGGCAAGCCACATACTTGCCATCAGACATGCCTGCAATACCTGTATATTTGGGCAGATTCTGTTTCACAAGGTTCCCAAAGTATCCTGAGATTCCTGCACCTGCCAGGAAATGACATTCTTTACTCACCTGGTGAGGCTGCTGGGAACTCTGTAAGCAAGGTATCAGGCCAATAGTTTCAAGGGGTGTTGTGGCTCCAGGTTTCATAAAGTCAACCTTAGTTCGTTAAAGCTGTCTGGTCATATGCGTCTTTCTCAAATATGACATTCCAGTCAAAGCCTTGGTAAAATAACCAGTGTTTCCAATGGTGTCCTGTTGCAAGAACAGATTCTTATTGAACTGATTGCCATGGAAGAAAGAATACTTACTGAGACCTTTTGAGCTTCAGAGGATTCAGATAGAAAAGTTGAGTGCTTTGACTTGTTTAGAAATAAATATTTTTAATTTTTCTTAGTCTGGAAGAGTAAACATTAGAGAATGAGCAATGTCTAAAATAAGAGATATAGCACCATAATCTTTTAGTTCATTTAGTCCCTTGTTACTAGTTCTGGTTTAGTTTGAATGCAGCTTTAGATAGTTCTGGAATTTCTTGCCCATTTCAGTTTTAGGATTTTCAAATATATCAAATATCTGTATTTGTCCTGAAAGTCCTTTATATGAACTCTCTTTTAAGGTGAGACTCATTTTACAAGAGAATTCAAACAACTATAAATGACAAAAGCTCAGAATGTTTATGGTTAAAGAGCTGATGAGATGAGTTTACAAATTTATTTTTTTTTAATATTTTATTTATTTAACAGAGAGAAATCACAACTAGGCAGAGAGGCAGGCAGAGAGAGAGGAGGAAGCAGGCTCTCCGCGGAGCAGAGAGCCCGACACGGGGCTTGATCCCAGGACCCTGAGATCACAACCTGAGCCAAAGGCAGTGGCTTAATCCACTGAGCCACCCAGGCGCCCCGAGTTTACAAATTTAGATGGCAAGGAAATCAGGTTATCCTGTGACACATAACACTTCAATAATTACAACATGAAGAGATGATCTATCAAAACACTAAAACTTTAGGAAATGCATAGAATCTCTAGAATAGTTATAGCATTTACCCAAATGTAACCCAAATTTTATCATTTGTTTAGCAGTACTTCCTGAGTAAGTTCGCATACCAAGGAAAAGCCTAAAGAGTTAAAAGAGATTTCATTTACAATTTAAATCTTGTCAACATTTGCTAAAATCTTACAAACTTTTAAAGCACAGGCCTCAATATAATTAGGGATGTTAAAGACCTGATATAGGTGAAATGTGGAACACAGTTTTTCAGGACAGGCAAAGAGTAAACTATTGTTTACATTTTCTTAATAGCAGATCAATTCATTTAAGATAACTTTTGTCTTCCTTTTTTTTTTAAGATTTTATTTATTTATTTGACAGAGAGATCACAAGTAGGCAAAGAGGCAGGCAGAGAGAGAGGAGGAAGCAGGTCCCTGCTGAGCAGACAGCCCTATGCGGGACTCAATCCCAGGACCCTGAGATCATGACCTGAGCCAAAGGCAGTGGCTTAACCCACTGAGCCACCCAGGCGCCCCAAGATAACTTTTGTCTTCTTGAACAGAAAGAATTTCAGTCTTAAACCAATGTGCCTTTAAAACCCATTCATTTTGAGCAGTGCTCTCGGAGGAGAAAGCTTGCGGTGGGTGGCCAGGCGGTGGTCCTACTAGTTTTCTTTGTAATTGGTGGTCCGAGGCCAGGCCTCAAGTGGGAACGGCCTCACCATGATGGACGGAAGGCCGGGCCGAGTGCCCTTACAGTTCCTGCCGGATGAGGCCCAGAGCCTCCCCCCGCCCAAGCTGACCGACCCGTGGCTCACCTACATGGGCTTCTTGGGCTACTGCTCCAGCCTACTTGATAACGCGATCCGTCGGAGGCCAGTGATGTCTGCCGGTTTACATCGCCAGCTCCTGTATGTTACTTCCTTTGTCTTTATTGGATATTATCTTTTAAAACGTCAAGACTATGTGTATGCTGTGAAGGACCATGATATGTTTGCTTATGTAAAATCACATTCAGAGGATTTTCCTGAAAAAGATAAGAGAATGTATGGCGAATTGCTTGAAGAATTCCATCCAGTGCATTCAAGTCTCCAGAATGCTTCCTTTGGTTTCACTGGACAGTTATTCCTGAGTTTTGTGGAACATGTTTCCATGATATGGGAAGTTTATGTTAATCTGTGTGTTAACACCTTATGATTAAAATGGTCATCACGAGAAAAAAACAAAACAAAACAAAAAAAATTCATTTCAATCTTAGTCTGTCCTGACCACACCTAATATTCTTTTCCTGAAGATTTCCCTTCACTTCACTACAACTTTTCTTTGCATTCAGATTGTGTCCCAAGCCATTTCTTTCCAAACACCATCTCATTTAGCAAAATTACCTTTTATCTTTAACAAAATGCATTCCCATTCCTTACCTTTCTTACGTATCTACTCTTCCACATCCAGAGTTGTTTCCCTTGTTTCCATTAGTCTTAGTTACAGTTAGAATTTTGTACTCTTAGAAACACCTTAGTCCCTAGTCAGTTAAGTATTAATTCTGAACTGTTAGAACAGAATTCTTTATGAATCAGTTAAGCACAAAACGAGTTTACTGAAAGATTTAAATATTCTTTTTTTCTTTGCTGTAAGAAGTCAAAAGCACAGACCTACATCCAGTAATTAATGACTTAGCACTTTATCCTATTTGTAATGTAAGGACCTACTTTATATATTTATTTATCCAGAGGCTTCCATTGAGGTTAAACAATAACTTTGTTGTTTAATTCTTAAACTGTCCCTGCTCCCCTTCCCCCAGGGTTTTTAAAAACAAGTCCCGGAAACCAGGTCCAGGTGTGGAGGCCATGAAAAACAAGGCTGTACCCGCCTGAGTCTAGCCCTGACAGCCATCTTGGCAAAGCAAAAGCTGGCACCTTGCACTATGAGTGGGTTAGCATAAGAATGGCCATCCTGAAGGCCAGGAAGGCATTTTACTGGGCGTCCGTAACCGGCCCACACTGCGTACCTGACTTGAGATAAGAGGAACTAGCTAAAACCTGGAAAAACAACTTAATCATATACCACCAGGGTGCTTAGGCGGTGGTGCCTAGGGACCAGATGTTAATAAAAAACAGTTAACTTGCAGAGATCCCAATCCTGCAAGACAAGAGTCTCCCTCAGTTTACAAATGTCCTAGTGATTTACAACAAAGAAGCTATCTTCTCAATAGTCCAATTTCCAGAGACAAACAGCTCAGTTCTTGAGCCTAAGGTCGCCCTCCCCACCATAAAACCGAAGGAGGCTGAGGCAGAGGGAAATGTAAATAAAGTTAAGTTTCTTCTAAACCTACATCTCACTTAACCACCAGAGTGACGCCGGGGTGGCAAAGTGGGGCACAAGATATGTATGTAGCTATGAAAAAGTGCCTTGAAAATGCTATATTAAACCCTTGGTTTTCAGAGCTCAACCCTTGTTGAAACCCGCTGTGGCGGGCAGATACTTGGACCCCAGCTAGCTGGAAATAAACCTCGCTGCATGACTTGCATCATCGAGAGTGTTCTCCGTCTCATTGAGGGGTGGTCGACTCTGTACCCTAACAGTAAGACCTAGATGTGCATGAATTTAATTCCATTTGTCATCCAAGCAAAACTTTGTAAACTTTCAGGTTACCGAAGAGTTTGAAAGCCATGTTAACAATTAACCATGAAAACTCTGAGGCAGACAATGAACCATCAGTTTAGTCATCTTTTTGATGAATGGCCCAACAGTTAACATGAGGTTATCTGACCTTCAGTAGACCTTGATAGAATAAAAGCTTCACATTTACTGCTGTAACTTCAAAGACATGTCTATCTTAGTTAAACCAATAAACTTAACTTAGTTTAAATACTGATTTATGTTCCACCTGGGTTCACCCCATTTTCAGTATTTACCTGAGACACGGGTGGGGAAATCTGGGGGGGGGGGTGTTAGGTCCAGGGGGTGCTCTTCTTGGTCTTGACAGGGAAGAGAGAAGGAGCCGTGGTGCAGGAGGCACAAGAATGGTCTAGAGGCCAGTTATGCAGGCCGCACCCAAGCTGGTGCAGAAACAGAAGGGGGAGACAGAAGAAACAAAGTGCTGCCAGAAGGCAGAGAAAGGATTCCCATTTTAGAGCTCATCAGCCCCAAGAGAGGAGCATACGTGATGTTTTCCCTCCAACAATGGGGCAGGGGTTAAGCAGTCCGTCTCTGGCTAGAGAAGACAGGGAATTTCCCTGAAACAAAGGGATATTCCTTAAAGTCTCCATCTCAAGTTAGTCTAAACTAACCCAGTTGGCTCCAGTTATAGCCATTAACAAGGGAAATGAGTGAGGGAGAAGCCCTCACATCTATTAGGAGGACAGATAAAGTCATAGTCCCTTTCCTAGGGATGGCCTGTGTATCCTCCAGCAACCGGGGTTTACCAAGAGGCCTATCTACATAATTATCATCCAGTGTCAGGAGGGAGTTTACTAGGTGACTCATTCCGGCAAACACACTCTGCAAAAGACCCTTAGGTCGGGGTCCTGGTGTAGAGCAATGAAGGCCTAGGTATCCTAGGTCCATTCGCCCTATTTCCTGCAGAGGAGATCTAACTGAAATTTCCTAGTGAGGCCATGTAGTGTTACCAGAGCTCAGTCCTTTCCTAAGTTTTGCAATCCAAATTATTTCCAGTGGGTTAAAAGGCACTCCGAGGTAGAGAGTCCTTGGAAACTGAAAAAGCCCACCGAGGCCATGCTCCCAGAAAAGTAAAGAAGGTCCATTACAAATCCCCCCGACACCTGGGTAGTGTCCCACACAGGTTCCCTTGTGCCAAAAGCGACCGGAGGCATCCCTCAACAAGACATTTCTATTGATCACGATCCTGCCTTCCCTTGGAAGGCATTCCCACCATAAAAGGCCCTGGAGGGTTGCTGGTTCCCCTACCCTCCCCCATCACATCCTAGGCTGCCGATGTGTGCCTGGCGAATGGACCAAATGACTGTGCCATGCCATGCCATGGTCTGTCCTGAAGATTGCATACTGTGTTGCTATTTTAACCCATGGAAATACCAGAAAAGTTTTTATAAGGGGAAATTAACCAATTTCATAGCTTTAAGTAGTTTGTAGAAGACACTGACAAGAAACAGTAAAGACTGAAATACATCGTGGTCCATGCAACATTCCAACACATGTGGTCCTTACAGCCAACTTCCCTAGGAAATGGTCCCTGGTTGCGTTTTAATTCAATTGGGTACTGGTTTCAGCCAACTCCTAGTGGAGGCCCTGTGGCCAGAAGTGGCTAGACCAGGGATGTGGAGGGGATCACATTAGATCAATCAGGAGGAAACGTCACACGGGAGTCAAGACTGGCAGCCATCCTGGTGACTTAGGTGGCTGTTCCATGCACAAGAGAGACAACTTTATTTAATCACAGGAATAAAGAGAGGGCATCAAGTTTCTAGGTCTTACTACCATTCCGGCCAGGGTACTTACAGCCAAAAGGGAGACGTTCTCCTCCCAGTAGAGTTGCCATGCGCTAAAGGATCACAGCATGAGCAATTGATATATGTGTTCCAATAAGACTATATACCTTGAAAAGCCCCTGAAATGAGACTAAAAGGAAGAAGAGAGAAAGTACTCACCAATTTTGCACCAAAGCTCAGAGTCCAAATGTAAAGACTCAAAGTCCCTTCATCATTGCCAAAAGATGAAGTCTTAGAATATAGATAAGGTTCAATGATGCAGACTTTGGAGCCAATAGACAGGAAAGAACACTTGAGATGTCTCTGGTGCAAAATAGTCGATTATTAAAGCACAGGGATAGGGCAGAATGGGCAGAAAGAGCTGCTGCCCCAGTGGTCCATTATATGCTTGCAAGTTGGGAGGGGCTTAGGGAATAGCATAACTCTCTATGGAATTTTGGAAGCAAAGTTTCCAGGACCTTGAGGGCCAGCTATGGTTGGGAAAACCATTATTCATTACCAACAATAAAACCTTTCCTTGAGACCCTTTAGATATCTATTGGTGTCCATATGCTTGGGAATGATTGTCAATACTATCTTGGAGATCTAGAGATAAAGTTTCCAAAGGAATTGTTAAAGTAGACTTCGAGGATCCTGGTTAGGGGTAGGGTCGATCAGACTAGTATCCTTTGCTCTTAGCAAAGCCTTAAGGTGGGGGTAGTTGAGTCCCTAGATGTATGTCACTCTGCCCGTTTTAAGGGGTTATCAGTGGCTAAGGAAATTTAATCATTTTTCTTCTGCCTCTGTTTCCCACATGACTTGTGTTCCATCTCTTGCTGTCTCTCTCTGTTAAATAAATAAAATCTTTAAAAAAAAAGAAAAAGGAATGTGTCAACATTGAAACAGCTGAGCTCCCAGATTAAAGTCATTGTACCTGTTACAAACAATTGGTAATGGGCAGTAAGGAAATTTAATTTTTTTGCCTTTGTTTCCAGCATCACTATCACAGCCTATTTCCAATGGATTTAATCAGACCTTTGCAAAACTGAACTGCATCCCCTTTTATCAGTTGTGGGTTAAAGGAAGCACAGGTCAAATGCATTGGACATGCTGTAATTGTCTCAAACACAGAATTTTCAATTTCCATTTGTAAAGTAAGAGCTATCAGTAAATCAGGAATAATCAGTATTTGTTAAGAGCATTTATTGCAAGTCATCAGGAGAGGTTAATAGGTAATCCATCAAACTCAAACAGTCCTGGGAAATTTCCTCTATGGAAAAAGGAAGATGGGCATCAGGGTTGAGACTATTATAGCAAGTAAGTGACATGAGGTACTATTAGCAAGATGATTTCACAGGAAGTTATGTGGGAAACAAAGGCAATAGAAAAAATTAAACTTCCTTACTGATGAGGGAACAGAAGGCTGGCTGAGGACAAAGCAAAAGCTGACACCCTCCAACCTTCCCCCATCCCACTCCTGGGTGGGACATATGTGATATTCTTTAGGAATCTCCCACCCATCTTTTTCTTTTTTTTTTTTTTAAAGATTCTATTTATTTATTTGACAGAAAGAGATCATAAGTAGGCAGAGAGGCAGGCAGAGAGAGAGAGAGGAGGAAGCAGGCTCCCCGCAGAGCACAGAGCCGGATGCAGGACTTGATCCCAGCACCCTGGGATCATGTCCTGAGCTGAAGGCAGAGGCTTTAACCCACTGAGCCACCCAGGTGTCCCCTGGTGTCTGGTATCTTGTAGGTCCTCTTTAGGATATGAAAGTTCTACTGAACCCTCCCTTTCCTTACTTCCCTGGGGCAGCAGCTCTTCCTGCCCACAGATCCTGTTCTCATACTTTAATAAACCACCATTTTGCACCAAAGATGTCCCAAGAATTCTTTCTTGGTCACAGTCTCCAGACCTCACCCTACCAAACCTCACCTATATCCTAGAACTTCATCATTCCTACCTACAGACTTGATGAGTTCTTGAAACAGGCATAGTCATAGGAAAACACCTGCCTGCATGTTGACACTTTGCTAAGGATCCTGTAATTGATGTAGGAAAGACTTTAGAGTTTGAAGCCAATGGTCAGGAAAGAGAAGGAAGGAAGGGAGGAAAGGAGGAAGGGAGGGAGGAAGAGGGGTAGAGAGAAAGGGAGGAAGGACTGAGCCACTGAGGCATCCCATATTGTCTGGAAATCTTGGAAAATTTGCATTTTTGGCAACTGAGGGGTTTTTTTTTTTAAGATTTTATTTATTTTATTTAACAGACAGAAATTACAAGCAGGCGGAGAGGCAGGCAGAGATAGAGAAGAGGAAGCAGGCTCCCCGCTGAGCAGAGAGCCCGATGCGGGGCTCGATCCCAAAGGCAGAGGCTTTAACCACTGAGCCACCCAGGCACCCCTGAGGGGTTTTTTTAATTTAAGATTTTATTTATTTAACAGAGAGATCACAACCAGGCAGAGAAGCAGGCAGAGGGAGAGAGAAGGAAACAGGCTCCCTGCTGAACAGAGAGCCTGATTTGGGGCTTGATCCCAGGACCCTGAGATCATGACCTGACCCGAAGGCAGAGGCTTTAACCCACTGAGCTACCTAGGCGCCCCAGGTTGTTATGTTTTTTAAGAGTAAGGAGGCTTTTTAAGGCAATCAAAATTTCACCAAAAGAAAATTATAGTCATAAAATTCAATAAATAAATGTAAAGGTTATAAACAAGATTTTAATTATGAAAGGATTAGTTTTAGGTGGGTTTTTAAATTTTTCTTTAAGTTTTTTTTTTTAAGATTATTTATTTTTTTGATGGGCAGAAATCACAAGTAGGCAGAGAGACAGGCAGAGAGAGAAGACGGGAAGCAGGCTGCCTGCAGAGCAGAGAGCCCGATGTGGGGCTCCATCCCAGGACCCTGGGATCATGACCTGAGCCGAAGGCAGAGGCTTTAACCCGCTCAGACACCCAGGCACCCATATATTTTTTCTTTTCTTTTTTTTTTTTTTGTTTTGTTTTGTTTTGTTTTTTCTTTTTCTTAAAGATTTTATTTATTTGGGAGAGAGCATGAGAAGGGGGAGGGTCAGAGGGAGAAGCAGATTCCCCCATTGAACAGCGAGCCAGATGCGGGACTTGATTCAGGGACTCCAGGATCATGAGCTGAGCTGAAAGCAGTCGCTTAACCAACTGAGCCACCCAGGATCCCCTAGGTGGGCTGTTTTTTGTTTTTTGGGTTTTTTTTTTTTAGATTTTTTTTTTTTAAGATTTTATTTATTTATTTGACAGAGAGAGATCACAAGTAGACAGAGAGGCAGGCAGAGAGAGAGAGGGGGGGAAGCAGGCTCGCTGCTGAGGAGAGAGCCCGATGCGGGACTCGATCTCAGGACCCTGAGATCATGACCTGAGCCGAAGGCAGCGGCTTAACCCACTGAGCCACCCAGGCGCCCTTTTTTTTTAGATTTTAATTAGTTATTTGTGAGAGGGAGAGAAAGAGAGAGAGAGCACAAGCAGGGCGAGAAGAAGGTAGCCAGAGAGAAGCAGACTCCCCACTGAGCAAGGATCCCGTCTCAGAGCTCCATCCCAGGATCCTGAGATCACAACATGAGCTGCAAGCAGGCAATTAACCAAGGCACTCCTCTTTTTTCTAAGATAAATAAAATCTTAAAAAAAATTTAAAACTAAAACAATTTTAAATTAAAAATTTCAAAGTTAAGGGGCACCTGGGTGGCTCAGTGGGTTAAAGCCTCTGCCTTCGGCTCAGGTCATGATCCTGGGGTCCTGGGATCGAGCCCCGCATCGGGCTCTCTGCTCAGCAGGGATCCTGCTTCCCTTCCTCTCTCTCTGCCTGCCTCTCTGCCTACTTGTGATCTCTCTCTGTCAAATAAATAATAAATAAAATCTTAAAAAAAAAAAAAATTTTCAAAGTTAAAAAACATGACATTAATAAATTACTCTTAAAACTCAACAATATTGGGGCGCCTGGTTGGCTCAGTGGGTTAAGCCGCTGCCTTCGGCTCAGGTCATGATCTCAGGGACCTGGGATTGAGCCCCGCATCGGGCTCTCTGCTCAGCAGAGAGCCTGCATCCCTCTCATTCTCTCTGCCTGCCTCTCTGCCTACTTGTGATCTCTGTCAAATAAATAAATAAAATCTTTAAAAAAAAAAAACAACAAACTCAACAATATTGAAAAAAAATCCAGATTTAAAAACGGCCAATTAGGAAAATGCAAATTAAACAAGGGGGTACTACTCACTTATTAAAATGGTTAACAGTTTTGTTTTTTATTTATTTAAAAAAAAATTTTTTTTCCCTATTTGACAGACCGATCACAGGTAAGGAGAGAGGCAGGCAGAGAGAGAGGGGGAAGCAGGCTCCCTGCTGAGCAGAGAGCCCAATGTGGGGCTGGATCCCAGGACCCTGGGATCATGACCTGAACTGAAGGCAGAGGCTTTAACCCACTGAACCACCCAGGAGCCCCTATAATAGCCTATTTATAATCACAGAAACAGAAACCAAGATACCTTTCATTAAATGAATGAACCAAGAAGATATAGTAGATGTATATGATGGAATCTGACTCAGCAATGAAGAAAAATGAGCTATCAAGCCATAGCAGTATGTACAAATCTTAAATTCATGTGGTAGTAAAATAAGTCAATACAGAAAGGCAGTATATTGTATGATTGTGTTACAGGATTTTTTCATGGTCAGTGGCAGCAGTTCTTGGTCATTCCACGTCAGAGAATGAAGAGGTAGGCCAGACAGAGTGGTGGGAAACAAAGCAAGGTTTACTGGGTGATACCAAAGTGATAGTACCTACTTCCTATGGATGGAGGGGACCTGAGACAGTTGCCACCTGAGTGTCTAAGTATAGGAGTTTTTAATGGGCTCGTTGGCAGCGATTTTAATCTGATTAACTCTCCCTTTGCTGTCATCCAATCAGGTTTTCATCATGTATATCTTTGACAGGGTAGAGGGTAGAGGGCTCCTTCCAGGGTGGTATAAAATCCTTTTAAGTGTGGTTTCATCTTGGGGTGGGGGTGGGGGGCTTGTCCTTGCCTGCCTGCCTTCCAACCAGCCTTCATTAATTACATATATACAATATTTTGGAAGAGATAAAACTATACAGAGTGTAAACATCTTGGTGGTTCCCAGAGATCTGAAATGGGGAGAAGATTGAAAGGGGAGACATTTTTGGGGGTAAAACCATTCTGTATGATTCTGTATGGTGAACACATGACTCAATGCAATTGCCAAAACCCATAAAATTTTATGGCACAGGGCACCTGGGTGGCTCAGTGGGTTAAGCCGCTGCCTTCGGCTCAGGTCATGATCTCAGGGTCCTGGGATCGAGTCCCACATCAGGCTCTCTGCTTGGCGGGGAGACTGCTTCCCTCTCTCTCTCAATCTGCCTGCCTCTCTGCCTACTTGTGATCTCTCTCTCTCTCTCTCTCTCTCTCGCTGTCAAATAAATAAATAAATAAATAATCTTTTTTTTTTTTTAAGATTTTATTTATTTATTTGACAGAGAGAGATCACAAGTAGGCAGAGAGGCAGGCAGAGAGAGAGGAGGAAGCAGGCTTCCTGCGGAGCAGAGAGCCCGATGCGGGGCTCGATCCCAGGACCCTGAGATCATGACCTGAGCCGAAGGCAGCAGCTTAATCCACTGAGCCACCCAGGCGCCCCAATAAATAATCTTTAAAAAAAAAAATTTTATGGCACAAAAGTGAGGAGCGCCTGGGTGGCTTACTTGGTTAAATGTCTAGCTCTTAGTTTGCGCTCAGGTCATTATCCTAGGTTCATAAGATGAAACCCCATGGCAGCCTCTCTTCTTAGTGACAAGCCTTCTTAAGATTGTCTCTTTCCCTCCCCCTTTGCTCCCATTCCCTCTCCATGTTTTGTGTCTCTCTTTTTCTGTCTCAAATAAATCTTTTTTTTTTTTTTAATTAACCTTATGGGGTAGCTAGGTGATGGACACTGGGGAGGGTATGTGCTGTGGTGGATGCTGTGAAGTGTGTAAGCCTGATGATTCACAGACCTGTACCCCTGGGGCAAATAATACATTATATGTTAATAAAGAAAATAAAGAAATAAAAATTTTAAAACCCTAAAACTAAAAAATTGAAAAGTAAAAAATAAAAATAAATAATATAGATTCAAAAAATTAAAACATGAAACTTATGTGCATTCACACATATACATACCAATGCAAGCAGCACAATTAGCATAAAGAAGAGCCTTGCAAGAAACTCAGAATACCACAAAAGAATCTAACTATATTGGAAAAGTATGAAACAACCTCAGTGAGATGAGATGAGGGAAGGCTGACCTAAGTAACTTTGGAAATGAATGGGGTTTATAAAAGCAAAGGGAAAAGGAACAGCTTAGAAACACTACACTATAGTTGATAAACTTATTTCCTGGGAATAAGGATTATCAAGTTTAAAATCACTATACTTGTATGCTAAAATTGAACAATTAAGCAAATAAGTGGTGAATATTCAGGTCCTCACTAATCAAGTAAGAGATCACTGATAAGCAAAGGGAGGAATGTTTAATGATTCACATGATAATGGACTAGAGTTGTGGACATGGTAATGAATCCAAGTTTTGCTTAATTTAAAACTATCTTAATAGGGGCACCTGGGTGGCTCAGTGGGTTAAGCCTCTGCCTTTGGCTCAGGTCATGATCTCAGGGTCCTGGGATCGGGCCCCCCACATCGGGCTCTCTGCTCAGCCGGGAGCCTGCTTCTCCCTCCCTCTCTGTCTATTTGTGATCGATCTCTCTCTCTCTCTCTGTCAAATAAATAAATAAAATCTTTAAAATTAAATAAATAAATTATCTTAATAGAGATAACATATAAAGAATACTAACAGATATGTGTGTAACACAATTTAATTTTCATATATATATATTTCTATTAGCTGAGAAGGACTAAAAAAAAAATATCCTCATAGTAACAAGCACATGAAGTGCCTGGATCTTGATTTCTTGGTGCTTCTTAAAGAGTTTTGAGGTTTTTAAAAATTTTTTTGAAGTAATCTCTACACCCAAAATGGGGCTCAAAATTCCAACCCAAAATCAAGAGTCACGTGTTGCTGAGCCAGCCAGATGTTCCTGGGTCTTGGTTCCTTTTCCTTTTCTTTCTTTCTTTATTTTCTTTTTAAGATTTTACTTGACAGAGAGAGAGCATAAGCAGGCAGAGGCAGGCAGAGGGATGGAGAGAAGCAGTCTCCCTGCTGAGCAGAGAGCCAGATGCAGGGCACAATCCTAGGATCCTGGGATCATGACCTGACCCAAAGGTAGAGAGCTTAACGACGGAGCCACCCAGGCACAACCCCCATCTTTTTTTTTTTTTTTTCCAAGATCTTATTTATTCATTTGAGAGAGACAGACTATGACCATGAGCACAAGCAGGGGCAAGAGGCAGAGGGAGAGGGAGAAGCAGGCTCCCTGTGGAGCAAAGGAATGGATATGACTCTCTAACCCAGGACCTTGGGATCCATGAGTTAAGCTGAAGGCAGATGTTTAAAAGACTGAGCCACCCAGGCATCCCACCTAGTTACTATTTCTTAAACACACAAGGCACATTCCTGCCTTAGAATTCTTCGTTTTCCCCAATTTCTATATAGATATCATATCACCTCCAAATCTGTGCTAAATTTCTATCTATGCAAATAGGCTTATGTGCCCACTTTATTGAAATTGTAATCTGCTCATTTCCCCCATATTTCAAATTCTCTCATATACTAGTCCAGTTTTCTTTCTTAATTTTATTTTTTAAAGTAAGCTCTACACCCAACGTAGGACTCAGATTCATAGCCCTGAAATCAAAAATTGCATCATCTATGGATTGAGTCAGCAAAGGGCCCTCCATTTTTTTCTTTGTTATAGAATTTATCAATTTCTTACAGGTATATTATACATCATTAATTTTTCATTTGTAAGATCCTCTAGATCTCCTTTTATTCCTTTTATTCCTTGATACACCAAGAGAACTTTGAACTTTGAACAGGTCCTGGCACAAATATTAGTTCAAGAAATATTTTATTTATTTATTTAAGATTTTTTATTTACTTACTTGACACAGAGAGCACAAGCAGAGGGAGCAGCACGCAGATGGAGAAGCAGGGAGCCTGACACAGGCTCCATCCCAGGACTCTGGAAACATGACTGAAGCTGAAGGCAGATGCTTAACTAGTGAGATCTCTAGGTGCCTCTTAGGACAAATGCACCGATGAACAAATTAATCCCAAAGGCAAAAGTGAATGAAAGTTAGCTTAAATGCTAAATTCTACTATGAAAATGTTTACTTAATAAGGAAGAATTTTAATTCTACTTAGGTGATTTTATGTGGACAATGATATCTCAAAGGAAAATGCTCTAATACTAGGAAGCTAACAACTACATGATGAACATAAATGAACATAAAGATAAAAGAGAAAGAAACCATTCAGTAGGGTGCCTGGGTGGCTCAGTGGGTTAAGCCGCTGCCTTCGGCTCAGGTCATGATCTCAGGGTCCTGGGATCGAGTCCCACATCGGGCTCTCTGCTCAGCAGGGAGCCTGCTTCCCTCTCTCTCTCTGCCTGCCTCTCTATCTACTTGTGATCTCTCTCTGTCAAATAAATAAATAAATAAATAAATCTTTAAAAAAAAGAAACCATTCAGTAGAAGGAGAAAACCAAAAAATGCTTGTTCCCACTCACTATTTCTTTTCCTTTTCTTTTCTTTTTTGTAATTTTTTTTTTAGATTTTATTTTATTTTATTTATTTGGCAGAGAGAGAGATCACAAGTAGGCAGAGAGGCAGGCAGAGGGAGGAGGAAGCAGGCTCCCTGTGGAGCAGAGAGCCTGACGCGGGGCTCGATCTCAAGACCCTGAGATCATGACCTGAGCCGAAGGCAGTGGCTTAATCCACTGAGCCACCCAAGCGCCCCTCTTTTTTGTAATTTTTTTAAGATTTTTATTTATTTAATAGAGAGAGAGACACAGTGAGAGAGGGAACGCAAACAGGGGGAGTGGGGGAGGGGGAAGCAGACTCCCCGCTGAGCAGAGAGCCCAGTGCAGGGCTCAACCCAGGACCCTGGGATCATGACCCCAGCTGAAGGCAGAGGCTTTAACTCACTGAGCCACCCAGGCCCCCAATTATGGAGACTCTTATCCATTGTTTGTTAGGCTGTCATAACACTTTCCTCTATGATACAGAGAGCAAAGGTAAAAGAAAAAAAAACCTGAACTTCCTTATAACTTACAGCCCATTGACAAGTACTTTGGATAGGCAGATAAGCCTTTGCTAAAGGCTTAGCTTAGCATTAGTCCAATCCCCAGAATCCTGTATATCTCCTTCAATATTTAAAAATGGCTTTGGGGAGTGCCCAGCACTCCTGCTCCGCAGGAAGACTGCTTCTCCCCTCTCTCTGCTGGTCTCTCTGCCTGCTTGTGATCTCTGTCAGTGGAATAAATGAATAAAATCTTAAAAAAAAAAAAAAGAAATGGAAAGGAAAATAAAAAGGAGATCGTCCTTAATACAATTGAAAGAAATAAGAGACTGTTGGGTCCCCCCAAAAATGGATACCCCAATAATGGGTCCATGATTAAAGGAGTGAGACTGATACAAAGTGAAAATCAAGCAAAGCTTTATTTCACGCCAAGCATCAAGAATCAAACCAACCGTCAGGCTAGTCACCTGACGTCAGGGCCACCCCTTACAGCAAGAGCAACCCCTCCTTGTTTTCCAGACTAACTTTTAGAGAGCAAAGGCCATGTGGATGGGCCTGGCCATGCACAGGTGACCAATGAGATTGTAACACAGAGAAAGCTGCACAGTCAAGCTAGGTCACACATAAGTGACCAACTGAATTACAATTTACCCTAGTAGACATTTGAACCAGCCTATCATCTTGGTCAGAATTGGTGCCCAAGGGGCGCCTGGGTGGCTCAGTGGTTTAGGCCACTGCCTTTGGCTCGGGTCATGATCTCAGGGTCCTGGGATCGAGTCCCGCGTCGGGCTCTCTGCT
This sequence comes from Meles meles, assembly GCF_922984935.1. Lineage (NCBI taxonomy): Eukaryota > Metazoa > Chordata > Mammalia > Carnivora > Mustelidae > Meles > Meles meles. The sequence continues at coordinate 12,850,265 of NC_060088.1, forward strand.
CGGCAGGGAGCCTGCTTCCCTCTCACTCTCTCTGCTTGCCTCTCTGCCTACTTGTGATCTCTCTCTGTCAAGTAAATAAATAAAATCTTTAAAAAAAAAAAAAAGAATTGGTGCCCAAACTCTTGGTAGCGAGGGAGACAGTGTGTGCCCCCACTGATTGAATACCTCCACCTGGCCCAACCCACCCTTGTATTTGGACTTTATTACCTGGGACTGGTTTCTGGGACTTGTTTTTAAGTAAGTTCCCCTTGAGTCCATTTAAGTTTCACAACAAAATGGCAGTTCAACCAGGGTGGGGCTGCTTTGGCTAAATAGTCCCTTACAGTCATAGTATAAGTAAAGAATAAATCCATAGATTTTTAAAATCTATAAATATTGGATATTGAAAAACACATTCAATAGGGGTCCCTAGGTGGCTCAGTCATTAAGCATCTGCTTTCAGCTCAGGTCATGATCCCAGGACTGTGGGATCAACCTCCATATCAGGCTCCCTCCTTGGCAGGGAGCCTGCTTCTCCCTCTCTCACTCCCCTTGCTTGTGTTCCCTCTCTTGCTCTGTCTCTCTCCGTGAAATAAATAAATAAAATCTAAACACACACACGCATTCAATAAGGAAAGTGAGAAGATTCTCTCTAAAAGTTGATTTTAAAAGATCTGCAATTAAAAACATAAGTGTCAGGGCAGCTGGGTGGTCGCTCAGTCAGTTATATATCTGCATCTGGCTCAGGTCATGATCTCAGGGTCCTGGGATCGAGCCCCACATTGGGCTCTCTGCTCAGCAGGGAGCCTGCTTCCCTCTCTCTCTCTGCCTGCCTCTCTGCCTACTTGTGATCTCTCTCTCTCTGTCAAATAAATAAATAAAATCCTTTTAAAAAATAAATAAATAAAACTTATGGGAGGGGGGTTGGGAGGGGGAGTGGGGTTATGGACATTGGGGAGGGTATGTGCTATGGTGGATGCTGTGAAGTGTGTAAACGTGATGATTCACAGACCTGTACCCCTGGGGATAAAAATACATTATATGTTTATAAAAAAAAAACTTAAAAAACAAATAAACAAACAACAGGGCACCTGGGTAACAGTCGTTAAGGGGCTGCCTTCAGTTCAGGTCATCATCCTAGGGTTCTGGGATTGAGCCCCGCATCGGGCTCCCTGCTCAGTGGAGAGCCTGCTTTCCCCTCTCGCTCTGTCTGCCACTTGTCTTGCTCATGCTTTCTCCCTCTTTCTCTCTGTCAAATAAATAAATAAAATATTAAAATCTTTAAAAATAAATAAATAAATCAATTAATTAAATAATTTAAATAAATAAAGGACCTAAAATTGAGATAATCTTTGATTAGATGGCAATTATCCTTATAAAGGACAAAGGGAAAGAACTCTTCCAATATATTGACTTTTGAGTTTGTGGCCTAGCTTCCAGAACTATGAGAAAATAAATTTCTGTTGTTTTAAGCCACCGAAGTTCAGATAACCCACTATAACAGCCTTAGGAAACTAATGCAGTTGTTTATCAACAGAAATCTATCAATGGGGCGCTTGGGTGGCTCAGTGGGTTGGAGCCTCTGCCTTCCACTCAGGTTGTGATCCCAGGGACCTGGGATTGAGTCCCGCATCTGGCTCTCTGTCAGCGGGGAGCCTGCTTCTGCCTCTCTGCCTGCTTCTGATCTCTCTCTGTGTGAAATAAATAAATAAAATCTTAAAAGAAAATCTATCAATAAAACTTAACAAATATACATTGTAAAGCATAAAGCAATATAATTACCCATATATAATTATAGATATAGAATATATTTGACTAAATTTCAGGTATATTCATGATAAAAAACTCTTCTTAAACTAAAAATAGAAGTGACTTATCTTGTCATTATGATGGGATCTATGAAAAACTACCACAAACAATCTATTTAACAAAACAAAACTGAACTAAAAAATCTTTTCATCTTCAAAAATTAAACAAAGACATTCATGTACCTCCTTCATTCAACAACATGTTGGAGGTCTAGTCTGTCCAGAAAAAGGAGAAATAAAACTTGAAACAAAAGCCAAGTTTTTAGTGTCAGATAACATGAGCATCTACTCAGAAAGTTCAAAATAATCCATACAAGGAATTACGGGGGTTAATAAACCACTTAAGAAACTCCCTAATACAAAACTAAGAGAAAAAAAAAAAAACAATTGCCAGGGTGCCAGGGTGGCTCAGTCAGTTAAGTACCTGCGTTCAGCTCAGGTCATGACCCCAGGTTCTTGGGACTGAGTTCCATGTTGGTCTCCCTGCTCAATAGGAATCCTGCTTCTCCTTCCCCCACTCCCGCTGCTTGTGTTCTCTCTCTCGCTCTCTTTGTCAAATAAATAAAATCTTTAAAAAAGAGAGAGAGAGCCCGAATCAGGCTCATATCCAGGTCCTTGAGATCACGACCTAAGCCAAAGGTAGACGCTTAACTAACTGAGCCACCCAGTGCCCCAAAATCATAAAACTCTTGATCTCTTTATAAATTCAAGCACTATGGTGGGTGTATTACTTAAAAAATAAAATGTAAATTTAAATTTTTAAAATTTTTATTTATTTATTTTAGACAGAGAAAGAGGTGGAGAAAACACATGAGCAGCATTAGGGGCAGAGGGAGAGAACTTTCAAGCATGCTCCCACTAAGCAGGGAGCCTAATGTGGGGCTCCATCTAAGGATCCTGAGATTGTGACCTGAGCAGAAATCAAGAGTTGGGATGCTTAATTGATTGAGCCACCCAGGTACCCCAAAAATAAATTTAAAAAAATCTTTTGAGACTTGAAGTTGACACTATTAATAATAATTATGCTAAAACAATAAGAGTAGGGACACCTGGGTGGCTCAGTGGGTTAAGCCACTGCCTTCGGCTCAGGTCATGATCTCAGAGTCCTGGGATCAAGTCTGTCCTTGCTCGTCAGGGAACCTTTTCTCTCGCCACCTCTGCCTGCCACTCTACCTGCTTGTGCATGTGCTCGCGCTCTCTCTCTCTGACAAATAAGTAAATAAAATAAAATAAAATAAAAACAATAAGAGTAAACTAGAGTTGTTAGAGTTTCGATATATCATCATTCTACAAAATTCAACACATTTTCAATTGAAATCCCAACAAAAGATGCATTGAATTTGTACAATCTGATTCTTAAATATACATGAAATAAGAAAAGGCTAAGAACAGTACAATTTTGGGGGTGCCTGGGTGGCTCAGTTGTTAAGCATCTGCCTTCAGCTCAGGTCATGATCCCAAGATTCTGGGATCAAGCCCCACATCAGGCTCCCTTCTCAGCTTGGAGTCTGCTTCTCCCTCTCCCATTCCTCCTGCTTGTGTTCCCTCTCTTGGTGTGTCTCTCTTGTCAAATAAATAAATACAATCTTTTTAAAAAAGAGAGGAGTACATTTTTTTTTATTTTTTTAAGGATTATTTATTTATTTATTTGACAGATGGAGGTCATAAGTAGGCAGAGAGGCAGGCAGAGACAGAGAGAGAGAGAAGCAGGCTCCCCGCTGAGCAGAGAGCCGGATGTGGGGCTCGATCCCAGCACCCTGAGATCATGATCTGAGCTGAAGGCAGAGGCTTTAACCCACTGAGTCACCCAGGCGCCCCGAGAGGAGTACAATTTTTAATCATAAGAAAAGGAGATCTTAACAGGTAGGAAGACCTTTCTTGAGGTAATGGTAATTAGGAGAGTAGCATTCACTCAGGATAAGATAAATGATTAAGAGAACTGGCTGGTTTAGTCAGTAGAGTTTGTGAGTCTTGATATCCCCGTGATGAGTTAAGCCCCATGTTGGGAGTAGAATTTACTTTAAAAAAGAAAGAAAGGATAAATGATTAGTAGACCAAAGTAGGGATCCCATAAACAGAATTAGTATAAATAAAAATAGGTTGTAAATCAGTAGATATTCTTCACAAAATAACGAATATCATACTCCTATCAAATTTCTTGCACAAAAATATCTTCTGTGTGTGTGTGTATTTAAATATTTATTTATTTCTTTATGTGAGAGATAGAATACCAGTAGGAGGAAAGGCAGAGGTAGAGGAAGAAGGAGAAGCAGACTTCCTGATGAGTAGTGAGCTGGATGTGGGGCTTCATTCTAGAATCTAGAGATCATGACCTGAGCCAAAAGCAGATGGTTAACCAACCGAGCCTCCCAGTCACCAGCTCCACAGTCATCCCCCCACCCCCCATCCCAGTATATTTTTAAAAATCTAAATGAAAAGCAAAACAAGTTTTTAGAATAAGTAAGTTTTGGAGAATATCTTTATTGTCTTCAGGTGGAGAAGAATTTTTCCCCTCATAAACCATTTAATTTCTTCTATAAGATAAAATACAGACCATGAAGAAAAACATTAATAAAATTAACTACTGGGAAAGCTCAAAGATGGCAATGTAGGACAGTTCTGAACTCACTTCCTCTATTGACACCCCAAATCTACATTTACATATAGTGCAGTTCTTCATGGAAAGATCCCATAAAGAACAGCAAAGGATGGGACTCAGTTATGTGTCCTGGGATCAAGTCACTGCTTCTCCCTTTCCCTCTGCTTCTCCTTTTCCTCCTGCTTGTATACTTGCTGTCTTTCTTCTTCCCTCAAATAAATAAATAAAATCTTAAAAGAAAAAAAAAAAAACCAGCAAAGAAGATGGAGATATGGTAACAAAGGGAACTTCCCTAGCACCAATGCTGTAAAGTACATTGGGAGAGGATAGTATTAAGAGACTGTGTCAGGGGCGCCTGGGTGGCTCAGTGCGTTGAAGCCTCTGCCTTCGGCTTGGGTCATGATCTCGAGGTCCTGAGATCGAGTCCCATTTGGGCTCTCTGCTCGGCGGGGAGCCTACTTCCTCCTTTCTCTCTCTGCCTGCCTCTCTGCCTACTTGTGATCTCTGTCTGTCAAATAAATAAATACAATATTAAAAAAAGAGAGAGAGAAAGAGACTGTGAGCAGATTTGTCTGCATTAGGGCTCAGAAAAAAAGCTGTGGAGTAAAAAGGCAGATACCCAACAAAGAAATCACACCTAAAACCCTGCCAAATGACAGGGGAGCTGCTGAAACTGTCTCTAAGTCATAGGAGTTGGGGATACAACTCCATTTCACATTGATAGCATGGATGGAAACAGTCCAGGCGTCCTAGTCTGCATACTACCTCAGTGAGCTGAGGCTTCTGGCCTCTCCTGGCTTGCATTAGCCCTAGTCATCTGATCAAGGTATCCCTAATGGAGCCCAAACTTGATCAAGGCTCACTAATAGCTCAAATCATATCATCAAACTGACACAAATTCAAAGCACAGGCCACTTCCGGCCTACATTGCTTTGATGACTCATTGGCGCTCCCCCAAGGAAGTGTCCCTGAATCCCCCCAAGGGGGGTTGATATGCCCTAGCCACCCAGCCAGCTTACTCCTTGTGCAGAGTGCCCTGAAATATTCTAGCTTGCATCAATTTCAGCTACAGCTAACCCTGCTAAGATATCCTATCAAATTGATAGAAACAACTCGGAAAGTCGATCCAAATGAAGATACTGAGGAATATACTCCAAATGAAGAAACAAGACAAACCCTGGGTAAAGATCAAATGAAATGGAAATAAGAAACCTACCTGATGGGCACCTGGGTGTCTCAGTGGGTTAAAGCCTCTGCCTTTAGCTCGGTCGTGATCCTGGGGTCCTGGGATCGAGTCCCGCATCGGGCTCTCTGCTCAGCAGGGAGCCTACATCCCCCTCTCTCTCTCTGTGCCTGCCTCTCTGCCTAATTGTGATCTCTGCGTGTCAAAGAAATAAAATCTTTTTTATTTATTTGACAGACAGAGATCACAGGTAGGCAGAGAGGCAGCCAGAGAGAGAGGAAGAGAAGCAGGCTCCCTGCTGAGCAGAGAGCCCGATGCGGGACTCGATCCCAGGACCCTGAGATCATGACCTGAGCTGAAGGCAGCGGCTTAACCCACTGAGCCATCAGGCGCCCCAAAGAAATAAAATCTTAAAAAAAAAAAACAAAACACCTATCTGATAAGACTAGAGGTCAAAATAATGGTCATAAAGATGCTCACTAGGCTGGGGATGCCTAAGGGCTCAGTTCAAGTGTATGACTCTTGGTTTCAGCTCAGGTCATAATCTCAGCGTTGTGGAATCAAGCTCTGCCTGGGGCTCTGTGATCATGAGGTCTACTTATCCCTCTCTATCCCTGCCCTTACATGCATCCTTTTTGTCTCTTTCTCACACAAATAAATAAACATAATATTTTTTAAAAAGAAGAAATAGAAAATATTAAAAAGAATCAATCAGAGCTGAAGAATACAATAACTGAAATGAAAAATACTCTACAGGGGTGAACAGTAGACTAGAGGATGCAGAAGAACATATTAGTTATCTAAAAGCTACAGTGATAGAATGCACCCATGCTGAATAGGAAAACATATATAAATAAGGACAGGTTGAGGCACCTGCATGGCTCAGTTGGTTGAGCAATCCAACTCCTGGTTTCAGCTCAGGTGTTGTTTTGATTTCATGAGTCACAGGATCAAGCCACACACCAGCCTCCACACTCACCAAGGAGTTGGTTTGAAATTTCTTCCTCTGCCTCTCTGCCCACATGCTCTCTCTATTGTATAATTAAATAAAAAGTCCTTTTTTTTTTTTTTAAGATTTTGTTCATTTATCCGACAGACAGAGCTCACAAGTAGGCAGAGAGGCAGGCAGAGAGAGAGGAGGAAGAAGGCTCCCCTTGGAGCAGAGAGCCCGATGTGGGGCTCGATCCCAGGACCCTGGGATCATGACCTGAGTCGAAGGCAGAGGCTTAACCCACTGAGCCACCCAGGCACCCCGGAAGGGGACTTTTTAAAGTGAAAAAGAAAAGGTCTTAATTGGCAGTAAGAACATTACGAAATGAAAAAATTTCATTAAGTAAAAGCAAACATACAGTAAAGGTAGTAGGACAAACACTTATAAAGCTAGTATGAAGATTACAAGACAAAAGTATTTTTTTAAAGATTTTATTTATTTATTTGAGAGAGAGAGAGAGAGCGAGCACAGAGGGGGAGTGAGATGGAGAAGCAGACTCCACAGTGAGCAGAGAGCCTGATGTAGAACTTGATCCTAGACACTGAGATCATGACTGAGCTGAACTCAGACGCTTAATTGACAGAGCCACCCAGATTCCCCTACATGACAAAAGTATTAAAATCAATTTGTATAAAGATTATTTAAGTGAATGAAAAAAGATATAAAATATGATAACATATACAGCAAATGTGAGGTAAAAATGGACTTGTTGTAGAATGTGTTCAAACTCACTGATCATCACCTAACATAGACTATTATGTATGAGCCTCATGGTAACCACAAACCACAAACTGAAGTTAAAAAAGAAAGAGGAAAAAGAGTCAAGCATAATGCTAAAAAGTAATTAAAAGGAAAGAGAACAAAAGAAGAAAGGAACAGAAAAGAACTGCAAAACAACCAGAACACAATTAATGAAATTGCAAAAGTACATACTTATCAATAATTACTTTGTGTAAATGCTCTAAATCCTCAAATCAAAATACACAGTGGTACAGTGGTGACAGAATACACTTTATATATATATATATTTTTTATTTTATTTTATATCTATTTATTTTATATCTATTATATATCTAATATATATATGATTAATAAAATCTTTTTTTTTAAGATTTTATTTATTTATTTGACAGAGAGAGACCACAAGTAGGCAGAGAGGCAGGCAGAGAGAGTGAGAGGGAAGCAGGCTCCCCGCTGAGCAGAGAGCCCGATGCGGGACTCGATCCCAGGACCCCGAGATCATGACCTGAGCCGAAGGCAGCGGCCTAAACCACTGAGCCACCCAGGCGCCCCTGATTAATAAAATCTTAAATGAGGTGCCTGGGTGGCTCAGTCATTAAGCATCTGCCTTCAGCTCAGGTCATGACCCCAGGGTCCTGGGATCAAGTCCCACATTGGGCTCTCTGCTCAGAGGAGAGCTGCTTCTCCCTCTGCCTGCTGCTACCCCTGCTCATGTTGTCTTTCTCACTGTGTCTCTATCAAAAAAAATAAATGAAATAATTTTAAAAGTTTTTATTTATTTATTTGTCAGAGAGAGACAGAGAAAGAAAGTTTGCAGAGAAAGCTCAAGCAAGGGAAGTGTTAGGCATGGGGAGAAGCAGACTCCCTGCTGAGCAGGGGAGCCCCATACAGGACTTGATCCCAGAATCCTGGGATCATGACCTGAGCTAAAGGCAGATAGTTAACTGACTGAACCATCCAGGTGCCCCAGGAATGGACTTTTTATTTAAAAAGACCCAACTGTATATATGGGGCAACAAGAGACTCTCTTTAATAAAGACACATACAGACTGAAGGTGAAGTGATGGAAGAGAGTCTATGCAAACACAAGGAAAAAAAAAGAGAGAGAAAAAGAAAAAAGAAAATTTCAGGGTAGCAATACTTATATCAGAAAAAATAAACTTTAAAACATAGATACATTTTTCTGATATGAGTATTGCTACCTTGGAATTTGTTTCTTGGGGGTCTGCTTCTTCCTCTGCATCCTGATCCCCCTGCTTGTGCTTTTTCTCTCCCAAATAAATAAATAAAATCTTGGAAAAAACAAAAGTAAAGAAAGAAGAGATAATATCTGTTCCCTCAAACTATTCCAAAAAATAGAAGAGAAAGAAAAGCTTCCAAAAGCATTCTACAAGTGCTGCATTACTTTAATACCACAACCAAAAACATCACATAAAAAAGAAAACTATAGGGGGGCCTGGGTGGCTCAGTGGGTTAAAACCTCTGCCTTCGGCTCAGGTCATGATCCCAGAGTCCTGGGATCGAGCCCCGCATCAGGCTCTCTGCTCAGCAGGGAGCCTGCTTCCTCCTCTCTCTCTGCCTGCCTCTCTGCCTGCCCCTCTGCCTACTTGTGATCTCTGTCTGTCAAATAAATAAATAAAATCTTAAAAAAAAAAACTATAGGTCAATATCTCTGATGAATACAGATGTAAAAATCCTCAACAAAATTTTAGCAAACTACATTTAATAATACATTAAAAGGATCATTCATCATAAGAAATAAGATTTTTTTCAGGGCTACAAGGATGTTTCAATATCTGCAGATTAATCAAGGTGATATCCCACATTAATAAAATAAAGAATAAAAATCCTATGATCATGGGAGCCTGGATGGCTTTGTCCTTAAGCCTCTGCCTCCACGTTGGGTCTTGATCCCAGGGTCCTAGGATTGAGCCCCTCATTGGGCTCGCTGCTTATTGGGGAATCTGCTTCTCTGTCTACCTCTGCTGTTCTCCCTGGGCTCATGCTCTGTCTCTTTCTCTCTGTCAAATAAATAAAAACAGTGAAGATAACAAATAGGAAAGGTGAGAAATGAAGATAAACCTTTGTTGCTGAAATGATTATGGGATCATTCTAGATGATACAAGCTATGTATTTTATGACACAGAAAAGAATTTGTCAATGGAGGGACACCGGGGTGGCTCAGTCGCTTGAGTGTCTGCCTTCTGCTCCAGTCATGATCCCAGGGTTCTGGGGTCTAGTTCCACTTTGGGATCCTTGCTCAGTGGGGAGTCTGTTTCCCCCTCTGCATGCCTCTCTCCCTGCAAGGCTTGCTCTCTCTGAAAAAAAAAAAAAAAAAAAAAAGAATAAAAATAACAATATTTAAATAATTTGTCAGGAAGCCTGGGTGGCTCAGTGGGCTAAAGCCTCTGCCTTCGGCTCAGGTCATGGTCCCAGGGTCCTAGGATCCAGCCCTGTGTCAGGGCTCTCTGCTCAGCAGGGCGCCTGCTTCCTCCTCTCTCTGCCTACTTGTAATCTCTGTCTGTCAAATGAATAAATAAGTAAAATCTTAAAAAAAATAAAATGTGTTTGCTATTAATCTTTTTTTTTAATATTTTATTTATTTGACAGAGAGAAATCACAACTAGGCAGAGAAGCAGGCAGAGAGGAGGAGGAAGCAGGCTCCCTGCGGAGAAGAGATCCAGATGTGGGGCTCGATCCCAGGACCCTGGGATCATGACCTGAGCGGAAGGCAGAGGCTTTAACCCACTGAGCCACCCAGGCGCCCCGCTATTAATCTTTAGAAACATTTAAAATAAAAAAAATTATCTGATATTCCTGATTTTGAGTCTCATAAGCCATGGCCAACAGACTGATGTGGATATAATATTTGACCTTCAAATTTAGAGGGGAAAAAACCTGGCATAGGAGAGAATTGCTATGAGACAAAAAACAAGCAACTCTCTGGTGAGGCCTCTTTCTTAGAATGATTCATCAATGGGCTATTTCTGTGCCTCAAAATATAGTACTGTCTGGTTCTATAGCAGACAGTAGTTAAGAAGTTGACTCCTAAAGTTGTGATTATTAGAAAGTTTGCAGTGGCCCATCCGGGGGGACTCTGTCAGTTAACTATCTGCCTTCAGCTCAGGTCATGATCTCAGTGGGCTGACATTCAACCCCTCATTGGGCTCCCTGCTCAATGGGGAGTCCGCTTCTCCCTCTCTCTCTGACATTCCTGCTCATGCTTTCTCTCTCACTCACTCACTTTCTCAGATAAGAAAAATCTTTTTTAAAAAGGAAGAAAGTTTGGAGGGTAATCAGAGGTTGGTAGAGGGACATCTGTGCATCTGTTCCATCCAAACACTACTGAAGCAAAAGGCAGATCCAGAGGACTGTTTGGCACCTTTGGCACCTTTACCTGACCCTACCCTACTTCTTCTATCCTGCCATCCCCTGCCAAGGGATTCAGTTCTATTTGCAAAAATATAAGGAAGAGAACTCTCTGAGTTTGCTAAATTTGTGCCATTCTGCCTAAATTCATTAATTAATGCCTTAAGGAAAAGAATATGAATGAATATGGGGCCCCTGGGTGGCTCAGTTGATTCAGCATCTGCCTTAGGCTCAGGTTATGATCTCTGGGTCTTGGGATCAAGCCCCAAATAAGCCTTCCTGCTCAGTAGGGGAGTCTGTTTCTCCCTCTGCACCTCTCTTTCTCCCTCCCCCCTGCTCATGCTCACTCTTTCTCTCTGAAATAAATAAATAAAATCTTAAAAAAAAATGAATGAATGTTTTAAGAACAACTAAGCTAGGCTGAATGTAAATGCTATCATGAGGACACGTGACTGACTTAGTCTGAGGAACATGTGATTCTTGATCTGTGTTGTGGGTTCGAGCCCAACGGTGTCAATAGAGAAAATTTAAAAATAAAATCTTGGAAAATGTGGATTTTTTACAAAAGATTTTATTTATTTATTTATTTGACACAGAGAGGGATCACAAGTAGACAGAGAGGCAGGCAGAGAGGGAGAAAGGAGAAAGCAGGCTCCCTGCTAAGCAGAGAGCCCAATACGGGGCTCGATCCCAGAACTCTGAGATCATGTGTTATGCGCTCGCCATATTGATACAAGAAGTAACAACAAACCTGAGAGTGATTTATGAGCTATACTGGAACAGCAAGGACCAGTTAGAGTTTATGACCCCAACCAAATTGCTCTCATCTAACTAGTAAACGTGGGAAGTCACGTGGGCAAACGCACAACACATAGCACAGACCCTTTCTCGCGCTACTCAACTTTTCTGTCCTAAGCCTTTTGTTAGGCTATTCGGACTTTAAAGGAGACACAAGTCACGGCCTGGTTTGGTACTTGTCTCAAGCCTTATGGAGGCCTCCCACATGTCTTAAAGCAATTTACCTTTGATTTTTGTAGGCATTCCAGTTATCACAAGATCAGGATTAATGTTCACTGAATCTCTGATTCAGATTTTCTAATATTATACAGAAGAATAAATTGTACACCCAAACATGGTAACGACAAACATAAGTGAAAACTTATAATGAAAAACAAACAAACCTATCATGGAATAGTCACTTTTGACCCAAAAGTATTGCCATGATAAATTTCCTTATGATCTTCCTGTCTCTTATCTCTACTTTCTTGTCTTTTTTTTTTTCTTTTTAAAAAAAGAGTTTATTTATTTGACAGAGAGAGACATAGCGAGAGACGGAACACAAGCAGGAGGAGTAGGAAAGGAAGTAGACTCCCTGCTGAACAGGGAGCCCAACATGGGGCTGCATCTGAGGACCTGAAGTGTCTGAAGTGTCTGTTGTTAAGTGTCTGAAGGCAGACACTGAGCCACCCAGGCGCCCCTTCTCCATTTTTCCTACTAAAACTATGTGCTAAATATATAACAGTTTTAAGAGTCTTCATATATTCAGGGATCTTTGTTAAAACTGCTCACCTTTTCTAGGATCTTGCCTTGTCATTAAAATAAAGCTCCTCAATTATTGAGCTTCCCCTACTCTCCCATATTCTGTGTTTCAGAGTTTGTGAGTCCAAATAAAATGTTTAGCATATTCTTTCATTACTAAGCTGCCTGTATATATATTGATTTTATTTACTTATTTGATGGGCAGAGATCACAAGCAGGCAGAGTAGCAGGCAGAGAGAGAGGGAAACAGACTCCCCACTGAGCAGAGAGCCTGATGCAGGGCCTCATCCTAGGACCCTGAGACCATGACCCGAGCCGAAGGCAGATGCTTAACTGACTGAGCCATGCAGGCACTCTATATATATATATATATATATATATATATATATATATATATATATATATATACACACGCATATATTAAAATAATATCTAATACTTAATTATTGAATAATTTAGTGTTAAAATTAAATAATTATATTATTTTATAATTATATATTATTATTTGTATATTATATAACATATATTTATTTATAATGTGTTTAATGTGTAAATGGACATATAATATACATATTCTATAAAATAATTTTATATTTAATTATTGAATATTATCAAATATTAATATATGAAAAATAATATGATATTTAATATTCAAATAAATATATATTCAAATATTTTATTTATTTGCCAGAGAGATAAAGAGAGCACAAGCATGGGGAGCAGCAGCCAGAGGGAGAAGCATGCTTCCTGTGGAGCACGGAGACCAGCGTAGGTCTTGATACCAGAACCCTGAGATCATGACCCAAGTCTAAGGCAGACACTCAAGCAACTGAGCTACACAGGCGCCCCCCCATATTCAAATCCTTGAGTAAATTTTTGGGTTTATCACACTCTTACGTTCTCTGACTTCTGTGTTTTTACAGGTATGTAATTTCTGCCTTGACCATACTGTTGTATATAGCTCTTGCCAATTGATCCTCAGTTGTGCAAGAGCTTTCTCTGATTTTGCCTCCCCTGGTCTCTTCAGACTGAAGCACATGTCTCTAAGTTCTACAGAAGTTTGGGTAAATCTCATGGCAATCATTATACTGTATTACACTATTTACTTATACAGCTGCCCAAGTAAGGGTCACTTTGCAGCAGGGTGGACTGTACAATGTCCTTTGATTTTTCATAAGTAGGCTCCAGCTTTGGGTCCAAAGTCACCAACCTGAGATCAAGAGTTGCAAGCTCTACCAACTGAGCCAGCCAGGTACTCCTACACAAGGTCTTTAATAAATATTTGTTAAATTATGGAATGAAACAGTAAATATTTGGGAAAAAATTTTCAATTATCACATCTTTATCATTGATACCCTTTCTATTTTTTACTGGTAGCAACTAATGTAATTCCATGTTTCTGTCTTCAATGAAATGATGGCTACAGTGCCTCCATTTGCAAATGATTTTCTACCTGTTATTTTTCTACCCTTGCTTTTGTGATTCTGGAAGGCCAAGCATAGCCTCACTCTTATGGCCTGATTTATTTAGTTAAGATATGAAATGCAGCTCCTCAATGGGTAGAAACACAAATCTGTCAGGGAATAGTAAAGGATGTCTTTGTATATTAGTTGCTACAAAATGTCATTTCAGTACCTTAAAGCTGGGCATAGGAAGCCATTTTCCGGGTGGTCAGAAAAGCTCCATTATTGGAGATCAGATTATCAGCATCAGAATTTTGTCAATTAGTTTGTGTAGGGAGTTTCTCAAGAGCTAGAATCACAAAGAAGTCTCTTTGCCACAAACAGAGCAGCTAGATAAACATTAACAACAGTGAAAAGCTTGTAGAAGAGAAGGCTAGAAGACATAACCATAGGAAAATGTGCTTGTCAGAAAAGAAAAAGGAAAAAAAAAAACCTGAGAAAAAGTTATTTAGTATTATTTATAGAACTACATTTTATATTGAAGGCTTTTGTTTCCTTTCCTTTTATTTATTTATTTATTTATTTATTTTTATTTGTTTATTTTCAGCATAACAGTGTTCATTGTTTTTGCACCACACCCAGTGCTCCATGCAGTACGTGCCCTCCCTATTACCCACCTTCTGGTTCCTCAACCTCCTACCCCCTGCCCCTTCAAAACCCTCTGGTTGTTTTTCAGAGTCCATAGTCTCTCATGGTTCATCTCCCCTTCCAGTTTCCCTCAACTCCCTCTCCTCCCCATCTCCCCATGTCCTCCATGTTATTTGTTATGCTCCACAAATAAGTGAGACCATATGATACTTGACTCTCTCTGCTTGACTTATTTCGCTCAGCATAATCTCTTCCAGTCCGGTCCATGTTGCTACAAAAGTTGGGTATTCATCCTTTCTGATGGAGGCGTAATACTCCATTGTGTATATGGACCACATCTTCCTTATCCATTCATCCGTTGAAGGGCATCTTGGTTCTTTCCACAGTTTGGCGACCATTGCTGCAATAAACATTGGGGTACAGATGGCCCTTCTTTTCACTACATCTGTATCTTTGAGGTAAATACCCAGCAGTGCAATTGCAGGGTCATAGGGAAGCTCTATTCTTAATTTCTTCAGGAATCTCCACACTGTTCTCCAAAGTGGCTGCACTTATTTTTTTTGAGACAGAGAGTTATCATAATTGGAACGCTGGCTAATATTTCAAAGTATTGGAATAAATGTGAAAAGAGATGGGTCAGTGCTATAACCCTAGTTAACACATAACAACCTATAGTGACTACTACATGATGAAGAAAATTATCCATACGCCCATACCTCAAAAGACCTCTAGACTAGAAAAAAAAAGCAAATTGTTTTTAAAGTGAAAATTTCTTTTTTTAAAAAATTTTTACTTACTTATTGACAGAGAGAGAGAGAGAGAGAATGGGAGCTCATAGCAGGGGGAGTGGAAGACAGAGAAGCAATCTTCCCTCTAAGCAGGGAGCCTGATGTGGGGTTGATCCCAGGACTCTGGAATCATGACCTGAGCTGAAGGCAGCCACTTAATCAACTGTGCCACCCAGGCGCCCCTTTTAAAAAATATTTTATTCATTTATTTGAGAGAGAAAAAGCAAGGGTGAAGGGCGGTGAAGGGCAGAGGGAGAAGGAGAAGCAAACTCCCCTCTGAGCAGGGATCTGGACGCAGGACTCAATCCCAGGATTCTGAGATCATGACCTGAGCCAAAGGCAGCTGGTTAACCAGGTGAGCCACCCAGAAGTCCCCCAAACTGAAAAATTTTAAATTTAAAGTCTGCTCATTCTCAGATCCCTACCTCCTTTCAACTGTAATCAATGCTTAGTTCTTTCATCAAGGCTTACTGACGTCAAGTAGGTAATCTTTATGAAACCTATAAGAATAGGGAAAACTGGTAAAAATTAGGCTTGTGAGCAAATATTTTCAAAACTATTTTTGATGCTAAAGGATGATGTTTAGGTATATTTGTAAATCTAGATAAATCATGATTTTATTAGGTTGACTTTTTTTAAAAATTTTTTTTAAGATTTTATTTATTTATTTATTTGACAGAGAGAGATCGCAAGTAGGCAGAGAGGCAGGCAGAGAGAGAGGAGGAAGCAGGCTCCCTGCTGAGCAGAGAGCCCGATGTGGGGCTCGATCCCAGGACCCTGAGATCATGACCTGAGCTGAAGGCAGCGGCTTACACCACTGAGCCACCCAGGCGCCCCTATTAGGTTGACTTTTAAGATCTTTATACTTTATAACTTACACAGGTTCTACAGTATCTGTATTTCTGCTTCTGCAAAAAAGTGTTCTGTCAAGTAAATAAATAAAATCTTAAAAAAACCCAGCATTTTTACTGATAAGAACTGGAGGTTATATGCTATAAATGTTATAGGAAATTTATTTTTTATTTTTTTTTAAAAGATTTTATTTATTTATTTGACAGATAGAAATTGCAAGTAGGCAGAGAGGCAGGCAGAGAGAGAAAGGAGGAAGCAGGCTCCCTGCCGAGCAGAGCCTAATGCGGGGCTCGGTCCCCAGGACCCTGGGATCATGACCCGAGCCAAAGGCAGAAGCTTCAACCCACTGAGCCACCCAGGCACCCCTATTTTTTAATTTTTTAAAAGGATTTTATTTATTTATTTGAGAGGGAGAGAGTGAGATCACAAGTAGGCAGAGAGGCAGGGAGAGGGGTGGAGGGAAATAGGCTCCCTGCTAAGCAGAGAGCCTGATTTGGGACTCAGTCCCAAGATCCTGAGATCATGATCTGAGCTGAAGGCAGAAGCTTAACCCACTGAGTCACCCAGGTACCCCATGTTACAGGAAATTTATTAAGAAATTTCCCTTTTCCGTACCATGTTTCTACCTCTCCTACCCTTTTCCATGTGGTGTCCTGTCTGCAATCAACGTTGAAAAGTCTGGTTCTGCCAGTTTCCAAGCTATCTTCAAATGATTTGCATAGATACAGCTGTTACGTGTCCATGGGATGAAGTTAGCCCTGACTTCTACTCCACCATCTTCCCAGAAGTCCTAAATTTGGGGCACCTGGGTGGCTCAGTGGTTTAAGCCGCTGCCTTCGGCTCAGGTCATGATCTCAGGGGCCTGGGATCGAGTCCTGCATCAGGCTCTCTGCTCCACAGGGAGCCTGCTTCCCTCTCTCTGCCTGCCTCTCTGCCTACTTGTGATCTCTCTCTGTCAAATACATAAATAAAAAAAAAAAAAAAAAGAAGTCCTAAATTTGCCCTTTGAAAAGACTGGACAGAGGCCTGTTTCTCTCTTGATTATAGTATTCATTATTTACAATACAGAGGCCAGAACTAGAAAATGGTTATCTTTTATTTTCTAAATTTTCTAAGGTTTCTGCATTGTTCAAACTGTGATGCTCTTAATTATTCCCCTTATCTTTACAAGTAGCTCCTGTTAATATGCCTTATGAGATCAGGACAGCAAATACTGAAAGTTGGTAAAAGGAAACTTCACTAACACAG
Organism: Meles meles; assembly: GCF_922984935.1. Taxonomy (NCBI): domain Eukaryota; kingdom Metazoa; phylum Chordata; class Mammalia; order Carnivora; family Mustelidae; genus Meles; species Meles meles. Next base: position 12,867,413 of record NC_060088.1, read on the forward strand.
TCTGGAGGTTAGAAGGGAGAGCCTTACCACTCAACTTCAATTAGAGGCATTCTTTTAATTAAGACTCCAAGAGAAGAATCATAATAAGAACGACCAATTACAAGCCCCAAGATGAAAAGGTATACATGCATTAAATCTTGTAGAAGCAGCTGATTATCCCTATAGCGCAGAGTTGCAGGGGTGTTGCCTCACTGAGTCAAAGAATGAATCTAACAGTAGAAAACAGTAAAGTCAAAGTTTATTAACTGGAAGTGAGAACAGAAAGGAAAGAGAAGGATCCTTCTAGAGCCCTGAATGGGTTGCTGGAGGCCTTTTATGGTTGATCTTTTATAGAAAACTGACCAGAGAACTTGGTAAATGTTCTAAAACATGTAAGACAATTATGGTGGGTTTACAAGTATCATGAGACTATTCTGTCTATAGAACAAGGCCATTGGGACTCCTGGGTGGCTCAGTCAGTTAAGCATCTGCCTTTGGCTCAGGTCATGATGCCAGGGTCTTGGCATCCACTCTTCTTTGGGTTCCCTGCTCAGCGGGGAGACTGCCTCCCCCTCTCCCTCTGCCTGCTGCTCCCCTGCTTGTGTTCTGACAAAATAAAATGTTTTTAAAAAAGGAAGAACAAGCAAGGTGGATTAGGTTTCTTCCTTTCACTCTGGTTAATATCTCACTGATAACATTTCTCTACATCTGGTATTTCTTTGTGCCTGGTAAGGAGCCCCCCTGGGTGAGCCTAGCATACAGCCCTCTACATGTTTCTCCCTGCATAGCCTCGCCTATCCCTTAGGTACAACTCAGCTAATGAGAAATTGTCATCACCCTGCAGTCTCTTTTTTCTTTTTCTTTTTTTAAAGATTTTATTTATTTATTTGACAGACGGAGATCACAAATAGGCAGAGAGGCAGGCAGGAGAGAGGAGGAAGCAGGCTCCCCGCTGAGCAGAGAGCCCCATGTGGGACTCGATCCCAGGACTCTGGGATCACAACCCGAGCCAAAGGCAGCGGTTTAACCCACTGAACCACCCAGGCGCCCCCAGTCTCTTTTTTCTAAAGGACTTTCACTCAAAATAATTATTCTGAATATTCTTTTTTTCATAAAATGTCTTCCCCTTTGTTTGTTGGACTTGGCTATAGTTTTGCTCTAAGCTGCATGTTCTGAATTGCAATGCTCTGCTATTGACTTTCACTTTCACGGTTAACACTACCAACATCTGGCAGTTTAGCTCAATTTGGTATTTTCCTTAGATACAAATGAATTGATAAATACAAGGTGTGCAAAACTGTCATCAAGAGAACATCTGGAGAATTCAGGAAAGAAAACCCCGGAAAGAAACGATTCTTTATTTTTCTATTTTTTTAAAGATTTCATTTATTTATTTGACAGAGAGAGATACAAGTAGGCAGAGAGGCAGGCAGAGAGAGTGAGAGGGAAGCAGGCTCCCTGCTGAGCAGAGAGCCCGATGCGGGACTGGATCCCAGGACCCTGAGATCATGACCTGAGCCGAAGGCAGCGGCTTAAACCACTGAGCCACCCAGGCGCCCCGAAACGATTCTTTATTCTGAGGCTTCCAGATCTTTACCTCTTCTCTTTCCAGGTGGTTGAGAAATGGTAGCGAGACAGGGAGTCGTGCGCCGTTATTTCCAGAAGGGCCAAAAGTGCTTGACTCTTCCGCAGTTGACGAGGTTCAGTGCCATGCACTACCTACGAATACAATACCCTGGAAGAGCCCACCAACCACACAGGTCCTGAATTGCAAAGCACATAAAAGATATCCCTGCATCTTTCGCGAGCATTCGCATTTGTAGAACAACTGCGGGATTTCACGGTCCCCATCGGCTTCCTAATTTAGCCATCTTTGCTCCAGACAAAAACAAAGACCCTACGTCTACCCCCTCCTACTATCAGAGATTACTTTACCAGCACTACCCAAGAGTTGTCTGCGTCTGGTGATTACGTTTTCCCTGATAGACGTGTCTATCAACCAATAACGTGTCCGAATTGACAGCTCTCCTGTCCCCTGGTAGAGGAACGCCATGTGGGCGGGGCTGAGGCAGCTAGCAAGTTCAGTGGAACCTAAACAGACGTGCGTCAACAAAGGTCATGTGACACGAACCGGTCACGTCAATTGGCCGTGCCTACTTTGGGGCGGGAGAAAAGAGCGTCACGGAGATTTGGGTTTCGTCCTGTGACACAATTACAACTTTGTGCTGGTGCTGGCGAAGTTTGAGATTCTAGGAAATACTCCCTTTACTGCGAGCTTCCGCTTCTCCTGCTGTCTCCGCCTATTTCGCGATGTGATTCCGTAGCCGAGCCCCGCAACCCTGGCATCCACTGCTCTTGCCATCATCTTGGGATTTTTCGTCGCCGTCACCCGGGGTGTAGGGGGCAGCGCGATAAAGTTGTTGTGCCAGGTTTACGCGACGAAGGCATCTTTTCGAGCTCTTCACTGGGTGGTGGTGGGTTTCGGCGTTGGATTTTACATTTGTTGTGTGCTCATGAAATCCTGCGAAGTATCTCTCGATACCGCCGCCGCCGTTTTCGGTGATGAGGGAAAGAAAATGGCGGCGGGAAAAGAGAGCGGCGAGAGCAAGGAGGGGTCCTCTGGCCTGACAGCAGAAGAGAGGGAGGCGCTCGATGGATTGGACAGGTATGTTCGACTTCATTCTTTCAGCTGATTTCGCACCGGCTGTCGCCGCTCTCCTGGGAGGCCCAAGTACAGCTTGCTTAATGGTAGCAATTGGGTGCTTATCTCCGCGCTATGCAGGCGGCCTCCGCTACCGAGGCCTTGGGCTCGGCAGTGGCTTTCCCGGAGTGTTAACGAGCTGTCTGTATTTCTTTCTACAGCCGTCTCTTCGGGTTCGTGAGGCTTCATGAAGATGGCGCTAGGACGAAAACCCTTTTGGGCAAGGTAGGCAATAGCAGGCTGAGACTTTCATTCCTAAACTTGCAGGCTTCCTGCACCCACTGTCTCCGAGACCAATCAACGCCCCTGTGGATGCGAAAGAAAAGCATCTTTTTGCTTTTCTCTCATTCAGTATATCTTGCTAACGGACTTATGAAATGTTATTTTGTAGTTTGAGTGGTCGATACGGTGGCGTTCTGGTGCTCCGCTCAACAGTTATTTCACAGCGTTTTGGTTAGGAAATTTCTGAATCCTAGTATCACATTATAATGAATGTAAGCATTTCTAAAAATTTCCTACTTACGTATTACTTTCCTCCTGGTGGTTGACTTGTGATGTAATTTTTACTGCACGTTTGGCACGCTACTTATATCCCTAGTTTCAAGAAGAGTAAATGAAAGTTACTTTACAGCCGTGTAGAGTTTGTATTTCGTATTTAACGTGTGAATATTGATTTGCATGTGACCTTAAGTTGTTTACTTGTTTGAAAGCTACGAAAACACTGCTGTGAATGCGATTGTAGGTATCTGGAATTTTTTTTGGAGTCCTCTTTCCTGTCTCTGATAGAAACCACGGAGGATTCCCTCTTTATTTGTGTGAAAAGTTGTTGGCACTGCCCTTTAGTTAATGGCTGCTCCTGTCGCCCAAGATGGCGGGAAATAGAGGGAGGAGAAAGGAAGCGGGGGGGGGGGGGGGGGGGGGGGAGCTTTGGGAAAGGGAAGAGATACAAACAGGGAAATAAAAGCAGTAAGTAGGCCTTGCTATCAGCTGGTGTAGTTTGATGGTGCTTATTAGTAAAAGCCACTATTATTTAAAAGTACAATTAGTATAGTTCTCAAGTTTCAGATTATATTTGTAAGTCTAGATAATACACCCATCAACCTGTAGCGCATGTTGTTACTCTTATATAAGCTGCTGCACAAAAGCCATGCAGTTTCCTTCTCTCTCATTTCTCATTTCCTGAGCAAAATCTATCTAAAATGTCGGCTGTCACCTGGCACCATGAAAGTTGGTCTGTGTGCAACAGATACCTTCCATTACATATTTTCTATGTAAAGCAGGTTAACTATGAATTTGATTAGTTGATGCTGCAATTGTGAAGGAAGTATTAAATACTTTTAAAGATATATTTCTTCCCTGTGTTTTTGTTTGTAGTTTGAATTCCCATAATCATGATCCTGCAACCCACAATCTCATTTTTGTATTTATTTATTTATTTTTTTAAAGATTTTATTTATTTATTTGACAGAGAGAGAGATCACAAGCAGGCAGAGAGACAGGCAGAGAGAGAGGAGGAAGCAGGCTCCTTGCGGAGCAGAGAGCCCGATGTGGGGCTCGATCCCAGGACCCTGAGATCATGACCTGAGCCGAAGGCAGCGGCTTTAACCCACTGAGCCACCCAGGTGCCCCTCATTTTTGTATTTAGTAGTTTTCATGGTAACTAATGGCCAGAAACTGAATTGTAATAATTTTTAAGTAATTTCAGTACATTCATCAGGTATATAATTACTTCTTTAAAAAGGTCAGCCCCAATGTGAAACTCAGTATGGTAGAATGAAAGCAGTACTGCTACATTTAAAATTTTAAATGTACATTTATATTTAAAGGTTTTAAATTTTAAATGTTATATTTAAAATTTTTTTCTCATTAACGTATAATATATCACTGGTTAGAGGTCAGAGGTAGAGGTCAGCTTTCATCAGTATTTTTTTCTTTTCTTTTAAGATTTTGTTTATTTATCTGACAGAAAGAGATCACAAGTAGGCAGAGTGGGGGGGGGGGAGAGGCGGGGGAGCAGGCTTCCTGCTGAGCAGCCAGCCCGATGCAGGGCTCCATCCCAGGACCCTGAGATCACGACCTGAGCCGAACGCAGAGGCTTAACCCACCTGAGCCACCCAGCTGCCCCAGCATTCATCAGTCTTCACGTAACACCCATAACATGCCCTCCTTAATGTCCATCACCCAGTTACCCCATCTGTCTACCCTCCTCCCCAGTTATTGGCCTAGTTTATGACTGAGCACAAAATACAGCATCTTAAAATAGGACTCTTGGGCACAGTGATTCTGTTCACTATTTCTAGAAAGAGTTAATACAAAAAGACTCTTGGGCACAGTGATTCTGTTCACTGACTATTTCTACAAAAAAGGCTGCAAAAACATACTAGAAGTTAGAGTTACTCTTTTGTAAGGACAATTTACACTTAAATCTCCATTTGTGTCAACCTCTCAGTACAAGGAAGAGGAATCATAAATTTTTCTCAAGGTGGAAGGAACAAAAAATAACAGAACTTTCTCTTGCTTAAAGTGCTCTTCCTGGTCAACTTCCATAACTGGCCTTTTTCTTACCCATTATTTTATTTTTGCCTTTGGCTGACCTTAAGTTGGAGGCTTAGGGCTTTTCAAATAGTAACTTGCAGTTTTCCTGGGTATTTCCCCTACATACACTTAACATATACATATTAATAAACTTGTTTGTTTTTCTCTTTTTAAATCTTTTGCTATGGGAGGAAAGGATGTCATCTCAGTCAAGAAATCAGGTTAGAAGGAAAACTATTTTTCCTCCCTTGAACTTAATAAAAACGTACGGCACACAAGAACTCTGTTGCCAGAGCACCAAAGTAACATACCACCAACTCTTTAGTCTTAAAACAGTTATCCAACGGTTTCTGAACACATTTGCTGAAAATCTTAACATATCCATCCAACTCAACCAAGATATTTACTACCAAAAATTTAACAGACTTACTTATAGGATGGTTTTTCTTTGATGTAGAGATTATCTGGTAAAGAGGAAAAGCATTTTCCAAAGTAATTTTTAACTAAATGAATGATGATCTTTGGCCAGCAGTGTAGAACTAGGAAAAACATATATCTTAAAAGGTTACCTCATTATTTACTTCCACTTCTTTCCTTTTTTTTTAAAGATTTTATTTATTTGACATAGAGAGATAGAGAGAGAGGGAACACCAGCACAGAGACCTGGAGAGGAAGAACCAGGATACTCACTGAGGATGGCTGTGGGATTGAGTCCCACATGGGATTCCCTCCTCAGCAGGAAGTCTGCCCCTTTCTTCCTCCCTCAGCTTCTGCTTGCTCTCTCAAATAAACAATACCTTTAAAAAATTAGGGATTTATTTAAAATGCTTATATTACCTTTAAAATGTGAAATTTATTGTTTTATTAATGTAAAGTTTGAAATTATTTTAGTGTAGTCTTAAAAGCTTTTTCTTCAACCATAACTTTTTTACTTCTCATATTATTTCCCTGTCTTTCATAGTAGCAGAAAGACCATCTCTGTCGACTAAAATTCAAGTCATTCCATATTATCAGTTTTTACATTTCATTCATTTGTTTACATTTTTATTTTGGTATGTGGTAGTGTCATTTCATCTATTCCAGAATGCCCAGTGGATGCCTGAAACCACGGATGGTACCATACCCTATGTATTACCATACACATACACCTAAAACAGATTTTAAGGTCTAGATCAGGCACACTAAGAGATTAATAGCAATAACTAGTAGTAAAAGAAAATACTTTATCGGTGTTCTCAAAAATTATTTGAATGTGGTCTTTCAAAATATGTTCTGCTGTACTCACCATTCTTGTGATGATGAGATGATATATGCTATGCGATAAGATGCAGGAAGGTGAGTGGTATAGACTACTCTTGATCTTCCGGCGTACAGAGTGCAATTGACCATAGGTAATGGAAACTGTGGACAGTGAACTGTGGGTAAGTTCAGAGTAGTGTAAATTCAAACATGCAGAAAACCTGTATGAATAGAACAGTTAAAGAACCAACATTTAGCCTTTACCCTGGATCTCTATTAAAGAAAGGAAAAATATATATATACGTAGTCCTCATACAGCACTATTACAATACGATTCATTATATTCTTATTGCTGTAACTTTCATTCCTATTACTTATTCTGTAACTGGAAACCTGTACCTCCCACTCCTTCACCCATTTTCTCCATTCTGGCAACGTAAGTTTGTTCTCTAATACAAGTCCGTTTTGGTAGTCTGTAGTTTCAGGTATTATAAAGCAATAAGTTTTGTATCTTGTATTCTTTTTTTTTTTTTTTTTAATTTATTTTTTATTTGAGAGAGAGCACGCAGGAGTAGGGTGAAGAGCAGAGGGAGAAGCAGATTTCCCATTGAGTGGGGAGGCCAAGGTGGAACTGGATCCTGGGACTCCAGGATCCTGACCTGAGTTGAAGGCAGGTGCTTAACTGACTGAACCACCCAGGTGCTCTTGTATTTTTTCTTCTAACCATCTGCCAGATAGAACTACAGGTACTTGGATAAGAAAGGATCTTGAAATTTTGTTACCTCCAAATGATAGTAATTTCTGGGATCTAAGTATATATTGAGATTTTCAGTATTTTCATGGTTATAATTTGGTGTTTATGTATATGTAGATAGCTAACAGAATGATAACTGAAAGCAATTCTCTTTTAAATCTTTTTTTTTTTTTAAGATTTTATTTATTTTAAGAAAGATCACAGGACAGCTGGGGGAGAGGGATAGGGAGAGAGAATCCTGAGCAGACTCCCCACAGAGCTTGAAGCTGCCTCCAGACTTGACTCTGAGATCATGACCTGAGCTGAAACCCAGGAGTTGGATCCTCCATGGACTAAGTCACATGTGCCCCTTCTTTTAAATTTTATTGTACGGATAACTGAGTCACCTCAGAAGAGCTTTATTAATGAGGTATCTTTAAACTTTTAGAAGTTTTGTTGTTTTTTTTTTTAATTTTTTTTAGAGGTTTTATTTATTTATTTGACAGAGAGAACACAAGTAGGCAGAGAGGCAGGCAGAGAGAGAGGGAAGCCGGCTCCCTGCTGAGCAGAGAGCCTGACGCTGGCTGGATCCCAGAATGCCAGGATCATGAGCTGAGCTGAAGGCAGAGGCCTTAACCCAGTGAGCCACCCAGGCCCCCCTAAACTTTTAGAAGTATTAATGCTGTGTGTGACATACATATATTTTTTCCCTCTAGTTTTGGAATGTGGTTTTTTAATTTTTATTTTATTTATTTATTTTTTTAAGATTTTATTTATTTACTTGACAGACAGAGATCACAAGTTGGCAGAGAGGCAGGCAGAGAGAGTGGGGAAGCAGGTTTTCTGTTGAGTAGAGAGCCTGATGTGGGGATGACCTGAGCTGAAGGCAGAGGCCTTATTTAACCCACTGAACCACCTAGGCACCCCTTGGAATGTGTTTTCATCAAAGAAGATTATTTTACAGGAGGAAGCAAAAAAATTAAGATACTTTATATGGGGGCTCTGACCCACAGCACATTTTCTCATCCCAGCAGAATTGCTGAGGAAGTCTTTTATTTTACTGAGAAGTTAATCCTTTTTTTTTTTTTTTTTGGGGTCAGGGAAAGATATTTGACCTTAGTTGCTTTTTCAGAGCACCATACCCAGGAGTATTCCTGGGACTAGACCCAGAGTATACACCTAATTGTATGTATTTCTTTTGTTGTGGTTACTCTAAATGTATCACATAAGGGACTTAATTAGGATTTTTTTTTATTAGGAAGATTGAAACATTTTGAAGGAGAGCTTGGTTTTTTTGAAGTGCAATGTAAAGAAATGCTAAGTCCTTGTTGTGTGCTAAGCAAACAACAGTTATCTTAAGATTAAAATTTTTTTTTTCTTTTTTTCTTTTTTAAGATTTATTTATTTGACAGAGAGAGATCACAAGTAGACAGAGAGGCAGGCAGAGAGAGAGAGAGGGAAGCAGGCTCGCTGCTGAGCAGAGAGCCCGATGTGGGACTCGATCCCAGGACCCTGAGATCATGACCTGAGCCGAAGGCAGCGGCTTAACCCAGTGAGCCACCCAGGCGCCCCTTAAGATTAAAATTTTTATATCAGGTTTTTTTTTTTTTTTTCTTCTTTTTTTTTTTTTAATTTTTTTTTTTTTTTTTTTTTTTTTTTAGATTTTATTTACTTATTTGACAGACAGAGATCACAAGTAGGAAGAGAAGCAGGCAGAGAGAGAGAGGAGGAAGCAGGCTCCCTGTGAGCAGAGAGCCCGATGCGGGGCTCGACCCCAGGACCCTGGGATCTTGACCTGAGCCGAAGGCAGAGGCTTAACCCACTGAGCCACCCAGGCGCCCCTATATCAGGTTTTTGATTGTTAAGCTTCTGAGATCACCTGTGGTTACTGATAACTCTGGAGAAACTCTAGAAAGTTGTTCTTTGAGATGTTTTAGTGCAAAATCTTCATTTCTTCCTTCTGCAAACTTAAGTTCAAAAAGATTGGACTCTTTATTATTTTTCTCTCTTAAAAAGTACAAGAGGCTATGTGTATGTGTGTGTTGGGCTGAGATAATGTTAATATTAGTATGTTTGAAATAAGATTAGGAGAAAACAGTTGAAACATAGTATATATATTAAATATACTATATACATTTATTAGTCTAAAAGTTATTGTAATTTCTTCGCAAAAACAGTGATTATTACAAACGATAGCTATCCTATCCAGTAGAAATGTATTGTGATGCATGAATTTTTCATTATATGTAATTTTAAATTGCAAAATAGAAAAAGTTACTAAGGGATGCCTAGGTGGTTCAGATGCTTAAGCATCTTCCTTTAGCTCTGGTCATCATCCCAGAGGCTGGGATTGCCCTGCCATCAAGTTCCCTATGCAGTGGAGAGGCCTGCTTCTCCCTCTCCCTCTGCCATTGCCTTGCTTGGGTTTTTTATCTCTCTGGCTCTCTGGCTTTTTATCTCTCCGTTAAATAAATAAATAAAATTTTAAAGGAAAAAAAAGAAAAAGTAAAAATAAAAATAATAAAAAGAAATGGATAAAGTTAATAATTTATTTAATCAAATATCAAAGTTACTTTACTTTGTTATTAGTGAATTTTTTTTTTTAAGATTTTTTATTTATGTATTTGACAGAGAGAGAGATCACAAGTAGGCAGAGAGGCAGGCAGAGAGAGAGGAGGAAGCAGGCTCCCTGCGGAGCAGAGAGCCCGATGTGGGACTCGATCCCAGGACCCTGAGATCATGACCTGAGCTGAAGGCAGTGGCTTAATCCACTGAGCCACCCAGGCGCCCCGTGAATTTTTTTTTTTTTTAATTTTATTCATTTATTTGCCAGACAGAGATCACAAGTAATCACAAGTAGGCACTGGGGGGCAGGGGGGCAGGGGGCAGGCTTCCTGCTGAGCAGAGAGTCAATGTGGGGCTCTATTCCCAGGACCCTGGGATCATGACCAGAGTTGAAGGCAGAGGCTTTAACCTGCTGAGCCACCCAGGTGCCCTATTAGTGAATTTTTTTAAAAGATTTTATTTATTTATTGGAGAGGCGGGAGTGAGAGCCCACACAAGGTGGGGAAAGGGAGAGCAGAAGGATAAGCAGGTTCCTTACCAAGCTGGGAGGCCAATGTGGGGCAGATCCCAGGACTCTGGGATCATGACCTGAACTTTGATGCTTTACCAACTGAGCCATCCAGGTACCCCTTAGTAAGTGAATATTTTATACCTTTTTTATACATAAAGTCTTTCTGACATCTGTTGTCAAATTACAGTACATCTCAGTTTGAACTTGCCACATTCCAAAATTTGAAAATCACAGGCTGTCACTGGTTACTGATGCATTAGTCATTTTTCCTCATGCCTCTTTGAAAGTAGTGTTTTTTATGAACAAAGACCAAAGTAATTATTCAGATCTCCAACTCATTAAAAAGTCATTAAGGAGCTCCTATATTACATGTTTGGCAAGTCTTTCCCCCCATTTTTGTAAGGGAAAGCACCTAGATCATAAGTGATGGTTCCATTAATTAATAAATTCTAAAAAAGCTGCTTCTCGGGAATTGAATCATTAGTTTGTGGTAGAAGTGACATATTGATTCCTTTCATTTCTAGAGCAATCTTTTTTTTGTTTTGTTTTAAGATTTTATTTATTTGATAGAGAGCATAAGTAGGCAGAGAGGCAGGCAGAGAGAAAGAGGAGGAAGCAGGCTCCCTGCTGAGTAGAGAGCTGGATGCCAGAACCCTGGGATCATGACCTGAGCTGAAGATAGAGGCTTTAACCTACTGAGCCACCCAGGCGCAACTAGAGCAATTTCTTACAAATACACATTATCTCAAGAAGGATGCAGTTATATTTCTTTTCTCTTAATGCTTATATTTTTCATTTCTAGGCTGTTCGCTGCTACGAATCTTTAATCTTAAAAGCTGAAGGAAAAGTGGAATCTGATTTCTTTTGTCAATTAGGTCACTTCAACCTTTTATTGGAAGATTATCCAAAAGGTAATAATTTTTCTTTTATAAAAGTTCGGTTTGATTTATGTATGCAGATTGTTTTTTATGTTTGGTCTTGGATAAATTGTTTTCATTTTTTTGTCACAGACAATTTGCTACTGTTTTTAATCTATCTGTTTTAATGTATCTAAATACATTAGATAATGAGAAAGAAAGTAGAGTAGGTAGAAATGTGAAATTTTATGTAATTTTCTGTAAATAGTAATTTTGATCATTCCATAAAACTTTCTTTTTTTTAAGATTTTATTCATTTGTCAGCAAGAGAGAGAGAGCCTGAGAGAGCGAGCCTGCACAAAATGGAGAACAGCAGGCAGAGGGAGAAGCAGACTCCCCACTGAGCAGGGAGCTTGATGTGGGACTCCATCCCAGGACCCTGAGATACAATCTGAGCCAGAGACAGATGATTAACTCACTAAGCCACCCAGGCACCCCCATTCCATAAAACTCTTTTTTTTTTTTTTTTAAAGATTTTATTTATTTACTTTGACAGAAATCACAAGAAAGGCAGGCAGAGAGAGAGGAAGGGAAGCAGGCTCTCCGCTGAGCAGAGAGCCCGATGCGGGACTCGATCCCAGGACCCTGAGATCATGACCCGAGCCGAAGGCAGCGGCTCAATCCACTGAGCCACCCAGGCGCCCCCATTCCATAAAACTCTTAACAGCTTACAGTGTAGATGGGTATTTTGCTTGTTCTTGTGAAAATCCTTGTTAAGATCTTTTTTTTTCTTTTTTTTTTTTTTTTAAGATTTTATTTATTTATTTATTTATTTGTCACAGAGAGAGCGAGTGCACAGGCAGACAGAGTGTCAGGCAGAGTTGGAGAGAGAAGCCGGCTTCCTGCCGAGCAAGGAGCTGATGTGGGACTCGATCCCAGCACCCTGTGATCATGACCTGAGCCAAGCCAAAGGCAGGGGATTAACCAACTGAGCCACCCAGGCGTCCCATGTGTTCTTTAAAATCTTGATTGGTAACCTAATTATCTAGTTTGATAACTTTGTCTATAAGTACAAATGTGGACATACTAGAAAGAGTAAGTCTGGAGAGTTTTCCAACACGAGCAAAGCAGTTCTTAATTTTCAGAAGTGTCTTAAAAATTTAACTCAGTTCTGACCTTATATACCTGGAGATGTTACAGTTCCCATGGGTAAAGGAGTTACTTGTATATGACAGCTCCATTTCAGATACCAGTTGAGAATCAGGGTTGTTACATGCGCTACTTATTTTTTTTTTTTTTAATATTTTATTTATTTATTTGACACAGAGAAAGAGATCACAAGTAGGCAGATAGGCAGGCAGAGAGAGAGGGGAAAGCAGGCTCCCTGCTGAGCAGAGAGCCCGATGCGGGGCTCGATCCCAGGACCCTGAGACCATGACCTGAGCCGAAGGCAGAGGCTTAACCCCCTGAGCCACCCAGGCACCCACATGTGCTACTTATTAACCAACTCTGTAAATCACGGGTTCCACAGTCCTTTCCTTGGGTTTGATATTTTATTAGAATGATTCACAAATGTCAGGGAAACATTTGTTAATTTATTATAAAAGATGTTATAAAGGATACAGATGAACAGCCAAATGAAGAGGAATATAGGGCAAGGAATGGAAGTATCCTGAGCTCAGGAATTTCTCTCTCTCTGAGAAACCAGGGGTGTATTTACCAAATCAGAATCTCATAAACTCCTCTAATTCCAGTGTTCAGCAGTTTATTATAGAGCTTAATTTGCATTATTTTCCCCACCATCCCAGCTTCATATTGAGACTATTCATAAGTTGTCTCTGGCAAAAATTCTGTTGAGAACGAAAGAGCTTCTAATGAAAAACAAAACCACTCCTACCTAGACTCAGGAAATTCAGAATGTTTTAGGAGCTCTCTGCCAAGAACAGGGACAGAGATGCTCTTATATATTTTTATTCTGCAAACACAAATGGTATTTCTTTTTTTTTTTTTTTTAAGATTTTTTTTATTTATTTGATTCAGAGAGAGATCACAAGTAGGCAAAGAGGCAAGCAGAGAGATGAAGGGAAGCAGGTTCCCTGCTGAGCAGAGAGCCCGACACTATGCGGGGCTCATCCCAGGATCCTGATATCATGACCTGAGCCGAAGGCAGAGGCTCAACGCACTTAGCTACCCAGGTGCCCCACAAATGGTATTTCTTTCTTTCTTTCTTTTTTTTTTTTAAAGATTTTATTTATTTATTTGATTCAGAGAGAGATCACAAGTAGGCAAAGAGGCAAGCAGAGAGATGAAGGGAAGCAGGTTCCCTGCTGAGCAGAGAGCCCGATACTATGTGGGGCTCATCCCAGGATCCTGATATCATGACCTGAGCCGAAGGCAGAGGCTCAACGCACTGAGCTACCCAGGTGCCCCACAAATGGTATTTCTTTCTTTCTTTTTTTTTTTTTTAAAGATTTTATTTATTTATTTGACAGACAGATCACAAGTAGGCAGAGAGGCAGGCAGAGAGAGAGAGAGAGGGAGGGAGACAGGCTCCCTGCAGAGAGCCCGATGCGGGACTCGATCCCAGGACTCTGAGATCGTGACCTGAGCAGAAGGCAGCGGTTCAACCCACTGAGCCACCCAGGTGCCCCACAAATGGTATTTCTTTTTTGTTCTTGATTTTGTTTTCCATTTTAGTTTGAAAATACTTAAAAATCCACCTTCATCATGTTATATGTAATAGTACAGATAATCAGGTATAAGTTTGAACTTTGAAGAACATCTCCCATTCATTTAGAGTATTTTTTTCTCAGAAATAAGGGGGCTAGGAGTGCCTGGCTGCTTCAGTCATTAAGCATCTGCCTTTGGCTCAGGTCATGATCCTATCGTCCTGTTCTGTGAGTATCCTGGTTCTTCCTCTCCAGGTCTCTGTGCTGGTGTTCCCTCTCTCTCTATCTCTCTATGTCAAATAAATAAAATCTTTAAAAAAAAAGGAAAGAAGTGGAAGTAAATAATGAGGTAACCTTTTAAGATATATGTTTTTCCTAGTTCTACACTGCTGGCCAAAGATCATCATTCATTTAGTTAAAAATTACTTTGGAAAATGCTTTTCCTCTTTACCAGATAATCTCTACATCAAAGAAAAACCATCCTATAAGTAAGAGTCTGTTAAATTTTTGGTAGTAAATATCTTGGTTGAGTTGGATGGATATGTTTTTTTTTTTTTTTTTTTTTAAAGATTTTTTTTTAATTTATTTATTTGACAGAGAGAGAGATCACAAGTAGGCAGAGAGGCAGGCAGAGAGAGGAGGAAGCAGGCTCCCTGCAGAGCAGAGAGCCCGATGCGGGGCTCGATCCCAGGACCCTGAGATCATGACCTGAGCCGAAGGCAGCGGCCTAATCCACTGAGCCACCCAGGCGCCCCAAGTTGGATGGATATGTTAAGATTTTCAGCAAATGTGTTCAGAAACCGTTGGATAACTGTTTTAAGACTAAAGAGTTGGTGGTATGTTACTTTGGTGCTCTGGCAACAGAGTTCTTGTGTGCCGTACGTTTTTATTAAGTTCAAGGGAGGAAAAATAGTTTTCCTTCTAACCTGATTTCTTGACTGAGATGACATCCTTTCCTCCCATAGCAAAAGATTTAAAAAGAGAAAAACAAACAAGTTTATTAATATGTATATGTTAAGTGTATGTAGGGGAAATACCCAGGAAAACTGCAAGTTACTATTTGAAAAGCCCTAAGCCTCCAACTTAAGGTCAGCCAAAGGCAAAAATAAAATAATGGGTAAGAAAAAGGCCAGTTATGGAAGTTGACCAGGAAGAGCACTTTAAGCAAGAGAAAGTTCTGTTATTTTTTGTTCCTTCCACCTTGAGAAAAATTTATGATTCCTCTTCCTTGTACTGAGAGGTTGACACAAATGGAGATTTAAGTGTAAATTGTCCTTACAAAAGAGTAACTCTAACTTCTAGTATGTTTTTGCAGCCTTTTTTGTAGAAATAGTCAGTGAACAGAATCACTGTGCCCAAGAGTCTTTTTGTATTAACTCTTTCTAGAAATAGTGAACAGAATCACTGTGCCCAAGAGTCCTATTTTAAGATGCTGTATTTTGTGCTCAGTCATAAACTAGGCCAATAACTGGGGAGGAGGGTAGACAGATGGGGTAACTGGGTGATGGACATTAAGGAGGGCATGTTATGGGTGTTACGTGAAGACTGATGAATGCTGGGGCAGCTGGGTGGCTCAGGTGGGTTAAGCCTCTGCGTTCGGCTCAGGTCGTGATCTCAGGGTCCTGGGATGGAGCCCTGCATCGGGCTGGCTGCTCAGCAGGAAGCCTGCTCCCCGGCCTCCCCCCGCTACTCTGCCTACTTGTGATCTCTTTCTGTCAGATAAATAAACAAAATCTTAAAGGAAAAGAAAAAAAGACTGATCAAAGCTGACCTCTACTTTTGACCTCTACTTCAGGGCTCTTGCACCCTGTGACGCAGTTATCTCACATTATATATTAATGAGAAAAAAAATTAAAAAAAATTTAAGCCAGTGGATAATCAGAAATGCTATTTTGGTTTGAGACAGTATAGCATACTATATGAGACACATAATGTGTATTTATAGTCCACACGCAACTTCATTATTTAGAAAAAAAAATTTTTTTTTTTTAAAGGTTTTATTCATTTATCTGACAGAGAAAGATCACAAGTAGGCAGAGAGGCAGGCAGAGAGGAAGGGAAGCAGGCTCCCTGCTGAGCAGAGAGCCCGATTCGGGGCTGGATCCCAAGACCCTGAGATCATGACCTGAGCTGAAGGCAGAGGCTTTAACCCGCTGAGCCACCCAGGCGCCCCCCCAAAAATTTTTTTTTAAGAAATGTTTTAAATTAATAGATTTCTGTGTTTCCCTGGACTTTTGCCTATTCTGTAAATTGGGTAGTAGTAATACAGCAGCTTTATGAATGCTAAACAAAAATTTGACTGGTAGAAAGGAGTTTCACTCCAGTACATAGTTCTTACTAACAATAACACTCTTTTTAAATAATTTTTTTTTAAGATTTTATTTGAGAGAGAGCCAGCATGAGCAGGAGATGAAGGGGAGAGAGAAAGGGAGAAGCTGACTCTGCTGAGCAGGAAGCCAATGTGGGGCTCGATCCCAGGTGGTTGCCATCATGACTTAACCTAAACACAAATGCTTAACTGATGAGTCACCTAAACACCCCTGTCCATAATTTTAATCATAAGGTAACTGGGCCACAACGGTGCAAGAGCCCTGGGCTCTGGGGGTTGCAGACAACCTCTTCTGAACACCACTGACAGAATCTAAAGGCAGACACCAGTAATGAAACAAAAGAATTTACGTGTGAGGCTAATGCCACCAGGCTGTGTCCCAGGACCCATAGGATCCTGGAGGACTACCCAAGAGGGCCCCTTTCACAAAAAATGGAAATCAGACAAGGTAGTAGGAGATGAAAGCATGATTTACTGCATATATATATGCAGAGAGAGATTGAGAGATAAACATGGAGCATCTTGGAGACTCAGAAAGGAAAAGAGCATAAGTCTCATCTTTACTTGGGGCCTGGGGATTTTTTGCCATTGTAGATTGGTGCATGTGTCTTCTTAGGTATCCAGGAGCTGGTCAGAACAAGGATAGGGTTCAGGTGTCCTTCATAAATCATTCATTCCCTGAACTAAGGGGTCTTGACAGTCAGAGTATTTGTAGTCCCTGGTCTTGGAGAACATTTATGACAACTCTTCCTCGTAATTCCTTAGATGTTATCTATTGTGCTGGAAGGCTCTAAAGGTACCATTGTCTCTTTGTCCCTTACAAGGAGGATATATGTTATTTTCAATACAACGCATAAGTAGACTGGGATTGGGAATTCAGGTCTGAGCAAGAGCAGAATCCAGGGAAGAATGGAGTTCCTTCAGTTTCCCTGTCTAAAGGTCGACATTGGGAAGACTAGACAAAGTATGTTTCCAAAGTGCTGAAAATGCTTCCAGGTTTTTTGTTTGTTTGTTTTAAAGATTTTATTTATTTATTTGACAGACAGAGATAACAACTAGGCAGAGAGGCAGCCAGAGAGAGAAAGGTGGAAGCAGGCTCCCCGCTAAGCAGAGAGCCTGATGCGGGCCTTGATCCCAGGATCCTGAGATTATGACTTGAGCCAAAGGCAGAGGCTTTAACTCACTGAGCCACCCAGGCGCCCCAATGCTTCCAGGTTTATACGAGGAAAATGTTGGTACATGCAGGTGGGCAGTAAGGGTCATGTCGATCATTATCTTGGGGTCAGTCATGGGGTTTTTGCTGACTCAAGGCAGTCCTTGTTGCTTGAGGGGGTAATTTCGGTTCCCATCACAGGATGCTTTGCCTGCAGAATTTGCCCGTTTGAAGAGGTGATCTGAAAAGAACTTAATCAGTTAGAAAGTACAGACTTAGGTCAAAATGGAGGTAGTTGATGTCCCGTTACATTACTTTCTTAATCTTAAAAATTAGGATTTTTAAATATAAATTTGAGAGCAAATAACAAAAATCCCATAATTGAAATTGCATAAGAGATTGCCTTTGTTACCTGTATTTAATTATTAGTGTTTTTAATTTCTTGAAGTTTTAAGGCTGATAATTTAGTTAAATTTTTTTTAAAAACGAGGAAATTTTGTGTAGATGATAGTATTTGGCTGGGATGTGGGTAAATATTCCAGGACAATTTGTTTTTTGTTTGTTTGTTTGTTTTTTAAAGATTTTATTTATTTATTTGACAGAGAGATCACAAGTAGGCAGAGAGGCAGGCAGAGAGAGGAGGAAGCAGGCTCCCTGCTGAGCAGACAGCCTGATGCGGGGCTCGATCCCAGGACCTTGAGATCATGACCTGAGCCGAAGGCAGAGGTTTAACCCACTGAGCCACCCAGGCACCCCTTCCAGGACAGTTTGTATTGGAGTTTTATTTTCTCCTTGGTGAGGATAGGTTTGAGCATGTGGTAAATTAGCTATTGGGTAATACTGGCTTCAGTGCTTTGATTCTTGTATATTCATTGATGGGGAGACTAAGTTCTATGCCAAAAGTGACTGATGGTGTATGTTAAAATGATGCTGGCAGACAAGGTCCAGGGACCCAGAGGGGGTCCCCCCAGACCCTGACAAGAGAGTCTCTAACCCAAGCACAAGATGGAAATCAAACTTAAGATAGCAGGAGGTGAAAGCAAAATTTACTGAAGATACAGAGACAGTGTTTGGGAGACTCAAGATAGGAAAGGAGAGAGCCTTGTCTTGGTTTGGGATCCCTTACAAGAAGCACATTCACTGTTTGCATCTGAGAGGTAGGTAAAGTGGAGGGTGCAGATCCTAGCAAGAAAGGAGGAAAAGAAACAAAAAGCAGATTTTTATGAAGTCCTTCAGTTTCCTTTATCTCAAAAAGCTTGATGAGCGTTTTCTTTACCTCTGCCTTTTTGTGTGTCTTGAGTAGAATAATACTCTGTCCTGGGATATATAGTACAAAAATATAAACATAAAATGAGGGGTGCCTGGGTGGCTCAGTCATTGGGCATTTGCCTTTGGCTCAGGTTATGATCCCAGGGTTCTGGAATGAACCTCATATCGGGCTCCCTGCTCAGCGGGAGGCTACTTTCTCCCTTTCTCACTCCCCCTGCTTGTGTTCCCTCTCTTGCTGTCTCCCTCTCTATCAAATAAATAAATAAAATAAAATAAAAAACTTAAATAAACTTAAAATGAATCCTTTCCAGTGATTGGTCTTTGGGTTTCTTTTTTCCAAAACTAAGCAGGTGTTTTTTTCATCTCTGTAGTTGCATATATACATAAGTATGTTTTACATTTGTGTATATATGTATATGCATGTATGTATACACCTATAGTGTTTGTATCTGTCATGTGACAAGTTTATGTATATATTACACGCAATGAATTCTTTTTTATGGTAATTAATTTTTAAGTTTAAAAAAAGATTTTATTTAGGGCGACTGGGTGGCTCAGTGGGTTAAGTCGCTGCCTTCAGCTCAGGTCATGATCTCAGGGTCCTGGCATTGGGCTCTCTGCTCAGCGGGGAGCCTGCTTCCCTCTCTCTCTGCCTGCCTCTCTGTCTACTTGTGATCTCTCTCTGCCAAATAAATCTCTGCCAAATAAATAAATAAAATCTTAAATCTTAATCTTAAATCTTTATCTAAATCTTAAATCTAAAATCTTAAAAAAAAAAAAAAGATTTTATTTCTACATTTGAGAGAGGGAGAAAGAGTGTGTGTATGCCAGGGAGAGAGAGAGAGAATCTCAAACTGACTTCACACTGAGCTCAATCCTGTGATCATGACCTGAGCTAAAACCAAGAGTCCAGCAGGGAGCTTGATGCAGGGCTATGTCCCAGGACTCCAAGATCATGACCTGAGCCAAAGGCAGACCCCCAACTCACTGAACCATCCAGGTGCCCTTATTTTATTTTCTTTTATAAATATTTTATTTATTTGAGGGGCTCGTGGATGTCTCACTTGATTAAGTGTCGCCTTTGTCTTAGGTGGATCGAACCGTAACATCGGGCTCCCTATTTGGCTTCACCCTCTCCCTGTGCCTGTCATTCTGCCTACTTGTGCTCTCTATCTCTCTGTTAAATAAAGGAATAAAATATTTTCTTTTTTTTAAGATTTTATTTATTTGACAGAAATCACAAGTAGGCAGAAATCACAAGAGAGGCAGGCACAGAGAGAGGGGGAGGCAGGCTCCCTGCCGAGCAGAGAGCCGGATGCGGGGCTTGATCCCAGGACCCTGGGATCATGACCTGAGCAGAGGCTTTAACCCACTGAGCCACCCAGGCACCCCAAGGAATAAAATCTTTTAAAAAAAATGTATTTTATTAGGTAGAGAGAGCACAGAAGCCGAAGGGAGAGGCAGACTCCCCAGTGAGCAGGGAGCTCCGAGTGGGGCTTGGATCCCAGGACCCTGGCATTACAAACTGAGGCAAAGGCAGGCATTCAACTGACTGAGCCATCCAGTCACCCCAAAAAGATTTCATTTTTACCTAGTGTGGGGCTTATTAAACTCACAACCCGAAGATCAGGAGTCTTACACTTAACCAACTAAGCCAGCTGGTGCACCAGTTGGCTTTATTAAACAAGAAACAGTTTATTAGGGGCACCTGAGTAGGTTAATCCCCTGTCTTCAGCTCAGGTCATGATCTCAGGGATAGACCCCTGTATCCGGCTCTCCGCTCAGCTGGGAGCCTACTGCCCCCTCTCTGCCCGCCTCTCTGCCTACTTGTGATCTCTCTCTCTCTCTCTCTCAAAAAAATAAAAATAAAAATCTTAAAAAAAAATTAAAAACAAACAAAATCTATGCTCTCTGAAAGGCTCATAGTATCCTTACACCTTGGAGCACTAGACAGCCCTTACTATGCTTGAGGGGCATGTTTTTTATTTTATTTTATTTTTTTAAAATTATTTTTAAAGGTTTTATTTTCTGTTTGAGCAAGAGACAGTCAGAGGTGGAACCCAAACAGGGTGATTAGGAGAGAGAGAAGCCGGGCCTCCCGTGTAGTGGGGAGCCTGAGCCCCTGAACCCTGGGGACATGATATGAGCCAAAGGCAGATGCTTAACGACTGAACCACCCAGGTTGCCCCTTGGAGGGCATTTAAAAAAAATTTTTTTTTTTTTAAAGATTTTATTTATTTGAGAGATCACAAGTAGGCAGAGAGGCAGGCAGAGAGAAAGGGTGGGGAGAAGCAGGCTCCCTGCTGAGCAGAGAGCCTGAGGTGAGGCTCTATCCCAGGACCACAGGATCATGACCCACTGAGCCACGCTGGTGCCCCTAATTTTTTTCTTTTTAAAGATTTTATTTATTTATTTGACAGAGAAAGAGATCACAAGTAGGCAGAGAGAGAGGGGGAAGCAGGCTCCCTGCTTAGCAGAGAGCCCAATGTGGGGCTCAATCCCAGCATCCTGATTACGACGTGAGCCGAAGGCAGAGGCTTAACCCGCTGAGCCATCCAAGCACCCCTTGAAGGGTATTTTAAACAAAAGATTTCGTTACCAAAACCCACAAAAAGTAAAAAAAAAATATATATATATATATAATACTGAGAAAAGGACACCTATAGTCTGGGAACCAAGACAAGATAGTGTTACCTGTTTAGCCTAGCTGAGATGGGTGTCAGGCATTCAAATTTTGCTAATTCTGTTTAGGTCCTAGGTCCATGAAAGAATATGCAAGTGACATGGGTATTATTTACGAGGTTACAAATAAATAGTAGTGAACAGATGAATTTTCTAAATACAGAAGTGGTGGATAATAAGAATTAGCTATGTATTTCAGAGGTGATATGTTTATGCATTTGTATAAGGTGATTTATTCTTTCAGGTAGAGATTAATGGAAAATTTGTAAAATATACATATATTTTATTATAATGTGTATCTACTTAAAAGTTATTTATTTATTTATTTTTAAAGATTTTATTTATTTGACAGACAGAGATCACAAGTAGGCAGAGAGGCAGGCAGAGAGAGAGAGAGGGAGAAGCAAGCTCCCTGCTGAGCAGAGAGCCCAATGTGTGGCTCCATCCTAGGACCCTGAGATCATGACCTGAGCCGAAGGCAGAGGCTTTAACCCACTGAGCCACCCAGGTGCCCCTATTTATTTATTTTTAAAGAGATATTTTTTATTTATTTGACAGAGAGAGAGAAATCACAAATAGGCAGAGCAGCACCCATAGAGAGGGGCAGACAGGCTCCTTGCTGAGTCAAGAGCCCGATGCAGGGCTCAATCCCTGAGATCATGACCTCAGCTGAAGGCAGAGGCTTAATCCACTCAGCTACCCAGGTGTCCCTAAAAAAAAATTTTTTTTTTAAAGATTTTATTTATTTATTTGACAAACAGAGATCACAAGTAGGCAGAGAGGCAGGCAGAGGAGAGAGGGAGAAGCAGGCTCCTCGCTGAGAAGAGAGCCTGATGCGGGGCTTGATCCCAGGACCCTGGGACCGTGACCTGAGCTGAAGGCAGAGGCTTTAACCCACTGAGTCACCCAGGTGCCCCCCCTAAAAATTTTTTATTTAAAAATGTTTTTAAAAGACTTTGACTATATTTAGTCAAAGTAACTATTTTTAACTGGTTGCAAAAGAATTTGCTACATGCACAAAAACCCCTCCAGACCAGGCCTGTTTTGCCCACTTCAGATAAACATCTGCAGGCGGTGGCTGATGTTAGTACAATAGTTCCGTATTGATACAAGAAGTAACAATAAACCTGAGAGTGATTTATGAGCTGTGCTGGAACAGCAAGGACCAGTTAGAGTTTATGACCCCAACCAAATTGCTCTCATCTAACTAGTAAACGTGGGAAGTCACGTGGGCGAGCGCACAACACATAGCACAGACCCTTTCTCAGTGCTACTCAACTTTTCTGTCCTAAGCCTTTTGTTAGGCTATTCGGACTTTAAAGGAAACACAAGTTACGGCCTGGTTTGGTACTTGTCTCAAGCCTTATGGAGGCCTCCCACAAAACACTGTGCTTGTTTCCACTTTTTGCCTATCATTACTAATGAGGGTGTTGTGAATATTGGTCTACACTCTTGTTACTTAAAAAAAAAAGCAAAAATCTAGTCTGATCAGTCTTGGTTTGATTGCAGTGTTACCATTAGTAGTCACCCTTTGTTCCCCTCTTATATTCTGGAAACCACTGATTGAGTTTCTCTATAGGTTTGCCTATTCTACATATTTTATATGAATGGAATTAATAAATGATTTGCACCTGGCTCCTTTCCCTAGATATGTTTTTAGGGATCATCCATATTGCACTTTGTATCAATACTTCTTTTCATTTTATTGCTGAATAATATTCTACTGTATGTGTATATACATTTTATTTAACCATTTGTCCCTAGGTGGGTACTTTGTTTATTTCCACATCTTGACTCAGTTGTACTGTGAACTTTGGTATACAATACCTGTTTGGACTGTTTTCAGTTCCTTTGTATGTCTCTGTAAGAGTAGAGTTGCTGTGTCATTCGTACAATAATTATAGTTTCAGTGTTTTGAGAGACCATCAAAATGTTTCCCATAGAACCTGCACCATTTTACTGTTCCTTTTTTTCCCCCCCTTTTAAAGATTTTATTTATTTATTTATTTATTTATTTATTTATTTTTTTTTTTTTAAGATTTTATTTATTCATTTGACAGACAGAAATCACAAGTAGACAGAGAGGCAGGCAGAGAGAGAGGAGAAAGCAGGCTCCCCGCTGAGCAGAGAGTCCGATGCGGGGCTCGATCCCAGGACCCTGGGATCATGACCTGAGCCGAAGGCAGAGACAGAGATTACAAGCAGGCAGAGAGGTAGGCAGAGAAAGGGGAGGGAAGCAGGCTCCCTGCTGAGAAGAGAGCCCAATCAGGGACTCGATCCCAGAACCCTGAGATCATGACTTGAGCTGAAGGCAGAGGCTTTAACCCACAGAGCCACCCAGGAACCCCTCATTTTACTCTTCAGTAGCAGTATCTGAGGGTTCCAGTTACATTTATTTATTTATTTATTTATTTATTTATTTATTTATTCATTTATTTATTCATTCATTTATTCATTCATTCATTCATTTATTTATTCATTTATTTATTTATGAGAGGCAGAGGGAGATGCATGCTGCCGCCAAGCAGGGAGCCTGATGTGGGACCGGATCTCAGGACCCCGGGACCATGACCCAAGCTGAAGGCAGATGCCCAAACCTGAGCCAGCCAGGCACCCTCCAGTTTCTTTATATGTCCACACCAACACTTGTTTTTCCACTTTTTCTTCTTTGTAGCAATCTAATAACAGTTCACAGTTTTGAGAATCTGCATGTAACTTTTGACTCCTCCAGAACTTTTTTTTGTTTAGAGATTTTACTTGTTTATTTGAAAAATAGAGAGTGAGAGAAAGAGTGCATGTGTGTGCCCACACAAGGCAGAGAACAAGCCGGCTTCCCGTTTGTTCTACTCCATGTGGAATTGTAGTTTTAATCGTTAACATTTTTGTGGTTTTTGCAGGTTTATATAAACAACTGATTTTGTGTTGATAATGTATCTTTGTATACTTTATTAGCTTTAGCACCTATTATATATTTTAAGATCTTTATGGATAGGCTCATGTGAGTAGAAAGTTTTATTTTATTATCGGTCTGGATTCCTTCATTTTCTTGTCTTTTGCCCTGGCTAGAATTTATAGTGATGCTAAATAGTAGTGGGGAAAGACCCTTTCCTTCCTTCTTTTTTTTTTTTTTAAAGATTTACTTATTTTAGAGAGAGTGCACTATTGGGCTTGCAGGCAAGGAGCGGGAGAGGTAAGGGAGAGGGAGAGAGAATCCCAAGCCGACTCAATGCTCATCTAGAAGCCTGATTCAGGATTCCGCCTCACGACCTTGAGATCATGACCTGAGCCAGAATCAAAGGAGAGCTACTTAACGGACTGAAACCCAGGGTCTGCCCCTCTTTGACCATCCCCTTTTTTAAAAGATTTACTTATTTGACAGAGGGTGGGAGGCACAAGCTGGCGGAGTTACAGAAGGAGAGAAGCAGGCTCTCAACAGACTGAACCATGCAGGCAGCACTCTTTTTTTCTTTCTTTTTTTTTTTTTTTTTAAACTTAAAGATTTTATTTATTTATTTGACAGGGAGATCACAAATAAGCAAAGAGGCAGGCAGAGAGAGGGGGCGAAGCAGGCTCCTTTCTGAGCAGAGAGCCCCATGCGGGGCTCGATCCCAGGACCCTGAGACCATGACCTGAGCTGAAGGCAGTGGCTTAACCCACTGAGCCCCCTGGGTCCCTCCCAGGTGGCCCTCTTTGACCCATATTTAGTTGCTTTCTTCTAGTTGAGTTAAGAGCTCTTTGTACAGTTTTGAAAACAATCCTTTATCACAGGTGTCTCTTGCAAATATTTTTTTCCATCCTTTGGGAGGTTTGTACCTGCAGTCTTCTATAATTTTTTAGTTTTTTTTTTTAATATATATTTTTTTAGTTTGAGGTGGTTTTTTAAAAATCAGTTCTTTCTGATTTTCTATGTAAACATGTTGTCTGAACAGATCATTTTATTTCTTCCTTTCAATCTGTATATCTTTCATTTTTTTTCCTTACTGCATTGGAGGACTTCATTACAGTGTTGAAAAGTAGTGGTAAGATGAGACTTCCTTTTTTTGTTCCTGATTTTGTGGGAAAAATTTGAGTCTCTCACCATTAAGTATCATGTTAATTGCAGTTTTTTACAGATATTCTCTACCCAGTTGAGGAAGTTTTCTCTATTTCCACTTTACCCTGTGTATGTTTAATCATGCATTGGTGTTTGATTTTATTAGATGCTTTTCCTTTATCTGTATTATATTGTTACATGGACTTTATTTCTTAGCATATGATACGTACAGTACAGGAAATTATTTTGAATGTTGAATTTGCCTTTCATTCCAGGCATCAGTTCCTGTGGGTATCATGTGTGATTCTTTTTCTAAATTATTGTATTTGATTTGCCAGAATTCTATGGAGGATTACTGCATGTATGTTCTTTAGAGATAGTGACCTATAGTTTATCTTTGATTTTTGGGAAATCTGGCCTCATGGAATGAGTTAGGAAGTATGCCCACTTGCATGTTCTGTAACAGATTATAAAGAATTGGTATAATTTCTTCCTCAAATGTTTGATAAAATTCATCATTGAATCCATCCGGGTCTGTTGCTTCTTGTTCTGAAGGGTTATTATTGAACTAATTTCTTTTAATCAGTATATGCTTGTGTTTGCTTTTTCCAGAGAAAATCAGTTGTTTATATACATATATATTGATATGTAATGTGATGTTGGGGTCTGGGTATGAATTGTCACGGAAGAATTCTTGAGATGTCTTAAAAGGTGGTTTTATTAAATAACGCACAGGTACAGGACACATGGGCACAAAGACCCTGGGATTGTGGTGGGTAACTGATTATATACTTTTTTTTTTAAATATTTTATTTATTTGACAGAGAGAAATCACAAGTAGGCAGAGAGGCAGGCAGAGAGAGAGAGGAGGAAGCAGGCTCCCCGCGGAGCAGAGAGCCCGATGTGGGGCTCGATCCCAGAACCCTGGGATCATGACCTGAGCTGAAGGCAGAGGCTTTAACCCACTGAGCCACCCAGGCGCCCCTGATAATATACTTTTTTTTTTTTTTTAAGATTTTATTTATTTATTTGACAGAGAGAAATCACAAGTAGGCAGAAAGGCAGGCAGAGAGAGAGGAGGAAGAGGAAGCAGGCTCCCCGCGGAGCAGAGAGCCCGATGTGGGGCTCGATCCCAGGACCCTGAGATCATGACCTGAGCCTAAGGCAGAGGCTTTAACCCACTGAGCCACCCAGGCGCCCCTGATTATATACTTTTAACTTGAGAGGGGTATAGGGATAGCATAAGTCTCTAAGGAATTTGGAAGCAAGTCTTCCAAGACTTTGAGGAGCCAACTGCTGTTAAGATAAGGTTATTTACTGTTGTTTAGTAAAATGTTAGTCATGAGATCCTTCACATATATGTCAGTGGGCCATAATGTTTGGAAGATGATTGCTAATATATCACAGGTAGGGTAGAGACAAAGGAAGTTTCCAAAGGATTTTTATATGTTTTTTTTTGTTTGTTTGTTTGTTTTATTTTATTTTATTTATTTGACAGAGAGAAATCACAACCAGGTAGAGAGGAGGAAGCAGGCTCCCTGCGGAGCAGAGAGCCCGATGTGGGGCTCGATCCCAGGACCCTGGGATCATGACCTGAGCCGAAGGCAGAGGCTTTAACCCACTGAGCCACCCAGGCGCCCCAGGATTTTTATATGTTAAAGAACACTTGACGGGATCTAGGAGGTCAGGCTAATACAAAGGTAGGGTTGCCTTTTGTGTCTAAGCAGAGTATTATCATTAAGGCAGTTGTGTGTTCCTAGAGGAAGGTTACTCTGTTTATGTCAAGCTGCAAGTTGTAAGGAAATTTAATTTTTTCTGTACTTGTTTTGCATTTGTCTTCCATATCATATAGGAGAAGATTTATTATAAGAATTGGCTCAGGCGGTTATGAAGGCCCACAAAATGCCATCTGTGAGCTGGAATGACACTAAAAAGGCAGTTTAGTTTTTGGAATGTGTTGTGTTGTTGGGTTTTGCAGCCTGCAGCCTAGAATCTTGAGACTTAAAGCATGGGGACAGGGTTGGTGGTGGTGGGGGGGTGGATGTGGGTAGCAGAAAAGTGCTGCATTGAGGTCATGAGGAGTGACTGATTATAAACTTGGGAGTTGGGGGCATAAGGAAAAATAGAGGTTTTCAAAGGTCTTTCTTATGTTAGAGAAGTCTTGAGACTTTTTTATGTTAGAGAAGACACAGGGTCTACTGTAGGCCTTAGTGTTAGCAGGCTAAGGTGGTTTTCCCCTCTAGCAAGGCATTAACTTTAAGAGTTGGGAGTTTCAGAGCATCTGGGTGGCTCAGTGGGTTAAGCCTCTGCCTTCGGCTCGGCTCATGGTCTCAGGGTCCTGGGATCGAGCCCACATCAGTCTCCCTACTCAGCAGGAAGCCTGCTTCCCTTCCTCTCTGCCTGCCTCTCCACCTACTTGTGATCTCTGTCAAATAAATAAATAAAATCTTAAAAAAAAAAGAGTTGAGGGGCGCCTGGGTGGCTCAGTGGGTTAAGCCGCTGCCTTCGGCTCGGGTCATGATCTCAGGGTTCTGGGATCGAGTCCCGCATATCGGGCTCTCTGCTCAGCAGGGAGCCTGCTTCTCTCTGCCTGCCTCTCTGCCTACTTGTGATATCTCTCTCTCTCTCTCTCTCTCGCTGTCAAATGAATAAATAAATTCTTAAAAAAAAAAAAAAGAGTTGAGAGTTTCTTTTTCTTTTTTTTCTTTTTTTAAAGATTTTTTATTTATTTGACAGAGAGAGAGATCACAAGTAGGCAGAGAGGCAGGCAGAGAGAGAGGAGGAAGCAGGCTCCCTGCGGAGCAGAGAGCCCGATGCGGGGCTCGATCCCAGGACCCTGAGATCATGACCTGAGCCGAAGGCAGTGGCTTAATCCACTGAGCCACCCAGGCGCCCCAAGAGTTTCTTTTTTTTTTTTTTTAAGATTTTTATTTATTTATCTGACAAATAAATTTATTTATTTATTTGACTATTATACTGTAGTATAATAACAGTCCAATTCTGGACACCTGGGAGCCCGGGGATTTCTGATGTATGTTTAGAATCTTAAGGCCTAGTAACTAGAAATTCTGATATCTGAGGGCATGAAAAGATAAAGAGGCAGCCCTTCTTTAGTGGTTTGGTTCTGTTTAGATACTCTGAGGATTCAGTAGTGTGTGCACTTACTGGTGAGGGGTATCTTTTCCTCACCTTGTCTGCTGAATCTCGTGCTGATCTCTTCCCTAAATGCCATCATAGACACACCTGTAATAGAGCACATCATAGAGACACCTAATGATATTTGACCTCCTTTCTGGGCATCCATTAAGTTCATAAAGTTGATGCAGAGAGTTGATGATCTTAAGTGCTGTTTCTAGGTTGTCTTATTTTTTCTTGTATCAATTTGGGTAAATTGTGTCCCAGAATTTATTCATTTCATCCAGGTTATCAAATTTATGAGTATAGAGTCCTAGAATTTCTTTTTTCTTATGTTTAAGGACATTAACTCTGTAGTATGTCTCTCTTTAATTTTTGATGTTAATACTTTCTGTTTATATTCTTTCTGTTTTCTGTTTGTATTCTCTTTTCCCCTAGGTAGCCTTGTTAAAGGCCCGTCTATTCTATTATTCTTCTTAAAGAACTACCTTTGACTTTGTTGATTTTGGTTTTTCTCTATTGATTTCCAGTTTTCAGTTTCATTCTCACTGTTTGTTTTCTTCAGCTTGCTTTGGATTTAATTTTCTTTTCTTTTTTTTTAATTTATTTATTTGACAGAGATCACAAGGAGGCAGAGAGGCAGGCACAGAGAGAGGGGGAGGCAGGCTCCCTGCTGAGCAGAGAGCCTGATGCGGGGCTGGATCCCAGGGCTTTAACCCACTGAGCCACCCAGCCGCCCCTGCTTTTCTTTTCTAGTTTTGTCTTTCAAAGATTGGTTTTAGATAATTACTAATATATGCATTGATTGCTCCACTGCTAAATGCTACTTTTGCTGCATCTCACAGATTTTCAGCAGTTGTATTTTTTATTTCATGTAATTTCAAAATAATTTTGTATTTCTCTTGAGAAATCCCAAAAACTTTCTTCTTGGATTCATGTATTATTTAGAAGTATGTTAATTCCCATATAATTTGCTTTTTTGTAACTATCTTTGTGTTGTTGATTTTTAAAATTTCTTTATGGTCTTATACTTTCTTTTGTGGGTTTTTTTTTTGTGTTTTCTGGTCCAGAACGTGGTGAAATTTCCTTGTGAGCTTGAGAAGAATGTGTATTTTGCTTTTGTTAAGTGAAGTAGTCCGTAGATAAACTGTGATATCCAGTTGATTGATGGTATTGCTGAGTTTAAATATATTCTTGGTGAAATTTTCTTCCTGTTGGGTCAGTCCAGTTTGGTGTATGGGTTTTGAAGTCTCCAACTGTGATTGTGGATATATGTGTATAATATCCTTTATAGAAATTATTTCTGGAAGTTCATAGATTTCAATGCTTTGAATGCTTGGTAGGTAAGCTAGTCTATACATTAATACTTACCTTTATGAATTTCTTTCTATTTTTTTTTAATATTTTTATTTATTTGAGAGAGAGAGAGAGATTACAAGTAGTCAGAGAGGCAGGCAGAGAGAGAGGAGGAAGCAGGCTCCCCGCTGAGCAGAGAGCCGGACGCGGGGCTCGATCCCAGGACCCTGAGATCATGACCTGAGCCGAAGGCAGAGGCTCAACCAACTGAGCCACCCAGGCGCCCCTCTTTCTATTTTTTTTTTTTTTTTAAGATTTTATTGATTTATTTGAGAGAGAGACACAGCGAGAGAGGGAACACAAGCAGAGGGAGTGGGAGAGGGAGAAGCAGGCTCCCCATTGAGCAGGGAGCCAGATTCCGGGCTCAATCCCAGGACCCTGGGATCATGACCTGAGCCAAAGGCAGACGCTTAATGACTGAGCCACCCAGGAGTCCCTCCTTTTTATTTTAGATGTCTTTACATTTAAAGTAAGTTTCTTTAATGTAGTTGGTTCTTGGGTTTTGATCCATTCTTAAAATCTGTCTTGATAAAAAAAAAAAAAAAATCTGTCTTGATATAGGAAAGATGTTAGGGTTTGGCGTTGATGGCAAGAAAGAATTCTTGAGACAGTAGTGGTTTTATTAAAGCATGGGGACAGGACCCAGGGACAAAGAGCTACACTGGGGTCATAAGGAGTGGTGCCTCCCTGCACATTGTATACTTTCAAGTTGGGAGGGGTTAGGGACCAAACTTCCAAAGTTTTTTGGAAATAAGGTTTTCAAGACCTTGAAGGGGCTAGCTATTGTTAGGAAATGGTCATTTATTACTGTTTAGTAAACATTCAGTCATGGGATCCTTCAGTTGAATATCAGTGGGTCATATACTTAGGGAATGATTGCCACCATGTCTCTTAGAGCTGAGCAGGGAGCCCATCGAGGGGCTTGAGTCCCTCTGGGATCATGACCTGAGCTGAAGGAAGCCACTGAACTCACTGAGCTACCCAGATGGCCCTCTAAAGGCTTTTTGTGTGTTGAGGTAGACTTACAGGATCTTGGCAGTTGGGATAATGTTAAGCTAAGACTGCCTTTGATTTAACAATGTATTAACATCAGAGATAGCTGAACTCCCACAGGAATGTCCCTCTGCCTGTTTCAAGGACTTGTCAGTGGGGTTTGGCAGTAATTTAATTTTTTTTGTTTTGCCTTTGTTTCCTGTATCATTAATTCGTGCCTTTAGACCAGTAATGTTCATAATAGTTATTTTTTTTAAATTAACATAAAATGTATTATTTGTACATAATAATTTGTATATAATATCTGTATATTGTACGGGTCTGTGAATCATCAGTCTTACATAATTCACAGCACTCACCATAGCACATACCCTCCCCAGTGCCAGTCTCCCTGCCTCCTCATCACACCCCCACCCCCTCTTCAGTCCTCAGTTTGTTTCCTGAGATTGAGTCTTTTATGGTTTGTCTCCTTCTCTGCTTTGTATTGTTTCGTTTTTTCATCTCTCCCCCTATGATCCTCCACCTTCTTTCTCAAATCCACAAATCTGTGAGATCCACTGATAATTGTCATTCTCTGATTGACTTATCTTGCTTAGCGTAATACCCTCTAGTTCCATCCACATGCCTTGCAAATGGACCCGGTGTATTATGTTCCATTGATCTATGTATCTAGTTTTTGTGCCAGTATCATACTGTCTTGATGGTGAAAGCTTTTGTAATAGAACATGAAGTCTGGAATTGTGATGCCATCAGCTTTGGTTTTCTTTTCCAGCATTTCTCAGGTTATTTGGGGTCTTTTCTGGTTCGATATAAATTTTAGGATTATTTGTTCCATTTCTGTAAAAAAAAGTAATATATAGAGTGCTCTAGGTAGCATAGACATTTTCACAATATTTGTTCTTCAGGGCACCTGGGTGGCTTAGTCATAGGTGTCTGCCTTTGGCTCAGGTCATGATCCCAGGATTCTGGGATCAAGTCTTGCATCTGGCTCCCTTATCAGTGGAAGCCTGCTTCTCCCTCTGCCCCTCCCCCTGCTTATGTGCTCTGTCTTGC
Source organism: Meles meles (assembly GCF_922984935.1). Taxonomy (NCBI): domain Eukaryota; kingdom Metazoa; phylum Chordata; class Mammalia; order Carnivora; family Mustelidae; genus Meles; species Meles meles. The sequence goes on from NC_060088.1 coordinate 12,899,205, forward strand.
TGTCTCTTTCTCTGTCAAATAGATTAAATCTTTAAAAAAATTTATTAAAAAAAATTTGTTCTTCCAAACCATGAGCATTGAACATTTTTCCATTTTTTGAGTCTTCCTTCCACTTTCTTTAATAAGTGTTCTATAGTTTTCTGAGTACAGATCCTTTGCCTCTTTGGTTAGGTTTATTTCTAGGTATCTTATGGTTTTGGGTGTAGTTATAAATGGGATTGACTCCTTAATTTCTTCTGTCTTGGTGGTGGTGTATAGAAATGCAACTGATTGCCTGCATTCTTATATCCTGACACTTTGTCGAATTACTGTATGAGTTCTAGCAGTTTTGGGGTGGAGTTTTCTGGGTTTTCCACACGAAGTTTCTTATCCGTGAAGAGTAAGAGTTTGACTTCTTTGCTGATTGGTATCCCTTTAATTTCTGCTGAGGCTAGGACTTTTAGTACTATGTAGAATAGCAGTGGTGATAGTGGACATCCCTGCCCTGTTCTTTACCTTAGGGGAAAAGCTTTCAGTTTTTCTCCGTTAAGAATGATAGTCGCGGGGGGCGCCTGGGTGGCTCAGTGGATTAAGCCTCTGCCTTCGGGTCAGGTCATGATCTCAGGGTTCTCGGGAGTCTGCTTCCTCCTCTCTCTCTGCCTACCTCTCTGCCTACTTGTGATCTCTGTCTCTGTCAAATTAAAAAAAAAAACAAAACAAAACAAAAGAAAGAATGATAGTCGCGGGGCGCCTGGGTGGCTCAGTGGGTTAAAGCCATCCCGCGGTCCTGGGATCGAGTCCCGCATCGGGCTCTCTGCTCAGCGGGGAGCCTGCTTCCCCCTTCTCTCTGCCTGCCTCTCTGCCTACTTGTGATCTCTATCTGTCAAATGGATAAATAAAATCTTAAAAAAAAATGATAGTCGCATGATTTCATAGATGGCTTTGATGATACTGAGGTATGTACCCTCTGTCCCTACACTTTGAATCGTTTTAATCAAAGGATGCTGTACTTTGTCAGAGCTTTTTGTGTCTATTGAGAGGATCATATGGTTCTTGTCCTTTCCTTTATTAATGTATTGTATCACATTGGTTGATTTGCTGATGTTGAACCAACGTTGGAGCCCTGGAATAAATCCCACTTGGTTGTGATGAATAATCCTATAAGTTTTTAATATTTATTTATTTATTTATTTATTTATTTATTTATTTATTTGATAGACAGAGATCACAAGTAGGCAGAGAGGTAGGCTCCCTGCTGAGCAGAGAGGCTCGTGATCCCAGGACCCTGAGATCATGACCTGAGCCTACGGCAGAGGCTTTAACCCACTGAGCCACCCAGGCGCCCCTGAATAATCCTTTTAATGTACTGTTGAATTCTATTGTCTGGTATTTTGGTGAGAATTTTTGCATCCATGTTCATGAAGGATATTGGTCTGTAATTCTCCTTTTTGATGGGGTGTTTGTTTGGTTTTGGGATCAAGGTAATGCTGGCCTCATAAAATGAGTTTGGAATTTTTTGTTCCATTTCTATTTTTTGGAACAGTTTCAAAAGAATAGTTACTTTTCTTTATTGTTTTATTTTTTATTTTATTTATTCATTTTTTAAAGATTTTATTTATTTTTGTGAGAAAGAGAACATGAGTGAGCATGAGCAAGGGGAAGGATAGAGGGAGAAGCAGACTTCCTGCTGAGCAGGAAACCCGATGCAGGACTCAATCCCAGAACCCTGAGATCATGACCTGAGCTGAAGGCAGGCACTTAAACAACTGAGTCACCCAAGTGACCAATTCTTTTTTAAATGTTTGGTAGAATTTGGCTGGGAAGCCATCTGACCTTGCCTGGGCCCTTGTTTGTTGGAAGATTTTTGATTACTGCTTCAAGTTCCTTGCTGGAACTTTTCTGTTTCTTCCTAGGTCAGTTTTAGTAGTTTATATGTCTCTTGGAATGCATCCATTTCTACCAGATTGTCTAATTTGTTGGCATATAGGTGCTCAAAATATGTTCTTATAATTGTACTTCTTAGGTATTGGGTGTGATCTTTCTTCTTTCATTCATGATTTTATTTATTTGAATCCTTTCTCTTTCATATTGGATAAGTCTGGGCAGCAATTTATCAGTCTTATTCTTTCAGAGAACCAGCCCCTAGTTTCATTGGTCTGTTCAAAAGATGTATTCATCTTTTGGTTTCCGTTTTATTGATTCCTGCTCAGATCTTTACTATTTCCCTTCTCTTGCAAGGTTTAGACTTTATTGTTCTTTCTTCAGCTCTTTAGGTATAGAGTTAGATGGTATATTTTAGGCCTTTCTTGTTTCTTGAGAAAGGCTTGTATTGCTATGTCCTTCTCTCTTAGGACTGCCTTTGCTTTTCCCAAAGCTTTTGAACTGTTGTGTTTTCATTTTCACTTTTCCATGAATTTTTAAAATTCTTCTTTAATTTCCTGGTTGACCCATTCATTCTTTAGTAGGATGCTCTTTACCCTCCATGTATTTGAGTTCTTTCCAACTTTCCTCTTGTGTTTGAGTTTGACTTTCAAAGCATTGTGTGGTCTGAAAATATGCCTTGAATGATCCCAGTCTTTTGATACTGGTTGAGACTGGATTTGTGACCATGATGTGATCTATTCTGGAGAATATTCCATGTGCACTAGAGAAGAATGTGTATTCTGTTGCTTTGGGATGGAATGTTCTGAATATATCTGTGATGTCCATCTGGTCTAGTGTCATTTAAAGCTTTTACTTCCTTGTTGATCTTTTGCTTGGATGATCTGTCCATTTCAGTGAGGGGAGTGTTAAAGTCCCCTATTAATATTCTTTATTGTCAATGTGTTTCTTTGATTTTGTTATTAGTTGGCTTATGTAATTGGCTACTCTCATGTTAGGGGCATATGTGTTTACAGTTGTTAGATGTTCTTGTTGGCTAGACCCTGCAGGTATGATATAGGGCCCTTCCTCATCTCTTACTGTAGTCTTTGGTTTTTAAAATCTAATTTGTCTGATATTGGGATTGCCACCCCAATTTTCTTTTGAAGCCCATTAGCATGGTAAATGGTTTTCCATTCACTTTAAATATGGAAGTGTCTCTGGATCTAAAATGAGTCTTGCAGATTGCATATCAATGGGTTTAGCTTTTTTATCCAATCTGATACCCTTTTGATTGGGGGTATTTAGTCCATTTACATTCAGGGAAACTTGAGAGATACTAATTTAGTGCCATTGTATTGCCTGTAAGGTGACTATTATGGTAGATTGTCTCTGTTCCTTTCTGGTCTATGTTACTTTTGGCCTCTCTCTTTGCTTAGAGGAGCCCATTCAATAAATTTTGTAGGGCTGGTTTGGAGTTTGCAAATTCTTTTAGTTTCTGTTTGTCCTGGAAGATTTTATTTATTTATTTGACAGACAGAGATCACAGATAGGCACAGAGGCAGACAGAGAGAGAGGAAGGGAAGCAGGCTACCTGCTGAGCAGAGAGCCCGATGCGGGGCTCGATCCCAGGATGCTGGGATCATGACCTGAACTGAAGGCAGAGGCTTTAACCCACTGAGCCACCCAGGCACCCCTGTCCTGGAAGCTTTTTATCATTCCTTCTATTTTCATTGACAACCTAGCTGGATAAAGTGTTCTTTGCTGCATATTTTTCTCATTTAGCACCCAAATATATCATGCCAGTTCTTTCTGGCCTGCCAGGTCTGTGTGGATAGGTCCACTGCCAATCTAATGTTTCTATCCTTGTCAGTGACAAGCCTCTTGTCCCTAACTGCTTTCAGCATATTCTTTGTCTCTGAGAGTTGAGTTGTAAGCTTCATTATTATATGTCAGGGTGTTGGATCTATTTTATTGATTTTAAGGGCGCTTTTCTGTGTTCTTGGACTTTGATGCCTGTTTCCTTCCCCATATTAGGGAAGTTCTCTACTATAATTCACTCCAGTATACCTTCTGCTCCTTTCTCTCTCTTTCTTCATCTGTGATCCCAGTTATTCTAACACTTTGGCTTTATGGTATAACTTATCTTTAGGATTCTTCCCTCATGATCCAGTAGTTATTTATCTTTTTCTCAGCTCTTTATTCTTCATCATTTGGTCTTCTGTATCACTGATTCTCTCTTCTGCCTGATTTATCCTAGCAGTTAGAGCCTCCATTTTTTTTTTTTAAAGAGCCTCCATTTTTACTGGACCTCATTAATAGCCTGTTTGATTTGGACTTGGTTGATTTTTTTTTTTCTCCTGAAAGCAATTCTCTAGTGTCTTCTATGCTTTTTTCAAACCCAGCTTGTATCTTTATAATTATTCTGAACCTAAGTTCCAACATCTTACAAAGGTCTGTATTGACTAGGTTCCTGGCAGGTGTCTCTTGTTCTAACTTTTGAGGTGAATTTTTCTGTTTTGTCATTTTGTTGAGAGAAGAACAGATGAACAAAATGCTGAAAGGGTAACAATGACCCCAGAGAAGGAGACCTGAATCTGAGGGGGAAAGAGGGAAAAGGAATATGATCAGACTGGTGAACAGAACAGAGCCACCATACACTAGATTTGGGTGTATTTTGGTCTGTTAGAAGAAACTTCATCCCAAAATTTTAAAGAAAGGATAACATACATATATACACAAAAATAAGGTTAAATACAATGAAGGGATGGAATATAACTGTAAAAATAAAAATAAAAAATTTTAAAAAGGAATTGAGGGGCGCCTGGGTGGCTCAGTGGGTTAAAACCTCTGCCTTTCGCTCAGGTCATGATCCCGGGGTCCGGGATCGAGCCCCGCATCGGGCTCCTTGGCGGGGAGCCTGCTTCCTCCTCTCTCTCTCTCTGCCTGCCTCTCTACTTGTGATCTCTATCTGTCAAATAAATAAATAAAATCTTTAAAAAAAAAAAAAAAGGAATTGATAAGTTGGTTGGAAAAGGAAAGAAGAAAAATTTAAAAAAGAGAGAATGTGATCAAGTGGATGAATAGAACAAAGCCATACTCTAAATTTTGGGTATATTTTGATCTGTTAGAAGAAACTGCATCTCAAAGTGTGAGACAAAGAGAAATAATATATACACACATACATATATATGTATATATGTGTATATAGATACACAAAAATAAGGTAAATACGATGAAGGGATAGAATATGACTGTACAGAATGAAAGCTAAAGGATGGGTGGCTCAGTGGTTTAAGCTGCTGCCTTCGGCTCAGGTCGTGATCTCAGGGTCCTGGGATCGGGTCCCGCATCGGGCTCTCTGCTGAGCAGGAAGCCTGCTTCCCTCTCACTCTCTCTGCCTGCCTCTCTGCCTACTTGTGAGCTCTCTCTGTCAAATAAATAAATAAAATCTTAAAAAAAAAAAAAAAAAAAAAAAAAAAAAAAAAAAAAAGGAATTGATAAATTGTTGGTTGAAAAAGAAAAGAATAATTCAAAAAGAAAAATGAAAATAGGGGCGCCTGGGTGGCTCAGTGGATTAAGCCGCTGCCTTCGGCTCAGGTCATGATCTCAGGGTCCTGGGATCGAGCCCCGCATCAGGCTCTCTGCTCTGCAGGGAGCCTGCTTCCTCCTCTCTCTCTGCCTGCCTCTCTGCCTACTTGTGACCTCTCTCTCTTCAAATAAATAAATAAAATCTTTTAAAAAAAAAAAGAAAAATGAAAATAAAAAGAAAATTTAAAAAATTAAAATTGAATCATGGGGAAAAGGCCATGAATTCTATGTGCTGTATTGCCCTAGCCCTGGAGTTTTGGAGTTCTCATTCATCAGTAACTTGGTCTTGGCTGGATGTTCTTACTGATCTGGGGGAGGGACCTGTTGCTTTGATTCTCAAATGTCTTTGCCCTAGCAGCATGGCTCTGCCATTGCTAGGCTAAGTAATATGCTCGGGTTTGCTCTCTGTAGCTTTCCTTCCCTGAAGGCTTTTCCACACAGCCTTTAGGATGAGAATGAAAATGGTGGTCTCCCAGTCTCTCGCTTCAGAGGAGCCCAGAACTTGGGGTCCTACTCCTCAGTGAACCCTGAGAGAAAAGCAGTTAGTCTCCCTGGTCTCTTTTTGCACTCTGTATTCCCCTGGCCTGTGAGCGAGCGTTTCTCTCTAAGGCACACAGTCCTGTTTGAAGTCTCCAAACCCAAGAGGCTCCTACAGCACTCTCCCTGCCACTCCTTCTGTCAGCTCACCCTTTTCAGTTAGCTTTCCTGCTCCAGTATGTGGGTGCTGTGCTATACTGAGGCACCCCCCATCTTCCTGTGACCCTGAGGATCCTGAGACCTCACTGTCCCAGCAGTGGTTCCACCTCCCACTTAGTCAACTGAGCAACATTCCTCACCAGAGCAGACTCCTATAAGTTGCAGTTTTGTGACTTGCTGCTCTGTCACTTGGCTGACGGAGGCTCCTTCCCTCTGTCCTGTGGTCTTACCATGTGTCATCTCAGATTCACTCCTCCACACCACACTTCCCCTACCTTGCAGAAAATGATCGCTTTTCTGTTCATAGAATTGCTGGTATTTTTTTCTTTGTTCTCCAGCTGAGTTCGTAGGTTTTCTGAATGGTTTCATAGCTATATAGCTGAATTCCTGGGACTAGACGAGATTTAGGTCTCCTACTCCTCTGCCATCTTGGGATCTTGGGGCTGTAATTGTTACAGATACAATTAGATTAATAGCTCCATATATGTTGTTTGTCTTTTTAAAAAAAAGATTTATTTATTTATTTGCTTATTTGTCACAGAGAGAGAGATCACAAGTAGGCAGAGAGGCAGGCGGGGTGGGGGGGAAGCAGGCTCCTTGCTGAGCAGAGAGCCCAATGCGGGGCTTGATCCCAGGACCCCGAAATCATGACCTGAGCTGAAGGCAGTGGCTTAACCTGCTGAGCCATCCAGGCGCCCTGTTTTTTTGTTTTTATTGCCTTTATTCTTTGTTCTTATTTTTGTCTTCCATTCTTTTGCCTTTTCTGATTATAAATTGATTGGCTTTTTTCTGCTTTCTTAACAGTATTTTTTATTTTTTTATTTTATTTTATTTTTTTAAAGATTTTATTTATTTATTTGACAGAGAGAGATCACAAGTAGATAGAGAGGCAGGCAGAGAGAGAGAGGGAAGCAGGCTCCCCGCCGAGCAGAGAGCCCGATGTGGGACTGGATCCCAGGACCCTGAGATCATGACCTGAGCCGAAGGCAGCAGCCCAACCCACTGAGCCACGCAGGCGCCCCTTAACAGTATTTTTTAAAAAAGATTTTATTTATTTGATAGAGGCATTGAGAGAGGGGGTGGAAGAGGGTTCAAGCTGAACAGGAAGCTTGATGTGGGTCTTGATCCCAAGACCCTGGGATCATTACGTAGCCGAAGGCAGACATTCAACAACTGAGCCACCCAGGCACCCTTCTTTTTTTATTTTTAATTTTTTATTAACATACAATGTATTAATAGCCCCAGGGGGACAGGTCTCAGAATTGTCAGGATTACACACTTAACAGCACTCACCATAGCACATACCATCCCCAGTGTCCATGACCCAACCACTCTCTCCCTACACCCCTCCACCCGGCAACACTCAGTTTGTTTTGTGAGATTGAGAGTCTGTTATGGTTTGTCTTCCTCCTAATCCCATTTTGTTTTATTTTTTTCCTTCCCTACCCCTCAAGCCCCTGACTTTGCCTCTCAAATTCCTCATATCAGGGAGAGCATATGATAATTGTCTTTCTCTGAATGACTGATTTCGCTCAGCATAATACCCTCTAGTTCCATCCACATCATTGCAAATGGCAAGATTTCATTTCTTTTGATGGCTGCATAGTATTCCATTGTCTATATACACCACATCTTCTTTATCCATTCATCTGCTGATGGACATCTAGGTTCTTTCCATAGTTTGGCTATTGTGGACATTGCTGCTGTAAACATTGGGGTGCACATGTCCCTTTGGATCACTACATTTGTATGTTTAGGGTAAATACCCAGTAGTGCAATTGCTGGGTCATAAGGTAGCTCTGTTTCCAACTTCTTGAGGAACCTCCATGCTGTTTTCCAGAGTGGCTACACCAGCTTGCATTCCCACCAACAGTGTAGGAGGGTTCCCCTTTCTCGGTATCCTCGCAAGCATCTGTCGTTCCCTCACTGGTTAATTTTAGCCATTCTGACTCATGTGAAGTGGTGTCTCAATGTGGTTCTGATACATGTTTCCCTGACGGCGAGTGATGTGGAGCACTTTTTCATGTGTCTGTTGGCCACATGATGTCTTCTTTGCAGAAATGTCTGTTTATATCCTGTACCATTTCTTAATTTGATTTTTTTTTCCTTGGGTGTTGAGTTTGATAAGTTCTTCATAGATTTTGGATACTAGCGAGACGCCCCTCTTAACCACTTCTTAAAAAAATGTTTTGAAATGTCTACCCTAGAGTAATCAGTATAAATTTAGAAATAATTTCCATGTCAACTTTCAAATAATGCTTCATTGGACTGTGAGCATGTTATGGTAAAGTAACCCCAGTTCCTCTTCCTGTCCTGTGTGTCATTGATGACATTTCATGTTATATATAGGTAGTCTCCAATTTACTGTGGTTTGATTTGAGATTTTTTGTCTTTGTAATGGTGTGAAAAATAATATGCTTTCAAATAGAAGGTGTATTTGAATTTTGAACTTGGATCTTTTCCAGGCTAGTGATATATGGAAATGATGTGATGTGGGTCTCTGAGCCAATGGTCAGAGATTTTTGAAATTTTTTTTGGTACAAAATGTGTTTTTATTCAAGTATGGGGACAAGATCATAGGGCACAAAGAGCTGCACTGGGATTGTGAGTGACTGGTTATATACTCTCTAAGTCAGGAGGGGTAGAGATAAAGGGAGTTTCTAAAAGGATTGTCATATGTTAAAGAAGACTTACAGGATCCTGGAGGTCTGGCTATTATCCAGCAAAGATTGCTTTCTGCCTCAAGCAGAGCATTAATTTTAAGGCAGTTGCTGGAGCTTCTTGAGAAGGAGCTCTCTTTCTGAAGTGTTTGTTGGTGGGATGTAAGTTGTAAGGAAATGTTATTTAATCTGTGTTTCTTTTGCCTTTGTTCTTCTCTTCAGTAAGATCCTTTCATGTGCCTCTGGGCTGCTGCAGTTCTTACAAAATGATAACTTCTTTCTCTACTCAGTATCATTTGCCAAATACGACAGACAGCATTTGATGATGAGCAGGTAATTTATTCAGTGGCCAGAGAATGGAAGAAGAGGAACTCATGTTCTCATGTTGTAAATGCATCTTTTTTTTTTTTTTTTTTTTTTTTTTTTTTAAAGATTTTTTATTTATTTATTTGACAGAGAGATACAAGTAGGCAGAGAGGCAGGCAGAGAGAGTGAGAGGGAAGCAGGCTCCCTGCCGAGCAGAGAGCCCAATGCGGGACTCGATCCCAGGACCCCGAGACCATGACCCGAGCCGAAGGCAGCGGCTTAAACCACTGAGCCACCCAGGCGCCCTAAATGCATCTTTTTTTTTCCTGACAGACAGAGATCACAAGTAGGCAGAGAGGCAGGCAGAGAGAGAGAGGAGGAAGCAGGCTCCCCGCCGAGCAGAGAACCTGACACGGGGCTCAATCCCAGGACCCTGAGACCAGGACCCAAGTTGAAGGCAGAGGCTCTAACCCACTGAGCCACCCAGGCCCCCCCCCCCCCCCGCCTTTTTTAAAAAATTTTATTTATTTGACAGAAAGAGACACAGCGAGAGAGGGAACACAAGCAGGAGGAGTGGGAAAGGGAGAAGCTGACTCCCTGCTGAGCAGAGGGTCCGAAGTGGGACTCGATCCTAGGACCCTGGGATCATGACCTGAGCTGAAGGCAGACAGTTAACGACTGAGCCACCCAGGCACCTTTTTGAGTAGGGTTTTGGGTTAGGGATTTAGGGACTGGTATGGAAGCTGACCTAAGGTCATGACCTAGAGAAACAACTTGGGGTCAGAATCAAGAGTGTGACCTCTTTTCTTCCCTTAAGTGGATGCAGTTTGGTTCTGTTATGTTAATGGTACTGTTATGTTACTGGTACATTTTTATTATTACAGTTAGATGGTAATAATCTAAAGGAAGGTCATCAGGCATATGAATAGGATGAAACTGAAAAGTGATAAACACGTTTTTTTGAAAGTGTTTGGAGCTTGTCATTTCTGGCACCAGTTTCTGCTGACAAGTATCACCTGTAGCAGGAATGGAAAACCTGGATTACTGTGGCTTGTTTGGAGCTTTTTAAAAAGTGAGTTTCTGGGGACGCCTGGATGGCTCAGTTGGTTAAAGACTACTTTCGGCTCAGGTCATGATCCTGGAGTCCAAGGCTCGAGTCTGCATCAGGCTCCCTACTTAGTGGTGAGTGTCCTTTTCCCTCAGACCCTCCCGCCTCATGCTCTCTTTTATTCCCTGTCTCTCAAATGAAAACATCTTTTTTTTTAAAGGAAAAAAAAAAAGGTGAGTCTCTGGTGAACACATCAAGCCACATATTCTAACAAGTCATGAGGATAAATGGCCAGTATACCGACAACCTTTCTATACCCATGTAACAATTGTAACCATCTGTTTTTTCATTATGATATTCAATAAATTATTTGAGGTATTCAGCACTTTGTTATAGATCCCATTTTTTTTTTTTTAAGCAGCTCATGACCCTGATATCAAGAGCTGAGCTGAGATATAGATTGAACACTTAACTAACTGATCCACCAGGCACCCCTCAGGTTTTTATTATAAAATGGGCATTGTGCTAGATTTTGCCCAACTTCATAAAGGCTAATGTGAGTGTTCTGAGCTCATGTAAGGTAGGCTAGGCTAAGTATTACGTATGGCAGTTGATTATATTAAATGGGTTTTCCATTTATAATAGTTTCAACTTACAGTGGAATTATTGAACTTAACTCTAAGTTGAAAAAGATCTGTTTTATGTATGTGTATATGAGACATAGAAAACCTAATCAAAAACACAAGTTGAATGGTTATCTTTTAGATCAGCTAGTAAGAAAAATAAGTTTTAATTTTACATTTACTTATTTTCCTTTGTGATTTCTTCACGTAGTTTGGCGTTTTGGACTTGTATTATTTTCTTCTTTGTAGAGAACTTTTTAAAAAATATATATATACATATGTATATACACATGTGTATATTATATATATACGTATATATATATATATTTGGTAAGGCAGCTCTCTGTCAGCAATTTCCCTCATGTTTGCTTCTTTGAGAAGGTATTTCCTCACTTTTTTTTTTTTTTTCTTTTTTTAAGAGAGAGTGTGCGTGAATGGGCAAGCAAGGGAAAGTTTAGAGAAGAATATGAAAAAAGAATCCTAAGCAGGCCCCATGCCCACCTGGATCAACTCTGTAACCCTGAGATCTTGAGCCATCCATGTGCCCCTCCTTCACTTTTAAGTGATAATTTTGCTTTAGGTTGGCTTCCTCCCCTCTCCCCCAGAATTTAAGTATTCTGCTCCCATCTTCTGAGAGTTTGAATAATTCTTATCATTGCTTTTCTGTAGGAAAGGTGTTTTTTCTCCCTCTAGTTTCTGGATTGGTTTTAAAAAATCTTTTCAGGGTGCCTGGGTGGCTCAGATGGTTAAGCATTTGCCTTTGGCTCAGGTCATGATCCCAGGATCCTGCCTGGATCAAATCCTGCTTTGGGCTCCCTGCTCAGTGGAGAGTCTGCTTCTCCTTCTGTCTCTGCCTCTCCGCTGGCTTGTGCTCTCTCTCTCAAATGAATAAAGTCTTTAAAAATAAATAATCTTCTAATTTCTCTTGTTTAAAAATGATATGCCATGGGACACCTGAGTGGCTCGGTTGGGCATCTACCTTCGGATCAGGTGCCATGGGACACCTCGGTGGCTCAGCTGGTTGGCATCTGTGTTCAGGTCAGGTCATGATCCCAGTGTGCTGGGATCCGGTCCCACACTGGGCTCTTGCTTAGCAGGGAGTCTGTTTGTCCTTCTCCCTCTGCCTCTACCCTCTTTGGTGCTTGCTCTTTCTCTCTTTCACTCTGTGTAACTCAAATAAATAAATAAAATCTTTAAAAAATAAAAGCAATATGCCTAAATTACTTTTGCTTTTGGACATTTTTCCTCCTTGGTGTTCTCTTGAGCTTCCTGGATCTGTGATTTGTTTGTCTTGCATTAATTTCGGGAGAAATTCTTCATCATTATTATTCGAAATAATTTCTTTTTTCTCCCAGTTTTACCTTCTGGTAGGCCAATTACACACTGTTCAATTTTTTTGTAGCCCCGCAGTCCCCTTATCTCCCTTTCCCTGCAGCAGTTATTCCCCAGTTTCTGGTTTTTGAGGATTCTTTTCATAAATTCTTTATCTCCAGTATTCTTTCCCCACTTGTATCCCGTCTACTAATAATCCCATCAAAGGCATTTTTTATTCTTGTTACAGTGTTTTTGAAGTTCAGCATTTCTTGATCCTTTGTTACCATTTCTGTCTTCTCTGGTTCCATTGCTCTTCTCTTCTTGCATGCTGTTCTGTATATGTACTAGTTATTTTTAGCATATTGTATTGTTGAATTCCCAGTTTGATAAGTCCCATATACTTTCCATTTTCCTTCTGATGCTTGTTTTTTTCAGATTGTGTTTTTGCCCTTGGCATGTCTTGTAAATTTTTTCTAAAATTTGGACATAGTATGTCAATTAAAACTGCTATAAACAGTAATGTGGTAAAGTTAGGGGGGGTGAGGGGAAGTGTTTTATCAAGACTATGATTAGGTTTCACACTTCAGTGAGCCTTTGCCTTTGTGAAGTGAATTGAATTTTTCTGTTTCTGTTTCCCCACTTAGAATAAGAGGACTGGAGTGGTTTGGAGTTGGGTGTTCCTCTTAAGGTTTTGCTACCCTGACTTTTCCTATTAGAGCCGTTTGCTCTGGGCAGTGTATTACATGCAATATAATGTGACTCATTGTATTATGAATTTGGTTGTTTAGAGTTGTTTTAGAAATAAATCCTTTAAAAAAATAAAAATAAATCTTTTAGTCATTTAGTCATTTCTTAGACATGAAATGTAGTATATTAATGAGATAAGGATTCTTATATACACTCATTATTTCCAGAGCATTAAGTTTGCATACTTAAAAATTCTGATTACTTTAATTTTATGAAAATATTTGAAAAAAGCAAGGTTAGGGTGTGTGGTTGGGTCTGTCAGCTAAGTGTCTCCCTTTGGCTCAGGTCATGACGCCAGGGTCCTGGAATTGAGTACCTCCTGGGGCTCCCTGCTCAGCTGGGAGTCTGCTTCTCCTCTGTGCCTTACCCTCTCCATTGCTTCTGCTCCCTCTCAACTATCTCAAATAATAATAAAAAGGGAAGGAAGGAAGGAGTGAGGAAGGGGGAGGGCAAGTTTCCCTTTCGTTTTTTCTCCTCTAACTTTGTGTAATGAAGTCTATAGAAGATTTGATTTGATTTGATTTGTTTTTGAGAGAGCTTGAGCGCACTTGTGCTTGAAAGACCTTCACGGGTGTGTGAGGGTGGTGGAGAACCCAAAGCAGGCTCTATCCTGGGTTCCATCTCAAGACCCTCAGACCTGAGCTGAAATCATGAGCCAAAATGAAGAATCTGTTTCCCAGTTGTTGAGCCACCTAGGCCCTCTCATGGAAGGAATTTAGATAATGTTTACAGTTCTATTGTGAAAAATGTCTGAAATCATAAAAATGATTGTTTGAATATGAAAATCCTTAGCATATTACACTATGTACTAGCTCTTCTTCTGGTATACTACTGATACTGTCATTTTACTTGGACTTAGTGGGGCAAGTAAAATGAGTTCATTCCTAACTATTTTACTGTAAATGTTCCCCCTGAAGTAATTTAAGAAATAAATTTAGGGGCACCTGGGTGGCTCAGTGAGTTAATAAGCCTCCGCCTTCGTCTCAGGTCATGATCTCAGGGTCCTGGGATGGAGACCCACGTTGGGCTTTCTGCTCAGCGGGGAGCCTGCTTCCTCCTCTCTCTGCTTGCCTTTCTGCCTACTTCTGATCTCTCTTTCCATCAAATAAATAAATAAAATGTTAAAAAAAAATTTAAAGACTTTCAGGTACTACTGAAAATGTTAGAATTTCCTGTGTTCTTTATTTTTTAAATTTTTTATTTTTTTAAAGATTTCATTAATTTATTTGAGAGTGTAATAAGCTGAGGAGAAAGGCAGAGGGAGAGGGAGAAGCAAACTCCCCACTGAGCAGAGAGCTGGAGGTAGGCCTCTATTTCAGGACCCTGGGATGAGCAGATGGCAGTCGCTTAAGCCACTGTGTCGCCTAGGTGCCCCTTTTTAATTTTAAGTGTTGCCATATATTCTAACAGGTTTATGTCACATCTCTTTTACCTTTTTACCTTCTGTGCCTTTTTTTTTAGGGTTGGCAGGAACTGCTTCAAGTGATCCCAAACCTTTTATACCTTTGGATGGTTTAGGGACCACGGGAATAACCATTTTGAAATTAAATTGAAACTAGTGGTAGCTCAAGGTAATGTTGATTGTATTGATGAGGGAAACAAAAGCAATAGACATAAAGCTTAAATTAAATCTCCTTATGGCTTGCAGCCAACTAATACCTGAAACTGCAAAGTGTGACCTTCCTCAAGGAACTTGGGGTTGCTTTAGTGCCTTCATGGTTATGTTTTATTTTAATTTTTATTTTTTAAAGATTTTATTTATTTGACAGAGAGACACAGTGAGAGAGCAAACACAAGCAGGGGGAGTGGGAGAGGGAGAAGCGGGCTTCCCACCATTAGGGAGCTGGATGTAGGGCTTGATCCCATGACCCTGGGATCATGACCTGAGCCGAAGGCAGATGTTTAATCACTGAGCCACCCAGGTGCCCCAGTGTTTATGTTTTATTAAAGAAAAAAGTCACCTTATCTTAATAGCAGCTAGTCCTTCAAGGTCCTTAAAGTCTTCCTTCCATATTCCTTCTAGACTTACACTATCTCTAATCCACAGTAATTCAAAAGTATATAATCAGTCACTCCTCACAATCCCATTGCAGCTCTTTGTGCCTATGGGTCCTGTCCCCATGCTATAATGTCACTTATTTGGACCAGAAATAACTCAAGAATTCTTACCCATTTGCTCATAAACTCCAAACTGCCAAATTTCATCCATTTCAACAGAAGCACGTATGTATGTGCTTTTATTTTCTTGGGAAGTGAGTTGCACTTTTGAGGAAAAATTAGGAAATTTATTATAGTATGTAATAAGGTTAGAAAATTACCATGAGATTTGCTCCATGAGGGAAACCAAAGTGATTGAAGTAATTGTCAAGACTGGACATTTATGGGGCGCCTGGATGGCTCAAAGGGTTAAAGCCTCTGCCTTCGGCTCAGGTCATGATCTCAGGGTCCTGGGATCGAGTCCCACATCGGGCTCTCCGCTCAGCGGGGATCCTGCTTCCCTTCCTCTCTCTCTCTCTCTGCCTGCCTTTCTGCCTACTTGTGATCTCTGTCAAATGGATTAGGCCGCTGCCTTCGGCTCGGGTCGTGGTCTCAGGGTCCTGGGATCGAGCCCCGCATCGGGCTCTCTGCTCCGTGGGGAGCCTGCTTCCTCCTCTCTCTCTCTGCCTGCCTCTCTGCCTACTTGTGATCTCTCTCTCTGTCAAATAAATAAATAAAATCTTAAAAAAAAAAAGACTGGACATTTATTTAAGCAAGGATAAAATCTGATAATGATTTTATATTATAATGATAATGATTGCCTGTGGATTGTTTGTGTTGTAGATAATTTTATTGGTAGCCCATAAATAGTGAATTGTTTGCTATTTATATCATAGTGTGCTGAGATGCAGGCTAGAGGGGCAGCTTATTAAAAATTTAAAATCTTTGTTGTGTGGATTTTCAAATGAGACATAAAAAATTCACTAATAATTACTTTTCTTTTTTCAGCATTATCTGCATATCAGAGATACTACAGTTTACAGACTGATTACTGGAAGGTTAGTACACATTTCAGTGCCAGATTTGTTTTCTTATTCTGGGACAAATTATACAACATTGTAATGCTAAGTAATTGGAAAGAAAAGAATATTTTCTGTAGCTGTTTTGTGTTGAAGTATCTTGTTCCTTACTGTTCTTTTGTTTGTTTGTTTGTTTTTTTAAAGATTTTGTTTATTTATTTGACAGACAGCAATCACAGGTAGGCAGAGAGGCAGCCAGAGAGAGAGGAAGGGAAGCAGGCTCCCTGCTGAGCAGAGAGCCTGATGCGGGGCTCGATCCCAGGACCCTGAGATCATGACCTGAGCCAAAGGCAGAGGCTTTAACCCACTGAGCCACCCAGGCACCCCTCCTTACTGGTTTTTTTGTAACATATTCTTAGTAAAAGATACTAAGTGTGGTGTTTTAATAACAAAGCAAAAGAAGGGAAAAAAAAATTACTCTTCTTTTTTAAGTCCAGAGCTGGGACTAAATGAAGGATGGAGGATAGGTTTGTTGTTTTGTTTTGTTTTTTTTCCTAAGGTGGGTAAGCTAGGCTGCTTGCTAAGGGAAAGATCCCTTATTTTTATATTTTTATATTTTCTCTGTGGCGGGAACTATGCAGAGAATTAAAGTTATTTTAGAAGGTCTGTTAAATGAAGCATTAGGTGTAAGGATAAATTATCTGTTGTATCATAACCATTTAACCAGATAAACTAGTAGGCTAATCATTCATAGCATATGTACTTCCAAGTATGATATAGGAAGGTAAATAGATTGCTTTTCAACAGTAGTCACCATAAAGGAGGCTGGGTGGCTCAGTCCAATTGTTAAGTGGCTGCCTTCTGCTCAGGTCACGATCCCAGAGTTCTGGGATTGAGCCCTACATCGGGGGGCTTGGTGGAAAGTTTGTTTCTCCCTCTCCCATTCCCTGCTTGTGTTCTTCTCTCTCTGTAAAATAAATAAAATCTTAAAACTGTCTGTCAAATAAATAAAAATAAAATCTTTAAAAAAATAATAATATAGCTTTGTGTGTAGTATAACTTGAAATCTGGAATTGTAAAATCTTAGATTGCTTTGGCTATTCAGGGGTCTTCTGTGATTCCATAAATATTTTAGGATTGTTTGTTCTAGTTCTGAGAAAAATGGTGTTGGTATTTTGATAAGGATTGCATTAAGTCTATAGATTGCTTTGGTAGTGTGGACATTTTAACATTTGTTATTCCAGTCCATTTGTTTGTATCATTTTTAATTCCTTGGATCAGTGGTTTTATAGTTTTCCGAGTAAAGGTCTTTCAGCTCTTCAGTGAAATTGATCCTAAGTATTTTATTAGTTTTGGTGCAGTTGTAAATTGGGATTGTTTTCTCTTTCTGCTGCTTTATTAGTGTATACAAATGGAACAGATTTCTGTATGTGATTTTTGTAATCCTTTGACTTTACTGAATTCCTTCATCAGTTCCGGTAATTTTTGTTTGTTTTAAGATTTTATTTATTTGTCAGAGAGAGAGCACAAGCAGAGGGGAGCAACAGGCAGAGGGAGAGGCAAGTGGAGGGAGAAGCAGGCTCCCCGCTGAGCAAGGAGCCCAATGTGGGACTCTATCGCAGGACCCCCGGGATCATGAACAGAGCCAAAGGCAGACACTTAATGGACTGAGCCACCTAGGTATCCCCAGTTCTGGCAGTTTTTTGGTAGAGTCTTTGTAGGTTTCTATATGGAGTATTGTGTCATCTATAAGTAGTAGAGGTTTTACTTCTTACCAAATTCGATGCCTTTTATTTCTTTTTGTTGTCTAATTGCTGTGGCTAGGAGTTCAGTATTTTGTTGACCAAAGATGCTGAGAGTGGACATTCTTTTTCTTTTTCTTTTTTTTTTTTAAGATGTAATTATTTAACAGACAGATCACAAGTAGGCAGAGAGGCAGGCAGGGGATGGGGAGGGCCCGCTGAGCACAGACCCTGATGCGGGTCTCGATCCCAGGACCCTGAGATCATGACCTGAATGGAAGGCGGACTTCCAACCCACTGAGCCACCCAGGCGCCCCGTGGGTAGATATTCTTGCCTTATTCCTGACCTCAGGAGAAAACTCAGATTTTTATGTGGGGGTTTTCATATGTGACCTTTATTATGTTGAGGTATGTTCCCTTTAAACATACTTTGTTGTGTTTTTGTCATGAACGGTTGTTTTACTTTGTCAAATGTTTTTCCTGCGCTTACTGAAATGATCATAGAGTTTTTATCCTTTTTCATGGATGTGATGATTTATCATATTGATAAGACTTCTAAATAGTGAACCACTTTGGATCCTAGGACTAAATCACACCTGATTGTGGTGAATAATTTTTTTAAAATGTATTACTGTATTCTGTTTTGCTGATACTTTACTGAGGATTTTTGCATCTATATTCATCAAAGGTATCAGCCTGTAGTTCTCTCCTTTTTTTTTTTTTTTTTTTTGGTGGTTCTTACGTTTTTGGTATCAGGGTAATTCTGGCCTCATAGAATGAATTTGGGTTTTCCTTCTTCTTCTGTTTCTTGGAATACTTTGAGAAGAACATATATTAATGGGGTGCCTGGGTGGCTCAGTTGTTAAGCTTCTGCTTTGGGCTTAGGTCATGATCCCAATGTCCTGGGATAGAACCCCAGATGGGGCTCCCTGCTGGGTGGGAAGTCTGCTTCTCCCTTTCCCACTCCCCCTGCTTGTATTTCCTCTCTCACTGTCTCTCTCTCTCTCTCTGTCAAATAAATAAAATCTTGGGGCGCTTGGGTGGCTCCATGGGTTAAGCCTCTGCTTTGGGCTGAGATCGTGATCTCAGGATCCTGAGATTGAGTCCCACATTGGGCTCTCTGCTCAGCAGGGAGCCTGCTTCCTTCCCCTCTCTCTGCCTACTTGTGATCTCTGTCTGTCAAATAAATAAATAAAATCTTAAAAAAAAAAAAAAGAATATATATTAACTCTTCTTTAAATGTTTGTTGGTAGAAACCACAGATGATCTCTGGTCCTGGAATTTTTTTCTTTTTGGAGTGTTTTCATTTTGAATTCAGTTTCATTGCTTGGTTATGGGTCTGTTGTCAGATTTTCTTTCTTTTTTTTTTTTTTTTTAAGATTTTATTTATTTATTTGATAGAGAGAGATCACAAGTAGGCAGAGAGGCAGGCAGAGAGAGAGAGAGAGGGATGCAGCCTCCCTGCTGAGCAGAGAGCCCGATTTGGGACTCGATCCCAGGACCCTGAGATCATGACCTGAGCCGAAGGCAGTGGCTTAACCCACTGAGCCACCCAGGCACCCTGTTGTCAAATTTTCTATTTCTTCCAGCTTCAGTTTTGGGAGGTTATATGTTTCTAGGAATTGATCCATTTCTTCTAGGTTGTGGATTTGTTTACATATAATTTTTTTTTTAAAAAGATTTTATTTATTTATTTGACAGAGAGAGAGATCACACGTAGGCAGAGAGGCAGGCAGAGAGAGAGGAGGAAGCAGGCTCCCTGCAGAGCAGAGAGCCCGATGCGGGGCTCGATCCCAGGACCCGGAGATCATGACCTGAGCCGAAGGCAGCGGCTTAATCCACTGAGCCACCCAGGCGCCCCTACATATAATTTTTCATATTCTTTTACAGTCCTTTGTATTTTAGTGGTGTGGGTTGTTATATCCTCTCTTATCTATAATTTTGTTTATTTGCACTCTCTTTGGATGAGTCTGATTTATCAATTGTGTTGATGTTTTCAGAGAACCAATTCTAGTTTCATTGATTTGTTGTATTTTTTTGAGTTTCTGTTTCACTTATTTTTGCTTTCATCTTTATTATTTCCTTCTACTGGTTTTGGGCTTTCTTTGTTCTTTTTCTAGCTTTTTTATTTATTTAGTTTTTAGAGATTTTATTTATTTATTTGGTAGAGAGCAAGCCTAAGTAGGGGGAGCAGCAGGCAGAGGGAACCGGAGAAGCAGGCTTCTCATTGAGAAGAGAGCCTGATGGGGGACTCCAGTCCCAGAACCCTGAGATCCTGACCTGAGCTGAAGGTCGATGCTTAATGACTGAGCTACCCAGGCACCCTATTTTTCTAGGCACACCTTTTTTAGGTACTAGCTTAGGTTATTTGAGACTTCTCTTGGTTTCTGAAGTAGGCCTGTAATGCTGTAAACTTCGTTTTAGAATAGCTTTTGCTGTACCTCAAAGGTTTTGGACTGTTTTCATTTGGATTGTTTTCATTTTCATGTATTTTTTTTTTTTTTAAATTTCCTCCTTGATTTCTGTATTTACCCTTTCGTTGCTTTTAGTAGCTTGTTCTTTGATTTCCATGTATTTGCCCAGAGTTCTTCCCGTGGTTGATTTCTAGTTCTCATTTTCATAATGTTATGTTCAGAGAATATGCATGGTATGAGTTTGATTTTTAAGTTTTATTTGTTGACACTTGTTTTGTGGGCTAATAGGTGATCTCTTCTGGAGAATGGTCTATCTGCACTTCAGCAGACTGTATATATTGTTGCTTTAGGATGAAATGCTCTAAATTTATCTGTGAACTCCATCTGGTCCAGTGTCATTCAAAGTCACTGTTTTCTTGTGGATTTTTATTGATTTTTTTTGTTGGGATCATTTGTCCATTGTTGTAAGTGTTTAACAGTAAAAGTGCTTAAATTCCCTTCCTTTTGTCTTACTGTCAGTTACTTCCTTTATGTTTGTTAACTACTTTATTTATTTGATTGCTCCCGTTTTGGGTGCATACATATTTATGACTTTTTTAAAAGATTTATTTATTTGATTCAAGGAACACAAGCAGGGGAAGGGGCAGGCAGAGAGAGGAGGAGGGAAAAGCAGGCTCCCCACTGAGTAGGGAGCCCTACAAACAGATTATAACCCAGGCTTCTCTCTTTAGAAGCTTTTATGTGGGTGGAACTACAGTCAGACTTCCCCATCCCATACTTGGGGCTGCAGTGGTCTAGTGTGTGTGGTTATTTTTACCTTTCTCAAGGTCAAGAGTCTTTTTGGAGTGGTGCTGGCCCCTACTGGGGCTGATTGATTGCACACTTCCTGTGGCCTGTGTCTTGGGTGAACTCTGTCCAGGAGCATATTGGAGGGGCAGATCTGCAAAGTGCAGTGTTATAAATTAGTGAGTTTTTTCTTGCTGGGGTCCATATGCCCCATTGCCAGGCATATGCCAGGTTGGGGGTGGGTGGTAGGCAGCTGAGGGAAATGGTGCGTGTCAGCTCCCCGTTCCTAAAGGAGTCTCCCAGGGACCTTTGTCCCCTACAGGACATGCTCTGAGATTAGTAGATAACTCTCTCTCCCTTATGTACAGGCGTTTTTCAAACTGCTGCTTCTATGCCAGATTTCCCTGAGCTTTTTGTTTTGCTGTCTTATTAGTAGAGGGGACTCAGTTTCCTCTAGAAACTAGACTCTAGTTTCCTTTATAATTTCAGGTTTTAAGTCTGTCTTGCGTAAGAACTCATGAATTTGGTATTAGGGGATTGTTCTTCCCTGCTTGAGCTCACTGTGTGGGTGTTTGTGTCCTTCCCTTCTATCTGCACTTCAGCAGAGGCAGGGCCCTGCTCAGGGCTGTTCCTCCCTCTTGTACTTGTTCTCAGATCTGTTCAACTCCCCGCTGTGTCTTCTCTCTTCCTCTATCTTGTTCTCTGTGGCCTCTGCTCTACATTTAGTTGTGGGGTTTGTTCTTGATCTCTTCGGGTTGCTTCTGGGTTATTTACACTGATGTGGGTGTTACCTAGGTGTATCCTTGGTACAGCTGCCTTAGGATCCTCCTCCTCCATCTTTCCTGGAAGCCAGTTTATTTTTAATAGCAGAATTCCTGTATTTGGATATTCACTTCATTCTGTTAACTGTTGATGGACATTTACAGTCTGTCTCCCCTCTTTTGCATATAATAATTCATGCTACTGTGAACACTTTTGAACTTGTGTTTGTTGAATGCATGTTTTTATTTCTTCCGGAATGGAGTAGAATCTAATGGGCTGGTAATTAAAATTAAAAGATCTGTAAGGCCAGTATGCATGCTATATGCACCAGGTTACATTCTCACATTCTTTATGGAAGAGCCCAATTCCTCCCTAATTTTGTGACACTTGATTCTGTATTGAAATTTTTTTTAAAATTTGAAGACTTATTTATTTGTTTTAGAAAGAGAGCCTGTAGAAGTAGGTAAGGGGGCAGGGGGATAGGGAGCTAATCTCAAGCAGATGCCCTTCTAAGCATAAGCGTCTGACACAGAGCTCATCATCACCTGAGCTGAAATCACAAGCAGAGTCCTTAACGGGAGTGAGACATGCAGGTGCTCCTGTCTCTTCAAGACTAATGATGTTTGAACACTTTTCCTGTTAATTGGCCATTTATTTGTGTATTTTTTTGGGGGGGGGAAATGAGTATCAGATTCTCTGTCCAATTGTAATTACTTATCTTTAATATTAATTTGCTAGAATTATTTATCTGGTATATTTATACAGGTTTTCTCCTGTTTTATAGTTTGTCTTTTCATGTGTGATAGAACACTTAAAGGCACAAAACTTTGCTTAACCATATATCTATTTTTTTTATTTTGTTGTTTCATTCTTTTTGGTTCCTTTATACCCATTAACAATATGTAGCCATAAAAATTAATTCTTGTTTTTTTTCTTCTAAGAGTTTTAAAGTTGTTACTCTTACTTTTATATTCTTCATTTTTTTATCCATTTTTTTAATCCTTCATCATTTTGAGTTAATTTTTGTATATGGTGTGAGATCAAGTTCAGACTTTATTCTTTTGCAATTGGGTATCTATTTCTCCCATTGCTGTTCATTCAAAAGGTAATTTTTCCGTTTTGACTCTGTTAATAGTCTCTTGACCTTACATGTGTGGGTTTACTCCCAGAGTCTCAGTTTTATTTCATTGATATATTCTACCTTCAGTGCCACATTTTGCATTTTATTTTTAAAATCTACTTATATTGTTGAATCTAAATTTTGTCTCATAGGTAGCAGATAGACGTTTATTATAAATGGAATTTTTTGTAGTTTTATTTTTCAAACATTTGTTTTAAGTGTGGGAATTGTATATAGATTTTATATTTTCACCCTTGCTGAACTTGTTTATCAATAGGTAGTCTGAGTTAATTTGGATTTCCTATGTGTGAGATTGTGTCATCCGCAAATACAGATTATTTTACTACTACTCTTCCAGTTTGGATGCCTTTTGCTTATTTCCTTTTTTCTTTCCTCTACCTCTTTCCTTCCTACCATAATTGCCCGGATTACAATCTCTAATAAAATGTTAAGTACAATTGCTGAGAGAAGGCATATTTGTTTTGCTTCTGTTTTGAAGAAGAAAACATGTCATTTTTCATCTGGTATGATGTTAAGTGGGGAAATTATTTATAGTTATCTTTTATTAGGATAGGAAGATCTCTTAGTTGTGTTTTTACATCATGAAAAGGTGTTGAATTTGGTTGGATTTCTTTGTGTCTGTTTAGATTATGACTCCTTGTTTGATTCACTGGTTATTTAAAAAATACAGTCAATTTCAACCTTTGTAGGATTACTTTAAAATTTCATTACATTTTGTTCAAAGAAGATACCCTTGATTCTTGAGCAACAAGGGGTTCAAGACATCAACATTGTGCATGAGAAAATCTGTATATAACTTTTGACTTCCCAAAACAGTTATCTGCTAATTGGTGATTTGAAGGCTTACTAATAACACCATTGATAAATATGCATTTTGTATGTTATATGTATTGTATACTGAATTCTTAAAATCACATAAGATAGAGAAAACATTAATAAAGTTACAAAGAGGAAAAAATACATTAACAGTACAATACTGTATTTATGCAAAAAAAAAAAAATCCAGGTAAGTGGGTCCACATAATTCAAACTCTTTTTTTAAAATAATTTAAAAAAAATTTTTTAAATAAACATATAATGTATTATTAGCCCCAGGGGTACAGGTCTGTGAATCACCAGGTTTACACACTTCACAGCACTTACCATAGCACATACCCTCCCCAATGTCCATAACCCCACTACCCTCTCCCTACTCACCCCCTCCCCCCCCACCCCCCTGCCCCCCCCACCCGCAACCCTCTGTTTTGTGAGATTAAGAATCTCTTATAGTCAAACTTGTTTTTGAAAGCCAACTGTTCTTTACAGCCTTATAGTTCCTTTTAATGTATTCATATTTATTTTATGTCATTGGATGTGGTTTTATCTTGGAGAATGTTTCATGTAAAAAAGAAGAATGTAAGTTCTGTTTTTGTTGGATTAGGTGTTCTCTAAATATTAGGTTTGCTGTGTTGAAAGTTTTTATTCAGGTTGTTTTCCTGTTGAATTCTATTTCTGTCTATGTTGAATATGAGATTGAACTATTGGTGAATTGCCTACTTTTGGGGGTCAGTTTTGTAGGTTTTTTGCTCCATGTATATTCTGGTGCTCTCTTGTTAGGAGCATATATGTTTATAGTTATTATATGATTTTAATGAATTTTTTTTTTCAACTTTATGGAGATATAACTGACAAAACTGTAAGTTTAAAGAATACATACAACATGTGTTTAAGGTATATAATGTTGATCTGATACATTTATGTTGCAAAATGTTTGACATGCTCGCATTAGCTGTGACCTTTATCGTGTCCTAAAAATACCATTTTTTGGTCTTGAGAACTTAAAAAATTTGCCAGCTTAACTTTCAGATACATGATAGATTGATATCTTCACTGTCCTGATAAATTTCCAGTAACTTACTTTTGTTTTGAAGTAAAGTTTCATATTAGTACAGATAATCAGAATTTTTATAATTGTTTTCATGATATATTGCTGTCCATCTTTTTATTTATAATCTGTGCCTTTGAATGTAAAGAATTTCTTCTGAAGGTAGTGTGTAGTTAGATCTTTAATTTCACCCAGTGTGATAATTTGCACATTCTCATTGTTTAATTCCATGTGGTTTTTAATCATTCATGTAATGACTATACATTTGTCTTTACTTTTATATGTCTCTTTTTTTTCTTTTTTAAGATTTTATTTATTTGACAGAGAGGCAGCGAGAGAGGGACCAGAAGTAGGGAGAGTGGGAGAGGGAGAAGCAGACTTGCTGCTGAGTAGGGAGCGCGATGCCGGACTTGATCCCAGGACTCTAGGATCATGACCTGAGCCAAAGGCAGAGACTTAATGACTGAGCCACCCAGGAGGCCCAGTATGTCTGGTTTGGGGGGTTTTTTTGTTTGTTTGTTTTTCTTTTTCTTTTTTTGCCACAGTTCTTACATTACTGCTTTCTTTTGCAGAAAGCAAATTTTTAAATAGAATTTTTCAGACTTTTCTCATTTTATCTTTTTGAATTATTTCATTAGAGATTGCTTTAGGGCTTACCATTGTACATACTAAGTTATGAATTTACTTAATTGAAATAATTTACTCCTTGAAATGTAGAAACAAAAATTCTTATATACCCCTACATATGTGTGTCCTTTTTTATTCTTACAGACTTTATGCCAATAAGTGCTTCAGTTCAGCATTTACATTGTTGTAAGGTATACATTGTATAATAGTATAATTTTAGAAGATTAGGTTTATTTTTTATATTGTATTTATTTATTTATTTGACACAGAGAAAGAGACAGCAAGAGAGGGAATATAAGCAGGAGGAGTAGAAGAGGTCCCTGGTGGGGCTCAATCCCAGGACTCTGGGATCCTGACGTGAGCTGAAGGCAGATGCTAAACAAATGACCCATCCAGGCACCCCAATTTGTCAACTTTAAAAAAAGAAAGATAATAGTTTTGTTAGCTTTTTAAATTATTTCTGATTCTCGTAATTGTTTTGCATGTTTGATTTACCTGTATCCCTCTGTACCTTTTAACATTTATTTGGGAGGGAAATTTGCTTAATACAGTGTAGGAATTCTGGGTGTAATGGTTGCACTTTTTCCACAGACCTTGTATTTTTTTCTCCCTTATTTGATTAATGAACAGGTGGATTAGTTTTGTAAAGTATATTTCTCTCCTGCAGTGTGAAACCTCTGACGATCCTCTTTGGAGGTTGTAGCCTTGAGTATGCATGCAGTATGTTCTGGAATGGCAGTGGTTTTTAATGTGGCCAACTTTTCCCCTCACAACTGTCTCCAGCAGTGAAGCTCTACTAGTTGCTTCTGTGATGTTTAGTTTTCTTTAAAGATTATTTATTTATTTGTCAGAGAGAGTAAGAGAGTGTGCAAGCATAGCACAAGCAGGGTGAGAGGTAGAGGGGTAGAGAGAAGCAAACTTCTGTCGAGCAGAGAGCCTGATGCAGGATTCAATCCCAGGACCCTGAGATCCCAGGACCCTGAGATCATGACCTCAGCTGAAAGCAAATGGTTAACTGACTGAGCTATTAAGGTGTCCTGATGTGTAGTTTCCTGCAGTACTTCGGGACATAAATTGTTCTACAGATATTGTAATTAAAGTTTGGCTCTTGGGGCGCCTGGGTGGCTCAGTGGGTTAAAGCCTCTGCCTTCAGCTCAGGTCACGATCCCAGGGTCCTGATATTGAGCCCCACATCGGGCTCTCTGCTCATCAGAGAGCCTGCTTCCTCCTCTCTCTCTGCCTGCCTCTCTGCCTACTTGTGATCACTAGTCTGTCAGATAAATAAATTAAAAAAAAAAAAAAAAGTTTGGCTCTTTTGCAGTAATAGCTTTATGGTTGGTTGGTGTCTTTCTGTCTTTCTTTCTTTCTTTTTTTTTTTTAAGATTTTATTTGTTTATGTGACACAGAGAGAGCACAAGCAGGGGGAGCAGCAGGCAGAAAGAGAGGGAAAAGCAGGTTTCCCACTGAGTCAGGAACCTGATGCAGGACTCGATCCCAGGACCTTAGAATTATGATCTGAGGTGAGGGCAGACGCTTAACGGACTGAGTCACCCAGGTGCCCCAGGCGTAATAGGTTTTGAAGTGGTTGTTTGGGATTTGTCGTGATTTCAGGAAAGCTTTTGCTGGTTGGCTCTTTCTGTAGGTCTGTGTGGTAAGCTGTCTCTGACCTGTGGGCTCCTAATTTGTTCCTAATTACAATTGTGGGTTCTGTCCCCAACACAACCAGATAATTTTCAGATGCGTCAGGCCCAGCCTCATTAGGCATCTTCACCCTGCCACCTTCAGATGCCAAATGAAAGTCCAGGTTGACACTTGTGACTGACCACAGATTGGAGGTTCCTATCATTGCTGCCTGAAACTGGGTTCATCTTTTGTTGGGCATTGACCCAAAGACTCAATGAAGCCAAAAGACTGAACCAAGCCAAAGAATTTGAAAAGGAAGGTTTTACTTGGAACAAGTAAAGGAGGGCACTGGGGATTTTTTCCAGAGCTGTATGCTCCCAAAAAGAACTGGGGGTAGTTTTAAGTTAAGGTAAGGGTGTGTATATATTTGTGAAGTGGCTTTCACCTTGGGGAATACATCACGAGGCAGAAGTCATCTTAACGTGACCAGTTCTAGGTCTAAGTCACAAGGTCTGGCCAGGGTCTGCATTACCAGTTCTCTGACTCTAGTTAGAGTATGGTATTTGAGTGCTCAAATGTGTCTAAATCTTGCAGAGATAACTCTAGAATCTGTATCAGGTCAGTCTTCATTTTTGAGCTAGTACTGATTTATTGTCCATGATATATCTAGACTATCTCCTGATTTGGCAGTGTTTATCTGTTCTTTCATAGTATGTTTGGAGACCTAAAAGGACTTTTGTCAGGAAAGCCATGTGGTTTGTCTTTTTCTGGGGACCAGTATCTCCCTTGTGCTTACATTTATTATGTAAGGATGTAAGAAGCAAGCATTTGGAAGAGATGCATTACGCAAAATGTGGAGAATATGTGTGGAGCCTCCGTTTTCTCTAAATTTAGCACTCTGAGCATTTCCATGGATTTATCAACAGGAAGCTCTCTAAACCCCACCTGTAGATTTAGGAGACTTTATTACATAGATACGATTGACTAAATCATTGGTCATTGATGACTGAACTCAATCTTTAGCCCCTCTCTCCTCTCTGGAAGTTGGAAGTATGGAGCTGAAAGTTTCAACTCCTATCACATGTTGGTTCCTCTGATGATCAGCCCTATTCTTAGGTAACCTAGGGGCACAAATACATATTTCTTATTATAAAACATTATCACAGGGTTTACCTTAAATATCTAAGTCTTTTGTTTTACCACAATGTTGACTCCTCCTGAGAGTCACCTTATTCTTGAATTCCTCCATTATTCATTGGTAAGTGAAGTCAGTAGTTTTGGTAAAACTTTGTAGCTTAGTGAAGCTCTCTTCTAGGCCAAGATCTCTGAACCACAATTTTTTATTTGGGTCTTGGGACCATGGTAAGTAATGTTTTCTTTGACACTCATGTTTTAGAGATTTAAAGTGCTAAATGGGATGTTTGGCGGTGGCCTCAGATCTTCTCAACTTGCCTCTTCTGGTGTGGCCATCGTCCTACCAACTCACCTGGTACATAAAAAGATGGTGGAGCTCCACTCTTCTAAAGTGCCCTCTTTCCAACATAAGAGTCTTTGCCCTATGAATGGTGATTTCGTATGCATAAGAGAGTTAGCCATCTGTTCTCCTAACCCCGTTCCTACCTGCTGTCAGGTGGAGTTTAGTTTCTGCAACATACAGCTAGCTCTTACTCCTCTCTGGAATATACAAGATCCCTTTACTTGGGAGCTGGGGCAGAAGAAACCTGTATTCTAGATTGCACCCTTCTGAGATGATGTTTCTGTCACAGTAATGTAAGAGAGTAGATGGAAGGTTTCATGGTTCAAATTCCAAAGATTAATGTTTTTTGTGGATTAGTAGTTTTTCTTCCACTAATGGTTTTGCATTTGCTATACAGTGTTAAGACCTTTGCAGATATTTTAACTGGTTATACTTTTTTTTTTTAATACTTTATTTGACAGAGTATAAGCAGGGGGAGCCGCAGAAGGAGAGGGAGAAGCAGTCTCCCCACTGAGCAGGAAGCCTGATGTGGGGCTCAGTCCCAAACCCTGGGATCATGACCTGAGCTAAAGCCAAACACTTAACCAACTAAGCCACCCAGGAGGCCTGATTGTTCTCATTGCAGTGTTCACCATTTTTTCGGGAAGCAAGTCCACCTTACATTGTCATGCAGAACATTGAATTACTGCTTACAATTTTATATTTATTTGTATAGTTTGATTTAACCATAATGTCTCTTTTGGGGAATGTTCAGTAGTGCTCTTGAAAACTTACTATAATGTTTACATAATGTTGTCTCTTCTACCCTTTAACCTTGAATGTGTTTTTATATTTGAAATGTGTTTCTTTTTATCAGCATATAAATGCTATCTCCTTGTTTTTTGTTTGTTTTAATCTGTTCTTAAGATCTCTGGGGTTTTGTTTTTGTTTGTTTCTTCAAAATTGGTAAGTGCTTTTTACTTTTTTTTTTTTTTAAGATTTTGTTTATTAGAGAGGGCACAAAAGGAGAGGGAGAGTGAGAAGCAGACTCCTCACTGAGCATGGAGCCCAATTTGGAACTCAATCCCAAGACTCTGAGATCATGACCTGAGGTGAAGGCAGACACTTAACAGACTGAGCCACTGGTCCCCTGATTTCGTAGTTTTAACTGTGCAACTGGGACAGAGAGGCCATGCCTCTAGGAGTCCCAAACAGCCAGTCAAGTTTTAGGCCACTCGCCACTGACAAAATCCAAATGCAGAGAAATGAGTGGTGGTGAAATAAGGAGTTGATTTCACTGAGGCTGACCTCAGGAAGATAGTGGACTGAGGTCTCAAAAAACTGTCTCCAAAGTACTGAAAAGAGTTCTAAGTTTATGTAAGGGGATTGTGGGATGAAAGTGGGTAGGTATATGCAGTTGGGCAGTAAAGATCAGGTCCATCCATCATTGCCTTGAGGTCAGTCCCGGGGTTCTTGCTAGTTAGGGCAGTCCTTATGCTTGAGGGATAGTTTTGTTGCCCATCAGGAAGTGTTTTGTTCTCAGCGTCTTTTGCTTCAGTTGAGAGATAAGCTGGAAAAGAAGAACTTAATCATTTAGTACACACTGAAGTCAGAATGAAAGTAGTTGAAGACCTATTTTGATAGGAATTTTTAATCTCTTTTCATTTAATATAAATTATTATTTTTTTAAAGATTTTTAAAATGTATTTGACAGACAGAGATCCCAAGTAGGCAGAGAGGCAGGCAGAGAGAGAGGAAGGAAAGCAGGCTCCCTGCTGAGCAGAGAGCCCAATGCGGGGCTCTATCCCAGGACCCTGGGATCATGACCTGAGTCGAAAGCAGAGGCTTTAACCACCGAGGCACCCCTAATATAAATTATTAAGTTGTGTTTTTGACTTCCACCCAAATTATTTTACCTTTTTCCCCCTCTTTTTTTTAGTTTATCCTTCCTTTTTTTGTGTAAATCTGAAGTTTTTAGTGTTCCTTTTTTCTTCATTAACTCATCAGCTACATATACTCACTCACACTCACTTGTTTTCTTTAGTAATACTATCCCAGTTGCACTCACTTGTTTTCTTTTCTTTTCTTTTCTTTTTTTTTTAAATATTTTATTTATTTGACAGAGAGAAATCACAACTAGGCAGAGAGGCAGGCAGAGAGGGAGGAGGAAGCAGGCTCCCTGCGGAGCAGAGAGCACGATGCGGGGCTCGATCCCAGGACCCTGGGATCATGACCTGAGCTGAAGGCAGAGGCTTTAACCCACTGAGCCACCCAGGTGCCCTCACTTGTTTTCTTTACTCATACTATCCAAATTAGGATATTTCAGCCTTGTTATTGTTAACATTCGCGCACTTAGTTCTGTGGATGTCTGTGCTTTACAGTGTATAGCAGACTATGTGTATAGCAGAATATGCACCCCTGCCATTTTATTGAATATCTAAATTCTTAATGAGTCTTTGCTGGTGGAAGAGGTGTCCTCACTAGCACAGTAAAATCTACTTCTCCACTTCAGTCCAAGGGATTAACTTTGTCCTATCTATGGCAAGTAAAATTTCCCCCAATGTTAAAGTTGCCATGCAAAGCTAATGGTGACTTTCCTCAGGATCTCCACTCATTCACCTTGTTTTTTCTTTAGACCTAAGTAGACACAAGTCACAGTGTGTCTCTGTAGGTCAGGTTCAAATTTTAATCCATGAGAAAGTGCACTAAACTCCAGGAGAACTTCTTCAGTTTTCCAGTTTATATGCACAGAAGTTCAGGGAACCTATTGAGTGAGCAATGGTAGAAGGAATGTAAAAGTAGCATCAGGCTGAATTTTTTGATGTGGGCTTACTAAGCAGAGAATCTGCATTTAATATTGTAGTTTATGCAGTAGAGATCTGTTTAGCTTGCTACAAAGTGGATCAAAAGGTGGACCTCCTTAGGGAGTGACCCAGAAGACCTACCTTGACTAACTGTGGAGGAACTGATTGGATTGTTAGTGTGTGTTGTCCTTTAAGACCATCTACCCTTAAATGACCTGCTGCAAAGTACAGAAGATACACCTTTCACCATGATTTTGAGAAATAAATTCATGAAGGTAACTGGCATCTTTTTTTGATTTTATGATTGATCTTTTTAGGCTAGACTATAGAGTGGGAACTGTGGTCATTGAATCAGGTGCGGTGGGAGAGATTAGATCCTCTGGTGGCAACAATTAAGTGGTGGCACTTGCCACAGGCAAGGTGGGCATGGTTAATATAATATGTGTTTGGTTATCATGGTATTCCTAGAAGTGAAATGGATAGGAATCCTGCTAAATACATGCTTAAGTTTTGCAAGTAGAAAAATTGTAGATCAGGTCACCAAAAATACAAAAACAGAGAATTGGAGTCTTTCAGTCATTCCTAGACTTGAACTACTCTTTAGTCCCTGAATTCGGATGGAGTTCAAGGACTGGAGGTGAAAGGACCCTGGTACCCTGAAAATTTATACTGTGCATCATGATCCTTTCTACCAGGCTTCTCCAAATAGCGCATTGTCTTTTTACCAGAATAAGTGTCCATTGGGAGTAATAAATAATCCTTTGATAGCCACTGGATATTGACTCTGAACTGACTCTAATTCCTGGAAGACCCAAACATCTTTGTGATCTACCAGCTAAAGTAGGTGCTTACGGAAGTGAACATGATCAATGAAGTTGTATTTTATTTATTTCTTAAAAAGATTTTATGTATTTATCTGACAGAGAAAGACACAGCAAGAGAGGAAACACAAGCAGGGGTAGTGGGGGAGGGAGAAGCAGGTTTCCTGCCACACAGGGAGCCTGATGCGGGGCTTGATCCCAGGATCCCAGGACCATGGCAGACATCCAACAACTGAGCCACCCAGATGCGCCTGAAATTGTACTTTTTGTAGTGGGTCCAGTGGGTCCCTGAATCCATTCTGTGGTTATTTCTCCAATTTCAGCAAGCATATTTGGAATAGATACATACTCAGTAGCTGGCAGAATCCCCAAATAGGCTCCATGACTTGTAGAGTTAGGGCTGTTATAGTGGCAAGTATAAGTAGAAGCCATAAGAATTGTCTAAGTAGGAACACAGCAAACCAAAAGCTGTACTTAATTTCTGGATTTCTAGTTGGAGAGATTTTGCATCATCATCAAAGACTTCAAGGCCTAGGAGTCATGATTCCTTACAATTCACCTCACCTCATGGATCTTTATTGTAGATGGAAATTATGGTACATTTTCATAACCTTAACCACATCATTCTAATTGGAGCTGCTGTATCAGATGGGATTTAATTCCTTTAGCAAATTAACATTGTACCCTGTACCTATTTTGCAGCTGTTGATTTAGAACATGCCTGTATATCAGTACGCACCACCAGAAATAGTTTTATGATTTTTGGTTTTTTTGTTGTTGTGTTGCCAAATGATACTTCATTGAAATATTTTCATAGTTTTTTTTTTTTTTTAAGAGTTTATTTATTTGACAGAGATCACAAGTAGGCCAAGGGAAGCAGGCTCCCTGCTAAGCAGAGAGCTGGATGCGGGGCTCGATTCCAGGACCCTGAAATCATGACCTGAGTCGAAGGCAGAGTCTTAACCTACTGAGCCACCCAGGTGCCCCTTCATTTGTAGTTCTTAACTAGCTTATCAAATTCCACTATATCACTGTTGATGTCATCTGTGATGTCCTGAGGGTGATGGCCATCAGTATTGCAGCCTACAGATTGGACAGTCCCCAGATATCTTTAATGGTTTCAGAGAGTTCCTGAACTCTCTGAAGACCAGTGCCTTGTCTGTTACGCAGTGCTGACAGTTTCATCAAAAGTGATATTTCTAGTGTGCTTAATGTTTTCTGCTGCTTTCTGTCTCATGAAAGTTCCTTGCGGGCTTTGATAATCAGTGCAGAAGCAGAAGGTACCACTTTAATGTAGGCCTGTCTGTTCTGAATGGTCAGTCTCACTGAGACTCTTATAGTCGACTGTTTGCGTTGGTGATGTCATTAGCAACCTTTTTTGAACACAGAGCCTGGGAGTGAATCTTCCAGGCGGAGCAGGCATGGCACTGACTTCCCCCCCAAAGTTCAGGTATACAACTTTGATCTCGTTGTAGTCTAACTGAAGCGATATGGTGGAGGTGGTATTGTCAGGTGCATCCAGATTTGGGATAACTGAAGACATTGGCACTTTACCTCCTCCCTGCTGAAAGCCAAAAAACAAAACAAAACAAAAACTTGTTTTTGTGGGTGCCTGGGTGGCTCAGTGGTTTAAGCCGCTGCCTTCAGCTCAGGTCATGATCTCAGGGTCCTGGAATCGAGTCCCACATCGGGCTCTCTGCTCGGCAGGGAGCCTGCTTCCCTCTCTCTCTGACTGCCTCTCTGCCTACTTGTGATCTCTCTCTGTCAAAATAAATATATAAAATCTTTAAAAAAAAAACACTTTGTATAAAAAAAAACAACAACTTGTTTTTGGTTTTTTTTTAGTATTTTATTTATTTGACAGAGAAATCACAACTAGGCAGAGAGAGATGAGGAAGCAGGCTCCCTGAGGAGCAGAGAGCCCGATGTGGGGCTCAATCCCAGGACCCTGAGATCATGACCTGAGCGGAAGGCAGAGGCTTTAACCCATTGAGCCACCCAGGCGCCCCTTGTTTTTTGTTTTTAAATGGCAGTATCACCAGTATATCTTCACTCTGTCATTAGGAGTTTTATCAGTTCTGCAGCTTTGTGTTATAATTTAGTTTGCAGGAATCTTAACCGTCTGCTGCCCACAAGATAGCACTTAGTGTTATTAAGAGCTCCTTAACCACTTGGACCTTATTCAACAAATCTGATGGGGTTTGAGGTTTCTCTGGCAGCTAACAGTGCTGTTTGGAACCTTTGGGGTAGGACCCTCCATGTGAATCACAGTGTAGGCTTAGGATTTTGGAAACAGAGCTCTGCTCTTCCTTGTGGATCATTACTTTCCTTTTATGAAACAGCTTTTGGCCTGTTTCTGACCTTAGTAGACACTAAATAATACTAAAGCAGTTATTACCAAGTTACCACACTATCTAAGCTGTCCATAATGAACTGGGTAATATCTGACCAACTGAGGCATAAATACAGTGTACATTATCATGTGGAAGTGATGTATACAAGATTGGCCCAAGTATGTCCTGAAGGAACAAGCTATAGGAAGGAGTCCAAATGCCCACTGTCACCTCTCCTTCTGCTATCTTCTCTCCCACAAACTGCATCAGCGATACCATTTTCTGTCATAGTTGACAAAGGATGAAATGTCCCAGGCCTGATTTTATGGTGCTGGATAGTAATAGCATCTGAAATCTGGTAGCTGTAGAACCATAACTCCAGATACCTGAATAACAGTGGTGAAGGGAAATCCTTCCAGTGGGCAGAATTTCAGGCCATGCAAAGTTGGTCAGTTTGCCTGGAGGGAGAAATAGCCAGAAGTGGGATTATATATTAATTCATAAGTTCTGACCAATGATTTGGCATGATAGTGGGGACTGAAAGAAAAGTAATTAGATAACTGGTGACAAGGGGCCCCGGGGTAGCTCAGTCCACTGAGTGTCTGCCTCTTCTTTCAGCTCAGGTCATGGTTTTGGGTTGTAGTCTCAGGGTCGTGATTGGGTCTTCTTACGTTGGGCTCTGTACTGGGAATGGAACTTGCTTTGAGAGTCTGTCTTTCCCTCTACCACTGCGCTGCTTTCTTGGTCTCTAACAAAATTAAATCTAAAAAAATCAGTGATAATATAATTTGTGAAAGAGGTATGAGGCTAGACCTTTCTTAGCAAA
This sequence comes from Meles meles, assembly GCF_922984935.1. Classification (NCBI taxonomy): domain Eukaryota; kingdom Metazoa; phylum Chordata; class Mammalia; order Carnivora; family Mustelidae; genus Meles; species Meles meles. The sequence goes on from NC_060088.1 coordinate 12,934,224, forward strand.
AATTCATGAAGATACTTGTGTCTTTAATAAGAGTGATCTCATCTGAAAAGGGATTTCAATAATCAAGTGGGCAGGATGAGACTTTGTCTCTTTCTCCCAGCTCCTATGTCATTGCACAGTAGGCTCATGAACAAAGTAGCCATCGTGGTAAGGAATGTGGTTTTGCCTGAGTTTAACAACATTAACTTTACCTTACTAAAGTTAAGTGTCCAGTCTGCCAGCTGCAGACAGTAACTGGTTACCTCATCTGTGTGGCACCATTCTGCATGGTAATCAGCCATTTTCCTGATCGCACTGGGTCCATATGTATCATGAAAATAGGCAGTGTTTTTTCCTTATTAGTATAAACAGTTAATCTTGGTACAGATCTTTTTTTGCTTGCATGTGGTGCAACTGGCAGAATTGTCATCTGTGGACTGAAAGAATGTCTTATTCACTGTCATATGGTATATCACAAATCATTGTTTCAGATCGAGGGCTAATTTCATAGTAAATAAAAGAAGTGTGGCATTGGGTCTCTGCACATGGAATTCACTGATCATACCATGTTCCATGTGTTTGAAGCACCAGATTTGATAGAATGGGAGATATGATGTCATCTGTGTGGTGGAGTATTGCAGAGCTATAGGAAGTTTCTGTAGTAGACCATATATCTTTTGAATCATCATCCAGATTTTCTTTTCTCTCTCTGTTTTTTTTTATCCAGTGTTTCTTTTTTTTTTTAATATTTTATTTATTAATTTGACGGACAGAGATCACAAGCAGGCAGAGAGAAAGGAGGAAGCAGGCTCCCCGCTGAGCAGAGAGCCTGATGCGGGGCTCGATCCCAAGACACTGAGATCATGACTGAGCCGAAGGCAGAGGCTTTAACCAACTGAGCCACCCAGGCGCCCCTCATGCAGTGTTTCTTATATCTAGTACTCATGGGTCAGGAATTAAGGAATTAAGGGGTAGAAATAGGAGTGCCACAATTTTTCTTTTTGGGTTCTTTGACTTTAAATTCTGCTGACATAGAGGTTTTAGTTCCAGAAAAGGATTATCTCCAGTAGCAAGAAATGCTGTGATTCCCCTGAATGGGAATTAAAAATGCCACTTGATATGCCTGTAGGATTATTGATTGCTGTGTTGACTTAGCATCGTTCTTGCTAAGGATTTTAAAAGGAAGTACCCAAGTGGGCCTAGGAGAAGGCTCAGGAATCTGAATAAAGTTTGGTCGAACATGGAATTTTGTCAGTTCACCCTGTTACTTGAAGGAATAAAAAATTCCAGGGAGCTGGGATGGTCCAGTTGCTTGAGCATCTGACTTTTGGTTTCCGCTCAGGTTGTGATCTAAGTAAGGATGGTAAGATTGAGCCACATGTTGGGTACTTAGTTGCTTGGGTTTCTCTCTCCCTCTGTTCCTCCCCACCATGCTTTCTTGCTCTCTCTTTTAAACAAAATCTTTAAATTTATTTATTTTTTAAAAAGATTTTATTTATTTATTTGACAGTGGGAGAGAGATCACAAGTAGACAGAGCAGCAGGCTGAGAGAGGAGGGGAAGCAGGTTCCCCGCTGAGCAGAGAGCCAGATGTGGGGCTCGATTCCAGCACCCTGAGATCATGACCCAGGCTGAAGGCAGAGGTTAACCCACAGAGCTACCCAGGTGCCCCTTGAACGAAATCTTTAAAAAAATATATGCCTTTGATTAGAACAACAAAAGCGCATTTATTGTTCAGTATCCTTTCATTCATTAAGGAACTGCTGGATTCTAAGTTGAGACTTATGTACCAGAGGGTATGCTTTTTGGTGCTAGCCATCAGGCATTTAAGAGAAGTTTCTGTGCAAATAAGAGAAGAACAATGATTAATGTTAAAAACCAGTTTCTGATTTCAGAGAGTATCCAGTTAAGATTTTGTGATGTTGGGTTGAAAGCCCTTTAGATGGAAGGGTGAGGACAGCAGTAGCAATCTAATGGGTTTACTGGTTTGCAGTTTGGATGTCTGTGGTGATGGTACTTGCTGTCCTCTTGAACTGAGTGACCCACATAAGCACCAGGCAGAAAGGTTGCGTATTCATGATCTGTTGCAGTGATTTCCTTGAGGTTTGTATCAGGTATCCAATATTAACTTGGAGGGCTTCAGGGAAAGGCCATTAGCTCTAAATTACTCCAAATAGAATGGAGAAAATCAGAAAGTTCAATTTGGGGAGTTGTAGCCGGATATTGGGGGAAAGCTTCTAATTTGGGGTTTGAAATAGATTGGCAAGGACCACTTGGGTGGCTCATTTGGTTAAGCATTCGCCTGGTGATTTTAGCTTAGATCATGATGTCATGAGTTATAAGGCACGTTCAGGAGGAAGTTGGCTTGAGATTCTCTTTTCCTCTCTTTTTCTCTCTGCCCTTCCCCCCATACTCATGTGTGCGTGCGCGCGCTCTCTCTCTCTCGCTCTCTCTCAAATAAATAAATCTTTTTTTTTTTTTTTTTTAAGAAAGAGGGGCGGGGCACCTGGGTGGCTTAGTAGGTTAGGGCCTCCTTGGCTGGAGTCATGATCCCAGGTGCTGGGATCGAGCCCCACATGGGCCTCTCTGCTTGGCAGGGAGACTGCTTCTCCCATACCCCTCTGCTGCCTCTCTGTCTACTTGTGATCTCTGCCTATCAAATAAACCAATAAAATCTTAAGAAAAAAGAAAGCAAGCAAACCTGGGTGGCTCAGACATTAAGCATCTGCCTTTGGCTCAGGTTCTGATCCCAGGATCTTGGGACTGAGCCTGGAATCTGGCTCCCTGCTCAGCGGGGATCCTGCTTCTCCCTCTCCCACTCCCTCGGCTTGTGTTCCCTCTCTCGCTATCTCTTTCTCCCTCCCCCTCTTTCAAATAAAATAAATAAATAAATAAAATCTTTAAAAGAAGAGTAAAATAAAAATAAAGCAAGAGATAGACTGGGAAAATGTGCAAGATGGGACCAAAAAAAAAAGATACAGTTTGCAATGAAACATAATTTTCCTCCAATCAATCAGGATATTTGGAGTAATACTAATTTGTTTATTCAGCAAATCTTGTATCATTAGATACAAGGTCCTGATTTTTTTTTAAGATTTTATTTATTTATTTGAGATAGAGAGCAGGCAGGAGAGCAGGAGCAAGGGAGCAGAGGGAGGGGGAGAAACAGACTCCCACTAAGCAGAGAGCCTGACTCAGGGTTCCACCCCAACACTCCAGGAGCATGATCTGAGTTGAAGGCAGAGGGTTCATCAACTGACCTACACAGGTACCCCCTGTTTTTGTTTTTTTTTTTCTTAGAAATTTTTATCTGTCTTTATAAAAAATTCCATAACCCCCAAACTTGGTATGGCTATGTAAATGCATCAAAAATATTGATTGGCCACCTAGGTACTTGAGTTGACTTTGGAACTTTTCATAAGAAATCTCAGGTTGTGGTGTGCTTGAGTATCTCAGATGGTTAAGCGTCTGCCTTCAGGTTGGGTCATGATCCAGGTGGTGGGATGGAGGCCCACATAGGGCTCCTGGCTCAGCAGGGAGTCTGCTTCTCCTTCTCCCTCTGCCTCTACCTCTACTCATGCTTTTTCCATATGTTTCTCTCTGTCTCAGATGAGTAAATAAAATCTATTTCTCTTTTTTTAAAAGAAATCTCAGCTTTTACTTTTCTAAGTCTCTTGAACATAGGAAAACCTTGCCTCCAGATTTTTCCTGTAGTACAAGTAGATTTGGGTAAATTACTTTTTTCTTGGAATCCCAAAAGTACCCTGAGATTCCTGGTGTTCCTGGATGTAACCTTGTTTTTGAAATGTAAGGTGGAAAACCCTGGACAACAGGTGCAACATGGTTTTCTCAAGCAAATAATCTGTCAGTACCAAAGGGGAATTAGTCAACTACTGGGGAAATGGAGGAAAGGAAAATTATGTCTAGAAGACAGAACATTCCTTAGGACGTCTCTTAATATTGCAGTGCTCTGGGGCTAATGTCAGTAGGAAATTATAAAAACGGAATCCAATGTTGGTAATGGTCAGTTTTAGAATGTATAATTGGGGGGGGCGCCTGGGTGGCTCAGTGGGTTAGGCCGCTGCCTTCGGCTCGGGTCATGGTCTCAGGGTCCTGGGATCGAGTCCCGCATTGGGCTCTCTTCTCCACGGAGAGCCTGCTTCCCTTCCTCTCTCTCTGCCTGCCTCTCTTGTGACTTCTCTCTGTCAAATAAATAAATAAATAAATAAATAAATAAATAAATAAAATCTTTAAAAAAAAAAAAAAAGAATGTATAATTGGAATAGAGTCACTTAGCAGCGAAGGATCTGGAAGCTTCTTAATTTTCCCTTGAAATATGAAGTAAGGGCTCTTGCGTTGGGAAGGGCCATATGGAAACCATTAAAACTGCCTCTGCTAAGGAAAATAGTAATTCGGAAATACATATTCACATCTTTTATCTGGTCTGTGCAGAATACAGGTAGACCTTAAAGACTGACAGTGGATGTGGATTATTTTAAGCTTAACCTAATGGTAACTGTAACTTCAGTTGCTGTGTCATATGTAGTTTCATTAATTGAGGGCGAGATTTATTTATTCCAGAGAGAGCGGGCAAAGGGAGAGAGAAACTCAAGCACACTCCCCACTGAGAGCTGAGCCTGACACCCTGAGATTACAACCAGAGACAGGAGCTGGACACTCAAAACAATTTTACAACCTGGGCCCACCACCACTCATATCCCTTTTGAATTAGTATTTTTGTATCCTTTGGGTAAATACTTAGTAGTGTAATTGCTGGATTGTAGGGTAGGTTTTTTTTTTAACTTTCTGAGGAACCTCCATACTATGTCCCAGAGTGACTGCACCAGTTTCCATTCCCAGCAATAGTGTTAAGAAATTCCCCTTTCTCTTCATCCTGGACAACACTTGGCGGTATCTTATGTTGTTGATTTTTTTTTTTTAAAGATTTTATTTATTTATTTGACAGAGAGAGAGCACAAGTAGACAGAGAGGCAGGCAGAGAGAGAAAGGAAAGCAGGCTCGCTGCTGAGCAGAGAGCCTGATGCGGAACTCGATCCCAGGACCCTGAGATCATGACCTGAGCCGAAGGCAGAGGCTTAACCCACTGAGTCACCCAGGCGCCCTTATGTTGTTGATTTTAACCATTCTGACAGGTGATATCTCATTGATTTTGATTTATATTTCCCTGATGATGAATGGTGTTGAGCATCTTTGTATCTGTTGTTGGCCAAGTAAGAAACAAAACAAATAAGCAAGGTGGAGGGGGTGGGTGGGAAAGAAAGTGCCAAGCAAGATTCTTGACTTTACAGAGAACACATTGATGGTTACCAGAGGGGGGCTGGATGGGGAGCTGGGTGAGGGGCTAGGTGAATTTGTGATGGAGGTTAAGGAGTGCAGCCATTGTGATGAGCATTGGGTGATGTACACAAGTGTTGAATCACTGTATCATACACCTAAAACTAATTTGGTCTGTTAACTACTGGAATTTGAATGAAAATTTGAAAAAAATTCCACATACAAGAAGTTCATGCAGTATACATCTTGTGTGATTTATTTCACTTAGTGTAATAATCCTCAAGGTCTTTCTGTGTTGTAACAAATGTACAAAATGTCTTTCCTTCTTCCCTCCCTTCCTTAATTTTCCATTATGTGTGTATCTCCCTGTCTCATATTCTCTTTATTTGCTCATCCATGCATGGACTTAGGTTGTTTTCCATGTATTGGCTAATACAAATAATGGTGTAGTAAGCATCCAGATGGCAGATATTTCCTGAGTTAGTGATTTTCTTTTCTTCGGGTATATGCTTAGAGGTCAAATTGCTGTATCAGGTATAGTTGTAGTTCCCTTTTTTTTTTTAAATTTGAGAGAATCCTTTGCTCTATCAAATTACAGTCCCCCCAACAGTGTGCCAAGCTCCCTTTTGCCTACATTCTCAGCAGGGCTTATCTGTTGTCTTTTTTTTAATAGTAACAGGTGTGCAGTGTTTTCTCATAGTTTTGATTTACTGATGATTAGTATTAGCAGTTCTTCATGTAGCTGTTGTCCATTGACTCTCTTTAGAAATAATATCTATTCTGATCTTTTGTCTATTTAGGCAAATTTGCCTATTTGCCTTTTTTTTTTTTTTTTTTAAGATTTTATCTTTTTGTTTTTGTTTTGAGAGAGAGTACAAGTGAAGGGAGGGACAGAGGCAGAGGGAGGACAAGCAGACTCCCTGTTGAGCCTGATGTTGGACTCTATCCCAGGACCCCAGTATCATGATCTGAATGGAAGGCAGATGCTTTATCAACTTAGCCACCCATGTGGCTTTGTATCTTTAAAGGAAAAGTGAGTCTCAAAGATGGCATATCATTGGAACTTGGTTTTTTTTTTAATCCATTCAGGCATTCTTTGTCTTTTCAGTTGAAGAATTTAATCCATTTCTGTTTAAAGTAATTATTGATAGGTAAGGATTTACAAATGTCATTTTAATATTCTCTGATGCATTATAGATCCTTTGTTCTTTTTTCCCTCTCTTGGTGTTTTCTTTTGTGATTTGATGACTTTTAGTGGTGTGTTATGACTGACTTTTTTATAGTAATCTTCTACATAACTGCAAGTTTTTCCTTTGTATTTACCATGAAGCTTACAAAAAATACCCTTTAAAGAACTTTCTGCTTTAACTTTATACACATAAAACTTATATGTCCATACATATAAACTTACATGTACATGCATATAACATACATACATATACATATATACACACATATGTATGGACATATAAGTCTATACACATAAAACAGTTTTTCCATTAACATTTTGATGTTCTAATTAATGTATATTAATTAACATAATTTATCCAATAATAAATTGTTACACTTCAGGTTATTTTTAATACTTTTATTTTTAAACTTTTAAATTAGATTTGTAAATAAATTATATACTACTGTCAGTATATATATATATATTTTTTTAAGATTTTGTTTATTTATTTATTTTATTTTGTTTATTTATTTGACAGAGATCACAAGTAGGCAGAGAGAGAGGGAGGGAGAGAGAGAGAGAGAGAGAGAGAAGCAGACTCTCCGTTGAGCAAAGAGCCCGATGCAAGGAGCCCGATGCGGGGCTCAATCCCAGGACCTGGGACCATGACCTCAGCCGAAGGCAGCGGCTTAACCCACTGAGCCACCCAGGCGCCCCCTACGTCAGTATATTAAGATAATCTGAGTTTGACTGTATATTTACCTTTACCAGTGAGTTTTACACAGACATTCATGTTTTTACAATGTTAATTTTTATTTTTCCTGAAAAATTCTTGGAATTTCTTGTACAGGTATAGTGATGATGAAGTTTCTCAGTTTTTTGTTTGTTCAGGAAAAGCATTTCTCTCCTTCCTTCTGAAGGACACCTTTCAGAGTTGAGAGTTTTTCTTTCAGTATTTCAAGTATAACCTATTATCTTCTGCCTTGCAAAATTTCTGGTGAGGCATCTGTTTATGGTCTTGGTGTTATATTCAGAATTTGGGTAGGTCAAGAAATTTGCTTCCCTTTCTGAGCAGGGTCATGGAATGATTTCTTTGGCTGTTAAGGGCTGGATGTTTGAGCACTCTAATGACACGGGGTGGCTCACCAAACCCTCTTGGGCAGGTAGGACCATTGTGTAATATCCGGATAGGCAGAGCTGCTGGGTAGGTTCTCTGGTAAAGTGCTGTGGTAAGTGGAGCTATCAGTTGGGTAATGCATCTTCCTAAATGTGTTCTGGTTAGGCTTCCTGATAGGGTGAGATTGGTGGCTATACTCAACAGTGGGTAGAGCCACAGAACGGCTTTCCTGCTTAGTAGTGCCGTAGAATAGGCTCAAAGGCTGGCATGCCTTGCTGGCTGGGCAAGAGAGAACTGCAAACTGAGCTCCTTGACCAGCTGGACTTTCCAGTCATGGCCTCTCTGCTCAAATGCTGATTTAAATAGTGTTACACTGCCTCTCTGCCTAGTTGTGATTTCTCTCTGTCAAATAAATAAAATATTAAAAAATAAATAAATAGTGTTACAAGGTGGAGTACGCATCTTTCCTGGTTTACTGGAGTGGAGGATGCACTTTGCCTAGGTAGACCTATAAATTAATTTTCCTGACTTGGTAGGGTAGGAAAACAGACTTCAAAGCTGGAAAGGCTAATTGTTTGGTGTCCTGAATCAGGCAGAACTTTGTACTGAATTCACTCTTCTGATAGGTCTGGTGGCTTGGTTCTGCAGGTAGAGTTGCTGGCTAGCATCACTACTTTGGTGCCACTGCAAAGGGGACTTTAACAAGATCTGTGTGCTGGTTATTGTAAGTCCCTCTCCTCCCCTGCCTTCCTCAATCACATTTTGGTTCTTAGCAGAAAGTCTCACATGTTCTCTTCAACATCTCTGTGAGATGAGGCCTGTAGTGTAGTGGGTAGCTCTGAAATGAATCCATAATGGAAGGGGAGCTAGATGTCCATGTTGGACTCTAAAAACTTAAGGCCTGGGGGTGTCCTCTTGATATGCTGCTAGCTTGTAGTGGGTCAATGCAGTAAGAATATAACTGTATTATGTTTCTAATGCATGCTTCTCAGTCTCAGTGGTTCAGGGATGTGCTTTAGTCTCTACTCTTGTGTTCTGCAATTTTCACAGTATTGTCCTTTCTGTTGATACTTGTAAATTGGTCTTTTACTGAGGGGGAAATCTGAAATGACTTGGGTTGTATCCTAATAATATTACCTTGACACCAAATAACTATTACCCATATACATTTTTAAATTTTTATTTATTTATTTACTTGACTGGGGACCATGGGGTCTAGAGTTAGAGAGAGAGAGAGAGAGCACAGCAGGGAGAGCAGCAGAGGAACAGGGAGAAGCACTCTCTCTCCTGAGTATGGACCCGTGTGAAGCTCTATCCCAGGACTGAGCTGAAGGCAGATGGTTAACTGACTGAGCCACTCAAGCATCCCTACTACAACTCTTACCAACCTAACAGCAAAATTTTTCCTTCCTTTCCCCATGACTCTCTGCTCTGGTGGCAAAGAGGTGTTAGTTCCAAAGAGAGGAATTTTCCCACTAGGAAATACAACAGTGATTCTATCATACTGAAAGTTGAGATTGCTCCTTGGCCATTTGGACTCCTCATTTTTTGATTTGAATTAACAACAGGCAAGGCAGAGAGTTCCTTTTTCTGGCCATGCTGATTCATCTTGATATGCAGGGGGAAATTGGACTCTTGTTCCACAGTGGATATAAGGAAGATTATGTATTTAATATAGTAGATCCCTTAGTGCGTTTCTTAACATGACCATGCATTTTGATTTAAGGTCATTGAAAACTACAAAAACTCATTACAGGGTGGAATAGTAATGGCCCAGACCTTTTAGGAATGGTTGGTATAATCCTAGCAGGTAAAGAATGATGACTGGTTGAAGTGATTTGCTGATAGCAAAGGGAGTAGAGAATGATTAATGAAAGAAGGTAGTTATAAATACCAGACATGATCTTGTGACGATAGCACCAAGGACTTTAAATTGTCAAGTGTGCGTGAGGTGAGTATTTTTTTCTTCCTCTCTTACTTTAGTTTCTGATTATGTAATGTAGTATGTATCAATTTTATATCATAGTATTTAAGAATTTAAGTATTTATAGAATTTTAAGGAGAAGTGATACTGTGACTGAAGGTCTTTATCTCCCCTTCTGTAGAGGGAGCTACCCTGTTCTGGTGGTGTCTGTGCTCACCACTATACCACCAATATCCTGTTCTGGGTTGTATATGTGATAGTTGTACCAAGTTCAGAGTTACACTTGTATAATCTTTTTTTTTTCTTTTTGCCAGGGTGTAAGTCCACCACCAGGGGTGTGATGGACTTTTTTCTTTCTTACAGCTAATTTTATATGAGAGCCCAGTTTAGACTGGGCCTTGTGTCTCCTTAACATTATTTGGGTTAAATATTATTTATTATTTATTATTGAGGTTTCTGGATCAGATTAACATATCTGTAGACTAGCTGAAGCTGATTTTCCTTCCCAGTGTAGGTGGGCCTCTATCAGTTTTGAGACCTAATTAGTACAGAAAGGGTGACCGTCCTGTTAATAGGTCTTTGAACTATGATTCTGTAGTTTCTGGCCCTTGTACTGGAATTAAAACATGTGTTTTTCTGTTTCTGACCTGATTATTCAGATTACTATATTTGTCAGCCTGCATAACGTCAAGTCAGTTAGTTCCCTCTAATAAGCAACAGACCCACAGATGTACATACACACCTTCTCTCCTTCGCTGTTGGTTCTGTTTTCCTGGAGATGCATCATATAATATTATTGAACCCTTTTAAATGCAGTGTTACAAACCTTGTTCCAAGATAAATTAAATTCTTTTTAAAAATGCTTTTGTTTCATGTGTATCACAGTTATGTGGCTCAGTGGGTTAAGCCTCTGCCTTCGGCTCAGGTCATGATCCCAGGGTTCTGGGATCGAGCCCAGCATCGGGCTCTCTGCTCTGCGGGGAGCCTGCTTCCTCCTCTCTGCCTGCCTCTCTGCCTAGTTGTGATTTCTGTCAAATAAATAAAATATTTAAAAATAATAATAATTTCTCATCATTGTATGTAATTTAAAGAACTTAAGTTCAAAATTGTTAATTTGGGAGTTTGGCAAACTTTTTAATAGATTTGGCTATAAATTTTATTTATTTTAAAAAATTCTTTTTAAAGATTTTACTTATTTGGCAGAGAGATCACAGGTAGGCAGAGGCAGATAGAGAGAGGAGGGGGAAAACAGGCTCCCTGTTGAGCAGAGAGACCAATGCGGGGCTCCATCCTAGGACCCTGAGACCAAGACCTGAGCTGAAGGCAGAGGCTTAATCCTCTGAGCCACCCAGGCGCCCCTTGACTATAAATACTAAGTTTTATTGGCTACTTTAGGTTTCTGTCATGTAGTCGTCGTCTTTTTTTTTTTTTAGGTGAACTTGTAAACATGTAAAACCTATTTTTAGCATTGCAGTTTGTATAGAAAGATAGTGAGCCCAAATTGAATACTGAGCCATTCCTTGCTAATCTGTGCTCTAGTGTTAACTCACAGTTAACAGTATTTCTGTTCATTTCCTTTTTTTTTTTTTTAATTTGAGATTTTATTTATTCATTTGACAGAATCACAAGTAGGCAGAGAGGCAGACGGGGGGAGGGGGAAGCAGGCTCCCCACTGAGCAGAGAGGCTGATGTGGGGCTCGATCCCAGGACCCTGAGATCATGACCTGAGCCGAAGGCAGAGGTTTAACCCACTGAGCCACCCGGGTGCCCCTCTTTCGTTTTCTTTGAGAAGTTACACATTTTCTATTGTTGTATTTGTCTTTTCCCCAAAGAAATTTATCATTTTAAGGGAGGTCTGTGTATTCATAGCCTGCTTAACAACTACTTTTTTTTCCAATTGTCCCAAGGGACTTAAGAATATCAGACTGAAGAGCTAGGTGATGGGTGACCATCACTGGAATGCCAGTCTTAAAAGTTGGGCACATAAATGTGTGGTCCAGACACTTTCCTCTTTAAGGTGAAGACTGGAGTTTACATCATGATTATAAGAGGAAATGTGGTGGGAGTGTTTTGGTCTTTTCTGCCTGTCTTGATGTATTTTCTTAGTTCCTTCATATGTAGAAGTCAGCTAGTTTCTGGGTTTTATTTAGGGAATTAAACTGAAAGAAGCTGTATATTTAACACAACCCTGAAGAGAGGGGAGGTTAGAAGCCCCCACATATCTCATCATCTTGGTAGAATTCAGCAAAATTAACATTTTTTAAAACACAGACACGTCATACAGGGTTATTAAAATGATAATCATATGAAACTGTAATTATTTAACTGGGGTTTGTGATCGGCACTTTGACAAATTATAAATCCTTTAAACCTCACTTGATTTCTGATTGAAACAATGCAAGAATTTAATAAATTATGTATTTTGTAGAAAATTATTATTATTTTTTAAAGATTTTATTTATTTATTTGACAGAGATCACAAGTAGATAGAGAGGCAGGCAGAGAGAGAGAGAGAGAGGGAAGCAGGCTCTCTGCTCAGCAGGGCTCGATCCCAGGACCCTGAGATCATGACCTGAGCCGAAGGCAGCGGCTTAACCCACTGAGTCACCCAGGCACCCTAGAAAATTATTCTTAATCTTCAAAGTAGGTATAAAAATAACAAAGATTTAGAATCATTTCCATATAAGGTTTTTTGGTTGTCCTTTTGCATATATCATCATGATTGTCTCTGAGAATACCATTGAGATTTTCCTTTGATTAGGGTACACTGATATTATTTAGATGTGTTGCTCTTCTTTTTCTCCAAAACGTTGTCTTTTTTAGTCTTCCCATCTTAGTAGACAGGAGGAGATACCCATTTATTTATTTATTTTTAAAATATTTTATTTATTTGACAGAGAGAAATCACAACTAGGGAGAGAGGCAGGCAGAGAGAGAGGAGGAAGCAGGCTCCCCATGGGATCATGACCTGAGCCGAAGGCAGAGGCTTTAACCCACTGAGCCACCAGGCCACCCAGATACCTCTTTTTTTAAGGAGGAGATACCTTATTGAGATTTTGGTTTTCATTGCTGTGAAAGGTAATGATAAACATTTCTCCATACACTTACTAACTATTGTAAGCTTTATTTTTTAATTGAAGTATATTTGATATATAACATTAAAAATTAAGATGTACATATGCTACTTATATATGTGTATATATATAGTAATATGATTGTCACTGTAGCAATAATTAGCATCTCACATTGTATAATTATCATTTCTTCTTGGTGGTTGGAATAGGAAGTTTTTGGTTTTGTTGTTGTTGAGCAGCAAAGCAAGGTTTATTGAGTGATAGTAAAATGATGGTACAGAACTCCCGAAGTTTTTTTCCGAAGTTTGTCCATGTTTTTTGTTGATAATACAGTATGGTTTTCTGTGTTCACTGTACTGTGCATTAGATCTTGAGGGGTTATTTTGCTATTCACTGGTAGTTTGAAACAAAACCTGTCCTGTCTGTTCACTTCCCTTACCCTGATAACCACCACTTACTCTGTTTTAACAGGTTTGGCATTTTACCACACATGATTGATATCATACAGTACTTGTATTTCTCTGACATATCTTAATCATCGTTGCTCAGGGTCTACCCATATTATCACAAGTGGGAGGATGTATTTTCTTTTTCTTTCTTTTTTTTTTTTTAAAGATTTTATTTATTTATTTGACAGAGAGAGAGCACAAGTAGACAGAGAGGCAGGCAGAGAGAGAGAGGAAAGCAGGCTTGCTGCTGAGCAGAGAGCCCGATGCGGGACTCGATCCCAGGACCCTGAGATCATGAGGCCGAAGGCAGCGGCTTAACCCACTGAGCCACCCAGGCGCCCGAGGATGTATTTTCTTACGGCTGCATAATACCCCAGTGGGTTTATGCACTATATCTTACTTATCCACTCATCTGTTGATGGTTATGTTAGGTAGTTTCCATATCTTGGCCACTGTGAATAGTGTTGCAGTAAACATGGGGGTGCATATATCCTTTCCATACTTTGTTTTCATTTTGTTTGGATAAATGCCCAAATGGGAATCACTCTGTCATATGGTAGATCTAATTTTTTAAAGAACTTTTCAAATTATTTTCCATAATGGTTCAACCAGTTTATATTTCAGCAGTGTACAAGTTTCCCTTTTTTCCATATCCTTGCAAATATTTGTTACTCTTCACATTCTCATTAGAAGAAAAGATGATATTTCATTATGTTGTTGAATTGTATGTTCCTGATGGTAAGATGTTGAGCATCTGTTTTTTTTGTTGTTGTTGTTTTTTTGTTTTGTTTTCGTTTTTGTTTGTTTGTTTTACCTATTGGTCATCTTTGGAACAGTTCCTCTGGTCATTTTATTTTATTTTTTTAAAAGATTTTATTTATTGGGGCGCCTGGGTGGCTCAGTGGTTTAAGCTGCTGCCTTCGGCTCGGGTCATGGTCTCGGGATCCTGGGATCGAGTCCCGCATCGGGCTCTCTGCTTGGCGGGGAGCCTGCTTCCTTCTCACTCTCTCTGCCTACCTCTCTGCCTACTTGTGATTTCTCTCTGTCAAATAAATAAATAAAATCTTTAAAAAAAAAAAAAAAGATTTTATTTATTGGGGCGCCTGGGTGGCTCAGTGGGTTAAAGCCTCTGCCTTTGGCTCAGGTCATGATCCCGGGGTCCTGGGATCAAGCCCCACATCGGGCTCTCTGCTCGGTGGGGAGCCTGCTTCCCCCTCTCTCTCTGCCTGCCTCTCTGCCTACTTGTGATCTCTCTCTGTGTCAAATAAATAAATAAAATCTTTTTAAAAATTATTTATTTATTTATTTGGTAGAGAGAGAAATAACAAGTAGGCGGCAGTGGGGGGGCAGAGGGACGAGGAAGCAGGCTCCCTGTTGAGCGGGGACCCTGAGACAATGACGTGAGCCAAAGGCAGAGGCTTAAGCTACTGAGCACTCAGTAGGAGCACTCAGAAGGAGCCTCCTTCTGGTCATTTTATTTTTTTTATTTTTTTATTTTTTTAATTTATTTGACAGAGAGAGATCACAAGTAGACAGAGAGGCAGGCAGAGAGAGAGAGAGAGAGGGAAGCAGGCTCCCTCCTGAGCAGAGAGCCTGACGCGGAGCTCAATCCCAGGACCCTGGCAACATGACCTGAGCCGAAGGCAGAGGCTTTAGCCCACTGAGCCACCGAGGCGCCCCTATTTATCCATTTTTTAAATCCTATTTGAAGACATAGTCCTTTTGCCAGCAGGTGTTCTTGACTTCCTGGTTGAGTAATAATAGTTGATTGTAAATGTGGGGGTTTAATTCTGGGCTCTCTATTCTTTGCTCTTGGTCTGTAAGTCTGTTTTTATGCCAGTACTGTAGTACTTTTACTAAAACAGATTTGTAATGTAGTTTGAAAGCAGGAAGTATTATACCTTCTGCTTTGTTCTTTCTTTGGGTTACTTTGGTTGTTTGGGGTCTTTTCTGGTTTCTTCACACAAATTTTAAGATTGTAATTTTGATTGTTTTCACTGTGGACTTCAAAAAAAAGAAACTGAAATTATTAATTCAGGTAGTTTGGCTTCTGCATTACATGTTACCTTATGACTTCAGTGTTTCTTTCTTTCTTGGTTTTTTTTTTTTTTTTTAAGATTTCATTTTTTATTTGAGAGAGAGAAAGAAAGAGGAAGAAAAAGAGAGAGCATGAGAGGGGGAAGGGTCAGAGGGAGAGGCAGACTTCCCGCTGAGCCGGGAGCCTGATGTGGGACTCCAGGATCATGACCTGAGCCAAATGAAGGTATTCGCTTAACTAACTGAGCCACGCAGGTGCTCCTTCATTGTTTCTTTTAAGTGTATTATAATATGTGGTCGAATTTTGAGAACATGAAAAGCATGTCATACGTACTAGATTTCTAAATAAGAGATAGAAGTAAAAATTTTTACTGTGGAATTTCTTTTCTTTTTTTTAACAGAATGCTGCCTTTTTATATGGCCTTGGTTTGGTTTACTTCTACTACAATGCATTTCACTGGTAAGTAGACTTAAACTTTGTGTTTCCACTTTGTGTGTGTGTGTGTGTGTGATAAACACATATAATATTTTGCTGTTTGGCTTATCCCTTATTGCTTCCACTCAGCAAATCTGCTGACACCTTGTGATCACCAAAAATTCGTAACTTGATTATAAACTCTCAATACCTACAGTTAGGGATAATGAAACCACTCCTCCATTGTTGAGGAGTAACTGATAGTCGTATGTAAGATTTTGTAAAGTACAGCAAATTCTTTGGGTCTTGTCCTTGTTTTCATTTAAGCTATGTGAGAATCTGAGAGTGTTGCCAGTGTTTACAATCACGTTGGATGAATCATTTGAATATTTTTTACAGAGACCGTAAACATTCATTGACCAGTGTTTGTTATGGTTTCCTAAAATTGGATGTTTAGGTTTTAGTTGGATGACTTTCCCTGCTGTTAATACTCTTGCTCTTTGGCTTTTGGGCCATTTAGAAGGGCTGCATTGTTTGTTAAGCAAACTTATGAATTAGAGATGCTCTAAGTTTTTTCTAAATTACATACTGCTTTGAGTATTCTTCAACTTAAGCTAAGTACTTCCCTTTAGATGAATAACCCTTTCATCCTTTAGATGAAAAACCTATGCTGAGTAGATTAGGACTATTTTAAATTCTCTATAAATAAATTTCTTACAGATCCTAGTCATAGAATTTTTAATTCTAAACTTTAGAACTAGTTAAGTCCTTTAAAGATCGCTTAATTTTAAAACTCTTATTGTTGATGTGGTAAGTAAGATGTGTATATTTTTATTCATTCTTATATAATCGTTATTTAGTGGTTAAAACCAGCCTTATCTTCATCTTAATTAATCTTAAGTAATACATATTTTACTAAAAGAAAAAATTCTTTAATGTTTTTTGTTTTTTGGTTTTTTTTTTATTTTACTTATTTATTTGACAGAGAGAGAGACAGATCACAGGTAGGCAGGTAGGCAGAGAGAGGAGGAAGCAGGATCTCCGAGGAGCAGAGAGCCCGATGTGGGGCTCGATCCCAGGACCCTGGGATCATGACCTGAGCCGAAGGCAGAGGCTTTAACCCACTGAGCCACCCAGGCGCCCCTAAAAGAAAAAATTCTTTTGTACACAATGACATTAGGTTCATAGCCTTCTGATCACTTAAAAATGGGAAGATGTGGGCGCCTGAGTGGCTCAGTGGGTTAATAAGCCTCTGCCTTCGGCTCAGGTCTTGATCTCAGGGTCCTGGTATCTAGTCCCGCCTTGGGCTCTCTGCTTGGCAGGGAGCCTGCTTCCTCCTCTCTCTGCCTGCCTCTCTGCCTACTTGTGATCTCTCTCTGTCAAATAAATAAATAAAATCTTTAAAAAAAAATGGGAAGACGTTAGAAGGTTATACAAGTGAGAGGTGGGACTTAGAAAAATTTGGAAGAGATCTATTTAGAAATAAGACTGTAAGTTACACTAAAGGAATAATGTGTTGTACTTTGCCGTTTCTTAAGGTGGAAGGATGACTATTTAAATCATTACTTACAGTTCTTTGTGCTAGTAAGTACAGTCATTTTAGCCAGCCAGAAGAGATTTAGAAGAAATCCACAGTAAGGCTGAGAACAAAACTGTAATGTTTAGTAGTAGCGAGGTTTCTTTGTACCTTATATGTTGCATAATTCTCACATAGCTATGATAACTCATAAGCCTTAAATTGAATGTAAAAGCATAAAGTTAGAAGGGATATAAGTTAGTGTAGGTTGAAAATACTGCTTTTAATATGTGTATGACAATGTTGGTTGTGAATGATGAATGTAAATTTTGATAATTTATTTTTAAGTAATGTCTATATGTTTTTCCTACCTTTTAAAATGCTTAATTTTGTAATAAGTGTATATAGAAACACACTACTTTAAAAGTAGGAACCCGACCAAAATGATTTACTAAAGACATGTATTTTTTGTAACTTACTTTATTATGAGTTTATTTTATAATACATATTATAAAGTGTGTGTTAATTGAAATTATGTTATTGATAAAGATTCCAGTCAACAATAGGTTATTAATAATTAGGTTTTGGGGGCACCTGGGTGGCTCAGTGGGTTAAAGCCTCTGCCTTCGGCTCAGGTGATGATCTCAGGGTCCTAGGATGGAGCCCTGCATCAGGCTCTCTGCTCAGCAGGGAGCCTGCTTCTTCCTCTTTCTCTCTGCCTGCCTCTCTGCCTACTTGTGATCTGTCTGTTAAATAAATAAAATCTTAAAAAAATTATTAAAAAAATAAAATAATTAGGTTTTGGGTAGTAAAAAGTGGTAAGTGGATTTTCTGTTATGATGGGGGTTGGTTCTCCTCATCCCTGCATTGTTTACGGGTCAGTTGTAATTGAGATTCAAAAATCTTCTTAGCTCGTGTCATACTCTTTTTTTTTGAGGAGATAATAATTTACATAGATCAAATACTAAAAAATATTCAAAATATATCTAGCCTGTATTTTTCTCTACTCATAATTAAAACTTATTAAAAAGATAATAATTAAGATGGTACAGAATTCAACAAAGATAGACAAATGAACGTTGACATAGATGAGGAAAGTCAGAAGCAGTCCTACAAATATAGGTCCTTTATTTATGGCAAAGGTGTACTCCATTGCTTATTGGGATAATAAAATTTATGGAAAAGACTGTATTTTAGGAATTCTATATGGAAGTAGTAAATACTAACTCCTATATGTAACACATTATACCAATGATAGTTGGGGAATGTACAGAAAAATGTGGTGGGAAAAAGTGAAGTTTCTAAAAGTAGATTTATATGGAGCTGTAAAGAATGAAGATTAACATTCTTACCCTGTTGCTCTTTTATTTTATTTTTTAAGATTATTTATTTATTTGACAGAGATCACCCAGGCGCCCCCTGTTGCTTTTTTTAAAAAGGATCCTACCATTTGCTGTCTGACTTGCTTCGCAAACATTTAAATTAGTATTTTCACTGAAAATGTTATGAACCCTTTAAAAATTGTTGAATGATTTGTAAATTTTGAGAAAAAATTCGACTGAGATTCCATACCTATTTCTAACTTTAAAATGGTTGTTAGTGGGGCGCCTGGGTGGCTCAGTGGTTTGAGCCTCTGCCTTCGGCTCAGGTCATGATCTCAGGGTCCTGGGATCTAGTCCCGCATCGGGCTCTCTGCTCAGTGGGGAGCCTGTTTCTCCCTCTCTCTCTGCCTGCCTCTCTGCCTATTGTGACCTCTCTCTCTGTCAAATAAATAAATAAAATATTTAAAAAAAAATAAATAAATAAAATGGTTGTTAGTAATGTTTTTATAAAGTTGTAATTTCTGTTAAAATTGTGGAACCAGAATGTTTCCTGGACTGCCAGGGAAAGTACATGTAAATATTAGAACCTTAGATTCTTTTTTGTCTTTGTTTTTTAGGGCAATTAAAGCATTTCAGGAGGTGCTTTATGTTGATCCCAGTTTTTGTCGAGCCAAGGAAATTCATTTACGACTTGGACTTATGTTCAAAGTGAACACAGACTATGAATCTAGTTTAAAGGTAGGTGTCTTGGGTTTTTTTTTTTTTTTTGATACTCACTATTCCGTGTATGTGTTTGCGTGTATATATGTTTAATGTTAACAGTATTGAAAAATGTTGGTATTTATACTACCACTAAAAGAATGAATGCATTAAAAAAAAAAAAAAGAATGCATTTAGGATAGAAACCTAAAGAGTTAAAAAGCGTTGAATTTCAGGGTATTCGATAGTAAGATTTGCAAGATAAATTTTAAGTGTTCTAGATTTTGTTTACTTGGTTTGTTTTTATTTTATCTTTAAAAATGTTTAATCCTAAGCTTTGTTATTAGGGAACAGGGTTTTTATTCATTTGCGCATGTAAAATGCTGGCCATCATAAAGACAAAGAGAAGTTGGTTTTTTGTTTTTTTTTTTTAGATTTTATTTGTTTATTTCACAGACAGAGATCACAAGCAGGCAGAGAGAGGAGGAAACAGGCTCCCCGCTGAGCAGAGAGCCCGATGCGGGGGCTCGATCCCAGGACCCTGGGACCACGACCCGAGCCCAAGGCAGAGGCGGTTTTTGATGCTGTGTCAGTAATCTTTCGCTAGCCTTTATTTGAGATTGATTAGAAATGTCTCCACTTCTAGATAGTAGCAGGACTCCTGTCAGAGCAAAATTCAATAAGAAATTCTTATCTGTTAAGACTGCTAGTTTTTGAGTAAAAATATCACTGCAAAAAACAATATACATTATTGTTGAACACCTTAATTCTAATGTAAATGCGATTTGTCAAAACTTACGATTTTCCAGTTTCTGGGTTTGTGCTCTCATTTCATGTTTTCTGAGGATATTAATGGGATTAGAGTTTCTTTGCATAACAAAAGCATTGCTCTTTGAAAGAATTCAGGTTTCTGGGGAAAAACAACAGATTTTGTGAACGTGACCCTTTTGAATGTTTGCTCTTTTCCTGATATAATTCTGTTATAGAATATCTTGGTTGCAAAGGTGATTCGCGTGCGTGTGTGCGTGTGTGCGTGTGTGTGTGTGTGGGGGGGTGCATATGGCAGGACTTAATCTGAGCTCACTAACATGCAGATGCTAAATAGTTGTTATTTCAGAATTGTATTGGGGGGGCATCTGGGTGGCTCAGTTGTTAGGCGGTGGTCTTCAGCTCAAGTCATGATCCCTGGGCATGGAATCCTGCTTCTCCTTCTTTCCATCTGCTGCTTGTGTTCTCTGTCTTGCTGTGTCTCTCTGTCAAATAAATAAATAAAATCTCCAAAAATTTTTAAAAGAATAAAATAAAAAAATAAAAACTGTATGTGATTAGGAATCCCATAAACCACCCTTAACGTCAGTGATTTGCTAGAGGTCATTGGACTCAGACAACAGTTGTATTTATGGCTGGTTTATTACAGTGAAAGAATACAGGTTAAAATTGTCAAAGGAGAAAGCAAGCACAAGAAGATGGAGTCCAGGAGAGACAAGAGTCCTGTTTATCCTGTCCCATTGCAGAATCATGCAAATAATACTCAATTTTCCCTGTAAAGATGTGTGATAACATAACAGGATTGCTAACCAGGGTTGTTTAACCAAGCCTTTCCAAGGTTTTTTTTCTTTTCCATTGTGTGTGATGAAGTTTTAGAATATAAGTGAGTGGAGTGGGAGTCTGGAGTCGACAACCAAGAAAGGATTCTCGAGACATCTCTGGTGCAAAATGGTGGTTTATTAAACATGGGGACAGGACCTGTGGGCAGAAAGAGCTGCTCTGGGGTTATGAGAAGTGGCCCGTTATGTACTTACAAGTTGGGAGGGGGTTAGGGATAGCATAAGTCTCTAAGGAATTTTGGAAGCAAGGTTATCTAATAAAACCTTAGTGATGAGGCCCTTCAGATGTATATCCATGGACTGGATGATTGCCAGCACACATCTTGGAGGGTTTAGAGATAAAGGAAGTTTCCAAAGGAATTTTTATATGTTAAAGTAGACTTAAGGGGGGGTGGGGTGGTCACCCAGGCTAGAACTTTTGCCCTTAGCAAAGTATTAAGGTGAAGGCAGTGAAGGGACGCCTGGGTGGCTCAGTGGGTTAAAGCCTCTGCCTTCAGCTCAGGTCATGATCCCAGGGTCCTGAGATCGAGTCCCGCATCGGGTTCTCTGCTCAGCAGGGAGCCTGCTTCCTCCTCTCTCTCTCTGCCTACTTCTCTGCCTACATGTGATCTCTGTCAAATAAATAAATATTTTTATCCACAAGAAAAAAAAAAAGGTGAAGGCAGTGGAGTTCCTAGAGGAAGGTCACTCTCCCTGTTTCAAGGACTTGTCAGGGGGCTCTGGGTAGTAAGGAAATTTAGTAACTTTTTTTCTGCCTTTGTTTCCCACATCATGTGTATAATCTTGGGCATTGATAATGTGGATATGGAGAGCATACCTGGCTGACCTTAGTTTTACTCAGTCATCAACAGCTCCTTCTAAGGTCAGACTGATAGCATGTGGCCTCAGGCCCTCAGCAAAAGTAACGGTATCATAAATCATATGGATGACTCAAGGCTCACTTGTAAGGTAGGATATTCCAAGGATTTATTTTATTCTTTTTTATTTATTTTCATGTTTTTCAAAAGATTTTATTTATTTGAGAGAGAGAGCATGAGCAGGGAAATGGCAGAGGCAGAGGGACAAGCATATTTCCCACTGAGCGGGGAGCCCAACATGGGACTCTACCCAAAAACCCTGGGATCAGGACGCTTAATCGACTGAGCCACCCCATTGCTCCTCTTCCAAGAATTTAGAGATTATCTTTCAGGAGTTGATCAAGGGCCAGACCTTTCTCTGAAAGTGTAGTGTTCGCACAGTGGACATCTGCTGAATTAATCCCTTCTTATACTCTGTATTCATTCACTGCCTTGATTCTTCAGATGTTTAAAGTAATGAATTTAGCTATCCCTGCATTTCAGGAACTTAAATAAAAATGGCACAAATATTCAGTCAAGAACATAGAACCGTTGCTGGTAAACTAAAGAATTTAGATTACATAGTAGCCAGAAAGAGGTATTGCTAAGGAATAAGTCCAAGGTAAAAATGCAGCAGGTGTAGAGAGTGAAATCACATATATCACTTTATGTTTAGAGAGGCATTTATCAGACTGTATATTATGGGAGTTTAGTGGAATTAAAATGTAAGTATGGCTGTGACAATGTGAAGATTTTAACCCCTTCTTGACATTCACATAGTATATATTAACATATCAAAGATGCAAATATGTCTTATAGCACAAAATTAATTACAATGTTATTTTTTGGCAACATGTTATTCTATCGCAGTTGGAGGTTTTTTTGTTTGTTTTTTGGAGAGTTGTTTGAGAGGTGTTCTGGAAGTAACATTGGGAGACTAGAAGAAAACCCAGAAAAGCACTTTTTCTCTTAAGTATGGAGAGTGTATATAAAGTTAGTGAAGAGAAGATAAACTGAATAATAATAATACAGTAGTTAGTACTACTAAGATCCGTTTTAAATTAAAGCCGAGCCATGATTTGGTGATTTGGCAATACTTAGAATATCCCTTATTTACAGAGAGCAGCGTTAGATAATGTTCACCAGCTGGTGAAAGTAGTTTTACTTAACTGATGCATAAGAAAAAATGTCATGTATTTACCTTTATTTCCTTAGCCTTAGGGAGTTCCAAACCTTCACATGATGTTGATTTTAATAAAACTGTCTTAGATACATGCAACTTTTTCTGTATACCTCTTTCCTTTGTTCAAACTTCTCACAGCTTTCTGATGCTAATCTCATCTGCGTGAAAAATAGAATATCGGGATGTTTTTGACCATTAGTCTTTATATGTTATTTCATCCTGGCATTTGCTTTTTAACCTTTTTAATAGAAATGTGGCTTGTCTGTTGTGGGACCATTTTAGGCATCAATAAGTTGAATTCAGGAAGAGAAAGTTATGTATATTATGATATGATTACTTAACATTTTTAAATTAATGATGATATGAATCAGAATGAACATCTCCCTTTAGGAGGTTGTTAATTTTCCTAAATTGGGCTGTAGTAATTTAATCCAGTCTAGCCAGGTATGAAACCTCTCTAATAACACCGTGGTGTTTCATGGTGTAATATATTAGTGTAGAAACTTAAGTCCCAGCTCCACTTTGTTGAAATAATGGTAAGCACTAGTTTATGTCATAATGGTAAACACTAGTTCATGTCATGACTAGTTCGTGTCTAGACTTAAGCATTAATGGATTCACTTGTTCAGATATGAAATCAGGGATCCATCTTTTCTTTCTGTCTTTTCTTTTGGCTTTTCCATCTTTGATGTAGAATATTTACCAGGCATGAAAGAAGTATATTCTTTCTCATATGTTCATATGTACGGAGAAAACTAGTGTAACGATGGTGGAATGGAAGTGAAGGTACTTGTTTATTAAAGATTTTACTTATATATTTGAGAGAGTGAGGGAGCATGAGAGTGGGGAGGAGCAGAGGGAGAAGCAGATTCCCCGCTGAACAGGGAGTCCGATGTGAAATTCGATGCCTGACTCCAGCATCATGACCTAGCCGAAGGCAGTTACTTAACCAACTGAACCAACCAGGTGTCCCAGGAATGGAGATAATTTAAAGCATTCATCTTCTTGAATTGAAAAAAAAAATTTTTTTTTCAATTTTTTTTTTCAATTGAAAAAAAAAGTTTTTTTCAGATGCCATTTTAGTAGCATTTTGCAACAGCTTATCCTATGAAGCTATAATTAAGTTACCTTTCAGTGAAGAAATGAATTCATGGTCTATAAATCCTGTGTGTGAGTACTTTTTAATGGAAATATAATTTAAGTTAATGAATTTTTTTTTGAAGATTTTATTTATTTGAGAGATAAGTAGAGTGAGAGAGCCCAAGCAGAGGGAATGGCAGAGGTAGAACTGACTCCCCAGTGAGTAGACAACCTGATGTGAGGCTCAGCCCCAGGATTCCAGGATCATGACCTGAGCTGAAGGCAAAGGCTTATTAACCAATTGAGACACCCAGGCACCCCTGAAGATTTTTTTTTTTAAGATTTTATTTATTTGAGAGAGGAAGAGAGAAATAGGAACACAGCGAGAGAGCATGAACGTGGAGGAGAGGGAAAAGCAGGCTCTCCACAAAATTGTTGATTTGTTAAGGGTGTTTTACAAGATGTGAAATATTCTCATCCTCTATTTCATGGTTGTTAAATTTTGGAAGATGTATATAACAGGAATAGACGTTGTTTCTGTTGGGCTCCATTATCAAAGGAATGAGACTGAAACAAAGTGAAAGTTATGCAAAGCTTTATTCTGTGCCAAGCATTAGAAGTCAGACTGACTGTCCAGGGCTGCCTCCGAAGAGAGCGACCCCATCCTGATCTCATAGGCTTGTTTTATAGGGCATAACCGTGACCTCAAGGTACGTGGCTTCTATTATTAAAGTGTTTATTCCTGGAATTGATCCCAGAAACCGACACCAGGAACTGCTGGGACGTTTATTCCCAAAATGAAGTCCATGGATGTAAACAACAATATAGCTACCTAGGCAATATGGAGTTGCTCTGTCTAAGCTGGCCCTAATAATTAAACAGGTTTTAACATTAAATTGGCTCTAAGTTTCATGAGCTTCTGAATTTAGAATTTGCACTGAAAAATGTGCTGTATTTCCTCTTTGCAAGAAGGGAAAAGATCATTAAAAAATTCTTCTTAAATCAGAGTAAAGCTGTTCTGGTGATATGCTTCACAGCTGAAATTCAGTTCAAATTGTTTATATTGCAGTTAACACAGATCATTTATAGGTAAAATATTGTCATCAGAATATTTCTCATATATATTCTTTTTTTTTTTTAAAGATTTTATTTATTTGACAGAGAGAGAGATCACAAGTAGGCAGAGAGGCAGGGAGAGAGAGAGAGGAGGAAGCGGGCTCCCTGCGGAGCAGAGAGCCCTATGCGGGGCTCCATCCCAGGACCCTGAGATCATGACCTGAGCCGAAGGCAACGGCTTAATCCACTGAGCCACCCAGGTGCCCCTCTCATATATATTCTTATGATTGTATTTCATAATCTCATTTGTATTTCTTTTTTCATTTGTAGTGTTTTTGTTTTTTGTTTTTTCAAAGATTTTATTTATTTGACAGACAGAGATCGCAAGTAGGCAGAGAGGCAGGCAGAGAGAGAGGAGGAAACAGGCTCCCTGCTGAACAGAGAGCCCAATGCAGGGCTCGATCCCAGGACCCTGAGATTGTGACCTGAGCTGAAGGCAGAGGCTTAACCCACTGAGCCACCCAGATGCCCCTCATTTGTAGTGTTTTATATTAAATCATTATCTTGAATTTAATCCATTAGCTTTTATGTAGTTCACAATTTCTACTGCATCAGTAGGCAGATTGTTTATTTAGCAGTTCGTTGTTGTTGTTATTACTAAATTATTATTTTTGGGGGCCCCTGGATGGCTCCATGGGTTAAGCTTCTGCCTTTGCCTTGGGTCCTGATCTCAGGGTCCTGAGACTGAGCCCTGCATCTGGCTTTCTGTTCAGCAGGGAGCCCGCTTCCCCTCCCCCTCTCACTGCCTGCCTCTCTGCCTTCTTGTGATTTCTCTCTCTGTCAAATAAATAAAATCTTTAAAAAAAAAATTTTTGTAGTAAGACTTTCTTAATGAGGAAGGTAGTTATGGGTTTATAGTCTGAATAAACTCCTTAATTTGGTGGGTATTCCAGATTACTTTGTCTTTGGTACTGTATTTTCAGAGCATACACAAGAGTTTTATACAAAATTCAAATTATTATTATATTGTAATAATCTAATCATTATAGATTAATATAATTTAGAAGTATTTCTGTTTGTTAAAAGACTGAAAATAATTTCTTTGTAAATTTCACATGTATTAAAAATGGTAACATTTAAGCAATGTCTATGTATTCATCAGATTGCAATGAAAAATAAAGCACTGCTAGCTTTATTTGCTTTTCTACTAGTTATTTCCTGAATACTTGTTGTGTGAGAGGAAGGTATTTGCAAAATTATTTTCAAAGGCAAAATGAGCCAAGACCCAAGAAAAACCCCAAAAGGTCTAGCTTGATGAAAAATGGTTTATTAAGGAAGTTTATCTTGGGCAGTCTCACGGTGAGTAGACCTCTGCAACTCCACCTCTCCTAATACCTGCTTTTATAGCCTTAGAAGTTGGGAAAAATGCTTGAGGAAGAATATTGTGTGATAGAATAAATTTCAGAATTAATGTGTCTCACAGTGCTATCTCTACGGCAGATCAAGAACATTATGACAGAAGGTATACCTAAGGGTGTGGTTAAACAAAGGAAAGAATGTGGTTTGGTGTCTATTATAGTCAAGAAGGTTTTACGTCACAGAGTGCTCATCGTAGCAGATTTGTTCAAGATGACATTAGTTTGGTTCACACCATACCACAAGTTATGGTATAATTGGAGTGTGGTACTTCAAACAATTTCTTTGGCATTTTGAAATAAATTCCTTTAATACAGACTTTCAATTATGCTTTGGCAGTGTTTGGTTTTCTAGGCTTAACAATATAAAATGCTATTTTAGTAGAAGCATGCATGAACATTATTAATGAAATAGTATCTGTTTCTATTAGCTTAATCAATATTTTTCCCCAAAATAATTGTTTAATTTTTAACTTCTAAAAAATATTTACTAAACTGATTTTTGATAGCCAGACAAGAAGGGAATGAGGAAGTAGAATAAAACATGTGTTGTTCAGAGTACCTTTGGTAGAGGAAAATCAGAAACTTTCCACAGCACACTGCTGGGGAGGCGGTGGACAGGGGAGAGAATATTCAAGCTGGAACAGCACACTGACAACAGAGCCCCCTGTGGGGCCTCTGAGATCATGACCTGAGCCAAAACTAAGAGTTGGACACTTAATCAACTGAGCTACCTGGTATGCCAGGAACATTCAACTGTTAAGGGGAGATACATAGCCCAATGATTGAGGTTTACTTTATGGCTAGAAAATATGGATAGGACTTCAGTGTGAACATTTTGATAAAGATAATTCTTTTTTTTTTTTTAATTTATTTATTTTCAGCATAACAGTATTCATTGTTTTTGCACAACACCCAGTGCTCCCTGCAAAACGTGCCCTCCCTATTACCCACCACCTGTTCCCCCAACCTCCCATCCCTGACCCTTCAAAACCCTCAGGTTGTTTTTCAGAGTCCATAGTCTCTTATGGTTCGCCTCCCCTTCCAATTTTTTTTTTATAAACATATAATGTATTTTTATCCCCAGGGGTACAGGTCTGTGAATCGCCAGGTTTACACACTCCACAGCACTCACGATAGCACATACCCTCCCCAATGTCCATAACCCTCTCCCCCTCTCCCAACTCCAAGATAATTCATTTTTTTTTTTAATTTTATTTATTTATTTGACAGATAGATATCACAAGTAGGGAGAGAGGCAGGCAGAGAGAGAGAGAGAGAGAGAGAGAGAGGAGGAAGCAGGCTCCCTGCCAAGCAGAGAGCCCGATACAGGGCTCGATCCCAGGACCCTGGGATCATGACCTGAGCCGAAGGCAGAGGCTTTAAACCACTGAGCCACCCAGGCACCCCCAAGATAATTCATTTTTAACAAGATGGTATTGAGAGGGTGACAAACCATAAGAGACTTTTTTTTCTTAAGATTTTATTTATTTATTTGACAGACAGAGATCACAAGTAGACAGAGAGGCAGGCAGAGAGAGAGGAAGGGAAGCAGGCTCCCCGTTGAGCAGAGAGCCCGACGCGGGGCTCGATCCCAGGACCCTGAGATCATGACCTGAGCTGAAGGGAGAGGCTTTAACCCACTGAGCCACCCAGGCGCCCCCCATAAGAGACTCTTAATCTCAGGAAACAGAGTGTTCCTGGGGGTTGGGGGAATAGGGATAAGGTGGTTGGGTTATGGACATTGGGGAGGGTATGTGCGTGTTGTGTGAGTGCTGTGAAATGTGTAAGACTGATGATTCACAGACCTGTACCCCTGGGGCAAATAATGCAGTCTATGTTAATAAAAATAATTTTGAAAAGATAACTCATTTTTATTTGGGAGTAATGCAGTAGTCATATAAAAATGTCAAGCTTGAGAAACATGGGACTAGATTTTTTTTTTCAGAAAGATTACTCTTTGGAGGTGTAGTGAATTCATTTGAGGATTGGCATGGAACTACACTGAGAATTAGATACTGGAAAGAAGGCAGAATGTATATAGTTTCTATCACAGTCCCTTTAGTGGCTTAGTGTTGACCTTTTTTGTTGGTGGTATTTAACTTTGTTTTTTTATGTGAGAGTTTTTGTATGACTCTTGCTAGTCTTCCACAAGTATTTAGTTACTTATGGAGTCTTTTATTCTCATGTGCATCTTTTTAAAGGGTATAATTTCAGGACTTTTGTTTGTTTTCCAAACCAGGAAGACCAATATAACATATTCAAAACAAATATAACAGATTAAAGAAAAAACAAATAAATCTTATATATTAGTGAATTTAGTAAGCAGATGGCAGTGTTAGAATTATGGCAGGCATGACAAATAGATGTACTGTTACTGTATGTATTTTAGAAGTTAGACTTTTAATATATTTAGTCGCTTTTTGAAGTTTTTGATTCAGAGGATTTAATTGTACCAGGTTGTTTTTTTTTTTCTTTGAAGATACTATTTTTATTTGAGTGGAAGAGAGAAAGAGAGCACAAGCAAGGAGAGAGGTTGAGGGAGAGGGAGAGCAGACACCCTGTTTTGCAGGGAGCCCAATGCAGAACTCAATTCCAGGACCAGAGATTATGACCTGAGCTGAAAGCATATGCTCAGCTGACTGATGCTCCCAGGTGCCCCATTTATACCAGCTTTTTAATGAAGGAGAAACAAGTTCCACGGTTCTTTGCTGTCATTCTTGGATTAGCTGGTAGGATATTGAAATTTACTACTTTGATTAATGAATGGGAAGGCTGTGTGTATTTTAAACCAGAAGACTGGTCTTTCCTGCTAGGAAATAAAACAGAATGGATGCTAGGCCATGTGTCCTTTTGGTGATGGAGCAAATCTAAGGCTTTCTAACCAACTCAAGTTTGGATGATGTGTTGTGCATTGAGCTTGCTGTAAAAGGAATATGCACTGTGTACAATGGAAATAAGTGGACTTTTCCTTTTTGAAGTTTCTTTTTCTGCATTTTTAAGTAAGCTATGCACTCAGGCTCAAATCTAGACCCTAAGATCAGGACTCATGTGTTCTACTGACTGAGTCAGCCAGCCAGGCATTGCTTTCATTCATTTTCAGTGACTGCTTATTATGTAAAATAGTCTCAAAAAACCAACCAGTTTCCCACAATTTCCTTACTTCAATACTTTAGTTATTAGTTCAAAAAATTGAGACATGATATACAGCATTAATATGTATAGTGTGTATACACAATTCAGATGTACAATGTGATTGAGTATTTGTATATATTGCTAAATGATCACAAGAGTTAAGTTTGGTTAACAACTATCATCATACATAGGAAAAACAATTTTTTTCTTGTGATGAGAACATTTAAAATTCTTTTTTAAAAAGATTTTATTTATTTATTTGACAGAGACATAGTGAGAGAGGGAATAGAAGCAGGGGGAGTGGGAGACGGAGAAGTAGACTTCCTGCTGAGCAGGGAGTCTGATGTGGGGCTCCATCTGAGGACCCTGGGATCATGACCTGAGCTGAAAGCAGCTGAGCCACCCCAGGTGCCCCTAAGTTCTGTGGTTTTTTGTTTGTTTGTTTATTTTGTTTTTAAAAGATTATTTATTTATTTATTTGACAGAGGGAGAGATCACAAGTAGGAAGAGAGGCAGGCAGAGAGAGAGGGGGAAGCAGGCTCCCCGCTGAGCAGAGAGCCCGATTTGGGGCTCGATCCCAGGACTCTGAGATCATGACCTGAGCCAAAGGCAGAGGCTCAACCCACTGAGCCACCCAGGCGCCCCAAGTTCTGTTTTTTTAAGGAACCTTCAGATATACAGTACAGAATTTTTTTTTTTAATATTTTATTTATTTGACAGAGAGAAATCACAAGTAGGCAGAGAGGCAGGCAGAGAGAGAGAGAGAGGGAAGCAGGCTCCCTGCGGAGCAGAGAGCCCGATGCGGGGCTCGATCCCAGGACCCTGAGATCATGACCTGAGCCGAAGGCAGAGGCTTTAACCCACTGAGCCACCCAGGCGCCCCTACAGTACAGAATTTTTCACTACAGTTGCTGTGCTGTATGTTACCTCTCAAGACTGACTGACTTATTTAAGACTTTACATACTGGAAGTTTGTATCTTTGAAGTGTTGTATCTGTTGGCCACCAGCACTCATTTTGCTCATCCCCCACCCTGGCAGTCACCAGTTTGTTTTCTGTGTCTTTGAGCTTTATGAAAAATTATTTATTTTTATTAAATTTTAAAAATTGTTTAATTTCAATATAGTTAACATACAGAGTTACTATTAGTTTCAGTTGTACAGTGATTCAGCACTTCCATACAACACCTGGTGTCCATCACAGCTGCACTCCTTAATCCATATCACCGGTTTCAACCGTCCAGCACCCACTCTCACCCCCTGCCCCAGTAACCATTGGTTTGTTTTCTAGAGTTAAAATTCTGTTTCTCAGTTTGGTCTCTCTTTGTTTTTCCTTTGATTGTTTCTTAAATTCTACATATGAGTGAGATCATATGGTATTTGTCTCTCTCTGGCTTACTTCACTTAGCATTATACTCTTAGGATCAATCCATGTCATTGCAAATGGCAAGGTTCATTCTTTTTTAATAGCTGAGAAATATTCTCTTGTATCGTATACCACACCTTCATTTTCCATTTCTCTCTTAGTGGATACTTGGGCTGTTTGTTTGTTTGTTTTTGCTTTTTTAACTTGGCTGTTACTTTTCAAAAAAAAAAAAAAAAGCTACAATAAACATAGAGGTGCACGTATCCCTTTGAGTTAATGTTTTTTGTATTCTAACCCAGTAGTCTGATTGCTAGGTCATAGGATGAGCTCTGTTTTTTACTATTTGAGGACCCTTTGTACTATTTTCCAGCGTGGCTACAGCAGTTTGCATTCCTGCCAGTAGTGCAAGAGGGTTCCTTTTTGTCCATATGCTCTCCAACACCTGTAGTGTATTGTGTTGCCTTTTAGTTTTCCTGATTGTTTCCTTTCCTGTTCAGAAAGCTTTTTTTTTTTTTTTTGGGGAGAGTGGGAGAGGGACAAATGGAGAGGGAGACAGAAAAATCTTTTTTTTTTTAATTTTTTATTTATTTCGTTTTTTTTTTTAATAAACATATAATGTATTATTATCCCCAGGGGTACAGGTCTGTGAATCGCAAGGTTTACACACTTCACAGCACTCACCATAGCACATACCCTCCCCAATGTCCATAACCCCACCCCCCCTCTCCCAACCCCACCTCCCCCCAGCAAACCCCAGTTTGTTTTGTGAGATTAAGTGTCACTTATGGTTTGTCTCCCTCCCAATCCCATCTTGTTTCATTTATTCTTCTTCTATCCCCCTAACCCCCCATGTTTCATCTCCATGTCCTCATATCAGGGAGATCATATGATAGTTGTCTTTCTCCGATTGACTGACTTCACTAAGCATGATACCCTCTAGTTCCATCCACGTCGAGGAGACAGAAAATCTTAAGCATCTTAAGCAGGCTCTATGCCCAACTCAGCCCAGGACCCATGCAGGGCTTGTATCATGATCCTGAGATCATGACTAGAGCCAAATCAAGAGTCAGATACTTAATGGACCCAGGTGTCCCCAGAAGGTTTTGATTTTGTTGAAGTGCCAGTAGGTTATTTTGCTTTATTTTCCTTGCCTCAGGAAACGTATCTAGAAAAATGTTGCTATGGCTTGTAGTCTAGGAGGTTACTGCCTGTGCTTTCTTCTCGGACTTTTATGGTTTCATATCTCACATTTAGGATTTAATCCATTTCAAATTTGTTTTTGTGTATTCTCTAAAAAACTGGTCTAGTCATTCTTTTCCATGTTACTGTCCAGTTTTCCCAACATAATTTATTAAAGAAAATGTCTTTTTCTGATTGCTTTCTTTGTTTTTAAAGTTGTATTTATTTATTTGACAGAGAGACAGGGAGCACAAGCAGGGGTAACAGCAGGGAGAGGAAGAGGGAGAAGTAGGCTCTCCACAAAGCAGGGAGCCAGATGTGGGGCTCAGTCCCAGGATCCCAGGATCATGACCTGAGCCGAAAGCAGATGCTTAACCATCTGACCCACCCAGGCACTCTGCTTTTTGTTTTTTAAATTCAAGTTTTTTGAAAATTTTGTGTTCTCCATATACATGATAACACAGGATTTTCGTCTTACTTCACAAAACACAATACCTTCTAGGTCCATCGATGTTGTTAAATGGCAGGATTTCATATTTAATGATGGATTAATGTTCCATTATATATATGTATATGTAGATAAATACAGTATTTTCTTTATTCATTCATCTATCCTGATAGACACTTCTTAAGGTGTTTCCCTCTCTTGGTTGTATATAATGCTGCTAAGACCATGGAGGTGCATATATCTTTTTGAGTTAGTGTTTTAGTTTCTTTGGTGGGGTGAACTCAGAGGTAGGATTGCTGAATTGTATTGTAGTTGAATTTTTAATTTTTTGAGGAATTTCCATACTGTTTTCCACAAAGGCTGAACCAGTTTACAGTACCACCAGTAGTACATTTTCTCCATATCTTTGCCAACACTTGTTTTTTGTTTTCTTGATTCTGCCATTCTGACAGGTGTGATGTAATATCTCATTACAGTTTGGATTTGGATTTCCTTGGTGATAAGTAATGTTGAGTATTTATAGTTTGGATTTGGATTTCCTTGGTGATAAGTAATGTTGAGTATTTTTTTAATGTACTGGTAGGCCATGTTTAGTCTTTCTTGGAAAGTTGTCATTGCAGATACTCTGCTTGTTTTTAATCAGATTGCTTCTTTTCTTTTTTGCAATTCTGTTTAATGAATTCTTTATATATTTTGGTGGTTAACCTATCTGATAAGTGATTTGTACATTTTTTTTTCTCATTTGGTATATTGCCCTTTAATTTTGCTGGTTTCCTGTGTGTGTGTGTGTGTGTGTGTGTGTGTGTGTGTGTTTGATATAGTCCAACTTGTTTTTGTTTTGTCTCTGTTGCCTTTGTTTTTTGTATAGAGGTTTTCAAGGTTTGCAGTGTTTGAAAATGTTTAATATTTTATGTTGCCTTTGGTTTGGATTTCTCCTCCTGCAAGACAGGTTTCATCGTAAGATCTAGAATACTCAGATTAAATGCAGGGTGATTTAAATTATATACAACTCTTTGATTTGGGGGTTTTACTGTAATAATAGTACTGAAATACTATTATCTTAAATTCTTTCAGGGTCAGTTTGTTGTCTCATTTAGGAAAGATCTTTTTCACACATTGCATTGTAATATCTAGTTTCAAGATAAATAAGACTTAAGCATGAAGTGTGACTGTTACGCCATTCTTCCTGTGCAAAGGAAAGCATTTATTAAATATGTTTTGCTTTTAGTAGTACATATATTTTAAAATAGTTTTGTCTTGGGCGCCTGAGTGGCTCAGTGGGTTAAAGCCTCTGCCTTTGACTCAGGTCATGATTCCGGGGTCCTGGGATTGAGTCCCATGTCGGGTTTTCTGCTCGGTAGAGAGCCTGCTTCCCATCCTCTCTCCGCCTGCCTCTTTGCCTGCTTGTGATCTGTCAAATAAATAAATACAAATCTTAAAAAAAAAAAGTTTTGTCTTGCTGTGTTATCACATTATGGAGACACACTTGGCTTGCAGAATGAGAAAATAAAAACACTATTCTAAGTACTCAAACGTTGGGAATTTTTTTTTTTTTTTAATTTTATTTATTCATTTGACAGAGATCACAGTAGGTGGAGTGGGGGTGTAGGGTGGTGGAGGGGTGGGAAGCAGGCTCCCCGCTGAGCAGAGAACCCGATTCGGACCTCAGTCCCAGGACCTTGGGATCATAACCCGAGCTGAAGGCAGAGGCTTTAACCACTGAGCCACCCAGGCGCCCCAAATGTTGGAAGTTTCTTGAGTAAATTCATGTATCAGTTTTGGTTTATTATTAACTTTATATTTTCAGATTATAGTAAATATACATGTAAGAAATAGTATAAAGAGTTCATACATCTCATCAAAGTTTCATCCAGTGTTTATATCTTGCATGTCTGCAGTATGCAATATATTGTGATCAGGATTGAATATTGCTAAAAATGGGTTTATTTTTTGGAACTTCATACCCTCAGTGTCTCCATGGTTCTGTGCATTATTTGTTCTTAATTATCCTTAATATTGGTATATTAATGACTAAAGTATTTACTGTTTAAAGGCCATATTCATGTTAATAATTTGTCCCATTTCAGGAAATAATATGTATAATTCTTTTAAAGATTTATTAGTTTTAGAGAGAGAGCACACACTGGGAAGTGCAGAGGAAGAGGGAGAAAGAAACTTTAGCAGGATCTTTGCTGAGCTTGCAGCCTGAGATGGAGCTTTATCTCAGAACCTTGAGTTCATAACCTGAACTGAAACCAAGGGTCTGATGTTTAATTGATTGTATCACCCAGGGCCCCCAGAATACATTTTAAAGCTTTAAAATGTATGAAATGTATTACATATGGGCCAACCTAATTTTTCCAGGTATTATCTTGAATTATTAAAGTATTATTTTTATTATACTGTATCATAAATAATACTAATTATTTTATATTCTTATTTTTTAAAGATTTTATTTATTTGAGAGTGAGAGAGAGCATGAGAGGGGAGAAGATCAGAGGGAGAAGCAGACTCCCCGTGGAACTGGGAGCCCATGTGGGTGGGACTTGATCCTGGGACTCTGGGATTATGACCTGAGCTGAAGGTGGACAGCCAATGAACTGAGTAACCCAGGCGCCCCAATTGAAATGTGTGCATCACACATGACATTGAAATGTGTTTATCATTTAGGTGTATAATTCAGTAACATTAAGTATATTCGTAAGGTTCTATAACTGTCATCACTGTTCATTTCCCATGTTTTCCAGCATAGTACAAAAATTCTGTACCCATTAAACTGTGGATTCTCATTCTTTCATAATCCAGCCCTTGGTACCCCTGTAATATTATCTGTCTGGCTGAACGTAAATGGAATCACACAATACTTGTCCTTTTGTGTCTGGCTTATTTCTTTCTTTTTTTTTTTAAAGATTTATTTATTTATTTATTTGAGACAGAGATCACAAGTAGGCAGAGAGGCAGGGAGAGAGGGAGAGAGGAGAAAGCAGGCTCGCCGCCGAACAGAGAGCCCGATGTGGGGCCCGATCCCAGGACCCCGAGACCATGACCCGAGCCGAAGGCAGAGGCCTTAAACCACTGAGCCACCCAGGCGCCCCTCTGGCTTATTTCACTAAATAATATTTTCAGGGTTTATATGTATTCATATACCAGTGTACCATTTCTTTTTTTGGCTCAGTAATAGACATTGCGTATGTATAAGTCTTTTTATTCATTTACATATTGATGGACATTTTGGTTTTTCCACTTTGGTGGCTGTGGACAATGCTTCTGTGAATATTGGTTTACAGGTATGTGTTTGAGTCCCTTCTTCTCGTTCTTTGGAAGTATACCTAGGAGAGTAATTGATGAACATATGGTATAGTTGACTTATATTAATATTCTTGCTAAAGTTTTTTAGGAGAACTTTTTTTTGTTTTTGTTTTTAGATTTCATTTATTTATTTGACAGAGAGAGATTACAAGTAGACAGAGAGGCAGGCAGAGGGAGAGAGAGGGAAGCAGGCTCCCTGCTGAGCAGAGAGCCGGATGCGGGACTCGATCCCAGGACCCTGAGATCATGACCTGAGCCAAAGGCAGCGGCTTAACCCACTGAGCCCCCAGGCGCCCCGTCTTGCTAAAGTTTTTTAAAGAGTGCCTAGGTGGCTTACTTATTTAAGTGTCTGCCTTTGGTTCAGGTAATAATCCCAGGGTCCTGGGAGTGAATACTGCATTGGACTCCTTCCTTCCCAGGGAGTCTGCTTCTCCCTCTGCCATTCCTCCCACCTGTTTTCTCAGTCTTTCTCTCTCACTTAAATAAAAATATTTATTTATTATTACTATTCTTTTTTTTTTTTTTTTTTTTTTTTTTTAAGATTTTATTTATTTATTTGACAGACAGAGATCACAAGCAGGCAGAGAAGCAGGCAGAGAGAGAGGAGGAAGAGCAGGGAGCCTGATGCAGGACTCGATCCCAGGACTCTGAGACAATGACCTGAGCCGAAGGTAGAGGCTTAACCCACTGAGCCACCCAGGCATCCCCTTAAATAAAATTTTTAAAAGAAAAAATAAGGATTTTTACAGTGCCTGTACATTATACATTCACACCATTGTACATTCACACCAGCATTACAAAGGTTTCAGAATCTTCACATCATTGTCAGCACTTCCTTTTCTTTCCTTTCATTAAGAAGAAAAAATTATCAATCTTCCTTTTTAAAAAATGAATTGATAATACATTGGGATTTTATTTTGCATTTCTGTAATGACTAATTTTAAGTGCCTTCTGATGCATATTGACCATTTGCTTTGTCTTTGGAGAAATATTTACTCAAATCCTTTGCTCATTTTTAAATTGGGTTCTTTGTTCTCCTCTTGAGTCATAGGAGTCATAGGAGTTTTTTTTATATACTGTGGATATTAATGTCTTATCAGGTCTATGATTTGCAAATAGATTCTCCCAGTCTGTGGGTTTTCTTCTCACTCTATGGGTAATCTTTTATCTGCAGAATATTTAATTTTTTTTGTTGTGTATGCCTTTAGTGTCATAGCTGAGAAGTTACTGCCTGAATTAGAGTTTGTAAAGATTTTCCTTCATATCTTCTAGCAGTTTTATAGTTTGTTATATTAACATATCTAATCCATTTTGTGTTAAATTTTGTGTATGGTGTAAGATAGGGCTCAGCTTTAATTATTTTCCATGTAGATGGCCAGTTTTCCAAGTACTGTTTGTTAGAAAGGTTGGTCTGCGTATCTTACACAAGCCTAACAAAGAGTTGCCACTCTTGGGGCACCTGGGTGGTTAAAGCCTCTGCCTTCGGCTCAGGTCATGGTTCCAGGTCCTGGGATCGAGCCCCGCATCGGGCTCTCGGCTTCCCCCTCTCTCTCTCTGCCTGCCTCTCTGCCTACTTGTGATCTCTTCTCTGTCAAATAAATAAATAAAATCTTTAAAAAAAGAAAAAAAGAGTGTTGCCACTCTAAGTGTTTCTACCTTGGATGCTATTTGGAACTATTTTTTGATTACAGTATCAGATAGAAACCTTTTTTTGGGTCATTATCTGAGGCTATTTGAAGAAGAATAGTTACGTATTCCAGTGAATTCTACATTAATTCTGCATGTAAGAGTGGTTTTTAAAACTTGGAGAATATACTGTTTGAACTACTTGTACAGCTTGGTATTTCAGACTTGAAAGACATCAGCATGTCTCATGATTTTTTTTTTAATATACACATTGTACGTATGAATAGCATTTCTGTAGTTGATATTTTAACAATTTGTCCTTTGGTTACTTAATGATACTATAATTGATTATTTTAGCATTAGAAAATAAATGGGAACTTTAAAATGGAATGTACTTTGTGGGAATACTTTCTAGAATGATCAAAAGGCCTTATTTTTCATTTAACTTTAAAAATTCAAGTGCTTGGGGCACCTGGGTGCCTCAGTCATTGAATGTTGTCTTTTGCTCAGGTCATGATCCTAGGGTCCTGGGATTGAGCCCCACACCTCCCTCCCTGCTCAGTGGGAAGCCTGTTTCTCTGTCTCCTACTCCCCCTGCTTGTGTTCCCTCTCTTGCTGTCTCTCTCTCTCTGTCAAATAAATAAATAAGATCTTTAAAAAAAAATCAAGTGCTTATTGTCTTCTGTTGAGCAGTTTATGTTAGTGATGTTTATGGTGGCAAGTAATAGATGTTAGAACTTAGTGTTTTTAATAATGATTGGTTTTTTCACATATTAACGTTATCTGTGTTTTTAATATCTACAAATAGGTTAATGAATGACTTGTATATAATTATATTATGTGTTATTAGATATCCTATAATATAAATTATATATTATTAACTAATATTAGCAAATATTGTGTATTACCATATAATATAAATTACATATTGTTATGTATTTACTGATTAGCAAATGGTTGGTAATATTAGTTTTTCTGTCTAATATGTTTATTCAGGATACACTAGATATAAATGTGTCTAGACAGTTACAAATCTACATTGTGTGTTATACTTATTTGATATAATAAGTAGTGCGCTATATATTGTTAGTATTATATTTAATGAAGGATTCTTCATATTTTACACACAATATATAGTTTAGTTTTTAAAAGGATAGTGTAATCAGCCCACAGATGAAATTGAACATTGGTTTGTTTGTTTTAAAATCTTACTTATTTGAGAGAGAATGAGAGAGTGCATGAGCAGGAGGCAGGGGAGGGGAGAGCGAGAAGAAGCAGACTCTCTGCTGAGCAGGAGGCCTGACATGGGACTTGATCCCAGGAACCCAGGATGATGTTTAAGTGACTGAGCCATCCATGTGCCCCGAACATGGGTCATTTGTTACAGATGTGGGGTTACAGCTTTAAACTGTCTTGAAATACAACGATATGGAAGATCAGTGAAAGCAAATATATTTTATTCTTTAAGATAATTCTCATAGAATTTTCCAGTTTCTGAATTTGAAGTTTCATTTTGAAATAATTTTTTAAAAATCATTTATGTTCTTAAAGATACCGTTGGACTTTTCCATTCTTATATAATGAATTATAAAGCGTGAGTCATTAAATATTTCTGTAACTTAATTTTTTGCTTGAATACTGAAATAGGTTTGTGTTTTCCATCTAATAGAAGTTCTACATGTTACATCTTACAGAGCCTAAAATATAAAAGTTGATTTTACGTAGCTCAGAGCTTAATGTATTAATATTTTTGCTTTTCTCTCACAGCATTTTCAGTTAGCTTTGATTGACTGTAATCCCTGTACTTTGTCCAGTGTTGAAAGTAAGTATTTCTAAGTATAGTAAGTCTTTTGTCTCTTTGGGAAATCATGACCATAAAAACCTTTTCAAATCTACTGTATTTTTGTTTCTGTCTTTGAGTTGTTGAGAATAAGAGTGGAAGCGCACAGCCCTGAGTCAAAGACTACATGGGTTGATTTGGGTAGGTGGTGGTTGTTAAAGATACTCAACACGATTACTTCTTTTAAGAATAGAAATGTCTAGTTTCTAATTGAGTGGTATCACTAGGTAGTGGTTGTTCAACTATCTACTTTAGTGGAAAAATGATTTCTTTTCCTTCTGTTAATATTGTGGAGGATTTGAATATTCCTCAGAACATGATTATTTTTTGAAATTCTTACTGCGCTTGTAAAACTGGGAAGATCCTAAGAATTCAAAGTAAAGTTAAAAACTGAATGGAAAATTTATTTCATTGTTAGTAAATCATAAATGTATAGTTTCTTTAAATAAGTGTATACTTTTTTCTTTAGAAATAGCAAATGAATGTGTACCATTATTATTTTTGAAAATAATTAGGTGATAGAAAAATCTCATATATGATTTTCTTTTGGACTTACAGTCTAGTGTAGTAATTAACAAAAATTAACATTTAAATTTCAAGACCATTGTTGACACCATTGTCCAAATTTCAGTGTGTATAATTGAAAAGTGCTAGGTTGAGCATTTTTTGTAGTTGTATTTTTATGCTATTCTGTCAAAGAACATTTAAGAATGAAATACCTTATAAAAGATAACACTGTATCTTACACAGTTGTGAGCCAGAGACATGGAATCTGAGACTAAAATCTCGAGGAAGTTCAGATGGTATTTGGGTGCCAGTTCGCTGATCTTTGCTTTCTTTACCATTTATTAGATGCATGTGAAGTTTGGGAAATCGAGATAGTGATTTTCCATGTCTTTTTACCTTATTTCTTTTTACCTATAATCCATTTTTCTTCCAATAATGATGTAAGATGAGATTAGTAGTAACTGGACGTGGCATGGTAAGGAGAGCTATCTTGGGAAAGGGCATCAAGAAAGAAAGAAAATTGGAACATGTAAAATAAAGATTTTAGCCTTTAGATAAAGTATCTTCACCCATAAAATTTCTTAGCCTGTAAAATGAGTCTATAAAATAAAATATCTCTTTACTTACAGAACAAAATAACCTACAAAATGAAAAAAACCTACAAATAGACTCTTTGTTGTTGCTGTTAGTTTCTTTTTGTTTCGTTATCTTGTGATAGTATTTTGTCCTCTCTAGGGAAGACATTTTTATTCTTCATGGAAGGTGATTAACATGCAACGTGTAACCCCTTTTTGTACCAAAAAGTTGTTTGATTTTAGAGTTAAATATAGAATTTTGAGGACAATTTCTTTTTTATGGAAAGGAATTTATGGATACTAATACAGTGTTCTCCAACCTGGATATAGAGAAGTTATTAGAAGGGTGGGGAACTTCCTGAGAGTTTTCCAGGCCTTTAAAACCAGGCTAACTGAACCAGTATCTTTTTTTTTTTCTTTTAAGATTTATTCATTTATTTTGCAAGGAGAGAGAATGAGCAGCAGGTGGGGGGACAGATGGAGAGAGTCCTCAAGCAGACTCCCTGCCGAGCATGGAGCTTGATCCCAGGATCATGACCTGACCTGAACCTTTACCAAGAACAGTAGCAGCTGGGCCACTCAGGCACCCCTGAATCAGAATCTGTAAAAGCTAACCTTAAGAATTTGAATTTTTTCATGCTTCCTAGAATGAATTTTATCTTTGTGGTATTCAGTGAGAGAGAAAGTTTGAGGAAGGAGAAGAAAAGGAGAGAAAGACACATCGTGGTACTTTTCTTCCAGCAGATTTCATCACCCCTGTGAGAGTGTTTAAAAAAAAAAAAAAAATTCACATAAATTATATAATTTTGACAGATTCTCCTACTTAGAATCTAACTAACAAAGCAAGAAGAAAATAATATTTTTCTCATTAACAAACGAAAACCATAATGTTGGGGTCCGTTATCAAAGGAACGAGACTGAGACAAAGTGGAAGTTATGCAAAGCCTTATTCTATGCCAAGCATTAGAAGTTAGACTGACCGGCCAGGGGAACGAGACAGACAAAGTGAAAGTTATGTGAAGCTTTATTCTATGCCAAGCATTAGAAGTCAGACTGACTGGCCAGGGCCGCCTCCGAAGAGAGCGACCCCCTCCCGATCTCACAGGCTGGTTTTATAGGGCAGACCTAAGGTACGTGACTTCTATTGTTAAGGTATTTACTCCCGGAATGGATACCCGGAACCATACCAGGAACTACTGGGGCATTTATTCCCGGAATGAAGTCCATGGATGTAAACAACAATATGGCTACCCAGGCAATATGGAGTTGCTCTGGCTAAGCAGGCCCTAACAGTTAAACAGGTTTTAACATTAAATTGGCCCTAACACGTAAAATGCATAAAACTAAATTTTAGTTAAAATTTTTGTGATCTTTATCAACCATTATGGTCTTCACTGAATCAGTAATCCTCCAGTGATTGGGAATTGGGCAATAGGAAGAGCTCCCAAAAAAGGGGAAGCAAAATGTTCTACTTTATTTGATTTTTCACAAGATTACTTCATAATCTTGCTTTTTAGGTGGTTTGACTTTTTTTTTTTAAATTAAAGCTGCCTAATACTAAAAACCTGAAAAGTACTCATTTCCCCTATGTGTTATTTGTATTACACTGATCTATTACTTATAAGGAAGTGCTTTTTTAGGATTTACTATAAAGGCACAGCTTTTATATATTTAGAAAACTTGTCTATTAAATAGTAACTTTATT
The DNA here is from genome assembly GCF_922984935.1 of Meles meles. NCBI lineage: Eukaryota > Metazoa > Chordata > Mammalia > Carnivora > Mustelidae > Meles > Meles meles. The sequence continues at coordinate 12,976,086 of NC_060088.1, forward strand.
TGTAAGGTGAAAGTTTGTGAATGTTGTGTTATGATACATACATTTAAAAGATATATTTAGTTGTTATTGCTGATTTGAGCTTCATATATTTATGGTTGATTTTTAATGCTCCAAATATGTTAAAGTTTTCTAGAGTTAACATTAAGTAATTAAAATTACATTTTAATTTAATAATGACTTCCAGTAAGTTTTCTTTATATGCTTTGGGTCTTTAGCAGATTTATTTTCATGTTATTTAAGTAAACACAAAAGACACACTCCTAAATAAAATTTATAATATTTGGTTTTAGCATTTCCTTATATTTTACATTTTCTTTATTTCTATTACATTAAGTCAACTCTCCTGTAATTAATTCTTTTCCATGATTTCATATTGCAGTTCAGTTTCATATTGCCCACTTGTATGAAACCCAGGTAAGTGCTTTAACTAAACAAGAACAAAATCTTAAACAGAATCCTCTTCATGCTCTAAGTGAAACAAATTTTATAAGGCAATTTCATGCTTTAAGTGAAATAATCCATTTGATTGATTTCTCAGATCATATATTTAATATAATCATATGTATATATGTACATATATGTATATCATATGTATATATTTATACTCATTACATGTATTTGTAATATTGCTTAGTGAAAAAGATATGAAGGTTTTTGAGGTTTGTTTTCAATATGTGTATAGTGTTTGTAGTCCCTTCAACTCCTGTAATTTAATAAATTCTCCAGACATTCTGCTTGCTGAATATGGAAACTGTCCGTCCTTTAATATGGTTTGTCTCTAAACTTAAATCATTTGCATGCTGTGAAATGACTGTACTTCAGTTTTCTACCATTTGATATTAATGTCTGATTTATTTTTCAAAATGTTTTTGGATGTTTTTTATTTAAAATCAATTAATTTACATATAGAGTATTATTAGTTTCAGAGGTATAGTTTGGTGATTCATCAGTCCTGTGTGACATGAGTGCTCATTACATCACATGCTCTCCTTAATGTCCATCACCCATTTATCCCAGCCCCCAAACTCCCTCCAGCAACACTCAATTTGTTTCTTATGGTTTCTCTCCCTCTCTGATTTTGTCTTTCTCTCCTTTCCCCTAGCTAATTCTGTTTTGTTTCTTAAATTTCACATATTAGTGAAATCATAATGATAATTGTCTTTCTCTGATTGAGTTATTTCCCTTAGCATAATTCCTTCTAGTTCCATACAGGATGTTGCAAGTGACAAGATTTTGTGGTTTTTGTTTTGTTTTGTTTGTTTTGGGTGGTTGAGTAGTACTACTATACGTATGCCACATCTTTATCCATTCTTCTGTCGATGGACATCTGGGCTCTTTGCATGGTTTGGCTATTGTGGACATTGCTGCTATAAACATTGGGGTGCACATGCCCCTTCAGATCACCACCAGTTGGTATTTACCCTAAAGATTTGTATCTTTAGGATAAGTACCTACTAGTGCAGTTGCTGGGTCGTAGAGTAGCTCTATGTTCAATGTTCTGAGGAGCCTCCATATTGTTCCAGAATAGTTGTGCCAGCTTGTGCTCCCACCAGCAATATAAGAGAGTTCCTGTTTCTCCACATCCTTGCCAATGTCTGTCGTTTCCTGACTTTTTAACTTTGTTTGTGGATGTTTATAATAAGACATTATTTTAGAATAGTTTCCTGTGTTTTTCTGTAATACTGGAATGCCTTTAAATATCTTAATATTATTAGGCCACTTATGGTCAGCATACCTTTCTTTTTAATCCTTTTAATGATATAGCTAGAGTATTTCATAGTTTTTGCCTTTTTCAGAATGTCAGATTTGGAAGCATAGTATATTTACAATCCTTTTCAGATTGGCTTTTTTCATTTAATGTGCATTTAAGTTTCCTTTATTTCTTCATGGCTTGATAGCTCAGTTCTGTTTATCTCTGAATAATATTTTATTATCTGGATGGACTACAGTTTATTAATACATTGATCCCACGAAGGATATCAAATTGTGGCAATTATGAATGAAGCTGTGAAAAGCACTTTGGCCTTTCGTAAATGCCACTTATCCCCTCTATACCTAATTCCATGAGAAATATACCTAATAGAGACAAAGTTTTTCTCATGGAAAGATACTGAATTTTGTGAAATGGTTTTAAATTCTGTCGGGTGTTGAATTTTTAAATTTTTTTCTGCATCAATAGAGCCAACCATGTATTCCTTTCTGGTTCTTTCCTTTACCTAATCTCTGGTAACCCCTCTTCTACCTTATATCTTTAAATTTGTGTATTCTAGATGCCTGCTACAAGTAGAGTAATGCTGTATTTGTTTTCTTGTGTCTTGCTTGTTCCATCTACATCACCTTTAAGGTTATCCATGTCTAGCATGTGTCAGAGCTTCGTTAGTGTTTGTGACTGAATAATAAATTTTCTATCCCCTTGTGGGTGAATGCAGGTTAATTTTACCTTGAGGCAATTTTAAGTAATGCTGCTATAAAAATTGGAGTACAAATATCTGAAACACTGTTTTCAGTGCTTCTAGGTATATACCTGCTAGAATTGCTGTGTCCTGTGATAAGTTTATGTTTCGTTTTTTTCAGAAGCCGCAGTGACCAAACCATTTTACATTTCTCTGCACATAGCATACAGCATTACACAGTGTCCATATTTCTCCACATCTTCCCTGTTATTTTCTATATTTTTATCTGCATAATGGTTTTGAAATTATATTTTATTGTAATACTGATTTTCATTTCCCTGTTAACTAGTGGTTTTGATGGTTATTTCATGTGCTTATTGGGCATGTCCATGGAGAAATGTTTATTCAGATCCTGTGATCATTTGTGATTGGGTTGATTTTGTTGTTGTTGTTGAGTTGTTAGGAATTCTTTATATCCCCTGAACATTGATCCCTTGAGATATGCTATTTGCAAACATTTTCTCCCCTTCTGTGTATTTTTGATCCCTTTTGGGATTTGTACCATCCTCATAGTACCTTTTCATGTACAAAAGTTTTAATATATTTTTAATTAAGTCCAGTTTATCAATGTTGTCTATAGTTTTGTCATATATAAAATATAAATGTAAAATCCAAATTCAAAAAGGCTTCCCATTCTCTTTTCTTCTAAGAGTTTATAGTTCTATCTTTTACATATAGGACTTGAATTCATTATTAGTTTATTTTTCTTTTCTTTTCTTTCCTTTTTTTTTTTTTTTTCCAGAGGAAGCGAAAGCAAGCATAAACAGGGGGAGAGTTAGAGGGAGGGAGAGAGACCCTGAGATCATGAACTGGGCCAAAGTCAAGAGTCAGACACTTAACCAACTGAGCCACCCAGGCGCCCCATTTTTAGTTTATTTTTCCAAGGTGTAAGAGAAGGTTGCAACTTACTAATTTCCATATGGATATTGAGTTCACAACTTGTTGAAAAAACTGTTCTTTCTCCATTGAATACTCTTGGAACCCTCGTAGAGAATCAGTTTATCTGATATTGTGAGTTTATTTCTAGAGTCTCAAGTCTGTTCCATTTGTCTCTGTGTGTGGGTGCATTGTTATTCTGATATCATACTGTTTTATTATAGTTTTGTTATAATGAAAGCAAAAGATAAAATACAGGAATTTATGAAAGAAACTTAAGTTTTTAACTCAGGATGTGTAAGTCTTCCAATTTTTGTTTGTTTTTCCAAGATAGTTTGACTTTGAGGTCCTTTGAAATTCCGTATGGTTTTAGGAGGTATTTAAAAAAGAAACCTCTTTAATGAGAGCCGTGATCTTTTGTTAGTGATTGCAGTGAATCTGTAAATTGCTTTATGTAGTGTTGTCATTTTAATATTAAGAATTTCAAACAATGAATACAGTATTTCTTGCCATTTGTGTCTAGTTGTTTGAACACTTTGGCAGTATTATTTGCAGTTTATTGTGCTAAAAAACTTAACATGAGACCTACTCTGTTTATATTTTAAGTGTACAGTGTACTATTGTTGACTGTTTGTGCACTCATATACAGTAGATCTAAGACCCAGAGCATATTTAATTTTCTAAACTGCATTCTTTCCCATAAGTAATTCCCTGTGACTACTTTCTTTCATCCTGTCAATCATCATTCCATTTTTTGAGTCTATCAATTTGACTATTTTGTGTATCTAATATAAATGTAATCATGCAGTATTTGTCTGTGATTGGTTTATTTCACTTACCATAATGTCTTATGTAAATAGAACCCTCAGTAGTAAAATACTTTGTAAGTAAATTTAAGGAGATGAGAGATTTGTATACTGAAAGTAAAAAACATTGATGTAAGAAGACTAGCAAATAGAAAAATATCCTGTGTTTATTGTTTGGAAACTATTATTAAATTGTACACATGGTTTTCACTCATTTCTATGGGTTTTTGTTAATGAATTCAAAATTGGTTTACAGATTACCTTCCATTTCTATGAAAATCCCAATAGAATTTTTAATAGCTGTAGGAAGAATGATTTTCTAATTCCAGTGGAACTTAAAAAAAAAAAAAAGATCACAAATAGATATCTCTTGAGAAAGAACAAAGCTGAGAATACCTCATTTCTCGATTTCAGATACAAAGCACTGAAAACAATATGTCCTAGTGTACCATTGGAGCAGAATAGAGAGCCCTAGGTAAACCTAGAGGTCCGTGGATGTTTGACAGAAGTGCCAAGAATACATAATGAAGAGAGAATGGGGTATTCAACAGATGGTGTTAGGAAAATTGAATACCTGTATGTGGGAGACTGAAATTGAAACCCTGTTTTGAACCCTTTTACACAGATATAAACCCAAAGTGGGCTAAACCCTTAAAAAGAAGGTAGAACCAAATCTGTAGAACTCTTAGATGAATACTTCTAAGAGCGTCTTCTAAGAGCTTCATTATACCAGTCTTGGCAGTGGTATCGTGCATATGACACCAAAAGCACAGGTAACAAAACAAAATCAGTTGTTAGGACCACATCAAATTATTATTTTTTAAGATTTTATTTATTTATTGGAGAGAGAGAGATAGAGAGGGCAAGGAGTTGGGAGGAGAAGGAAGAAGTAGTCTCCCCACTGAGTGGGAAGCCCAATGTGGGACTCGATCCCAGGACTGGGGGATCATGACTTGTGCTGAAGGCAGACGCTTAATCAGCTGAGCCACCCAGTTGCCAAGGACCACGTCAGATTAAAAAGGCTGCCAGGGTGGCTCAGTTGATTGGGGGTGGGCAGGGTGGTCTGCTTGAGATTCTTTCCCTCTGCATATCCTCCTGCTTGTGTTTGAGATTCTTTTCCCTCTGCCATCCCCCTGATTGTGCATGCATGTGCATTTTTTTCCTCTCAAATAAATAAATCTTAAAAAAAAAAAACCCTTTTACACAGCAAAAGAAACAATCCACAGAGTGCTAAGATAGGTAACAGAATGGGAGAAAATATTTGCAAGCCATTTAATACAATAGGGGGTTAATCTTGCAAATATATAAAGAATAACTATAACTCAATAGCAGAAGAAATCTAGTAACTGGGTTTTAAAATGGGTTAAGTGTTTGCATAGAAATTTCTCTGTGGAAGACATATAGATGGCCAGCCTATAATGAAACAATGCTTAGTGTCACTAATCAGGGAAATTTAAATAAAAACCATAGTGAGGTATCATTTACATCTATGTAGACATCTATAATAAAAAACTAAAAGCAAATGTTGGCTAGGATGGAGAGTAATTGGAACGTGGTACGCTGTTGGGATGGCAAAAATGGGGCAGATACTATGAAAACCAGTATGTAAGATTTCTTCAAAAAAGCTACCACAGGATCCAATAATCTCACTTCTGAGTATTTACCCAGAAGATTGGCGATCAGGATTTCAAAGAGATATTTGCAATCCTGTGTTCACATCTTCATAATAATCAGGATGGGGAACAATTATTGACTGCTAAATACAATGTTCTTTCACAAATGAATGGACAAAGAAAATTAGGTGTTTTATACAAGTCTTTTATATTCTCAGTAATTTTCTAAAAAAAATTTTTAAAGATTTTATTTATTTATTTGACAGACAGAGGTTGCAAGTAGGCAGAGAGGCTGGCAGAGAGAGAGGGGGAAGCAGGCTCCCTGCTGAGGGCTCTCAGATCATGACCTGAGCCGAAGGCGGAGCCCTAAACCAACTGAGTCACCCAGGCGCCCCTAAATTTTTTTTTAAGTAGAATTGTTTTCTGAATTTCACTTTTGGATCATTCTTTATCTAGTGGGTAATATGCCACTGATATTTCATTGTTAATTTTATATCCTGTAACTGATAAATTTGGCTTTGATTTTGTGTGGGGAAGTCTTTATCATTGTATGTATGGGCATCTTTGTGGATATAGAGTTGGCGTCTGTTTGTATAGCTGTACATGCACGTATGATAGAAATAAAAACTGAATTTTTTTCTCCTGAGATTATTGTTTTGGTCATATTTGGTTAGGGAAGAAACTCAATGTATACATTTATTTGAATTAGTTATGTTGCTCTACTCATTTAATACAAATATCCTTGAAATGACATTTTTATCCTTACTATCCTTAAAAATGACTAAATGCTTTTCCAGATACATTAAAGAGATAATGCTTTAACTGATGAATCTCTAAACTCTGCCTCTGATGCTAATAATGCATTAATATGTTAATTAATTGAATTTAAAGTTTTAAAATGATGATGTTTTGTAATTTTCTGTTAGTTTTTCCTGTTATGGAGGAGTTGTATTAAACAGAAACACGCTAATAGTAATAGAGTTCAGTCTTATTAGTACTTTTTGGGGAGAACTGTGGGCAGAGGACTCACTTAGAAATTTGTCTGTACCTTAAATATCATGAGCATTATTTGTATCATAACTGTGGAACAAGGGTTAGGTCTTCAACCCTGTGTATGTGTTTTTCAAGAATATTTTCAACAAGAGAGATGTATAAAGTTAAAATGTTACCTACATTCCTCTTGTGTTAGGTTTTGTAAAACACAGTAGTACTTAAATGTATTTGCTTTATACTTTGAATCTTTGAAAGTCTTCCCAGTTAGTTTATACATTTTCTAATAGAATACTTGTACAAACAGACAAACAAAAGAATACTTGTACAGCTTTGTGAATGTTATTATATAATGTGTAAGGTTGAAGTTAACTCTATATGTAACTTTTGGGATGTAGCAGATCTTTTAAATGTTGTATTTTGTTGACACCCTGTTATATTGAAGGTTAATTTTATCAGCTCTTAGTTGTTCTGCAACGTAGCTGTCCAGGGTTAAAGAAATATTCCATTAATAATTCACTTCGTACATTCAATTATTTTTTATTACAGAAACTTTGTATTATCTAAATTCATATAGTACTGATTCTTTATAGTATACATTTTAGTGTTCTTACTATTTCATTACTTGAAAAGTTAAGTCATGTCATCAATTCCCTATTAAAATCTTTATTTTTATTTAAAGATTTATCCTTTTATTTTTCTTTGACTTCTTTTCTACTTTAGAGGAAATATCATTCTGCAAAAGAAGCCTATGAACAACTGTTACAGACAGAAAACCTACCTGTACAAGTAAAAGCAATTGTTTTACAACAGTTAGGTATATAAAAATTTATTTTCTACTACAGATTCCTTTAATTACAGATGTTTGGGTGGTTGGTGGGTGCAGTTGGAACTCTTCTGCATTAACAGTCCCTTTTTATTTGAAATTATGCGTTAAGGTTAATGATAACGTGTGTTAATTTGAGATTTTATTTAAAATACTTTATATTTTAAGTGTTCTTCTGTAACTATTACTCCCTTTCTTCTTCTGTCCAGAATTGATTCATACCCACTATCTAACACAGTCCATCTCAAAAACCCATCTAACTTCAGTGCTTCAGTGGCACTAGTCTTTTTAAACTCTCAGTATTAACCTCTTGTACTTGATCTCTGGAGTAAGTTTGAGTACTTTCATGTGCATACCACTTTATGAAGTTAATAAATTGACATCTTGCACACAGCTTCTGAGTGGCTGTTAAAAATTATAGAACATTTCACTCTGTATGTTCTATAGCATTTCTTAAAATTTTGTTTTTCATAAGAAAATCTAATGTTTAATGTAAAGTTAATATTGTTATTTCTTAGAAGATAATAATGAATATTCCTTAGTAATTCATATTATTAGTTACTCATCATGTCTATTTTATATTTTGGAGTTTGTATTTGTTTTCACTGTTTCTATTTGGTTTGAACAGATAATTCTAAATTTTAATGAAGTTTTTTGATAATATGTGTGTCTTCATAATGTCATTATATTATTCTGTCTGTGTCAAAGTAATTAAACATAGTTTTTCCTTAGTGTGGTATTTTTGCAAAGGTAATTTTATACACTTCTTTTGACTCAAAACTAAACACTGGTTTCTTTTGTCTTAAATGTAAATTTAACATATTTTGTCATGTTCTGGTTTTTCCATTATCTATTTCTGTTTCTGTAATTCTAAACCTGTTTATTAAGCAGGCCCTCTGTACTGCTCTTACTGCTCTTTAAACCCATTTTTCATTAGTTTTCCATAAGCCTAGGAGAGTTTTTGTTTATTGTTTTTGTTCTTGGTTAAATACTGTATTTAGAATGTTGATGAAAATACCCAGTATCAATAAGATATAGAGCCTTACTCTTTAAGGTTTTTAAAAATTATTTAGCTGATGTATCTTTTTTGATTATGTAAGCTTTTATATATTTATTCCTTAGAAATCAGTATTGGCTTGCTAGTTGTTTTAATATTCCAAGGAAAAGTAAATTAATCATCCTTGTATTTTTGGTGTATAGGATGCAATTTTTTTTAAAACTAAATTTGGAAAAGGAAAATCCAGGACTACTAATTTAATAAGTGTCAGTGTGTTGCCCTAAATAATTTAAATTTCTCTTAGCTCTTTAAGAGCCCTGAGTGGCATTGACTGTACCTTTTTGAGTGAGGTAGACTTTCCTCTAGCTATCTTCGGTAGTTTTAAATTTGGGGGAAGTTTGAAACAAGATGAATAAAATGTACAGAAAGGATATTTTATTTGTGTTCTTCATGATATTCTTAATATTCTTAAAATAGTTGGATCATGGGTAAATGCTTGCAATTTTTTAATTATAGGATGGATGCATCATAATGTGGATCTACTGGGAGACAAGGCCACCAAGGAAACCTATGCGATTCAGTATCTCCAGAAGTCTTTGGAGGCAGATCCTAATTCTGGCCAGTCTTGGTATTTTCTTGGGAGGTGAGACTAGACATTTGAATTGTGCTGCATAGAGTTAATTTATAATCTAAAACGTTAGTTTATAAAATACCTGCTTTTTATTATAAATACATGATAGCAGATTCTTGCTTGGTAAAACTGGATCACTCTAAATTTGGTGCTTTTAGTGAGAAATTATTATTTTGCTTATCAGTTTTTATTTTTACCTTGTCTTCATGGTCCTTGCATTGGTTAGTTTTTGAAGTATTGAACAGTTTTCAAGAGACATCAGATACTAATCACTAATACTGTTTTTCAATTCAATATTTAATTTTGTCCCCTCTGTTATTTCTATCATTTTTAATGTATTTATTTGATGATTCATTTTTTATTCTCCCTGATAACCTATTGTAAAGTTCATTTGAATAGTTTGAGATGTCAATTTTCATTTCACATAAATGAAAATATTAGATCTGTCAGGTTGATTTTCTCAGAGTTACACACTTAATTGTCTTACTTTGATTTAGTTGTAAATTTCACCTGATTCTTTTTCTCTTTTTATTATTATTATTTTTATTTTTATTTATTTATTTATTTATTTTAGATTTTATTTATTGGGTGCCTGGGTGGCTCAGTTGGTTTAGCGTCTGTCTGACTCGGGTCATTTTTCCCAGGGTCTGGGATCAAGCCACACATTGGGCTCCCTGTTGAGGAGCCTACTTCTCCCTCTTCTTGTTCTCCTTCCTCCTGCCACTCCTCCTGCTTGGGCTTTCTCTCTGTCAAATAAATAAATAAAATCTTTTTTTAAAAAAGATTTTACTTATTTGAGAGAGTGCATAAGTGGTGGGGAGGGGAGAGGTAAAGGACGGAGCCAGCTTGCCAATAAGCAGCCCTGATGTAGGGCTGGATCCCAGGACTCCAAGATCATGACCTGAGGTAAAGGCAGATGCTTAATCAACAGAACCATCTAGTGCCCCTCATCTGATTCTTTTTTACAAGGAATACTTTATTTTGAGAAACTCTGTCATGAAGGCTAATTCAGATTTAGTTTTTGCTTGTTTGTTTTAAAGATTTTATTTATTTGATAGAGATCAAAGGTAGGCAGAGAGAGAGGAGGAAGCAGGCTCTCTGCCAAGCAGAGAGCCCGATGTGGGGCTCAATCCCAGGACCCTGAGATCATGACCTGAGCTGAAGGCAGAGGCTTAACCCACTGATCCACCCAGGCGCCCTAGATTTAGTTTTTATGTTAACTTTAGGTTTTCTATGATGTATAGTTTTTTTTTTTTTTTTAAATAAATAAGGTAGATTATTGTTAGGTTAGTTTTTTTTCTTTAAAAAATTTTTATTATCTACTAATAATGTTTAATAACAATTGCTAAGTTAACTAGTTTTATTGTACTTTTTTCTAGTTTCCCCAGGACTTATAGAAGAGTCTAATTTGAGTTGTTTGTAATATAAAACTTGTAAGTCCAAACTTAGTCTCTCTCATCCACTTTAAGTTCTCAGAAAGAAGCTGAATCTTTTCTCTCTCCATTGTCTTGCATTGTATATTGAACAAAATGGCTATATAATATATAAGTAAAATAGCATTTGGATTTGGAGCTAAGTTATTATTGTTAGCTTTGCATAATGAGTGTCTTTTTAAAAAAAAGATTTTATTGGGGTGCCTGGGTGGCTCAGTGGGTTAAAGCCTCTGCTTTCGGCTCAGGTCATGATTCCAGGGCTCTGTTAGTAGTCTCCCACAGTACAGAACTGTTTTTTAAGAGTTAGGAGTTATCAGACAGCCAGCTTTGTTCATCCTCTCATTTTATACATGCGGGAGATGAGTCCAGAGAAGTAAACTGGTTTCCTTAAGTAATGTCGCAGAAAAGTAGTAAATGTCACAGAAAGAACTGGAACTGCAGAGCTGGAACTGAAGTTTACTTGGTGCTCCTTGTATTACAGGTCGGCCAACCTTAAATGAACCTAAACAAGTTGTATTAGGGGTACAGTTCTTTTGATTGGATTCAGACTTGGGCATATTGACATTCTCTCTTGACTTTAAAAAGGGGGCATGAAAATGCTGGTTTCAGAAATTATTTTTTATTTCTTCCGGCGTTTAGGTGAATGTGTTAGATAATCTGAAATTTTGTTTAAAAAAATACTCTTCTAATGCTATTCACATCATCTCTGATGTCTGTCCCTGTTTCCAGTTACCGCTAAATCCCTTTTTAATTCTCTGTCCAACAGAGATTTTATGCACTCTTTAAATCACTTTCTCTGTTTCCTTTACTGGTGTTTCTTCTGTTTGTCAGACCACAAATTAGTCCTCTTTATGTTTCTCTTCACTTCTTACATGCATCCATTCTTAAGCCTTTTTCATTTGGGTGAATTGCAAATTAAGATTTGTAACTCTTAAGGTTCTGAACTTGTTTCATACCCAGTTCTGTTTTCTGAACATTAGAAATGTACACACCAAAATATCTTTTAAAACCTCGTTTGTTGGGGCACTTGGGAGGCTCAGTTGGTTAAGCATCCGCCTTTAGCTCAGGTCATGATCTCAGATTCTGGGATCAACCTCCAATTCAGGCTCCCTGCTCAGCTGGGAGTCTGCTTCTCCCTCTTTCCCCTGCTTGTGCTCTCTCCCTATCGCTCTCTCTCTCTCAAATAAATTAAAAAAAAATTTTTTTTAATGTTTTATTTATCTGAGAGGGAGAGGGTGAGAGAGCTTGATGGGGGGAGTGTCAGAGGGAGAAGCTGACTTCCCACTGAGCAGGGAGCCTGATAAGTGGGGAGACTTGATCCTGGGACTCTGGGTTAATGACGTGAACTAAAGGCAGTTACTCAAGCAACTGAGCCACCCAGGTGCCCCAATAAAAATCCTTGGTGGCTCAGTGGGTTAAGGCCTCTGCCTTCGGCTCAGGTCATGATCCCGGGGTCCTGGGATCGAGCCCCACATCGGGCTCTCTGCTCCTCGGAGATCCTGCTTCCTCCTCTCTCTGCCTCCTTGCCTACCTGTGATACGTCTCTCTCTCTGTCAAATAAATAAGTAAAATTAAAAAAAAAAAGTAAATAAAATCTCATTTATCATGTTCTTTCTTAGACTAGCTACTTTATTCTTTTTTACTTTATTCTTTTTCACAATAATTTACTTTTTTATGCTAAGTTTTACAGTTTTATTCCTTTAGTATGTGGTGAAATCAGGGAGTCTTCATTCATTTGGTATTACTCTTTTTATACAATTTTCATTACTTTCACCTTAATTCTGGCTCACGTGTGTGTACCAGCCTTGTGGCTTTCTGTCACAAATTTTTCAGTCTTTGATTTTTTAGTTTATACGTTGTTAGATTTATGTTCTGTAAGGTGCTTTTGTCATGACACTTCCTTTTTTAGAAGGACAAACTCAAGTTGATCAAAGTTGGATTTAAATTTTCCATTTGTAGACTGACTAACTAACATTTGTTTATATGAAATGCCTTTTATCATTTCTACCGTAATCTGATTCCCAGCCATTTAGGTTACATGAATTAAAATTTAAATCAGTAATAGTAGTGTTCATCCTACACTGGCTGTACAGTTAAAGGTATTAAAATATTTCTTGTTATTTTGTATCCTACAAAGCCATAAGAAATAATATTACCCAAAAAGTTCCATTTTGGAAACACATATTTAAATAATTTCTGTGTCTTAAGAAGACAAATTTAAAAACAAAATTACTGGGGCGCCTGGGTGGCTCAGTGGGTTAAGCCTCTGCCTTCTGCTCGAGTCATGATCCCAGGGTCCTGGGATGGAGGCCCACATCAGACTCAAGGCTCTATGGGCAGCTGGCTTCTTCCTCTCTATCACTTGTGCTCTCTGATGCATGCACTCTCCCTCTCTCCCAAATAAATAAATACAATATTTTTAAAAGAAAAAACTTGAAGTTCTTGGGGTGCTTGGGCAGATTGGTTGATGTCTGGCTCTTGATTTTGCTCAGGTCATGGTCTCAGGGTCCTGGGATCAAGCCCTGCCATCAGGCTCCCTGAGCATGCTTCCCCCTCTCTCTCTGCCTACCTCTCTGCCTACTTGTAATCTCTCTCTCTGTCAAATAAATAAATAAAATCTTTTTTAAAAAATTACTTGTTGGGTAATTTCTATGGTTTAAATTTTTCTTGTCCAACAGCTAACCTATAGAACAGTTTTTTCTTTGATTCATTTTATATAAAGTTATATGGCTTGGGGTTTTATTTGTTGTTGTTTTTTATTTTGTTTTGTTCTTGGTTAGTTGGTTGGTTGATAAAGTCCCCATATACTGTCCTTTGCTTTTAATATTTCTTAATATAACTGCTTTTTTAAAAACAGGATTAGAATGTAAGTTATTTAAAATACCTAAATTGGGAGTGCCTGGGTGGCTCAGTCGGTTAAGTGTTTGATTCCTGATTTTAGCTCAGGGTCATGAAGTCAAGCCCCACTTGATTTATTTTAAAAAAATAAGTAAAATAAAATACCTATTAAATTAGATAATTAAGATGGTTTATGCTGTTTTTCATATTCATTTTGCTCAGTATTATTTGAAATTTTCATGAATTAAGGAATTTTGTTCTGAGTGTTGTAAGTTTATAAAGAAAAACGCAGACTGTTACCAGTTTTTTTTTTTTATCTATACCTTTAATCTTCATCTAAAGGAAACCTGAATACAAACTGCATATAGAGACCTATGTGCTTTACTCTTGAATATTATGGCATTGAACAAATTGGTAATGATTTCAGAGTTCATTATAACGTGATAACACTTAGAGGAAAGTTCATTTAACAGCTAATTACAATGTGTATTATAATTTAAAAATTTTGTGTATTTAAGCATGTATGTACACTTACATATATAGTAACGTTTTAGGTTTCTTTTGTTTCTATATACATCATTTTGGCAATAAATATAGTTAAATATTAATGGAATACGACATATGTATATGTATATATACAAACACATGCACGTGCACGCATGCACAAACACACATACCCGTTTGTCTATACTCATACCCAAATACACATAATTTTTTCCTCTGTTTCAGGTGTTATTCAAGTATTGGGAAAGTTCAGGATGCCTTTATATCTTATAGGCAATCTATTGATAAATCAGAAGCAAGTGCAGATACATGGTGTTCCATAGGGTAAGTTTTCTGTATATAGAAGTAATAGTATTTTCATAGATACACAAGTTCATTTTAACATATGTAATGTACTGTATATTACTATTCTACTCTGTTTCAGACAACTTATTCTTTCTCTTTTCAGTGTGCTTTATCAGCAGCAAAATCAACCTATGGATGCTTTACAGGCCTATATTTGTGCTGTACAGTTGGATCATGGGCATGCAGCAGCCTGGATGGACCTAGGCACTCTCTATGAATCCTGCAACCAACCTCAGGATGCCATTAAATGCTACTTAAATGCAACTAGAAGCAAAAGTTGTAATAATATCTCTACACTTGCAGGAAGAATTAAATTTTTACAGGTAAAAAATTGAGATAGCTTATTTTAAAAGACTTTCCTATATGATAACTTCATGAGGAGGGTGGCTGGAGAGTGTGTGTGTCTTTTCTTTTGTTTTCATGTCAGTAACTTTTTTCCATAATTTTTAATATTTTGTGATATTTCACTTTTCATTTAAAGTAAAAGACGCAGTGCTTATAGTGTTCTTTTGCACATTTATTTTGTTGATACACATTAATTTTATGATTTTTCTGTGCGCTATCTGCATCTTTAAGTCATAGCATTTTATAGAAAAGAACACATTGTTTTCCACTCTTGATTGAAATTTCCTGTGAAACTTCTGAAAAAGAGAAAGTGGTTTTGTTCTGACTCACATGAGTATATTCTGGTTGCCCTTTTTCTATGGAACATATAAAACCCCCCAAATTTCAGCTCTATTTTCTGTAAGAAATAAATACTTGTAACATTGAGGAAGATTTAGTGGACTTGCTCTTACTCAAGTAGGCCTGTGTTAAATTTGCTTTTTACATAATTTTTCCTAGGCTCAGTTGTGTAACCTTCCACAAGGTAGTCTACAGAATAAAACTAAATTACTTCCTAGTATTGAGGAGGCGTGGAGCCTACCAATCCCCGCAGAGCTTACCTCCAGGCAGGGTGCCATGAACACAACACAGCAGGTGAGAAGTTGGGTTATCTTTGTAGGTGCCCAGCTTTAAGGGTTCTTTCCAATCTGTAGTGCTCAAACTTATATTACTAAGTATATGATTGGCTTTTTTTTTTAAATAAAAATTCTTCCAAATTATGTGCAATGGATTTTATATCAAAATAAAACTTCCTTTGGGGCACTTGGTTGGCTCAGTCAAAAGGGCATGCGACTCCTGATCTTCGGGGCCATGAGTTCCAGCACCACCATGGGTGCAGAGATGACTAAAAAAAATAAATTTTATAAGTAAAAATAAAACTTCTTCTAAAATGGGAAGAAAGTTGGGGTACCAATTTCAAAACTTTTATATATCCTCATAAATTCAAAAGGGTTTTTTCTTAAAGGGACTATTATACAGTGGTGTATTAAAAATAAAAGTTCTTCAAATGAAGGTACACATTCCTCCATTAATGATTCATTCAGTTTAATTTTTATCACTCTCTGTGATGTCCACATAACTTTAAAAAGTATGCATCTTATAAATTTTTTTAATTTGAAGGGATGAATTATGAGTATATGGAACCATATTTTTTTTCTTACTTCTGTAATCCATAGGCTTACAAAGCTCATCATCCAAACACTGAACCTGTATTAGGCCTCAGTCAAATACCACTTTCACAGCAATCCTTGCCAGTACATACGATTACTTCTAGCCAAGTAGATGCCCCATCCAGTCCTGCCAAGAAGAAAAGAACATCTAGTCCAACAAAGGTATATATGTATACTTAGGGAAATGGAAAATCCCAATCAAAAGTGAAGCACTCTGTCTTTAAAGTTTTACTTGTCATGTGTTTTCAACTTGTGTACATCAGAGAGTTAAAGATTTTCAGTTTTCCTAGTACCTAAACAGCATTTTATATACCACTTATGTAAGCATCATTTAAATTTAGAAGGTAGTGATAGATACTTGAACAAGTAATTTTATTCATTTCTTACTTTTATAAACTTAACACACTTATATCCCACCTAATGGGCAGCTTGTTAGCTGTTTGAGACGTGATTTACATAAGAGGCTTTTTAGGTGGAGGTTAAAGAAGAGTGTATGTTTCAAATTAGAAAGCTTTCAGGGGGTATAGCTCAGTGGTAGAGCATTTGACTGCAAATTAGAAAGCTTTCAGATTGATTATACATTTTGTTATTTTTTAAATAATTTAAATCGATAAGTCCTATATATGTGTAAGTGTTCCAGTTACTGTCATGAATGTCTCACTTGTCATAATTATTAATGTATGAATTTAACCAAATGTTCCTTAATTTCTTTAAATAAACTTTCCTCAGAATAGTTCTGAGAACTGGAATAGAACTGTCTCACTTAATCCAGTACAACAGCAAGTTCATTCATGGTATTTGACACCACAGAAATTACAGGTATGAAATATACTTATATGTATGTCTGTGTATATGTATGTATATATGAAATTTTTTGTTGTTGTTAAAAAGTAAAAAATATTCCCGGACACCTGGCTGGCTCAGTCGTTAAGCATCTGCCCTTAGCTCAGGTCATGATCTCAGGGCCCTGGCTGGTATTGAGCCCCGGGTCAAACTCTTTGCTCAGCAGAGAGTCTATTTCTCCTTCCTACTCTCCCTCTCTGCTCTCGCTCTCTCTCTCAAATAAATAAACAAAATATTTAAAAAAAAAAAAATTCCAGGTAGTTTTAACATACAAAGCTTTAGGTGTACAATATACAGACTCAGCAGTTCCATAAATCACTGTGTGCTCATCATAACTGCAAACTTTAATCTCCATCATCTATTTAACTCATTCCCTCACGGGTAATCATCAATTAGTTTATAATTAAAAATCTGTTTCTCAATTTGTCTCTCATATTTTTCTCTCTTTGCTCATTTGTTTTCTTAAATTCCACATGAGTGAAATCATATGATATTTGTCTTTGTGTCTTACTGACTTACTTCACTTAACCTAGTAATCTCTAGCTCCATGCACGTTGTTGCAGATGGCAAGATTTTTTTTTAATGGCCAAATTCCATTGTATATATACCATACCTTCTTTATTCATCAGTTGATGGACAGTTGTGCTGCTTCTTTATTGTTGCTATTGTAAATAATGCTGCTATAAAAATAGGGATGTATGTATCCTTTAACTTAGTGTTTTCATATTCTTTTTTGTTTTGTTTTGTTTTCATATTCTTTGGGTAACTACCCAATAGTATGCTGAATCATAGGGTAACTTTATTTTTAACTATTTGATGCTCTGCGGTAATATTTTCCAGTGTGGCTGCACTAATGTGATATAGGGCAGTTCCTTTTCATCTGCAATCCTCCCCAACACTTGTTTTCTTGTGCTTTTTATTTTAGCTTTTCTACAGCTGAGAGTATTTTTTCATTGTGGTTTTAATTTGTATTTCTTTGACCATGAGTGATGTTGAACATCTTTCATATATCTTTTGACCATCTTGATGTCTTTGGGAAAATGCCTGTTCATGTCTTCTGCCTGTTTCTTCACTGGATTTTTTGGTTTGGGGGTTGTTGAGTTTGAGAAGTTCTTTTTAAACATTTTGGTTACTATCCCTTTAGCAGATATGTCATTTTCAGATACCTTCTCCGATTTGGTAGATTGCGTTTTAGTTTTGTTGATTGATTCCTTCACTCTGCAGGAGATTTTTATCCTGATGATGTCCCTGTAGTTCATTCCTACCTTCATTTCTCTTGCCTCATGAGACATACCTATTGAGAAGTTGCTATGGCCGATATCAAAGAGTTATTGTCTAGGGGTGCTTGGGTGGTACAGTCGGGTGTCCCAACTCCTTGTTTTGGGTCAGATTATGATATTAGGGTGGTGGGCTCAAGCCCGTGTCTGTGCTCAGTGCAGAATCTGCTTCAGACTCTCTCTTCTATTCTCTCTCCCTGCTATATGCATACTCTCTTTGTGTCTAAAGAAAAAAAAAATCTTGAAAAAAGAAAAAAAGGGTTACTGTCTGTGCTCTCTTCTAGAAGTTTTATGGTGTCAGGTCTTACATTTAGTTCTTTAATCTGTTTTGAGTTTATTTTTGTGTATGATGTTAGAAAGTGGTCCAGTTTCATTCTTTCACATGTTGCCGTCCAGTTTTCCCAAAAGCATTTATTGAAGAGACCATTTTTTTCCCAGTGTATATCTTGCCTCCTTTGTCAAAGGTTAACTAACCATATACCTGTGGTTTGAAATATTCTTTTGACATTTTTTCACTCTATTTTAAAGCAAGAGGTAATAAGCTTTAATCTTTTTTAGTCATTAATTCTTAAAATTGAATGGCAGTAAACCAAATTAATTGAAGTATAATGAGCCCGCATCTTTTAGAGTAACAGATTGAAATTGAAATTCATTTTATCCTTTTTTTTATTTATTTATTTTTAAATTTTACGTATTTTTTTGGCAGAGAGGCAGGCAGGCAGAGGGGGGGAAGCAGGCTCCCCACCTAGCAGAGAGCCTGATGCGGGGCTCGATCCCAGGACCCCAAGACCATGATCCAAGCCAAAGGCAGAGGCTTAACCCATTGAGCCACCCAGGTGCCCTTATCCTTTTATTTTTTTTAAAGAAGTAATGCATTTATGTGTTTGAAATGCAAGAGTTATTAGAAAATACAGGGTATACAGGTTAAAGGATTATTCTTGTTCCTTAGTCTAGCCATTTAATTTCCTTTTCCTATAAATAACTAATGTTAATTGTTTCTTTTGCATTTTTTCCCTAGAGATATGTTGTACATGTACAAAAAATATACTTACCTTATAGATTTCTTTTTGTTTTGTTTTAAAGATTTTATTTATTAGAGAGTGTATACAAGTAGGAGCAGGAGAGATGGGAGGAAGCAGGCTCTCCACTGAGCCGCACCCCCTGCCAAACCCCTAACATCAGGCTTGAACCCATGACCCTGGGATCATGACAGGAGGCTTCGCTTTTTTATTTTCTTTAAAACAAGTAAAATGTATATACATTTAGAACCTTGGTATTTATTTCTTTTACAGATGTATCTTCAAAACCTTTTCATGTTTATGCATTGCTTCATTGTTCTTTTATGGGTATAAAATGTTTTAAGACTTCATGGAGGCCACCCATTCTTTAACCAGGTTCCTGTCTTTGTCTTTTTGTGATTTCCATTGTTCCTGTTACCAACAATGCTGCCTCTAAGGACTTTTTTTAATACCACATTTTTGTTACTTAAATAGTTCCTGATGAACTTGTTTTTAATCTTCCTTTCTTAGATTTCTGGAAAGACTGCATTTTGGAATTGATTACTTGAGGTTAGAAATCAAAGCATTTGATTACACAGGAGTTCCAAGTTTATGGTCCTTTTTCAGAGTGACAGGTTGCCTGACAAACTTCTGTTTCTTAACTTTATCTTTGTGTTTTATTTTTGTAGCAGTTGGAACAGCTGCGTGTGAATAGAGATAATTTAAATGCGGCACAGAAACTGATGCTGGAACAATTGGAAAGTCAGTTTGTCTTAATGCAACAAGTATGTATATTATTTTTATTGAAATGTTTATTACCAGGCTAAATTTTTTCCTGAGTACAATATCATTTGAGAATATATTAATCGTCATTTCTATTTTCTACACATATTTTGTAGAACTTATATGTCTGGGAGTGCCTGGCTGGTTCAGTCTGTTAAGCATATATGACTTGACTCCAACTGAAGTCTTAATCTGAGGGTGGTTAGTTCCTTGGGCCTCTCAGGCTGTGCTTGGAGCTGGCTTTTACTTACTTACTTACTTACTTATTTATTTTTAAGATTTTATTTATTATTGGACGGGAAGAAAGCACACAAGTAGGGAAAGCAGCAGGAAGAGGGAGAAGCATAGAGCCCAATCTAGGGCTCAGTGTGAGGATCATGGTATCATGACCTAAGCTGAAGGCAGACGCTTAATGACTGAGCCATCCAGGTGCCTCATGGAGCCTACTTTTAAAAAAAAAAAGACAAAACACAGAATTATAAAATACTATTAGTGGACACTTTTTTTCCCCCCAATAGCTGTAAATTGATTTAGAACAAAACGCTGCCATGTTTTCTTTATCTTTTTTGGGGGGGGGTAAATAAGTCCATAGAACAGGTGTGTTAGAACAAACCTGCTCTTTGGACTTATTGTTATTTTAAAATAAAAGTATTCCATCTTGAGGTGGAGATGTTTGTAAGGAGTGTTTATTATGAAAGATTTGGCATAAATGTAATAGAATGGGAATTTGAAATCCCCCATTTTATGATATAAAATAAGGCCTATAGTTTACTAATTGATTATTTTAAAATGCTTTGTTTTTGCCCTTGTAACACTGAATAAAGAATTTTCTTTAAGTATATAATGAAAAAGATTTTTGGTTTCTCCGATGTTTCATTTTGGAAATGTATGTTTTTTAACTTAGAGATATTAAATATCATAATAATATTAAGGGATGTATGTATCGATTACGTATTTTCAGAGTCACACAAGCAGGTTTTCTTCTTTTTTTTTTTGAAGATGGGACAGACAGGACAAACTACTGAAATTCCTAATGGGCCAATAGCTAACTCATCACTGCCTACAAACTTTATCTCTAGCCAGCAACCACATTCTTCTCTGCCTAGAGAATCTAGTGTCTCCCAACCTGAAGTACGCTCTGCTTGTTTTGAAAAGCCTTTGTCCAGTGGACCATTTGCTGGAGGCTGTGCTGCTTTTGGCACATCAAAATCACTAGGGAGTACAGACACTACTTTGGTAGGCAATAATTATGTAACAGGAAGTGGAAGTAATGGAAATGTGCCTTACCTCCAGCAAAACATACTCACTCTACCTCATAACCTGACCAGCAGCACAGAAGAGCCATGGAGAAAACAGCTGTCTAACTCCACTCAGGTAAAAGATTATCTGTCTACTTTGTTGACTCTTAATAATTTTTCTTTGGCTTGTGTATATTTTCAGAAGAAATAAAATTTAATGAATAATCTTATCTGTAAAAATTACTTTTAAATAACTCATAATTGTATGATAATTTTAAGTGTTAAATTTTACAATAGTACTAATTAAAAGACCACATTGTAGAGCAATTCTAAGTTTATAGAAAATGTAGTAGACTGTACTAAAAGTTTCCAAAATTACTCTATCCTTTGGTACCCCATCCTACATACCTTGTAATAGTGTAGCACAATAATTGCAGATGATAATGTGTTATTAATACAGTTACTAACTAAACTCCATAATTTACATTGATTTTTTTTCTTTGTGTTATGTATTGTATTGGTCCTGACAAATTGGTAATGACATATATTCACCTTTATGGTGTCACACAAACTGGTTTGACTGCTATAAACATACCCTTGGTTCTTTTTATTCTTCCTTAACTATCCTGAACCTGTGCCAGTAACAGTTTATTATCTCTCCATTGTTGCCTTTTGCAGAAGTTCATAAGTACAGTATGTTGGCCTTCTTTGGATGACTTTTTTCACTTGCCATTATGCATTTTGGGTTCTTTTGTTTTGTTTTTTTAAGATTTTTTTATTTAACGCACAGAGGGATCACAAATAGGCAGAGAGAGAACGGGAAACAGGCTCCATGCTGAACAGAGAGCCCGAAGCAGGTCTCCAATCCAGGACCCTGAGCTGAGGGCGGAGGCTCAACTCTCTGAGCTACCCAGGCACCCCGCATTTTAGGTTCTTACATGTCTTTCTTTGACATAATAGTCATTTTGTTTTTCATTACTGAATCATATTCCATAATTTGAATTTACCAGAGTTCAATTATCCATTTACTTACTGAAGGACTTGATTATTTGTACATTTTTCAATTCTGAACAAAGCTGCTATAAATATGTATTGCAGTTCAGATGAACATAAGTTTTCATCTCACGGGGGTGAAAACCTAAGGGTATGATTGCTTGTCATAACACAATGTTTAGTTTTGTATAAAACTAACAAATTACCTTGTAAAACATTGGGACCATTTTACATTTCCGTCTGTAATGACTGAGTCTACTTTTTGTTTGCTTTTCCCAGAATTTTATGATCCATGTTTAAACATGAAGGTTTTTAGTTTGGGCAGATTAAAACAAAGTACCATACATTGCGTAGTTTATAAACAACAGAAATTTCTTTCTCAAAGTTAATGAAGGCTAGAAAATTCAGGATCATGGTAATGGAAGAGTTTGTAATTGTTGGGGGCCCTCTATTAGTCCTAGTGAGCATTCTTCTCACTGTCTTCAGGATCTTTTTTTTTTTTTTTTTTTTAAGATTTTATTTATTTGAGAGAGACAGAGCACACATGAGGCAGAGGCAGAGGCAGACTCTCCACTGAGCAGGGAGCCTAATGGAGGGCTCTATCCCAGAACTCGAGGGTCTCTTTTATAAGGGCACTACTAATCTCTTCCTTGAAGGTATTACCTAATCATTTCATAAAGATCCCATGGGCTTTAGTAATTCTAGTAGGGATATGGTGGTATCTCATTTCTTAGTTTTATAATTCTCTAATGTGTTTCGGAGCATCTTCTCATTCCATCTATATTAACTTTTGAGGCATGTGTTCAGACCTGTGTCTGACCTGTGTCCATTTTTCAGTTGTATTAGTTTCTTAATGTTGGGTGTTAGATGTTTTTTCTTTCTTCCTTCTATATTTGATAGTCCTTAACCATATATGAATATTGTATTTTCTTCCCCAATTCCTAGTTCTCTTCTCATTCTCTGACAGTGCCCGTTAGAGAGCAGAAGTTTTTAGTTTTAATGGACGTTTAGCATACCACTTCTTTCATGATTGTGCCTTACAAGTAATATTGAAAAACTCTTCACCATGGCTAACGTATCTAGATTTTCCTCTATGTTAATCATGCAGTTTTATACTTTCGCATTTTAAATTTAGATCTGTGATCCACTTTCAGTTAATTTTTGATGAAGGCTGAAAGATCAGTGTAAAGGTTAATTTTTTTAAATTAAAATTAAAACTTAATTTTAAATTAAAATTTAATTAATTAGTTAATTTAATTTAAATTAAAACTTTAATTTAAAACTAGTTGTTCCAGCACCATTTAAAAAAGAATGTATCTCTCCATAATAATGCTTTTGCTCCTTTATCAAAGAGCAGTTAACTATGTTTATGGTCTGTTTCTAGGCTGTATGTTTTGTTCCCTTGATCAGTTTGTCCACAGCATAGTTCTTTGATTAATATAGCTTTATACCAAGTCTTAAAATCAAGTAGTGCAGTTCTGTGGCTTTCTTTTTTTCCTGCAGAATTTTATGTTGGCTATTTTGGATGTTTTCTTTTTCCATATACACTTAAGAATGACTTTATTAACATTCAGAATAATTGTGCTGGGATTTTTATTTGAATGCATTGAATCAGTGGATGAAATTTATAAGAATGGACATCTTAAAATATCTAACTATGAGGGGCGCCTGACTGGCTCAACAGCCAGTTGACTGAATGACTCCCAGAACATCCAGCTCTTGACCTTGGGGTATGAGTTCAAGCCACACTTTGGGTGCAGTGATTAGTTAAAAAAAAGGGGGGGGGACTAACTGTGAATATGGAATATCTCTCAGTTTTAGTTTTTCATCACGTTTTGTTCTTCTTGCAGAACTTTCCATGATGTTTTGTTCTTCTTACAGATCTTTTCATCATGTTTTATTCTTCTTACAGATCTTTCACATGTTTTATTAGATTTATCCCTAAGTATTTAATTTTGGGGGTAGTATTGATGTGAATGCTATTAGTGATTTTTTAATTTGAGATTCCATTTGTTCATTGCTGGCACAGGAAAGCAAGTGGCTTCTGTATTATACCCATGTATCTTTAATATTGTTTATTAAATCCATGAGGTTTTGTTGAGTTTTAAGTTTGCTATTTGGGCAGTTACATAACCTTCAAGGAGTGTCTCCTCCCTTTCTTCCTCCCTTCCTCACTTTCTTCCTTTTTAAGATTATATTTTTGAGAGAGAGAGAGCAGAGTGAACACATGAGTTGTGGGGAGAGGCAGAGGCAGAGGGAGAGAGAAAACCAGGCTCCCGCTGAGCAGGATCCCAGGACCTTGGGATCATGACATGACCTGATGGCAAACCCTTAACCAAAAGAGCCATCCAAGTGCCCCTTCTTTCTTTATTTTTAATTTATTTCCCTTTTATATTCTTGCTTTATTGCATTAGAGTTTTTAGCACGGTTCTGAAAGAGTTGTGAATAGGAACATCCATACTTTGTTCCTGATCTTGGGGAACCCTTAATGTAATGCAGGTGTAGTCTTTTTGTAGATACTCGTACCAGAGGAGGAAGTTGCTCTGTTTTCCAGCTTTACAGAAGTAACTTTACCATGCTTGTGTTTGCTTTTCTTTTTCTGTATAGATCATACAATCATACGGTTTTGCTTTTTCAATGTTTTAATGTGATGGATTACAATGAGTGGTTTCCTAATGTTGAAGCAACCTGCATACCTGGGATAAATCTCTGTTGGCCATGGTATATAATTCTTTTTATACATAGTTAGATTCTAGTTGCTGATATTTTGTAGAGGATTTTTGCACCTTTGTTCTTAAGACATATTCCTTTTTGTTGTTGTCTTTTTGTAATATCTTTGGTGATGTCTTACAATGTTTAGTATTGATATTAAGATAATCATTATCTTGGCCTCATTAAATATGGTTATAAAATGTTCCTTCTGCTTCTATTTTCTGGGGCAAACAGTGGAGCTTTAGGATAATTTCTTCCTTAAATATTGGGAGAAACTCAACCAGTAAATTCATCTAGCTCTGGTAGTATTTTCTATTATGGCAAGTTTAAGTTTTGGCAAGTATTAAGTATAGTTCACATACAATGTTATATTACTTTCAGCTACACACATAGTAGTTCCAAAATTCATATATTAGGCAGTGCTCACCATAATAAGTCTAATTCCTTTCTGTCACCATGCATAGTTACATAGTATTCTTTACTATCTTTCTTACAGAGAGAGGTCACAAGTAGGCAGAGTCAGGCAGAGAGAGGCGGAAGGAGGCTCCCTGCCGAGCAGAGAGCCTGACATGGGACTTGATCCCTGGACGCTGGGATCATGACCTGAGCCGAAGGCAGAGGCTTTAACCCACTGAGCCACCCAGGAGCCCCTCTTTACTGTATTTCTTATCCTGTCCTTTACATCCTGTAATGTATTTTGCAACCAGTGGTTTGTGCTGCTTAATCCACTTAAATTGCCTATTCGCATACAGCCCTTCCCTCTGGCAACCACCACTTTATTACTGTATTTGAGTCTATTTCTGTTTATTTATTCATGTATTTTTATGTTTGTTTATTCATGTAATTTGCTTTTTATATTCCACCTGTAAGTGAAATCATAAAATATTTGTCTTTCTGTGACTTACTTCATTTAATAAAATATCTTCTAAGTCCATCCATGCTGTCACAAAGACAGCATTTCATCTTTCTTATCATTAATAGTATTCCATTGTGTATTTTTATACTACATGGTTTTTATCCATTCATCTATTGATAGACTCTTTGATTCTTTCATAATTTGGCCATTATATAAATAATGCTGCAGTAAACGGGAGCATTTATTTTTTCTAATTTAGTGGGGTTTTTTTTGTTTTTGTTTTTTATTTTTCCTGTGGGTAAACATTTAGTAGTGGAATTGTTGAGTAATACAATGTTTCTATTTTTAATTTTTGAGGAACCTCAATACTCTTTACTCAGTATTTGCTGCAATTTACATTCCTACCAATAGTCCATGAGAATTCCTTTTTCTCTATGCCTTTACTAACATTTAGTTAATTTTGTGTTTTGATTCTAGCCATTTTGACAGGTATGAGATGGTGTCTTATTACAGCTTTAGCTTGTGTTTCCTTTTGAGTGATATTGAGCATCTTTCTATGTGTCTGTTGTCCATTTGTATGTGGTCTTTGAAAAACTGTCTATTTGGGTCCCCTATCCATTTTTTAAGTCAGACTATCTGGTTTTGGGTATTGAGTTATTTATAAGTTGAGGATGCTAATCCACTTATTAGGTATATCATTTGCAGGTTATCTTCTCCCACCCCATACATCGTCTGTTTCTTTTGTTGACTATTTCCTTCACTGTGTAGAAGCTGTTTATCTTGATAAAGTTCCAGTAGTTCCTTTTCGATGTCTTGTCCCTTGTCTCAGGATTCAAATCTAGAAAAATACTTCTGTAGCTGACATCTATGAATTAATGTGTGTTTTTTGTTCTACAAATTCTGTGGTTTCAGGTATTGCATTTAGGTCTTTAACCTCTATTGGGTTTATTTTTGTGTATAGTATAGAAAAGTGGTCCAGTTTCATTTTTTTGCAGGTAGCCTTTCAGTTTTCCCAACACCATTTGCTGAAGCGACTGAGACTGGTTTTTCCCCCATTGAATATGCGTGGCATTTATTTTCTTATGAGTACTTTGAACCTTTTATCCCACTGTTGTCTAGTATAACAAGTCTTTTGTTTCTCTTATAACTCTTACATTTTATCGTGGTGAGTCATTTTCTTTGCTGCTTCTGGATTTTCTTTTTGTAGATTTTGGCATATATTTTATTATGATGTCTTAGGTGCAGTTTGTTCGTTTGTTTTAGTTAGGGTTTCTAAACTGAGTTTCAAATCAGATTTTTTTAAAATTTTATTTATTTATTTATTTATTTTTAGGATTTTTATTTATTTATTTGACAGAGAGAAATCACAAGAGAGGCAGGTAGAGAGAGAGGAAGGGAAGCAGGCTCTCCGCTGAGCAGAGAGCCCGATGCGGGACTCGATCCCAGGACCCTGAGATCATGACCTGAGCTGAAGGCAGTGGCTTAACCCACTGAGCCACCCAGGCACCCAGATTTTTTTTTATTAATACAGAAAGAGTTCTGCCTTTTTTTCTTCCAGTACGGTTTTTGGTGGCCTATTCCACTAAGTTTAGGCATTTTTTCTATTAGGTATTATTCACTTACAGTCTGTATTATAAGCTCTGTGTTTAATGGGTTTTTTTTTTTTTTTTCCTCAATGTATGTTTTTTTACCTTAGTAAAAAGGTAAAAGGAACCTCTGAATTTGTTTGTTCACAGTCACCATCTTGTTTTTATCGCTGGTTTTAACTTTTAGCCTGGTCTCCTGAGATATTTCCCTTTGTGCTTAATAGGTTGGGATCTAATACTAATTTATTATTAAATTTACTGGGGTCTAAAACTAATTTTTTATGATCAGCATTGTGACCATAGTCCATCAGGCTTCTTCTGTTGGCTGTCTATTCAGTGTGGATTGAGGAATACATTGAAAATTTCAGTCTGTTCTCAAGTCCTTCTTTACTTACAGTGTACCATGGAGTCCCTTTAAGAGAGAATAAATTCAAAGTACTCTGATCTATAGCTATAGAAGTAATATAATTACTGCTTTTAAAAATCTGTATGTCAGTTTGATGATGGTGAATGCGTTTTTTAATTGCCTACCCACTTTTGAATAGTATTGATTAGATGACAATATTTGCTACTTTTATGAAAATAGATTTTATACAAGGATTTTAAAGATTTTATCCTAATTACTCCATGATTATTCTTTTACTTAATTATTCCTCACAGTATCCTTTTGTACTTTTAACGTCCATCATTTTTAATGTCTCCAGTATTAAAGTAGATAAAATATAAGTGATATTCTTGATTTAAAATATATTGTTAGCTTAGGGTATTTTAGATGGTAAAACAGCAGCATGCTGGCAGATTTTAATTAGCTACCTAAGACTGACTTTACTGTGTATGTAATTTAGTTCTGTTTCATATGAAAGCAGAAGGCTTTGCCTTCTTGCTAAATTAATTACCAACTTAGAATTACCAATTCTAAGATACTCTCTAGCGTTTTAAGATTTAACTCCATATAAAGTTTTATATTAAAAATATGTTAATGTATAATTATATTTCTAACTCAAGAGAAGTTGTTTTCTTGTTCTGTTATTAGAGTAGCTCGGGAAGTACTAAACTTGTTTTCTTATGCCATATTACTTTAATCAGTGTTCCTTAATTACTGTGTTGTAAAACAAAATGAGAATCTTTCTAGAGCAGTTAACTATGCCAAAGACAAATTTCATTTAAAATTAATTCATTGTATATTTTAATTCCATGGATAACTTTCCTGTTGGTTCAGAACTTAATGGTTTAAAAAAAAAACTATCCCATAAAAATGCTCTAACATTATCCATATATTCTCCTAATCTTGTGAATTTAGGAAAAAGTGCCATCAATTCTTGAGTAATAAGTGAGGAACTACACATAAGATATCTGTGTGTTATGAGGGGTGAGGGTGAGAATATAGAAATCCATATAAGTTATTTCTTGAAATACATCCATAGATTTAATAGTTTTTGCTTTTTGGATGAAAGATACCTACCAGATTTATATTATAGAGTAACTGGTAATTTCAAAGATTTAGTAAGTGCATGTTCTATATTAAATTTATAATACATTTTTAAGATTTTTTTATTTATTAAGATTTTGTTTATTTATTTGACAGAGATCACAAGTAGGCAGAGAGGCAGACAGAGAGAGAGGGGAAGGGAAGAAGGCTCCCTGCTGAGCAGAAAGCCCGATGCGGGGCTCGATCCCAGGACCCTGGGATCATGACCTGAGTGGAAGGCAGAGGCTTTAACCCACTGAGCCACCCAGGTTCCCCTATAATACTTTTTAGATAAGTGATTTGTGCTATTTAGTTTGTGTAATGGCTTCACTTGGTAATGACCATATGTATTTTTTACCATATCTAAATTTACAGATAACATTTCTGTAAAGGTGAAAATGTATGTAACAGAAGTGAGCATTAAAAATTCTCAAAGCCCTTATATGAAGAAATATCTTGGCACACTAATACAAATTATGCAGCCCAGTTATATAATCTTTGCTAAAGATTCTAACCATCTTAATCAGTGGATTATGGGACCTTCTAAAAATAAGTTTTAGGTTTTAGATTGTTATACTGCACATTTAATTGCTTATTTTTGTGGCTTATTAAACATTTTTAATCCTCAGTACTGTTCTGTGTATGTATTCTGAGTTTGCGTAATAGTAGATTTAAACAAATCTTGGTAATTTCTTTTCTTTCTTTTCCCCCCACCCCCAAGGGGCTTCATAAAGATCAGAGTTCACATTTGGCAGAACCCAATGATGAACAACCTCCCTTTTCTACTGGGCCTGCCCAGTATCTCCAGGCAGCTAGCACTGCTGTTCAGAAACAGACTGGACTTCGAACTCTGCCTAGCAATTCAGTAACACAGGGAGCTGCTTTCAATCACCTCTCCTCTCATATTCCTACCTCAGGTGGACAACAAGGCATTATCTTTACCAAAGAGGGCAAACCTTCAGGAAATCGATCCTTGGTGCCTGAAACAAGCAGGCATGGTGGAGACAAACCTAATGGCTGTGCTGGTGTCAAAGGACTTTCTAATCATGTTCAGCAGTTGATGGCAGAACCTGTTTGTAGTCCTAACCATGGAGATTCCACATTACTAAACGTACAAATTTCAGACAATCCTCAGGTCTCTGCGTTGTTGGTTGGAAAAGCCAATGACAGTGGGGGTAGTGGAGCTTGTGACAGAGTCAGTAATTTTCACCCCACTGTTTGTACAAAGACTAATAATTCTGTTGCCTCTTCACCCTCTTCAGTCATTTCTACTGCAACACCTTCTCCAAAATCCAGCGAACATACAGCTATACACAGTGTTCCCAGCCTTAACAGTCCTCACAGTAGGTTACATACATTTAATGGAGAAGATCTAGAGAACTCACAGAGCTCTGTAAAAACAGACCTGCCCATAATTAGCCAAAAGCCTGGTCCTCATGTTATACCATCACTATCGGTGTCCATATATTCAAGTTCCTCAGAAGTGCTGAAGGCATGCAGGTTAGTATGGGGATGTCTGGCACAAAATGGGAATGGTTGACTACTATTCAGATCATTTATAATATTTTGACTTTAAAAGTAATAGAAATTATGTTTCAGAAAAAATATAAACTGATAATAGTCATCTAAAATAACAGTTTCAGAAGCGTCTTTTTTATGCTTCATACTGTGGTTGTAGTGTAGCAATGTATCAGATGTGAAAAACATTTTCTACAACCTGCTTTACCTGAGAGGAATGCTTTTAACTAGGATTGTCTTCTGTTGGTTGTTAGAGTTATCTGCTTCTCCATGATTGACCTTATACTGGGAAATAAAACCTGAAAATGAATTAAATCATATTTGGTAGAAAACAACAAAGCCTGGAAAACTACACTGTATGTTTCCTTCTGTTAACACTCTTGACTGTAGTAGAGGTTATAAAGTAGCCACTCTGGTAGGAGTTAGCCATATTCTGCTACTCCCAGAAATTTTTTTCTTAAGCGTTTGCCTTCCCACAAAAAAAGAAGAATCAAAGAATAAGGAAAAGTTTGTTTTGGTATTGTGACATCAGATAGATTTCCCCCTCTTACGGATCTTAATTTACTTCTTAAAAATACAGATTTACTGTGGTATGATTCACATACATCACATTTCACTCATTTAAAATGTATAGTTCAGGGGCGTCTGGGTGGCTCAGTAGTTAAGCATCTACCTTCAGATTGGGTCATGATCCCAGGGTCCTTGGGATTGAGCCCCGCCTTGGGCTCCCTGCTTGGTGGGAGGCCTGCTTCTCTCCTTTCCACTCTTGTGTGTGTCTCCTGTGTATTCTGCTAAGAACTGAATAGCTTCTATACTGCTTGTATGTCTCTCTCTGTCAAATAAATAAAATCTTTAAATAAAATGTACAGTTCATTGGTATTATAGTGTATTCCTAGATAAGTGCAAGTATCACCACAGTCAAATTTACAGGAATTTTAGCACCTCAAAAGGAAACTAATTAACAAGTTTTTAATGTGTTTTTCTGTTTGTACTAAACCCAATAGAATCTAATCCTAAATTAAATAATAAATTACCTTTTTCCTTTCTTGAATTTACTTATAAATGTTCTTTTTCAGTGTTTAGAAGACACTAATAAAACTTGGATAAAGTAAGTGCTTAGGGTAATGAAGTGCTCTATAAGGTTTTTATTACATAACATTTAAAATTTGAACACTGATACATTGGATCTTTTAAAAGATCTTTTTAATTTGAGGTTGAAATTAAGTAAAATAGAAAGTAAATGCAGTTTAAGTATTTTTGAAGTACCTTGGCTATTTACTACATGTTTTGAACTTCAAAATAGAAAATAATTGTTGCGTAATTTAAGACTAAATCTCCTCTTGAAACTGCTGGTTATGTATTTCTCTATTTGCTGTATCTAAAACTTGTTTAGATGTGAGTTATTAGATTATTAGGATTATGAGTCAGCCATTAAATGTGTATCACTGAGAAAGTTAAGCAGTATTGCACATTTTAAAATTTTTATGTAATTTGTACTTAGCAGCCACCTAGTGTGGAGTAATGAAAATAATTACAATATTATGTAAAGTTATGGCTAAATGAAATTGGTATCTTTCACATTTTTAGTAGGTTAAAGATTTTAACCTCATTTCATTTTTGAAATGTCTGTAAATACTCAATTTTGGGTTAACTAGTTTCTTTGAGATTCATTTTGGCTTAGCAACTGCTAAAAGGACTTTTGCCTTATGTCGGATATGATTTTTATTTTTTAAACTTGGAAGTATTGGGGTACCTGGCTGGCTTATTTGGAAGAGTACAACATTTGCTGTAGAGATTACTTAAAAATAAAATAATTAGAAATAAAGTTGCAGGTATCTTTAAGATACTGTATAAACCTGTGACTGCATGTTTCTTTGTTTGTTTCAGTTTTTTAGTGTAACTGTTAATTTAGTATTGAAGGTAAATTCACCACCACCATTCATTCAGAAATCAGAAAGGGAAAAAACAAATAGAAAGGACAAAAGAGAATAACAGAACAGGATCTGAATGTTAAGGTTAAAATTATTCTGAGACTTTGAGAAAGAACCAGGTTGACAAGTGATAACTGTCTTGCAGTTCTGTTAGTTAATACTGACTTGTTCTACACAGGATGAATTCATATTCCTGTAAAGGAAGAAGTATCAGTATGAGAGTGCCAACTCTCCCTCGTTGAGAAACTTCTGGAGGAAAGAAACTAAATTGCATATGAGTTTATCTATGAAATACCTTTCATTTTTGTTCTAAGTAATATGTTTGAAAGTAAATTTAACATTTTAAAAAGAATTTTTATGTAATAATGGATATCCTCTATAGAGTAAAAGAAGGTTTAAGAAGTCTTTAAAAATGAAATAAACTCTTCTAATCATTCCTGTATCTATCCCCAAACCCCCACTTATTCCCTTCATAGGTTGGATTTTTACAGTATAGTTTCCCATGGACAGTTACAGATACATGCCTATTAAAAAAACTAATTTATTTATTTTGTTCACAACTCTGTACTTTTGCCCTGGGGTTGACTCTTGTATTTTTAACAGAGGAAAACTTGTGGTTTCTTTCTTATCAAAAACATGTATTAGTTCTTTGAGAGAAATTTCTATAGTTTCTGACTTGAACTTAATAGGTAGAAATGTATTAAGCAATTACCATATGTTTCATTGTATTACTTGTTCTAGGTTTTCTTACATATCTGTGTTCCTTATAGGTTTTTGAAGTCATTTTTATTTTTATTTATTTTTATTTGTTTTTTTTTTTTTTTTTTTTTTTAGAGAGGGAGAGGTAAGGGGCATATAGAGAAAGAGAGAATCTTAAGCAAGCTCCAGCCCAGAGCCAGACGTTAGGTTCCATTCCACAACCCCAAGGTCATGACCTGAGCAGAAATCCAAATCCAGGCACTTAACCATCTGACCCACCGAGGCGCTAAAATAAGTCATGATTATTTTTAAAGTGCTACTGTTTGGGACATCTTGGTTTCACTTATGGTATCTTGCTTTTCTTAGAGTTTAGTTTGTAACTAAATGCATTCAAGAGATTGAATTAGTTTTAGCTCTCTTGCGCATGTCTTTTTTTCTTTTTAGAAATATATTTATACTTCACATTGCTTGAGTTTTCTGTATATCCGTATTCTGTTATAGAATTGTAAAAGTAAGGAGACATACACTAGCTATCCTTTATTACCTAGTCTTATTTTTCATACTGTGAATAGCTGAACTTGATGCCACATTAAATTGGCTTAAAAGACTTTGAAGAGCTTGTTAATATTTGACCCATATTTTGTGGTATTCTGAAATATTATCTGTTATATTCTATGACATTTCTCTCTATGAAACAAGCTTTTTGCAATCCGTCTGAATTGTATGTACTATAAAGTGATATATAATCTAGCATTGAAACCATTTTTTATTATGTAGAGATTGTATTGAGTCTTAATGCATTGGTCTAAGAAGATATTTGCATTTTCCCATTATCAGCTTTAGACAGGTAGTTTTTACTTGTGAAAAGCAGTTATTCTGTGGATTTTATAAATTAGAAACAGTTTTGTATTTTAAAACTTTAAAATGTATCATATCTAACTGGTAATGTAAACAGTATGGGTCATCATGTTTTGTAAGTACTAGAACTATTCATTTAACATTTAACCTTAATAAGTACTTACAAGTATAGAAGCTTAGTTTAATATAGGTCTGCACATTGTTTTAGTTTTTAAAAAAGTAATTTTAAACCTCCCCCCCCCCCCAAAGATTTTATTTATTTATTTATTTATTTATTTATTTATTTATTTATTTATTTTATCAGGGAGAGCACAAGTGGAAGGGGAGTGGCAGGCAGAGGGAGAAGCAGGCTCCCCATTGAGCAAGGGGCCCGATATGGTACTCAATCCTAGAACCCTGAGATCATGACTTGAGCCAAAGGCAGACGCTTAGCTGACCAAGCCCCTCAGGCGTCCCTTAAACCTTATTGTTGATTACAACATCAAAAGTTCTTCATTGTAGTTAAAATATAAGTTATATACCCTCAGAACTATTTAATATGGCATCTGTAAAGTTGACGGGTATTGTACTTGAAGCTTAGTTTTCATTACCCCAGAGGCCTAACTTTGAAAGTGTTTTTCTTTAGCAAAAATAATCAAGAAATGGTAATTTTGCTTTCAGTTTGTGTTACTAAATGATCCGAAATTTTAAAAACGTAATCTGTTCTAAACGCAGTTACTGATGTGTTTTTTATTTCCCAAAATAGTTTGCAGATTCTTTGAAATTTTAGTATTTTTAAGAGTGGTTTTCCTTACATATCTTAATTCATTAGTTATTTTTTAATGTGATACTTAATTAGGACAATCAGGTTTTTTTTAAGATTTTATTTATGTATTTGACAGAGAGCAAGAGCGAGCACAGGTAGGCAGAGGGAGAGGGAGAAGCAGACACTCCACTGAGCAGGGAGCCCAATGTGGGGTTTTGACAGGAGCCAACGGCAGATGCTTAACCAACTGAGCCACCCAAGCGCCCCAAACTAGTTTCACTTTTAAAAAATATTTCAGTCGGGGAAGGAGAGAGAGTGCATGCACGTTAGTAGGAGGGACAGAGAGAGAGAGAATATCCCAAGTGACTCCCTACTGATGGCGGAGGCCTGCACCTGCTCCATGCCACTACCTCTGAGATATGACTTGAGCTGAGAGGGGTTTATGCCCAACCACTAACCACTTAGGCTTCCCAGTTTCAATGATTTTAAAGGCTTAACAGTTTTCTGTATTTGTTTTGAGGGTTTTTTTGTTTTGTTTTTAAATTTTAAAACTTTAGAAATATTCCTGTAGTGTTCGTATACTAAAAAAGCATGCATTGGGGAGTAATTTTCCTGTACTTAAAAAATTTGTAACTTATGTATTTCACAAAGGAAAAATATTAATCCAAAACTATACATGTTATTTTTAAAATTACTATAATAAATTACAGTAAAATGATGTCCTCCTGAATATTAGGGAATTACACAAAATCAGTTTTGAAAATAAACAAATGGTCTTTCTGGATTTGAAAGTTGACAGAGTTACTCTGGAAATAAGACATTTAGGGAAAGAGACAAGTCTTTTTTTTTTTTAGATTTTATTTGTAAGAGAGAGCGAGCAGAAGCAGAGGGAACCGCAGGCAGAGGCAGAAAGAGAAGCAGGCTCCCCACTGAACAAGGAACCCCCTGCAGGGCTTGATCCCAGGACCCTGGGATCATGACCTGAGCCTAAGGCAGATGCTTAACTGACTGAGCCACCCAGTGGTCCCATGAAAAGAGACAAATCTTAATAACCTTGCTTTCTTCTATTTTTGGTTCAAAGTAGTGTTAATATTAAGTGAAGAAGATCTAAAGGGGAAATGTTGATAAAGTTGGAGTTTATATTTTTAAGACATGAAAATTAGAAAAATCTTGTTAATTCAAGTTATGTGGATATGTAGTGTATTTCACTTAGGTTTCCTTAAATGATACAAGAAATCAAAGTGAGTATCTGCCAAAATTAAGTTTTTTGTTATTTTTACGGAATAGATACAAATAACTTAGCATGACTTTATTTTTGTAAGTGCTGCTTACCTAAACCTTAGGTATTTTACTAAATTTTACTTAATTTTACTTTTTCAACTTTCTACTTTCAAAATTAATGTATAGCTGATATATTTTTCTGGTTATTATTTTCCAGGAATCTAGGCAAAAATGGATTGTCTAATAGTCATATTTTGTTGGATCAATGTCCACCTCCAAGACCACCAACTTCACCATACCCTCCCTTGCCTAAAGACAAGTTGAATCCACCCACACCTAGCATTTATGTGAGTTTGTTTCACTGACAAAATAGGAATATATCATGTGTCTAAACTTGTCTGTCTTTTGAAGATAAATTTTTATACCAATGTGGATGCCCTTTTAGGCAACATTTAAGTTTTTTCTCACAAGTTGATGATTCTGGAAAAACATATCCCAGAGGATGATAAATAACATTTCTCAATTTAAATACCAACCTTCTTTTATTAAAAATTCTTGCTACGCAGCTGTGGTTTTTATTTGCATGTTGTCTGTGATTGCTTTGCACTAGACTGAGAGACTTAAGTAGTTAACAAAACAACGTACAGTCTATTAAACCAAAAACATTTACCACCTGTCCTTTTGTAGAAGAGGTTTTTTTGTTGTTTTATTTTGTTAGATTTTATTTATTTAATTGACGAGGGAGACTGCAAGAATGGGAACACAAGCGGGGAGAAGGAGGTTTCCCAGTGAGCAGGGAGCCCGGTGCAGGGTTCAGTCTTAGGACCCTGTGATCATGACCTGAGCTGAAGGCAGATACTTAACCACTGAGCTGCCCAAGCACCCTAGAAGAGGTTTTTGGCTGGTGGTTTATTCAGAAAGATTTTTTGAAGTTAATATTTAAGTATCTTCTCACAGATGGCTGGGATTATTGGAGAGTAGCAAAAGAATTGTTTTTGTGTCATTTTTAGTTAACATTGTTATAAATGTACATTATATGTCTTATATTTTAGAAAATGTACATTATTATAAAAGTTGATATAAACCAAAATAATTAGATTGTTCCTCAAAGAGTTTTGTTGTCTATCCTTGCTATATTCCCTTAGATATGTGCCAAAAAAAAAAAAAAGTTTTGAGCTAAAAGTTGAATAAGCACTAAGAATGAATTTATAGATAGGGGATTTTGAAATTTGGCCTTTCTTTTCTCAGTGTTATATTATCCTTTATCAAATTAAAATGTATGCATATGTTATTGTGAAAGGAAGATGTGAGATAAACATAAACTTGAGGGAATAAATGAAAAACGAATACTTATCTTTATAGGTCTTATTGAATCATTTTTTTAATTTTGCTTTTAGTTTTTAAAACACTGATGTTGAACATTAAGTTTCACTTCTCCCACCTCTTTCATACAAGAAGTATGCAAGTACAGTTAAAGTACACTTAGTAATCCTTTGAACTACTAAAATGTTTAAATATCATCATATCAATTTTAGTATAATGTGATACAGTAGTGTAATATAACAAATTGGTAATTTCATTTGAAACTATCAAATTAAGATGTGTTTCTTCAAGAGAAATTTATGTTGCTATTCTAATAATTTCCTGCAAAAACTAATGATAAAATCCTGTAATACGTAGTAACACAATATTAATGGTTAAGATACATTTTAAAATGTGAAAATAAAAAAAATTCTACATGTAAAAATGATGAAAAGGTGAATAGAGATTTGCACTATAATTTTTAATCATTTATATGAAATCTAACAAAACATTTTGATTTTACAGTTGGAAAATAAGCGTGATGCTTTCTTTCCTCCATTACATCAGTTTTGTACAAATCCCAAAAACCCTGTTACAGTAATACGTGGCCTTGCTGGAGCTCTTAAACTAGGTAAGATTGAAAAAAGAAAGTCTGAACTTGTTTGTTTGTTTTTAATTATCTTTAGTATTTTAAAACACTGGCAAAAACTTTTTTTTCTCGTTCAATGTTCAGTGTTCTTTCTTTTTTTTTTCTCTGCCTCTTTAGCACATCTTTAGTAGGTGATGCCATTACTGACATATTTTTGATGGATGTTTACTTAGTTTTTAATTGGGTATCATTATGCAACATTACTGTTGTAGGTTACATGATGGAAGTCTTGCTAAGCTATAGAATATAGGTAAAATTATATCATATTTGTAAGTGCTACAGCTTCTTTTTATATCCTGTCATGATAGATATAGTGTCTCAAGGAGTTGCTTTGCAATTGTGGCCCTACATGGCTTCAAGAAGTCTTCAGGAAAATGGGATAGAGTTCCTTAAGGATTTTCCTACATAATTTTATATGTCCAGTGTACCACATAAAATTTTATTTATTAACACAACTTATTTATTTATGAAGATCTTGGACTTTTCTCTACCAAAACTTTGGTAGAAGCTAACAATGAACATACTGTAGAAGTGAGGACACAGTTGTTGCAACCAGCAGATGAAAACTGGGATCCCACTGGAACTAAGAAAATCTGGCGTTGTGAAAGTAATAGATCTCATACTACAATTGCTAAGTATGCACAGTACCAAGCTTCCTCCTTCCAGGAATCATTGAGAGTGAGTATTTATTTCCTGGAAATTATTTTGCTAAATGCCCATTGCTTTTAAAATAATCTGTTTAGTTTCTATGACTATGTTTTATAAGTGCTGTAACTTAGAAATTACTGAACTATTAACAATTTAAGCAAAGGTGAAGATAAAAAAGAAAACTTCTGTCTCATGATATCTTCTAATTTTGAAATATTTCTAATTAAAATAGTAAAGTAAGTCTACATAATAGTTGTAGAGTGATTAAATATTAAGGAAAACTATCTGAGTAGGTCTCATGTTCATTTAGTCAAACATCAAAAGGTGTTCTCACTTTGTTTTATATGAAAGGTACTCTTTCTTTGTCACTTGTAGTCTTTAAAGAAAACTGCAAGAGAAGAGAAATATCTCAAAATAAATGACAAGTACAAAAATAAAAAAGAATGGTACTAGGAAGTGAATCAGAAATTGAAACCTGTAGCAGTTACTAAAATAGAACTTTGTGGATTCTTTCACAATAATAATCAGATCACTAAATACATTTTTCAAACACTTCTCAAATTATGTTTTGTTTTTAATTTGAAAAATGTATTTGAAGATGGTTGGGAGTTGTGAGTGTAGCATCAAGTATGGAGTTACTGTTGCACATTCTGTTGTAAACCTGAAGCTAGTAAAACATTGTCTTTCAACGTATATGGAAATAAATATAAGTAAAGTAAATTAAAAAAAAATCATAAAAGTGAAAACTGGGGTGCCTTACTGGCGTAGTGGTTACTCATCTGCCTTCGGCTTGCCTTGTGATCCCAAGGCCCTGGGATCAGGCCCCCCATCAGGCTCCTTGCTTGGCTCTCCACTCACCCTGCTTTAGTTCCCTCTCTGGCTGGCTGTCTCTCTGTCAAATAAGTAAATAAAATCCTTAAAAAAAAAGTAAAACTGACTTTGAACTGAGTATATTACAGACAAAATAATGCAGAAATCTTATTAAAAATAGGATAAGCATTCTTGTTGAAGATCGTTCTTTTTAACCATATTTCTTTAAAAGAAAGACTAGTGTCTTTTTTTAAGCTAGTCAACTCTTTAAAGAATACACGAACAAGTACTAACACAGATACACCACATACAGTATAAAGTTTTAAATTTATAATTTCTCATGTCATTTATTTTTAGAAGTGTTTAAGGTTCTGACTTCATTTTACATTTTTTATAATTGATGCCGCAAGAATCAATTATTTGGGGCGCCTGGGTGGCTCAGTGGTTTAAGCCTCTGCCTTCGGCTCAAGTCATGATCTCAGGGTCCTGGGATCAAGCCCTGCATCGGGCGCTCTGCTCAGTGGGGAGCCTGTTTCTCCCTCTCTCTCTGCCTGCCTCTCTGCCTACTTGTGACCTTTTTCTCTGTCAAATAAATAAATAAAATATTTTTTTAAAAAAAGAATTACTTATGTGTGAATTGTGAATGTATAGAGTTTTTTGTGCTAAGTTATACATTACAAATTTACATTTGTGTAATTTTTACATGTGTAGTTCATTGGCTTTCAATTCGGAGTACATTTTTCATCATTTCACTCTGAAACAAATTTTTTTTTCTTTCAATTTTATTTATTTGTCAGAGAGGCAGAGGCAGACAGAGAGATGCAGGTTCCCTGCAGGGAGCCTGATGCGGGTCATAATCCCAGGGATCATGATCTGAGCCCAAGGCAGATGCCTAACCCACTGAGTCACCCAGGCACCCCAAAAATGTCTTTCTTTTAAGTAGGGAAATCACCATTATCTTTTTTCCATAACCCCTGGTAACCACTAATCTACTTCCTTTTCCTATAAATTAGACAGTTCTGGTTGCTTACAGAAGTGAGATCATATATTTGTCCTTTTGTATCTGGCTTCTTTCTTCTTTTTTTTTTTTTTTTTTTAAGATTTTATTTATTTATTTGACAGGGAGATATCACAAGTAGGCAAAGAGGCAGGCAGAGAGAGAGGAGGAAGCAGGCTCCCTGCTGAGCAGAGAGCCCGATGTGGGGCTCAATCCCAGGACCCTGAGATCACGACCTGAGCCGAAGGCAGAGGCTTTAACCCACTGAGCCACTCAGGCCCCTGGCTTATTTCTTTTAGCAGAAAGTCTTCCTATATCATGTATTTTGTAGTAGGTATTGCAATTTCATTCCTTTGAAAATCTAAAAATACTCTTGTATATATATAACATTTTGTTTTCCATGTATCTTTTGATGGGCATTTGTGTTATTTTCATTTGTCTATTGTGAATAATGCTATGAAAAGTTGGGTTTAAATGTTTTTACCCCTCCTTTCAGTTTTTTGGGTCTATGGCTAGAAGTGGAATGGCTGTATCATATAGTAATTCTGTGCTGAGTGTTTAAGAACCTGTTTTCCACAATGGTTATGTCATTTCATATTTCTACTAATAGTGCATACCAGTTCCAGCTTCTCTACATCCCTAGCACTTGTTATCTTGCTATTTGTGAGGTTTTCTTTATCATTTTTTTTTTTTAGTAGTAGCTATTTTCTTTTTTAAGATTTTATTTATTTATTTGAAAGACAGAAATTACAAGTAGGCAGAGAGGCAGGCAGAGAGAGAGAGCAGGAAGCAAGCTCCCCGCTGAGCAGAAAGCCGGATGCGGGGCTCAATCCCAGGACCCTGGGATCATGACCTGAGCCGAAGGCAGAGGCTTTAACCCACTGAGCCACCCAGTCGCCCTCAATGGTAGCTATTATAATGGATGTGAA
Source organism: Meles meles (assembly GCF_922984935.1). Taxonomy (NCBI): domain Eukaryota; kingdom Metazoa; phylum Chordata; class Mammalia; order Carnivora; family Mustelidae; genus Meles; species Meles meles. Next base: position 13,017,012 of record NC_060088.1, read on the forward strand.
ATGATATCTTATGGTTTTGATTTGCATTTCCCTTTCAGTTAGTGATGTTGAGAATCTTTTCTTTTCCGGATTAGCCATTTGTGTACCTTCTTTGGAGAAGTATCTCTTCAGTTTCATTGCCCCCCCCCCCTTTTTTTTTAATTTTTAAGATTTATTTATTTATTTATTTGACAGAGATCACAAGTAGGCAGAGAGGCAGGCAGAGAGAGGAGGAAGCAGGCTCCCTGCTGAGCAGAGAGCCCAATGCAGGGCTCGATCGCACCCAGGTGCCCCTGCTTTTCTTTTTCTGTATAGATCGTACAATCGTATGGTTTTGCTTTTTCAGTGTTTTAATGTGATGGATTACAATGAGTGGTTTCCTAATGTTGAAGCAACCTACATACCTGGGATAAATCCCTCTTGGCCATGGTATATAATTGTTTTTATACATAGTTAGATTCTAGTTGCTGATATTTTGTAGAGGAATTTTGCACCTGTGCTTATAAGACATATTCCTTTTTTTTTTGTATTGTCTTTTTATAACATCTTTGGTAATGTCTTAAAATGTTCAGTGTTGCTGTTAAAGTAGTCATTATCTTGTTCTTGTTAAGTGCACTGAGGAACTCAGCCAGTAAGTTTCACCTGGCCCTTGTGGTGTTTTCTGTTTTAGAAAGTTATTTATTATTGATGCAATTTCTTTAATAGTTACAGGCTCATTTAGGTTCTCTTTCATCTCATATTATATTTGGTAGATTGTATTTTTCAACTACCCAGATTGTCAAATTATTCTTTAATGACCATGCTATTTATAGTGATGTCTAGTATTTTTTTTTTCTCCCCATGAGTGAAGTCTTCCCCCCCGCTCCCCAATTAACATGGTTATAGTGATTTTACTAATTTGTACAAAGAGCCATTTTTTGGTCTCATTTTTTTTCTTTGTTGATTTTCCTTTTTCAGTTTATTTACTTCTGTTTTAATTCTGAATATTTCTTTTTGCCAACTTATATTAAATTTAATTTACTCTTTTATTTTTTTAGTTTCCCGTAGAGGAAACTTTTCCTCTATAGTAGATCTTTTTACTATAGATCCTCTATAGTAGTTCTTTTTTCTTTCTTTCTTTCTTTCTTTTTTTTTTTTTAAATGGGTTGATTTTGCGGCATTTCAGTTTTCACAGGTTGGCGTTTTCATTGGAATTTAGTTCAGAATAATCTTTTGAGAGTCCTTCAACCATGTGTTCAGAAATGTTCTTTAATCTCTATGCATTTGCCTATCTTTGTGTCAGTGATCTTTGGCTTAATTCCATTATGGTCTGTGTTTAGGTATTGTATCATCTGGTATTTTAAATATGTTAATGAATATGTACCCTATGAACTTGAGAAGAAACTGTGTTCTGCTATTGATATACTAGTCTCTAGTTGTCCATTATATTCAGTTGGGTATGTTGAATTCCATAATGAAAGTACTAATTTTGTGCCTGTTGAATCTGTCTATATCCTAATAGAGGATTGTTTAAATCTTCCAACTGTAGTAGTGGATTCTTCTCCTTCTTGCAGTTCTATTAGTTTTTGCCTCATGTATTTTGATGCTTTATTGTTAGGATCATGTAAGTATTATTTTGTCTCCTGGAAGAATTCATCACCTTATTGTTGCGTAATGGCCCACTTTGTCTTGAACATCTCTTTTTTGTTCTAAAGTACAGTCTGTCTAAAATTTTAATAGTAATTATGTTTACTTTCTTTTGCTTGGTGTTAGCACAGCTATAGTTTTCTCCATCTATTTATTTTTGAAGGTATAATGTGTATTTCTGTAGAGCACATGTATTGGGGTCTTGTTTACTCACTCTTGAGAGTCTCCATGTTTTAATTGTTATGTTCAGACCATTTGCATTCAAAGTGATTCTTGATATGGTTAGATTATATCTTCCATTTTATTTCTTTTTATTAATTGTACTTATCATTTGTTCTTACCTTTTTCTCCCACTCTGCTTCTACCTTTTTTATTTTTTTACTTAGACAAAGTATATGATTCTTTTTATATCTCTTTTATTCTAATAACACTACCAATTCTTTTTAAGATTTTTTTAGGGGTTGCCCTAGAAATTGCACATTATACTTGGAAGTAATCCAAGTACACTGTCCAATAACACTATACTGTTACAGGGTTGGTGCACGTATTTTATTATTATATTTTATTCATTTCACTTACACATAAGCAAATATGTAGATAAACACATATATGTGCATATAAAATCAAACACATTATTATTATAACTAGGAACTATTATTATAACTAGGAACGTATAAAAGGTTACTTGTTACATTAATTGAAAATAAATAAAATATTTGTCTTTTATCAAATGTAAAAATTAACTCAAAATGGATTAAAGAGTTAAAGAAATGAATGAATAAATGAATGAATTAATAAATGAATAAATAATTTTAAAATATTTAGAAAAAGAGTTAATTGTAAAATATAAAACCATAGAAATACTGAAAGAAAACAGAGTTGCACACCTTGACATCAGTCTTGGCAATGGATTTTTCGCCCAGTTAATAAAAGCAAAACTAAACAAGTGAGTTTGCATCACACTAAAAACTTGTGAACCGCTAAAGGAACTATCATCAAATTGAAAGGCAACCTACTGAATGGGAGCAGATAGTTACAAATCTTACATTTGATATGGGGCTATTACATAGAGAGAAGCTCTTCTGTTGAGAAAAAGAAACATCCAATTTAAAATGAACAGAATATCCCAGTAGACATTTTTCTAAAGAAGACATTGAAGAGGCTAACATCACAAATGGTGAAAGACATTCAGAGCAAAAACCATAGTGAGATATCACCTCACTTAATATCCAAAGAAAACTACTATTAAAAAGAGGACAGATAAGTTTTTATAAGAATGTGGAGAAAGTGAACCCTTGTGCAGTGTTAGTGGGAATGCAAACTGGTGTAGCCACTATGGAAACTCGGGGGTTCCTCAAAAATTTAAAAACAGAAATAGCATATGAGCCAGTAGTCCTGTTTCTGGTATATATTTGAAGGGAATGAAATCAGTCTCTGGAAAAGGTATCTCTTTCCTGTTGTTTCTTATAGCATTTTTACAATAATCAAAACAAGGAAACAGTCTTAATGTGTATCACAAAGAGATAAAGATTGTGTGTGGGAGCGGGGGCAGGGAGGGGAGAGAAAGAATATTTTTCAGCCATTTAAAACAACATGGAAATACTACCATTGGCAAAACCTAGAGTGAACCTTTAAGGCATCATGCTAGTGAAAAAAGGCAAAAAAATAAATACTATGATATCACTTATGTGGAATCTGGGGAGAAGACAAACTTCTAGATAACAAGAATTGGTTGAGGGCTATATAGAATGGGTGAATGTGGTCAAAAGATATAAAATTTTAGTGATAAGGAAGTCCTACAGATATATTATACAATATGATGACTATAACAATACTGTCTTACATATTTGAAAGTTGATAAAGACAGTAGTTTTTTAAATTTCAATGTAATAAACAGTGTTATATCAGTTTCATGTGTACAGTATGCTGATACAGTATGCTCAGCTATTCTGTACATGACTCAGTGCTCATCATAAGTGTACTTATTATACCCTTCACGTATTTGACCACCTCCCACTCCAAACCTTCCTTCTGGTAAACTTGAGTTTGTTCTCTAGAGTTGAGACTTTTTTTGTTTGTCTCGGTTTTTTTTCTTTGTTTATGGTCCCTTAAGTTTGAACGCATTCTAAGAGCACTTAATTTTTTCTGCTCTCAGTCCTCTGTTTAGGAGTGTGTCCTGTTTTATATCCTTTTATTTTGTGTATCTCTTGTTTGATTTTTACAGATATATCTAATTTGACTGCTCTTTGCTTCCTTGTTTTCTTACTCCTGCATAGTCTTTCTTTTCCACTCAAAGGAATCCCCTTTAATATTTCTTGTAATCTACTTTAGTGCTTATGAATTCCTTTAGCTTTTCTGTGGGAAACTATCTTTCCTATTCTGAATGACAGCCTTGCTGAATAGAGTATTCTTAGCTGAAGAGTTTTTATTTCAGTACTTTGAATATATCATACCAATTCCTTCTGGCCCTGCAAAGTTTCTGGTGAAAAATAGCTAATAGCTTGAATGTACTGCTTTCTTTTCTCTTTCTGCTTCTACATTCTCTCTTTATCACTGCTTTTTGCCATTTTTATTACTGTGTGTCTTGGTGTGGACATCCTTGTATTGATTTTATCAAGAGTTTTCCGTGCCTCCTCGATCTGGATTTCTGTCTCCCAGATTGGGGGAGTTTTTAAGTGATACTTCTTCAGATTTTTGCTCCCTTTTCCTTTTTCTTTTTGGGATCCCTATAATGCAAATGTTTTTATACTCGTTGGTGTCACTGAATTTCTGAAACCTATTCTCATTTTGTATTATTCTTTTTCTTCTGTTCATCTTGATAGCTTCTGGTTACTCTTCTCTTCTGGGTTGCTGAGCCATTCTTCTGCTTCCTCTTATCTACTCTTTATTCCCGCTAGTGTATTTTTAATTTCAGTTACTGAGTTTTTCATCAATTGCTTCCTTTTAATGTTTTCTGTCTCTTTGTTGAGGGTCTCATTGAGATCCTCCACTCTTTTCTCAAGTCCAGTGAGTATGTTTATAACCATTACTTTAAATTCTCTACCAGGCATATTGCTTATTTCTGGGTTTTTGTTGTTGTTGTTATTCATTTGTTTGTTTTAGGTCTCTTGCTGTGATTTTGTCATGTTCTCTCATTTGGGACGTATTTCAATGTCTCTTCATGTTGTCTAACTCCCTGGGTTTGTTTCTGTGTATTAGGAAAGTCAGCTACATTTCCTGTTCTTGATAGTAGTGGCTTTATGAAGAAGGCCTGTGGTATCATGCCGTGCGATTATGTACCCTGTTCCAGGGTGTCTCCTGTATGTGTGTTTTATGCGCTCTACTATACGGTTGAGTTGTGTTTGCCATCAGGCCAGTCATCTGCAGTGGCTCTCTTTGTCTTCTGTAGGTTTGGTTCTTGCAGTTGTTTTGTTTTTAAGTCAAGAGAATAGAGTTGTTCTTTTCGTTTGTTTCTCTTTTTAAGATTATTTATTTATTTATGATAGCTACAGCACACAGGCAAAGGAAAGGGAGGGGTAGAGGGGGAAATGAAGGGGAGAGAGAGAATCTGAAGCTGACTCCCCACTTGAGCATTGGAGGCTTATGCAGGGCTTGATCTCCCCATGAGATCGTGACCTGAGCCCAAACCAAAAAGTTGGATGCTTAACTGACTAAGCCACCAAGACATTCCTGGTCCCTGTATTGATTGTTAGTGGACCAGTTTGGGGCCTCCTTAGGCTTGATTTGAATCAAACCAGGCATTTGCCAGAGCTACATTAGCACACAGCTGTGTGTTGTGCCTGTAGAAGCTTTTCTTGATAGGCAGTCCTGTGGCCAGAACTGATGTCTCCCTGAGCCCATTTCAAGGGTAGTCAGATTGATATGCGTGGTTGGTTATCTTTCCTTGTCCCTTGGGCAGAATTCCCTTTAGGATGGTGTTGTCCCAGGTGGGGCTGCTTGGGTACTGGCAAGCTTATGTTGCCCCTCAGGACATACTCCTACAAAGGCCAAGTCCACGGAATAATGCAGGGGTCATGCTCACAGTGATAGCAAGGTGTGTACCTGTATGCTGTGGGGGGGTGGGGGAGACCTGGAGCCTCCTGACTGAGGCTGTTGGGGTTAGAGGGGACATGTCCACAAGATAACCAGGGCAGCTCTTACTTTCAGCAAACTAATTGGAGAGTGTTGACACTGTACTGGTTTCAGAAAGTTTCCAAGTATCCTGGTTGGAGGGCAAGAGAAAAATGGTTTCCACCCACTTCTTTTGTTCTGGAGAAGTGCCTTGCCCCTTCAGCACACCTCTGAGATTAGTAAACAAAATCTTTTACTTTTTGCACTGCCACTACTGTGCTGTGTCTCTATGAAACTGTTTATTTTATGTCTTTAAGGGTGGGTGCTCAATTTTCTATCATTGTCCCACCTCTTCCAGAGCCCAACCCACAGATTTAGGAAATTGTAAGTGTTAAATCTGGTTTTCAAATCCGAATGTCATGGAACTATACCTTTCATGTGTGGGGGCTAGATTCTCCCCCTTTTGAGCCCAAGGTATCCCTCCCTGTCATGGACAGTCCTGTGAGTTTGTTAGGCTTGCTACTATATCTCTACCCTTCCTATCCTTTTCATTGTGGCCTCTTCTCAGTGTTTACCTGTGGCAAATATGCCACTCCCCAACCCCGGTTTCCCACCCCTATGTGTTGCCCTGGAGTATGTGTTTTGTTTTGTTTTTAAGACTTATTTGAGAGCGTGTGAGAGGGAGAGAGAGAGAGAACTTGAGTGGGGGCTGTGGAGGGAGGTGAAGAGCAAAGGGGAAGGAAGAAGCAGACTCTGCTGAGCAGGGACTCTAAGATCGTGACCTGAACTAAAAGCAGCCACCCAGTTAGTTGAGCCACCTGGAGTTTTTAACTCTTAGACATGCTTACATTGAGTCTTTGGCAGATTGTGAATTATGTTTAGTTTTTCCTGCCACAGCATTGTTTCCAGTGGAGGTCTCTTTTCCTGTTAGGATTTTTTACTATCTGTCTCTTCAGGTTTGGATGCAATATTTCGCCCCTGAGTCTTCACGTCTTTTACTCATCTGAAAATAGTTGATTTTTAAATTTGCTTACCTTTTTAATAAATTCTTAGTTCATTGTGGCTGTGTCTGCTCTTCTAACAGGTCCAAACAAGTCCTCAGTCAAGTATTTAATTTGCAGATACTTTCCTTGTTCAATAGTTACCTTTTTTTGGAGCACAAAACTTTATTTTTGATCAGTTATTACTTTACTTTGATTGCTTTATCTTTGATGTCATAGCTAAGAAATGACTGCCTAATCTATGGTTGTGCATTTTACTCCTGTGTATTTTATTTTAAGAATTTTATAGTAGTGGGGTGCTTGGGTGGCTCATTTGGATAAGTGTCTGCTTTTGGCTGAGCTCATGATCCCAGGGTTCTGGGATCAAGCCCTGCATCAGACTAACTGCTCAGCAGAAAGCCTGCTTCTCCCTCTCTCACACCCCCTGCTCGTGATCCTTCTCTTGTTATGTCTCTCTCTGTCAAATAAATAATATCTTTTTAAAAGTTCAAAAAAAATTTTATAGTGGTACATCATTTATATCTTTGATTTATTCTGAATTATGGTAAAAGAAAGGAATCCAATTTCATTCTTTTCAGTGTTGATTTCCAATTGTTTTGGCATCATTTCCATATTTAATTATATTGGCACCTTTGTCAAAAGAGTAACATTTTTATTTGGCTTTTAAATTCCTCTCTAGTGCTGTGTGCTCTATTATGTTTTATTATATGTAATATAATATGTGATGACATATATGTAGTCTCAAAAAATTAAACTATACAGAACTTGTTTATATGCCCTTCATTTTGTTAGTATTAATGCATACAGGCAGGCTCAAGATGACTAAACAAAATCATAACTTAAAATGGCAAATCTTAATTTTTCTTACTGTAAACATCTATAGCTGTATTTGTACTCCTGGGCAAACACTCTTCTGTTTTAGAATATATACTTTTGTATTGCTACCTGACATTTGTAAAATAACTTTTAATACCCCCTAAGTTGCTTTTTTTTTTTTCCATTATCTTTATGATTTGTGGCAAGTATAAAAACCTACATATTTCATTCCAGAACAATGTCCATAAGGGAAACAAATTTTGCTTTTTGTTTTTGAAATATGGAAGAGTGTTGTTCTTAGAGTTATGGATGTACTTCCAGAATTTTTTTCCTTAAAAAAGCCTCATTTTTAATATTTTTACTTTATTTTATATTATATTTTTTATTTGAAGGAGAGAGAGAGGATGTCCGAGAGTTAGGGAAGAAGCAGAGGAGGATGTACAGGGACAAATAGGCTCCTTAACCAGCATGGAGTATGAGGCAGGGCTTGATCTCACAACACTGAGATCATGATCTGAGTGGAAATCAAAGAGTTTGACACTTGACTGAGTCACCCAGGAGACCCTTTTATATTATTTTATTTTTCAGTTCTCTTTAAAGTTCTCTTGTAATCACTTAAAATGAAATTCATCTACCATTTTCAGAATGTCTGATGGTCCACAATTAAATTAGAATTGGTACATGTCTTTCTTATTTACATAATACCTGACTTTTATAATATTAATTTTGTGAACGATAGAGGAAGTTAGTACCATGCCATTTGGCTTGATTTTTTTATTTAATGGGATAAGTGAAGATATATTATGTGAAATGTGCTTATTAGAAACTTAATTTTGAAATGAGTATGTAATGTTCATGTAGGTAAAACTGTTTTATTAATTGTGTAATGAAAATTGTAGCCTGAAATACGTACTAAGAATGAGTGTTTCTGCTAATCTATAGGAAGAAAATGAGAAAAGAACACAGCATAAAGAATATTCAGATAATGAATCCGTATCTTCAGATTCGTAAGTACCTTTAATGTTTGTTCAGTATTTCTATCCAAAATTCATGAACTTAATATTCTTAAAAAAATTTTTTTTTAAGTTCTGGAAGGAGAAGGAAAGGACCTTTTAAAACCATAAAATTTGGAACCAACATTGACCTCTCCGATGACAAAAAGTAAGTCCTCAAGTTACGTGCAGTTTGAATCACAGGATTGAAAATTGTCTGGTTTCATATTTTTTTCGACCCTGGTCATTCTTTTTGTTGTTTTTTTTAATGTTACCATTGAAGTCTTAATTAACAACACTACCATTCTGAAATGATTTTTGCTAGGTTTTGCAGTAGATTTTAGTTACTGAGGAATATCAACACATTAAATTTACAAATTAGAAAAGAAACATTATTTTTTTTTCTCTTTTTTTAAGATTTTATTTATGAATTAGAGGGAGGGAGAGAGCAAGAGTCGGGAAGGGTCCAGGGAAGAGGGAGAGGCAGGGAGCTAAGGATCATGATGTGAGCCAAAATCAAGATACGGACGTTTAACTAACTGAGCCACCCAGACACCCCTCTTTTATTCCTAAAATTATAAATTTTTAGGATTTAATTTTTTTCAGTGATCTTGATTTATTTCCGGATTTTTTTCCTTAGAAGAGTTAACATTCTACTACTGCTAACCTTAAAAATGTAATAATTAGAGATTTAAATGTGTTTCTGATTAGAACACAGTACTTTCAGAAACCTGGTAAATTCTCTTAAGTATTTGCAACAAGGTGACACTTGATCTATTTATTTCAGGTGGAAATTACAGCTACATGAGTTGACCAAACTTCCTGCTTTTGTGCGAGTGGTATCGGCAGGAAACCTTCTAAGCCACCTTGGTCATACTATCCTGGGCATGAATACGGTTCAGCTATACATGAAAGTTCCAGGGAGTCGAACACCAGGTTATTTTTTGTGAACTAATATATCTTGTGTAACTGAAGAGTTTAATCAGATATGAAACACACATTCAACCAGTTTCTTCCCATTTGTAATTAATAAAGCCAGAAGCCAAATGGGGTTTTAATGCTTTCTCTTACATAAAAATATTTGTAATTATTTCTGTAAATTAGCTGAGAGTAGTTTTCTCTATGTGCCTTTTTTTTTTGAATGTCTAACCATGAAAATAATCCAAAACATTTAACTGGGAAGAAGGCACTAAATCAGTAAGGAGTAAAGGAAATAAGCAGTTTAAAAGCTTTGTCTTTATCCCATTGATTGCAAGCTCAGTGGTTTGCCAAATTTTTTTCGCCACAGTTAGAGCTATGTCATAATAATGAACTAATATTCTTACTGTTTAAAAAGGAATTTCTTTGAAGATATTAAATATTTAATACACCAATATTTTCTATACTGTCCTATTATGTTTCATTTTATAAAAGTGTAATTTAGAAATTTTCTAATGAAAGAGCCAATTAAACTTCTTCATGGTGATTCTAAGTATTTTAGGTTCTATAAGCCACGATGTAAAATTGAGGATATTTTGTAGATACTCATATAATGGAAAAAATATTTATATTACTTCTTACTGATAAAGGTCAAAATACGAAATAATTTAGTACAGTTTTTCCTTCTCATGGGAGAATAAATTTCACTTCATTGGGGTTTGGGGTTAGCATTCCCTGTGAGAGTCAGCTACAGATGTGCATCTATGAAAGCTTTACTACAATGAGATCTATGTATTTCATCTTTAAAAATGTCTTTTCACACAAATAGGCATTGTCAAATACTACTGTCAATCTATAATCCTATATTTTTGAGCATATTAATTGGTTGGAAAGCATTTATTGAATTTAGTTCTTTTACTTGATATTTTTGTTTTATGTCTCATTGTTCTGCAGATTAATCCTTCATAGTTTGCGTTTCGAATGTTCTCATTTGCAGTGGCTTCTACAATATGGAAAAATACTGATTGGAGATTTGAAACATGGTATTAGATTTGTAGTTTGAGCTTGAAAAATATATGCTGCAGATATTGGAGGGAATGGATGTCTGACTTCTTCCATTTTTAGAAACACAAAGTATAGAAAACAGCTTGCTAGTACTTGTGATTGCAAAAATACTGTTTTGCAAATGACTTTATGTAATTTAAGTTTTGCTTTGTAAGTTTAGGACTCTCTATAAAGAACTGTTTTGAAGACTAACAAAATTTTTATTATCCGTCAATGTTCATTCACTAACCATAACTGACAGTTGCTCTCAAGCAGAAAATGTTGAGTTTCAACCCTGATGGTCTAAAAATTATAATTTCATTATTGCCACATCGGGTCAGCTTCTATTTCTGACAAAAATTCAGAGAGCTAATATTCATGAAGTCTTCAAGAATGGTACACAATCAAATATCTACCAGTCAGTAATATTGTGAATAGCCATAGGCATTAATCACTTTACGTTTTAACAAACTTCTCTAGTATATCCATGCAAATTCACACATTTTGTCCACCATATTTGTAATACATTCTAATGGATTCCATTCTAGCAGTACTTAACGTTTTCCAACTTCCTTGGAAATATTCTCACTGTAGTTTGTCCTATAAAGACTAACCCTCAGTCACTTAACATTTGGTCTTAATTCTTCAAGATCAATTAGCTAAAATACGAATTAGCAAATACAAATTGGCAAAATCTGTTGACCTCTTAAGGAAAAAGAAAAACTGTCTAAAATTATTTACCTTTTTATTATAATTAACTATTTGTATTGCTCTCAACATCTTCACTGAGTAGCTGTTCTCCCCCCCCCCCAAAAAAAAAAAGACTATATTAATAGTCTGGAACCATTTCATTTTCTCCAGATACAGTGATTTTACTCAGTGAAGTGAAACACGATTTAATTAACTCCTGGTCTGTTCACCACTTTTTTTTTTGCTTAGCCAGACACTGACTTTGATTTCAGTCTCAATCTTTTTTTTTTTCCTCCTCCTATTTGTTTAATTTTTGAAAAGAGGTTCAGTGATGAGATACTGCATTTAACTTTTCTAATTTTTTTGTCCATTGTTTTTCTGTAAGATAGATACATTGTAATGAACGCTTTTGTAATTTCAGTGTACAATAATCTTTTTTGCACAGCAAGAATATCCTTGTATATTAAATACAATACTTTTACTGTGAAGTGGAGAAAATTATTTGCACTACCGCAAGTCGTTCATTTATCTTGCTTTAACATGATGGATATGCACTGGTCTTTTTTCAGATAAAATACTGAAATACGGTGATATGTTAATCAGTTGAAATGCTGATGAATTATAGCTGCCTTAATACAATATTTTACCAACCAGCAGTGAGAACTAATGCTAATGTGTAATATTTTTGTTACAGCTGCTTAATTGTGATTTGTTGAACCAGTGGTGTATTTGTGTTCCATGAAAGTGTACTAAACAAGAACACATGTTTCAGCCATGGGCAGTAGTTTGCCATCCCATGATTTAAAATCTTAAAAATCTTAAAATTTTCATCCAGCACAAATCATCTTTGTTTCCTTTGCATTGACATAGATCATGTTACATATCATAATGCAAATATTTAACAATCTATGAGTTCTGGCAACTATCCATAAAGGCAGATAGGAGAAACAGCCTGGTTCTCTCTATATGTACTGATGCCTATAGACTATGTATAAACCTCTTCTACTTCTGTCTTATTTATTTATTTTTAAAGATTTACTTGTTTGACAGAGAGCACGAGTAGGCAAAGTGGCAGTCAGAGGGAGAGAGAGAAACAGGCTCTCCGCTGAGCAGGGAGCCTCATTGACAGAGCTCAATCCCTAGAGCGTGAGATCATGACCTGAGCTGAAGGCAGACGACTAAGCCACGCAGGCGCCCTTCTGTTTTTATTTTTATTACTTGTATCAGTTATAGTTTGACAATCAGAGTGCTTGCTTCTTTACATTTTCACTGTATATTAGCCATATAGTTTGTTTAAAGTAGGTTGTTGCTTATTTTTAAATGAGTTAGGGTTTGCAACTTTTCTTACTAAAATCTGAAAATCTTTCTTTTTTTTAAGGTTTTTTATTTATTTATTGGACAGACAGAGGTCACAAGTAAGCAGAGAGGCAGGCAGAGAGAAAGGAGAAACAGGCTCCCTGCAGAGCAGAGAGCCCGATATGGGGCTCCATCCCAGAACCCTGGGATCATGAGCCAAGCCGAAGGCAGAGGCTTTAACCTGCTGAGCCACAAAAGATCTGAAAATCTTTTTGAAGAAATGCTGAATCAGGATCACCTTTGAGATATCCATATTTATTCTTATCAGGGATTTTGATGTTAATGGAACTCATTGATTGGAATGTTTATATTCCCAGGCCCTTACTGTAAAGTCACTTAATAATACTTTATCAGGGGTGCCTGGGTGGCTCAGTGGATTAAAGATTCAAGTAAAGAGCCCAATGCAGGACCCTGAGATCATGACCTAAGGCTGAGGCTTAACCCATTGAGCCACCCAGGTGCCCTGTATAGCATTAGTTCTTTAACAGCATCGTTTATAATAACCATGTGAAATTTCTTAGAGAAAATGTTTAGTATATTTTATTTTGCTGGTATAATTCCAAAGAAACACTGTGTTAAATTGCTTTTTACTTGGTAATGATTTTGTTTCTGTTCCGACATACATAGTAATGGTACCTTACTATAACAATTTACATTCTGACGTGATCTTGAAATGTGTTCTGAGAAATTCAGATTGTTCTCAGATCCTGTATTACAAAGGTTTTTGTTATTGTTGTTGCTGTTGTTTTTAAGTAAATCTGTCATGGTGTCCTCAAATCTCAAATTTAAAACTCTATGCCAGGATAGTATCTACCTCCTTGTGGATAGAAACACTTATAATTAATGTGTCAACATCACATTGGGATTTAGAAGAGCTGTGAAGGAGCAACAGGTTGTTAAGCAACCAAATTACATTTTGAAACCCTCCCTCTTTAATTCTTTGATACTCTAAGACTTGGGAGTGTTTTATGGAGGAAGAAGTAGAAATAATGACAGTAAGTAATATTAATTGCTTATCTTATGCTGTCCTCTGATTTATAAGCATATTTTTCACTCTTGAAACAACCCCATGATTTAAAGGCACATTTTCTCCCATTGAATTTACACTATGATAATAACTTTTGTTTTCCCTTTTTCTTTTCAGGTCACCAAGAAAACAACAACTTCTGTTCTGTTAACATAAATATTGGTCCAGGTGATTGTGAGTGGTTTGTTGTTCCTGAAGATTATTGGGGTGTTCTGAATGACTTTTGTGAAAAGTAGGTTTCTGAACAGATTTTGTTTTCAAATAATTTTGAGAAGACATTTATTATAAAGGACAAATTATGATGCTAAATTTCCAATTATCCAGAAATTTTATTTATTTATTTTTATTTTTTAATCCAGAAATTTTATTGTATAGTTGTTGTTTTTTGTAAAGATTTTATTTATTTATTTATTTGACAGAGAGAGAGAGAGATCACACGTAGGCCGAGAGGCAGGCAGAGAGAAAGGGAAGCAGGCTCCCCGCTGAGCAGAGAACGCCATGTGGGGCTTGATCCCAGGACCCTGGGATCATGACCTGAGCCGAAGGCAGAGGTTTTAACCCACTGAGCCACCCAGGTGCCCCCAGAAATTTTATTTTAAGTGGTATTATTTGAAATCTTTTTTACTTTATGTTATGTGGAATAACACTAAATGAAAAATGCTGTGAAACCAGTTAATGCAGTAACAACAGGTGTGAATTCAAAAGACAGGGAGTTAAGGAATTTTTTTAAAGTTAGCTTTAAAAATTGATGAGTGTGAATGCACATTCTTTTCAGATGTGCTTTACAGATAAATTTGATTTAATTATAAATGAAATTAGAAATGGTAACAATTCAAAAATTAACCATCCTTACACCTTCCTAATAATTCAAGCATGTATGTCTCTAACAGTGAGCCTAAAGTGATCAATGTTCAGTGGCAGGTGAATTCCCTGCTATTTTAAGAGTTGATTATGATACTGGTAAATGATATGTTTATGAAATATTAAAAATTGGGTGAGGGCGCCTGGGTGGCTCAGTGGGTTAAGCCGCTGCCTTCGGCTCAGGTCATGATCTCAGGGTCCTGGGATCGAGTCCTGCATCGGGCTCTCTGCTCGGCAGGGAGCCTGCTTCCTCCTCTCTCTCTGCCTGCCTCTCTGCCTGCTTGTGATCTTTCTCTGTCAAATAAATAAATAAAATCTTAAAAAAAAAAATTGGGTGAAATTATAATAATTATTAACATATGTGATCTTTAAAATCAGTACACATTTTATATATCAATTTTGAAGGGCCTTTACTCAATGTATTTGATTTAGTAAAAAGTTTGATGGTAGTTTAAACAATTTAGAGTTTTCTTACTGGCAAGGTATGATCATTTTTTATTCTCTTATGTATAATTTTTCTCATGTTAAGAAAAGGTCAGATTTCTAAATATTTAAAATTTATCAGGAAAATAATATAATATTCTCTTTTCTGAATGTTTATTCCAGCAGACTGGTAACTTAAGTAGGGTATAGGAAGGGTCTGATAGGAAGTCTCTTGTGTGTTTAAAAACTTTCTTTTTTTAAGATTTTGTTTATTTATTTTAGAGGGAATATGGGCACGCAGACATGCACACATTTGAGTTGGGGGCGGTGTAGAGAGAGTGGGAGAAACGAATTTTGAGCAGACTCCACACTGAGCGTGGTGGACCCTGATGTGGGGTTTGAACTCACAACCCTGAGATCATGACCTGAGCTAAAATTAGGAGTCAGATGCTTAACTGACTGAGCAACCCAGGTACCCTAAGAACTATTTCCTAAAGTTATAAGGAGGTATATCTAACTGTTACATGTACAAATATTCTTACTATTCTGAGTGGGAATTATTTTCAGGGTTTAACTTCTTTAAAATAGTATGGGTATATTTAGGTCAAAGATAGAAAACATATGGAGTAATAATCAAGTTAGAGTAATTCATCTTAAGTTGAAATCACACACTTATCATCTCAGGTTTTCTGTAAATTTTATTTTGCATAGAACAGAATATAGCTTTTTTTTTTTTAAAAAGATTTTATTTATTTATTTGACAAAGAGAGCAGGAGAGGGAACACAAGCAGAGGGAGCGGGAGAGGGAGAAGCAGGCTTCCCGCAGAGCAGTGAGCCCGATGTGGGGCTCAATCCTAGGATCCTGGGATCATGACCTGAGCCAAACGCAGATGTTCAATGGCTGAGCCACTTGGGCGCCCCCAGAATGTAGCTTCAGATGTTTAAAACTTTTATATTTATTTCAGGACTATACTTAAGATCTTTAAATCAACCACTGTTTTTAAACTTTCGAAGAAAACGTATAATCTGTTTGCCTTAGTTGGCTTCCCCCCCCTTTTTTGTATGATGTTTTCTCCACTTTAATGTTGTCAGTGTATGGGTAAAATAGGTTTATACCATGATTGTAATTTTTTACTTTCTTCTTTTCTCTCTCTCCCTCTTCCTGACCCACTGCCCCAGGTCCCTCTTCATATTTTTCTGACAACATTGCAGAGTTTACAGAAAACACAGTTTTCAGCATTTCTTTTATCAGTATCTGCTAGACTTAATCTCTAGAAAATTTTATTATTTTTTTAAGATTTAATTTATTTATTTGAATACAGAGATCACAAGTAGGCAGAGAGGCAGGCACAGGGAGAGGGGGAAGCAGGCTTCCCGCTGAGCAGAGAGCCCGATGCGGAGCTCGATCCCAGGACCCTGGGATCATGACCTGAGCTGAAGGCAGAGGCTTTAACCTACTGAGCCACCCAGGCGCCCCCCTCTCTAGAAAATTTTTTAGGAGGAAAAAGGAAGAGAGAAAAGTTCTATGTAGACAATTCTAAGACAGCCATTATCATTTTTTGTTACAAAAAAAACAGAAATAAAACGGAAGTAGGGCAGATGTTTTTCTTTGACCTTCATAAAGGAACAAGTCTATGATTTGAGTTTTCTCTTGAGAAAATTAAATAATTGAAGTACTTAAAACTAAATTCTTACAGAAAAGAATTGGTATTGTAGTTACCTTAAAATATTTCATATTGTGATGGAGGAGAGTAATAAAAAGTCACAATTTTATAATAAAAATTTGACAGTTTGATGTCTTCGCATTGATGCTGTTGCTGGTGGTGAATCATGTGAAGAAAAAGAACTTTATATTGATGGGAATTGAGGGGAAAGTCTTTGTTCTTATATCTGTCACAGTGCTGCTGGCTCAGAAGTTAAGTGGATTCTTGTAATCCCTACTCTCAATTTCCTTTTTAGAGATGCCTTGATATTAAGAGGTTATTCAGAAAGAAAGGATAAATCAGAAGGAGAATTAAAAATTAGTCTAAGTGTGGTTTGAATCTTTGAATTTTGGACTTCTGAAAAGAATTTAAGCATATAGTATAGATAGATCTTTGAATTATCCTACATAATCATGTGCTATTATTATTTTTTTCAGGATTACCTCTTAATATTTACTAGCCTCAACTTTTGAAACATACAGTTCTTTTTACAGTGCTACTAACTTTTAATGAAATACATAAAGTATCTTTTAACATTTAGAAATTGTCGCCCCATATTTTATGAGACATTGAAAAAATTTATTCCTTCCCACCTATCCCCCCTCCCCAGAAATAATTTGAATTTCCTGATGAGTTCTTGGTGGCCCAACCTTGAAGATCTGTATGAAGCAAATGTCCCCGTATATAGATTTATTCAAAGACCTGGAGATTTGGTCTGGATAAATGCAGGCACTGTGCATTGGGTTCAGGCCGTTGGCTGGTGCAACAATATTGCTTGGAATGTTGGTCCACTTACAGGTATTTTAATAATCTGTTAACAGATTTTACATTTTAAAGGATTCTTTTAATTGGTATTATTCTATTAGAAAATAATTCACTAAATACTGGAAAATTGTGTCTCGGAAAAGTGTTATTTGTATGAATAGTGCATTCAACTTAATAAGTGAATATCTAACAACAAATATTTGGGCAGCTAACACATTTATGCTTTTGTAGACTTGGTGTATATACTTTGGATATATCAGAGTGTTTTGTGTGGCTTTTATGGAAAATCTGGTTTATTATAGGAGTAGTCTACCCTGTCAGTTATTAAACTTTAATATATGTAAGGTAGAGAACTGAGCTTTTGGAGTCAGAAAGACTTGATTAGCTGTATCTTTGTTAATTTTTTGACTTAGGGCAAATGTTTTAACCCAGGGCTTATTTTCCTTATTTAGAAAATGAGAGTTAAAAATCAGTAAAGGAAAAAAAAAATCAGTAAAGGTTGAGAGAATGAAACAAGATGTAAAGTGAGCCTCACAGTACTATTAAATGCTGTTTGCATGATAAATATTTTTAAAACTTTTTAATTTGGGGGGCTTGAACTCTCAACCCTGAGATCGAGTCGCATGCTCTTCTGACTGAGCCAGCTAATTACCCCTACATGATAAGTATTTTTAAACTACTGAAAAAAAAAACTATTAAACTATTCTTTTTTAGAATTGGTGTTAGGTGGTAATAATTATCTTCATACCTTTTGTTAGTTGGGGTAGCTTTATAACTTAAAAAACTTTGTTTTCTCCTAGCCTGTCAGTATAAATTGGCAGTAGAACGGTATGAATGGAACAGATTGCAAAGTGTGAAGTCAGTAGTACCCATGGTCCATCTTTCTTGGAATATGGCACGAAATATCAAAGTCTCAGATCCCAAGCTTTTTGAAATGATTAAGTAAGTGTTTCCAAATCACTATAGTTCCTGTTTTTGTGGGGTGTGGGGAATGTGGTAGAAATGTTAACTAATCAATATTTTCCCCCAGAATTATTATGTCAGTTAATATCAAGTGATAAGATGGTCTAGAAGTCTTGGCAAAAGAGAATTCACATGTTAAAAAGTATTTTCTTCTTTTACAGGCTATAATATGATACAGAGAGGAATAAAGGCATATATACATGATTCTATACCATTAAAGATAGAATCTGTTCTTTCTCTTGCTCTCTCACCAGACTGATTTCCAAGACAACTTTACTTTTAATATTGAAAGTCTGCCTGTAGCAAGAGAGTGAGAATGTGATTTTGAAATAAAAGTCCAATAAATAAATTAACATTTATAATAGTGATTTAATGAAAATGGTTGAATTTTCTGGCTTTTCTATCTAAATCACCTCCTTTTTAGCTTCTTAAACTTAAGCTAATAAATTAGTTTACAAAATTAATAGATTACCAATTTGAATACACACATTGTATTAATTTCTCATTTATTAACCTGGTTCCATTCCATTTATTTTACACGTTTATTTGTAATAACATATTTTTAGACCCTGCCACTTACTGTATTTCTCCAAATTGTAGTGTATATGCTTTTCCTTCCTTCTCTGCATCACTATCAACAATGAAAAATCATTCTATTCAGAGAAATATGAGATGTTATAGATTATAATAATTAAGCTGCTTTTTTATTGTTTATTATGTGTTTTCAGAGCATATATATGTATATGTGTGTGTATGTATATACATACATATATAAATTATATATAGCATGCTATATATAATTTATATAAATAAACAAAACAGGAGAGGAAAATTTAGCATGTCTTACAAATCTGTTAAGCCAGTGTCTTTAAAATCAGTGCTGGTTTACAGGACGCCTGGGTGGCTCACTGGGTTAAAGCCTCTGCCTTCACCTCAGGTCGTGATCCCAGGGTCCTGGGATCAAACCCCACATCAGGCTCTCTGCTCAGCAGGGAGTCTGCTTCCCTTCCTCTATCTCTGCCTGCCTCTCTGCCTATCTGTGATCTTTGTCTGTCAAATAAATAAAATCTTAAAAATAAAACAAAATAAAATCAGTGCTGGTTTATTATGAACAATTTCAATTCTATATTGAAAATTTTGTTCTAATACTATTCAAACAAAGCTGAGGCCACGGTAATATGACTATTCACTGGCATATTCAGGGACCATTCAATTTTTGGTACATATTTGAAATTTAATTCAGAAACATTTGAAAGAGGATTTAGTCAAAACTCATGTAGTAATTCCTGTTAAAAATCTACACATAGTGGTCTTTTTTCAATTTCTCTGTGAAGGTCATTACTTCAAGTCTGTTTCTTGAAAATATTCACTGGCTGGTCCAAAATGAACTATTTTTTCCCAGTGCCTTAAGATTTTTTGGGGTTTATGGTTTTTTAGGGTTTATGCAAAATGAATCACTTGTGTTTCAGAACTGCAGAGTTTATGCCAGACACTGTTGTTGGCAATGAGGATAGATAGTGTGTAAGACAATCTTTTGAGTTGATGTGGTTTAAATTTTAGTGGAGTCAGAAAGGCAAATTCTGAACCAGGTAAATAAAGTACCATTAAATAATGTAAGTAAAATAAAAGAGAGCAGTTATTTTTTGTTTACAGGGTAGATAAAGCTGCTTTTGCTTAAGTGACTTTTAAGGGTGTGATTTCTACACCTGGACCTGAATAATGAAAAGGAGATAACCAACCATGAGAAGACCTGGGAGTAGAATAGAATATATCAGGCCTACAGAAGATATGAAAGGCTTACATGAGAACAACTTTGATACACTTACAGATAGAAAAGCCAGTAGATATTTGTGGAGCATAACAAAGAGCATGGAGGACATGGGGAGATGGAGAGGAGAAGGGAGTTGAGGGAAATTGGAAGGGGAGTTGAACCATGAGAGACTATGGACTCTGAAAAACAATCTGAGGGTTTTGAAGGGTGGGAGGTTGGGGAAGCAGGTGGTGGGTAATAGAAAGGGCACTTACTGCATGGAGCACTGGGTGTGGTGCAAAAACAATGAATACAATTTTGTTACGCTGAAAATAAATTAAAAAAAAAAAAAAAAGCCAGTAGAACTGTGGCAGAATTAAGGAAGGGAATAGGTGTGGTAGGGAGTTCACACCTGCTCATAAATAAATGATCAGATATTAAATTACAGACTGATTTGTAGCAGTGGAAGCAGAGAGGGATCACTCTGCAAAAAGTTGTGAAACTAGAACTGAAGGGCTTACACAGAGTGTGGGGTAAGAAGAGAAAAGGAATCATGAAAAGATTATCCTCTTTGTTGTTCTTAACTATTCTTCATTAACTTAAAGTATCTCTTACTACCCTCAATAACTTTTTAGACCCATTCCAGTTTGTCTCAATATTTCAAATGAGGAATAGCAAGACTTCATGATAGTAGATACTCCCATTTTCTGTGGTGGAAGTTTGTTTCTTTGTTTGTTTAAAAGATTTTATTTATTTATTTATTTATTTATTTATTTGACAGAGAGATCACAAGTAGGCAGGTACTTGAGCAGAGAACCCAATGTGGAACTTGATCCCAGAACTCAGCCTGACCTGAGCTGAAGGCAGAGGCTTAATCAACTGAGCCACCCAGGCGCCCCTTTGGTGGCAGTTTAAATTGCATGGTCTGAGTTGTGGCAGGTGTCTTAATATTGAATTTGAATATATAAATTTAGGTTATCTTCCACTTAAATTATTGAAAACCGTTTTCATCCATATTTTCCATACACATTTTTTTTTTAAACTTAAGTGAATCTCCTTATTTACCTATGCTCCATTTCTGCTGGAAGTTTTGGATGGTTGGGTCTTTTTTATTAAAGTATGTGCTTATAAACAGTGGGTTGTTTTTTGTTGTTCTTGTTGTTTTAAAGATTTTTATTTATTTGTTTATTTGACACAGAGAGAGAGAGATCACAAGAAGGCAGAGAAGCGGAGGGGTAGGGGGAAAGCAAGCTCCTTGCTGAGCAGGTGGAAATTTGTTTAAAAGATTTTATTTATTTATTTGACAGAGATCACAAGTAGGCAGAGAGGGGGAAGCAGGCTCCCCGATGAGCAGAGAACCCAATGTGGGGCTCGATCCCAGCTGAGGGCAGAGGCTTAACCCACAGAGCCACCCAGGTGCCCCAGACTGTGGAATAATTTTGAAGGTTGATCATTTATTATAATTTCAGAATTCTTCATATAGTTTTGTCTGATATTTAATTGGCACTCTGAAAGTGTTAACCAGTCTTTAGCACTCCTGAAAATGTACTTCCGTCAGCCAAAGATGCATACATGTATAGCTTTCATTTAATCAATATTCAAATACTAACTGAATGGAAGGCCTGGGGTAAGCCCTGTTGGTTTATAAACTGTACAAATTCCTTTCTTTGTGTATTTTTCCAGTAGGGAGTTAGGTAGAGAAAATGGAGGCAGGAGGGTAAAAGATTGTTGTATGTAAATACACTAGTGCATGGATTGAAAGATGTAGGTTAAAACATGTTACAATTATGTCAGCTATCCCTCAATAAAAATAATATCCAGTAAAGGGGTGCCTGGTTGGCTTAGTCATTGGGCATGCACTTGTTGATCATGAGTTGGTCTTGAGTTGGAATCCAATGCTTAATATTAGAGCTTACTTGATTAAGAGAAAGATAGATAGATCTTGGGGCACTTGGGTGGCTTAGTGGATTAAAGCCTCTGCCTTCTGCTCGGGTCATGATCCGAGGATCCTGGGATCGAGCCCCGCATCGGGCTCTCTGCTCAGCAGGGAGCCTGCTTCCTCCTTTCTCTCTCTCTGCCTACCTCTCTGCCTACTTGTAATCTCTGTCAGATAAATAAATTAAAAAAAAAAAAATAGAAGATAGATCTAGGTATCTTCAATAAAAACATAACAATACATCTTTTAGATATTGCAGAATCATGACAGGTTTCAGGGAGATACATTGTTTTCGGAGGGAAGGTAGCTTGTGTGAAAGACAAAGATAAAGTGTAAAAATTAGTGTAGAAGTTGATGTAGGAAAAGAAAGCATGAAATATCCCTTTGGATTTTCATGTCATGGGTTCTAGATGTCCTGTACTAGGTAAGTTTGGTAGACTGTATTCTAAGCTTAGTTCTATTGTAAGTGCTTAACAGAAGTTACTTATTACAGTATTCCTACGTTACGTATATAGTTGGAGGCAGAGTTAGCATTTTACACACAATATGAAAGAATTTGTTTGTAACTGATACATCACTTCATTTGCGGGAATTAGCAAGATTGATCAGCTGGATGCAGATTTTGGAAAAAGCTGATGGAAATACAGAGCTTAAGAGAGCAGTCAAAGCAGCAAATTATCTAGTAGTTTGTGATTGCCTGGAGAGGAAAAGAACAGAAAAAAAACAGGGAATAAACAGAGAAGTGAGCAATGGGAATATATTGTTAGAGAAATAAAGAGGACAATGTACTCTTTTCCTGTAAGTTCAGTTTTACTGTATAATACTGTATACATCATTGCTGAAGGTCACATACCACAATATATACACATTAAATCTTGGACCCCTATCAAATAGGAAGGGTTATTAATTTAACCTGGTTTGGGACCTGTATTAAGGTTCCCACGTGTGTGTGTTCTGTGTCTGTATATCGTGATTCCTAATAAACAGTCTTGCATTACTTTTTCCTTGCTTTGAGTTATGTCTCAGATGAGTTCTAGGTATTTTTTTAATTTATCCACAGCAGTGTGGCTTTTCACTTTGATACATCCGGAAGTTACTCTTGTAGAGATAACCAGTGAATAACTATTTTAAACATAGGGTGGCACAGTTACTATTAATAGCCATTTCTCCCACTGTTGAATTTAGATATGTGCTTGAGTTTTTCCATTATTTTTATTGCTGTATATTCACCATTTTAAACCTCATTTCAATTTATATTGAAACATAAAGCTGTTCCCAATTTTTAAAGGACACAAAAGCAACTAGTGATAAGTACAATGGAAAATATATAGAAAGATGCTTACAAACTGTCGGTTTAAACAATTAAACTGATGTTTAATTGGCAATCTTTTCACCCTTGTTCCTAACTATTCTGAATCCAGAGTAGGGGTGGTGGTATACTGCTTTTTAAATCTTCATTGTTGGCTCATAGGTAAATACAGTATACTTGAGTATAGTACATCAGTCAAAAAGAAAATCAAAATTTGCCTTGTGACTTATGCACTCCACTTTTTGATGATGTTTAGAGATTTTTTTTTTTTATTCTTTAATTCATGTTTACTGTGAACCAGCTTGATGATTGGGCACTTTTGCAAGGTGCTTACAAGATATGATCCATTCTTACAGATCATATCACTTAACACTTAATTGGAAACAAACCATTAAAATATGTGACCTTTCCTTTAATGGAAATATTAACAAGGAACAGTGGGGAAGCAGAGAGGAAGTCTCTTTTAAGAGAATATTCAAGAAATACTTCACAGAAGAAATAATATAGGTTATATAGTCCCTTACTCCAACTTTTTGGGCTAGATAAATTTTGAAAGTCAGATTTTTGTTTGTTTTTAAGTATATGTAGAATTATATTCTCCCCTATTAGCAGTCTGGGGCAGCATTCTCTTAAACATATATATAGACACTCAGTGGGCTAATAATAACTATAAATAATGTCATTTCAATACCATACAAGCTTTATAGAATTTAGGACAATTTCATATAAATTTTGTCTAAGTTAATTGTATTATATTTATTCCCCATTTAATTTATATTTGGATTGGTGATATAATAATGGCAGATGGTATTCTACCTACCAGCTACTTAATTTCTTACTGTTTTAAGTCTGAACTTGCTTTTTAAAAAAGATAGTGATGAAGATTTATTTTTAAGAAAAGTGTTAAGTTAAACTACTTAAAAAATGTTAAAAGAGGAAAAGTTTAAAAAATTAAAATAAGAAAAATATAAAATTTTAAAAATCTAATTAACTTTGCAAGACTAAAGAATCATGAGGAGAAAACCATGAATTCCATGCTTTGCTTTCCCCTCCTCCAGAATTCCTCTGTTCTCCTTGATCAGCGAGCTTGGTCTTTGCCGGATATTCTCAGTGATCTTCTGGGGGAGGGTCCTGTTCCCAGTGATTCTCAAGTGTCTTTGCCCTAGGCGGAATTTCACTGCCCTTGCCAGGGGCTGGGCTTAGTAATTCTCAGGAACGCTAGGGAGCTTTGTTCCCTGAGCGCCTTCTGTAGAGCTCTGGAGGACCGGAATGAAAATGGTGGCCTCCCAGTCTCTGGCCCAGAGGAGCTGAGAGCTCAGGTCCCGCTCCTCAGTGCTCTGAGGAGAGAAAAGCACTCAAACCCCCATCTCCCTGGTCTCCCGTGCTGTGAGCTCACCAGGCCTGTGACTGAGCGTTTCTGTCTCTGGCACATAGCCCCATTTGGATCTAAAAACCCAGAAGATTCCTGCTGTTCTGCTCTTCCAGGGGATTCTTCCCAGATCTGCCCTTTGTGGGGTCCCCGCTCAAAGAGCATTTGCTTCACTGTGCCACAGATCACAGTTTAAGGTAACCACAAGCTGAGAGCTCACTCCTTGGCTCAATCTCTGTAGCTGGCTTCCCTGCTCTAATACCTGGGAGCTGTGCTACATTCAGACACCCCCGATCCTTCTGTGACCCTGCAGGACCTGAGACCTTGCTGTCCCCATGAGAGCTCCACCACTGCTTAGCCTCTGGAGTGATGTCCCTCAGTGGTGCAGACATTTAAAAGTTCTGATTTTGTCCTCTGTTGCTCCACAGCTTGCTGATAGCCAGCCCCTAGTCCCCACAGTCTGTCTTACTGTTGCTTCACTTCTCTGCCAGCCCTACCTTTCAGAAAGTGGTCGATTTTCTGTTTTTAGAATTGCTGCTTTTCCATCTCCTGTTGGATTTGTAGATGTTCGGAATGGTTTGATAACAAACTGAACTCCTTCGACGTGATGTCATCTCAGCCTGCTACTCCTCTGCCATCTTGACTCCTCCCCATTTTTTTTAAAAGAAATATAAATATAAATAATGTGCTTTCACATTGGTATCACACCAATAGATATATAATATTGTGATTTCTCACTATTCAAGATTGGAATTGTTTAAATTGAGTGTATAATTATACAACTATAATTCTCTGACTTTTAAGTGTTTTCGTAAGTGTGTCATTAGATGTTATTATATGTGCACCTTAAAGCTTAAAATAAAGTTAAATTGTATAGTTAGGAGGTGTTTATTCTTACTTTTTAAATGTATTTTCCAAAATGAAGTTACCTTCCTTTTGGTTTTAGTTTTAAATAATTTATTGGAAGTTAAAAGATATCTTCACTCTATGTATTTTGTGATTGGTCTTTTAAGATACTTGAAATGTATTACTTGAACCTGTATTCTCTGCATATCAATAAGACTTTTTACATTTTCTTGAGCCTCATCTATCCATTATGTTTGATTTGGTAGTCATGCCAAAAGAATTTTCAAACTTAGAAACTAAAGTTCAGTTTAGCAATAGTACGTTATCTTAACTAAATTTAAGAATTTAGTATAATGTATCAAATGATACATACATTATTTATTGAGTAATTTTTTTTTTTAAGATTCTGTTTAATAGATATCGCAAGTAGGCAGAGAGGTGGGGGAGCAGGTTTTACACCTAGCAGAGAGCCCAGTGCAGGACTCGATCGAAGACTCTGAAATCATGACCTGAGCTGAAGGCAGAGGCCTTCAGCTACCTACTGAGCCTACTGAGCCACCCAGGTGCCCCTGAGTACCTAATTTCTAAGCCTTTTATATATTCTGTTAAGTTTACAATTGCTGCTTTAACAAAGTACTACAAATTTCATCTGAAAGAGGCCTCACAGAGCTAAAATAAAGGAATTGGGAAGCTCTGTTCCTTTGTAGAGACACTAGAAGAATATATGTTTCCTTGCCTTTTTTTTTTTTTTTTTAAAGGTTTCTTCCTGAGAATGTCCATATTTCTTGGCTTTATATGCCCCCTAACATCTTAAAAGCTTAACAGTGGCTGGTCATGTCTTTCTCACATTATATCTTTCTAACATTAACTCTTCTGCCTACTTTTTCTACTTCTAAGGACCCTTCTTTTAATTGAACACAGCCAGATAACCCAGGATAATGTCTGTATCCATGCTCACCTTGGAGTCTGCTTGGAATTCCCTCTTTGCCCTCCCTCCCACCCCCAAATGCACATATACTCTCTTTCTTTTAAAATAAATTTTTTAAGGGTATAAAAAGTTTGAACCAATAATATTATTTTTATCCTTTCGTACTATAGTTTAAGCTGATTTTATGTTCTTTAATGTCTAAACCTACAGTTTCCTGCCTTGGTGAAGTTCCAGCATGGAATTCAGACTGATTTCAGAGATGAAGAACTTGACTCTATAATAAATTTACTTCTTTGAAAAGTTCTCTTCTGTTTATCCAAATCAGAGCAAAAATTAAGATCATATATTTGAACAAGAGATGAGTGTTTTGTAGATTAAGGTCATTGTATTTTTCTATTCAGATACTCTTTGTGCATTAGTATTACCATGTGTTAAGGCATGTCATATGTGAAAAAGTGACAAAGAAATATACCACATCAATAAACTGTAGAACCAAGATACTCAGTTATACACAGATGGTATATCTTATATACTACAAATATTCAGTATTCAAATGTCATAAATAATTTTCTCCACAATAGGTACTGTCTTCTAAAAATTCTAAAGCAATGTCAGACACTGAGAGAAGCTCTTATTACAGCAGGAAAAGAAGTTATATGGCATGGGCGGACAAATGATGAACCGGCACATTATTGTAGCATTTGTGAGGTAACTACTCTTGCTGACAGTTGTTTTATTGTAGAATCTCTAGTTTGGGAGTGTCTTTCAAATTACAGATTAACCTGTACTTTAATATAATGCCTTTTTTTGATTGACAGTTGTATTAAATTTTCATCTGACAGTATAATATTTAACTTAATTCAGAAGTAATGCCTGCAGAGGCATTCATGTAGTATTTCCTTACCAGTTGACAATTATTTTGGATTTTAAACTAGCAATAATCTACAATAAGTATGTAAATGCCAGCAAACTTACCTGTTTCTGTGTAGATCCAGGCATATCAGTCATAATGCCATTTATTAATATAGTTGTTGGTTTTTTTTCCTGTGATGGAGGCTTCCATAAAGTACAGAAATAAAAGATTGGTACTTCCTGGGGAGGAGCTTACTTCTGCTTGGAGACAGAATGTAAATAAAATTTCATGAATAAAATTCATGAAAGCAATGAATATGAAGATGGACATGTATGGACTGTTACAGAAACAATGAAGAAAATAATTGCTTTTACTGGTTTAGAACTTATAGACTGTTTTAAAATTTGACTCCTAAGGTCTGTAAGAGGAAATGGGTTTAAGGAATTTGATCTTTACTTTAATGTCGTTGAAGCCATAGAGGTTTCAAGCAAGGCACTAAGTGAAGATGTGTGTTTTATTAGAATCCAGCTAGAAAGCAAAGGTGTCAATTTGAAGAACACTGGAATGGTCTCGAGGGTTTAACAAGGGTTTAATTAAGCTAGTCTTTCATTTTATATAAAAAGAAAGGAGTTTAAAAGTGTTTATGTCATCCCAGTAGTTGATCACATGGGGAATGATGACAAGTTCAGGAATCCCAAATTTTTAAGTTTCGTAAATTATGTTATTTATGGATAGTAATAAAATACCTCAGAAACTGACATTTTAACAGTCCTGTTCTAATATGATTTTAGTCAGTGAGTTTTTGTTACTAAAATCAAGCAATAGTTAGAGGACCCACTTGGATAGGAAATTGAAAATCCGAACTAAATCTTGAAATTGTGTGATACCGGGGTAAACTAACTATATTCCTTGGCTATTTTAATATTATGTAATCTCATCAAGATATGTTATTATAAGATCTACAAGATTCTTTCTGGTTAGGTGTTGTACTTCAGTTAAATATATAATCTTCACAGTATTTGAAAACAAAAATATTGCAGCTGTTATCCCCTATTCTGCTGGAGCTTTACAAATCATTATAGTTTCTATATTAAACAGGTTCTTACTATCTTCCAGCATAATACCCAGGAATATGCTGCCTTACATATATATATATGTGTGTGTATATACATATATATATACACACACATATATGTGTATATATATATATACAATTTTATATATAAGCTTTACAAGTGATCACTTCTTGTTACTGATCTGTCAGCTAGAAATAACGAGCTAATGGGGTTACTTGATTGACTTAGTCAGTTAACCACATAACTGTTGCTCTCAAGTCAGGTCATGATCTCAGGGTCCTGAGTTGAAGCCCCACATTGGGCTTGCTGCTTGGCGTGCGGCCTACTTGAGGGAAAAAAAAAAAAAGTCTGAATATATATATATCTCTTTTTTTTTTTTTTTAAGGATTTTATTTATTCATTTATTTGAGGAGTGAGAGAGAGGGAGCATAATAGAGGAGAGGTCAGAGGGAAAAGCAGACTCCCTACTGAGCAGGAAGCCCGACAGGGCACTCAGTCCTGGGACTCCAGGATCACTACCCAGGCTAAAGGACTGAGCCACCCAAGGCACCCCTGAATATGTATATTTCAATGATTTTGTTTTTCCTTTTATTATTAGCTTTCATTAAATATTTATGATACATGCTCTCAAGGTCCAAATTTAAATAAAACATAGTCACCACTTTTATGGAGCCAATCTGTGAAAGGAGAGAAGGATCTAAACACAGAACAACTAATGAACTGTTAAACACTACATCAAAAACTAATGATGTACTGTATGCTATTTGAACATAATAATAAAAAATAATAATTTTGAAAAAAATAAACACAACACTATGGATACTATCATAGAGAAATAAAAAGAATCATCACTTTTACCTGATTACTTATACTGATATTTTGGGTAAAATAAAAATAAGGTGACCTTTATCAAACTGAGTATTAAACTTCAGAAGTTTTAATCAATATTTGATTCCCTTGGATCGGTCTCTAAATCTATAATATGGCTCTCGTTTTTGCGGTACAAATAAACCTGGTATATCAAACATCCAACTATGAGGGTGTGTTGTTTTTTTTTTTTTACATACTTCCATTTACAAAAATTACTCTCCATAATTTCATGTAAAGTAGAACTCCATAGTCACATCATAGTGGTGCAATCAATGCAACTCTCCATTCAGTGCTTTTTTTTCTGTTCTATTAAAATAGGTGGAGGTTTTTGATCTTCTTTTTGTCACTAATGAAAGCAATTCTCAAAAGACTTACATAGTACATTGCCAAGACTGTGCACGAAAAACAAGTGGAACTCTGGATAATTTTGTGGTGCTAGAACAGTACAAAATTGAGGACCTGATACAAGTCTATGACCAGTTTACATTAGTAAGTGAATTCAGTCTGTGAGTACATAGTTGCTGGGTTTTTGAAGCAGCAGTGTTTGTTTTTGGTATCTGATAAATATAAATTAATAAGATATTTAAATTTTCTCTTGGCTCAGTAGATACTGCATAATAGGAAAATATTTCTGTGTTTTCCTCATACTTAAAGGCCTTTATCCACGTGCAGTTGATACACATTACTATTTTTTCTTTTTAGTCAGAATGGCCTAAATAATAATCACAACAATTGCATTTGAAAATCTTTGTTTTCTTTTATAATACTGTGATAGTCTTTATGTTATTTTATTTCACTGATAAAAGATGGGTTACTTAATTCTGTATGGATGCTCTATAAGGAAATCGGTATTTTTTTAAATGTACTCATGTTTTCAGACCTCACTGCATTTGTTGAAAACCTGTTGCTTATCTTAAGTGCTAAACTCTTGGGAATATTTATGTTTCTTGGCTTAATGATATGATATATAAGGTGTGGAAAACTAAATTCATACTATTTTAAATGCCATTTTTATGATTTCAAGGACATGTTGAGTTACCATTTATTTCTGGCTTTGAGTGGCAGTGAGAATGGAAACATTTAGTCATGAACTGTTGGCATTTTTCCATGCCTTTTCTTCAAAACTTTAAAATCTAGATTCAGATATTTTTAATTAAATTGTTCTCAGAATTGCTCAATAAAGAAAAAAATTATGACAAATATGTGAAATATGTACTCTACCAGAGAATTGTTCATCAGCCAATCACTCACTACTCAAATTTTAATTGACTTTTCAAATTACTTTCCACACTACTCTTTCAGCAGTCTAAAAAAATAGGTCTGAATGTTCCATTGTGTGTTTTGTTTTGTTTTGTTTTGTTTTGTTTTGTTTTGTTTTACTAAATTTTGAACTACAGAAAAATGGGGTAATGATTCAGAACCCTGAGCATACTATTTAGCAGGCTGTTGAACTTTGTGGGGATTTGGTGTTGCTTTCTAACTCATGTCATCAATAGGCTGTATGTTGATAGTCCTGAGCTAAAAACCGTATTAAGGATTAATATGCAAAAACAGTTAACATATCTTATTTTTAATTTTAGGCTCCTTCATTGTCAACATCCTCTTGATGTTAGACCGTGAATATTAAATGACACCTTTTTTGCTCATCAGGAAAGGTCTTGCTCCACTGGTTTTGTACCTGTTAATAAGACTGCTGACTAAAATCTGTGTCTATGCAACCTTCCAAGAACAAAGTGTCAACCAACTGGATGTAGGAGAACACTGCCTCTACTCCAGGACTCTCACAAAGTTGATCCAGCTGTAACTAATCATAATGGCATGTTTTATGATATCTGACAGTATGTGGCAATGTCAGACTACTGACTTGAAGATAACCTTTTTCTATATTTCTATATTTCTGGACAGCTAAATTAGTTTTCCTCTATAGTTTTCCCTTTCAGAATTTTTGTGAGGAAAAATTACTGTTACAGCTGGCCAGTCACTTGTTAAAATGTTTAATGAATTCAAATCTTTAATCAACTTTATTTTATGTAAAAAATTAGATGAGAAAGCTTTCTGGGGTTTTGTTTGTTTGTTTGTTTGTTTTTTAATCATTTTATATTTCTGTCTGTTGTTTGAGGCCACAGTGATTACACTTCTGATTTCCAAAATACATGTTAAGAAAAACTCCTAGCCTAATAGCCAAGACACAAAGATAATGGATTGCACATAGTGTAAGGAATAAACTTCAGATTTGTGATTTTTGTTTCTAACCCTGACAGATTTACACTATTTATGAATACATATTTATTGCTTGAAAATATTTGTGATGGAATGTTGTTAATTTTACCTGAGATTTACCTGCCATTAAATATTAAGGAGTTCTGTAATTTTAAACACTACTCCATTTACATTTTCTATGTGTAAATAAAACTCTGTAGTATTGTACAGAAACTTTTATTAAAATTGTTTAATGTTTAAAGGGTTTTCCACAATTTGAGTTTTAAAAAAGACTTCCTGTAAAGACCTAGCTTTTGTTCATTTTCAAATCTGATTGTATGTATTTTATATATACATATATATTCACACATGTGTATAACATAGAAATAAAAATATATAATTCTATAAAGATAAAACATTTTAAAATTTTCACATCTATAATCATTTTTGAGCTGCCTACTGTAAAGTAGTGGCTTACAAAAGTATGCTTATTTTTAAAGTAAATGTCTTTCAGCCTGTTTTATTAAGTTACTTATTGCAGTGATAGCCAATATTGCAGGCAAAATGTATATTAGAAAACAAATAGTGAATTTGAGATTTTAAGGGAAACATCATAAAGTTTGATAAATTTTATTTATCACTTTTTTACTACAGAAAAGAGATTCAGACTGATGATGGCTTCTGCTTCAGAGAACAAATACATTAAATGACTTATTTTTAAAAATTAGATAACTTTGAAATTCCATACTTTCCGTTTGTTGAATATAGCTGAGGAAGGAAAGAGGGGAGATACTCAAGTTCTGTATCACTAGTCAATTTCAAGAAGTTCTGTGAAGGCTTTTGTTTCATATGAACAAATAACCATATTGTCTCATTTTATAGTAACAACTTGTTTCTACCTCTATTTTTTCTGAAGCATTTGGCATGTATTCTCATTTTATCACAGTGTTCTAAAAGTTTTCTAGGGATCTTTGGTGGAGTTCTATAAATGAAGTTGCACAAGTATCTAAGAGAATTTTTAATCTTACCTGGTGAACTGCCTTGATGGATTATATGTATCAAGTATCTCTTTTCAAATAATACTCAAGTATTCTGGCTTCCTAGAAGTAGTTTAAAGAAGAAACTTATAGATACTTTATTAAATTAGGTAATAATTTTTCAAGAGTTAAAATCTTAGTAGCAATCATCGTGGTATAATTTCAAAGGAAAATAATTGCAATTCTGTTTTAATTAAGGAAGAAAAAAGTACTTCATCCTACTCAGTTATTTTATAATTACTGTTATTTTTGTGATTCTTTTGTAAAAGCTCTTATCCAGAAGTCATTGATAATAAAAGTCAAGACATACTTTTTCCTCTCCCAAACCAACCACCAGGAAACAAAAATTATAAAGTACTAATAGTATATATGAGTTTTTCTTAACCACTTTTGTTTTGTATTACTTATAAAGCATCTTACTGTCTCATCTCTTTTTGAAATGATTGTCATGATTAATGTAAATTGAATTTATTGAATTGACTTGGACATAAATATGACTTAGTTCTGTTTCTTAATATATTTGGATTATATGTTAAGAGTTGTACTTCTAAGAAGGTTACAGTCATGGGTGCCTGGGTGGCTCAGTTGGTTAGACAACTGCCTAGAGCTCAGGTCATGATCCCAGAGTCCTGGGATCGAGTCCCACATCAGGCTCCCTGCTCCATGGGGAGTCTGCTTCTCCCTCTGACCTTATCCTCTCTCATGCTCTTTCTCACTGTCTCTCTCTCAAATAAATAAATAAAATCTTTAAAAAAAAAAAAAGGTTACAGTCATTAAATAGGACAGGAAGTGAAAAATCAAATATATCAGAATCACTTAGAAGTATATCTAGATAATGAAGTCCTCTGTTATGTATTTTCATCAATTTAACATCCTTTGCAATTTGGATTTGGAGGCCATTAAAGAAATAGATTCTCTCTTTTTGTTCTTTTACTCCTAGAGGTGTGAGACTCACTAAGATGTCTATTCAGGTGCCTTTCAATTAAATTTGTATCATAGCACACACATTATTTAGAAAAAGACTATAGTATTATAGTACACACATTACATAAAATAGCAGCTATTAATCCAGAAAGAATGCACTTGGTCATATTCTTTTCTGTTTGTTGCAATTTAAATAGGAACTCTTCTTCATGGCATATAACTTACGAAAATCATAAATTTTGTGCAATGGATATGCAATTCAGTTTGCTATATTTACCCAAATCCTGGCTTCTGAAGGCCAGGATTTTTTTGTCTTTACTTGTCTGAAGAAGTAAATTGAGAATTAGGACTTTACATGATTGTCAGTCATACCTCTAAGTAGACTGGAAGTTAAAATCCAGCAAAAGAGAAGGACCAAGAATTCTTTGGAACAAAATTACATAACAAGCAAATGAGATAGAGCAAAGAAAACAAGAAGAGAAAAGAGATAACATTTGTCACATCAGAGCTTTTGAAAAAACTATGTCTAAGTCGTGAAAAGAGAATAAACCAAAAAGATGTTAGCATAGCAAGTGATACTAGTCTTAGCAGCTTTAATGAAGAAATGGGAATAAAGACTGATAGTCATGGTAAGACTAAGATTATGAATTTGAAAGGGATCGGTTGTGTCCAGAAAAGCCCTAGATACGAGATTATCTTCTTTGGTAAATGCCAGACAGACTAACAACTTTGATTTGATTTAGGGTTTTTTTGTTGTTGTTTTGGTTTTGTTTTAGTAATCTGCACCCAACACGGTGCTTGAATTCATGACCCTGAGATCGAGTCACATGTTCTTTCAACTAAGCCAGCCAGGTAACCCCAGGTTACCATATTTAAGCAATATTTGTATAGCATTGACCAAGAGTATACAGACTGTTCTGCTTCAGTATTTGAAACAACCCAGATAATATTTTGCTTTTAGTATGATTTAATTATACTATCATGCATTTGTACAGAGCATCATTCAAAGGATTTTTCAAATGTGCCTATTTAAACCTTCAGTGATCCTTTGGGTAGGCACTTGTTTTATTTTACAGGTAAGGTATTAAGGGCTGGAAAGATAAAGATTTAAATTCTGGCTATATTACTCTAAATGGAGTGTTTACTCCATCCTACTTTAGAAAATTTGGAATTGAAAGTGCTTAAAAAACGTTTTGTGTTTGAGGAATCTTTTCGTTGTTCTCTCTGAATTTGGAAGCCTGTAAAGGCATAATATGTATTTTGTTTCTTAATTACATTTTAATTTTCACATAATTGGGCATTCACTTGCAATGGTAAGAAAGTAGTAACAAAGTTCTTGTATGTAGGTTAGTCTCTTTGCCCCAGAGGGAACATCCTGCAGAACTATAGTATAATATGCTATTTCAAGGTATGTATGTTAATACAGTCAATATACAGAATATTGCTTTCAGGGCCCCTGGGTGGCTTAGGCGCTCGGAGGTGAGCTCAGACCTCTTACCCTCAGCTTGGGTCATGATCCCAGGGTCCTGGGATCGAGCCCCGCATCTGGCTCTCTGCTCAGCGGGGAGCCTGCTTCCTCCTCTCTCTGCCTGCCTCTCTGTCTACTTGTGATCTCTCTCTCTCTCTCTTTGTCAAATAAGAGTTCAAAAAATATATATTGCTTTCACCATTTGGATCCCTCATGTTCCCTTTTAATATTCAAATCCACTACACTTAACCTGCCTTTTCCTCCCTTTGACTCTGGCAACATTGTTATATTCTCCATTTTTCTAATTAGCCATTTCAAGAATATTCTAAAAGAAACCACAAAGCATGTTAGTTTTTGCTAAAGGCTTCTTTGTAATGTAATCCCTGGAGATGTGTCCAGGTTGTTGGCATGTATCAGCTTTCTGATTTTGTTGCTGAGTACCATTCAAGGTATGAATAACACAGTTTAGCCATTCACCCAGTGAAGAACATGTGTTTGAGCTATGCTAAATAAAGGTATCATATTCATCTACAGGTGTTTGAATGGACACCTTTTATTTTTGAATGGACACCTTTTATTTTTGTGGGGTAAATGCCTAAGAGGACAATTGCTGGATATATGGTAGTTGCACAGTTAGTTTAAAATATATATATTTCCCCCCCAGAGTGACTACCATTTTACATTCCTTTAAATTTTGAGGAATTGCTCCAGTTTTGGGTTTTTTGTTTTGTTTTTGTTTCTTTTTTTCTCCAAGTAGTAAAGATTTTTCAGTCTTTCATAATCCTATATTTGATCCACAACCTGTAATGATAAACTGTCTTAATTCTAATTGCTGTTTTATGTTTTTGTCCATATTTGGTCTTGCTAGAGGTTTATCAACAATATTTTCTAGGTTGTTTTGAGAACCAGAATTTTGTTCTGTTGATTTCTTTGGTTTTTCCATTTTGTTAATCTCTTTTGTTACCATTCTTTTCTTATGCCATACTTCGCATTTATTTTAGTTGGTGGGTTTGTTTGTAAATGTGGGAATTTACTTTTAGAAGTCTTCTCTTTTTTTTTTTCTTAAGATTTTTTTTTTTTTATTTGTTTATTTGACAGACAGAGACCACACGTAGGCAGAGAGGCAGGCAGAGAGAGGAGGAAGCAGGCTCCCTGCCAAGCAGAGAGCCCGATGCGGGGCTCGATCCCAGGACCCCGAGATCATGACCTGAGCCGAAGGCAGCGGCTTAATCCACTGAGCCACCCAGGTGCCCCTAGAAGTCTTCTCTTAAATATTTGCAAATGTCTTATCATTTAAAGGGCTAGTATCCAAAAATCTATGAGGAATTCATCAAACTCAACGCCCAAAGAACAAATAATCCAGTCAAGAAATGGGCAGAGGAGGGCGCCTGGGTGGCTCAGTGGATTAGCCACTGCCTTCGGCTCAGGTCATGATCTCAGGGTCCTGGGATCGAGCCCCACATCGGGCTCTCTGCTCCGCAGGGAGCCTGCTTCCTCCTTTCTCTGCCTACCTCTCTGCCTACTTGTGATCTCTCTCTCTGTCAAATAAATAAAATCTTAAAAAAAAAAAAATGGGCAGAGGACATGAACAGTAATTTCTCCAAAGATTTGCAAATGACTAACAGACATGAAAAAAATGCTCAACATCTCTTGGCATTAGGGAAACTCAGGTCAAAACCACAATAATATACCACCTCACATCAGTCAGAATTGCTAAAATTAACAGGTCACGAAATAACGGGTACTGGTAAGGAGGCAGAGAAAGGAACCCTCTCACACTGTTGGCTGGGAATGCAAACTGGTGTAGTGACTCTGGAAAACAGTATGGTGGTTCCTCAAAAGGTTGAAAATAGAGCTACCCTCTGACCCAGCAATTGCACTATTAAGTATTTACCCAAAAGATAATGTAGTGATCCAAAAGGGCATCTACCCCAGTGTTTATAGCAACAATGTCCCCTTAAGCCAAACTATGGAAAGAGCCCAGATGTCCATTGACAGATAAGCAGATGAGGATTGGTTACACACACACACACACACAGAAACACACACACACACACACACATTGGAATATTACTTAGCCATTAAAAAAATAATGCCATTTGCAACAATGTGAATGGAACTAGAGGTAAGTGAAATAAGCCAGAGGAAGGAAGTTTATCTCCTTGTGAAATTTAAGAAACCAATCAGGATCTAGTGGAAGACAGGGGAATATAAAACAAGACGATCAGAGGAAGACAGAAACCTGTAAGAGACCCTTAATCATAGGGGGGAAAACTGAGTATTGCTGGAGGGGAGGTAGGAGGGGGAGAGGGTGGAGTAACTGATGGGTAGTAAGGGCAAATGAGGTAATGAGCACTGGGTAGTACATAAAACTGATTAATCACTGACCCCAAATTTAAATAAAGCAGCTAGGGATCTCATTGAGCAATAGGGATGAAAAGAATTACTATACATATTTAGTACAATAAATTTTTCTTCAGTGTTTTAGCTTTGTTGTATTTCATATTTGGTAGGTTCCATTTTTTTTTTGTTTGTCTGTTTTATGTGAAATTCCCTGTGGCCTTTTACACTTTTCTTAAAAAATATTTAGAATTTGGGCACCTGGGTGTCTCAGTTAAGCTCAGTGGGGGGTCTGCTTCTCCCTCTGCCCCGACCCTACTCGTGCTCTCTTGCGCTCTCTCTCAAATAAAATATGGAGAACATGTATTGCATGAAGCACTGTGTGTGGTGCATAAACAATGAATTCTGGATCACAGAAAATTTTAAAAAAATAAAAATTTTTTAAAAAGCTCATTGCCGGGTGCCTGGGTGGCTCAGTGGGTTAAGCCACTGCCTTCAGCTCAGGTCATGATCTCAGGGTCCTGGGATCGAGCCCCGCATCGGGCTCTCTGCTCGGCGGGGAGCCTGCTTCCCTCTCTCTCTCTCTCTCTGCCTGCCTCTCTGCCTACTTGTGATCTCTCTCTGTCAAATAAATAAATAAAATATTAAAAAAAAAAAGCTCATTGCCCATCTAAATAACAACCATATGATCTAGCAGTCTCACTACTAGGTATCTACCCAAACAACAGAAAAATACCAATCCTTTCTTGGTACATTTGGGTTGCTCAGTTGGTGAAGCATCTGCCTTCCATTCAGGTAATGATCCCAGGGTCCTGGGCTTCCTGCTTCTCCTCTCTCTCTCTGCTGCTTCCCCTGCCTTTACACTTTCTTAAAAAAAATTTTTTAAATATTGAATTTAATATTGAATATTGCATTTATTTCCAAGTATTTGGATACTTTCATGGTTATTTTCTTATGTTAATGATTTCTAATTTGTTTCCAGTGTATTGTATTTCAGTTTCTTTTAAGTTGATTTTTACATTATGTCTCAAGGTGAAGTCTTTGCTGAATGATTTGCGGTGGTGAAAAAATTGTATATTCTGCTTTCACTAGAAGTGTCCTGTGTATTTTAATTAGTTCATTTGGTTGGTTGGTTAATTATAAATTGGGTCCAGATTTTTTGTATCCATCCTGATTTTCTATATAGTAGTTCAGCAGTTGCTGTGTCAAACTTTCTAAAATGCCCAACTTCTGGGTGCCTGAGTATTCAAGGTACCTGGCTCATGTCACAAGGAGCATCCTGGGATGTAACCCTGTATTGGGCTCCCTGCTGAATGGGGAGCCTGCTTCTCTCTCTGACTCATGTTTCTCCTCCTTGTGCACCTGCGCTCGCTTGCTCTCTGACATAAACACGAATCTAAATAAGTAAAATACCGAACTTCAGATTTGGGATATGTGTATTTCTCTTTTCAGTTGTATTCCTTTTTGTTTATTTTCAGTCTCTTTTACTTGTTCTGTTAAATATTTGGGATCATGTTTTCTTGGTGGTTTGATCTTTATCATTATATATCATCTCTCTCTGTTTTTAACAATTTTCTTTGATCTGAAGTATCCTTTATTAGGTACAGCACCTCTCTCTTAAAAATTTTTGTTTTATATTGTTGGGTTTTGTTTATTTTACTTTCAAATTAAATTCGTGATAAATTTATTTAAGCAGCATGTAGTTAGTTGTCTTTTAAGACACTTTGCCAGTCTTTGAAGACTTAACATTTAAGATAATTTGGGGGGGCGCCTGGGTGGCTCAGTGGATTAAGCCTCGGTCTTTGGCTCAGGTCATGATCTCAGGGTCCTGGGATCGAGCCCCGCATTGGGCTCTCTGCTCCGTAGGGATCCTGCTTCCTCCTCTCTCTCTCTGCCTGCCTCTCTGTGCTTGTGATTCTCTCTCTGTCAAATAAATGAATAAAATCTTTTTTAAAAAAAAAAAGATAATTTTGGTATTTTAGGGCTTCACACTGCTGTTTTTATTGTGTTTTCAGTTTTTCTTCCATTACTTCTCATATTAATGTTTTCTTTCCCTCTGACTTAACTTGAAAATATTTTGAAAGTCTGTAGTAATCTACGTACAGTGTTTTGAGTATGTTCTTTTGACTAGTTAGGAATTGCTTTACGTGTTAAAACATTTGAAACTTACCCCTGTTTTCCCCTTGAAGTATGGAAATTTTACTTCCCTTTATCCCTTTTTCTTTAAAGATTTTATTTATTTATGAGACAGTGAGAGAGGGAACACAAACGGGTTGCTGGAAAGGACTGAGAAAGGAGCCCAATGTGGTCTCGATTCTAGCACCCTGGAATCATGACCTGAGCCGAAGGCAGACAGACACTTAATTACTGAGCCACCCTGGTGCCCCTGTCCTTTCC
This sequence comes from Meles meles, assembly GCF_922984935.1. Lineage (NCBI taxonomy): Eukaryota > Metazoa > Chordata > Mammalia > Carnivora > Mustelidae > Meles > Meles meles. Next base: position 13,056,528 of record NC_060088.1, read on the forward strand.
ACTTTTTTTTTTTTAAGATTTTATTTATTTGATAGAGACAGAGATCACAAGTAGGCAGAGAGGCAGACAGAGGGGGAGGGGGAAGCAGGCTCTCCACTGAGCAGAGAGCCCGATGTAGGGCTTGATCCCAGGACCCTGAGATCATGACCTGAGCCGAAGGCAGAGGCTTTAACCCACCGAGCCACCCAGGTGCCCCTAGACAGATTCTGTACAGTTCCATGGCTCTTCTGGTCCCCGACTCTGGCCCCAGCATAACCCTACTCTCTTTCAAATCTTGAAAAGGTGGGTGAATGCCTGGCTGGGTCAGTTGGTTAAGGTCTGAATCTTGATTTCAGCCCAGGTCATGATCTTGTGGTCCTGGGATTGAGCCCTTTATCAGGCTCAATCAAACTCAGTGCAATCTAATGCTTAAGATTCCCTCTCCCTCTACCCATCACCTGCTCCACATGGGCTCACTCTCTGTCTCATAAATAAATCTTCAAAACAGTAAATAAATAAGTGCCTGGATGGCTCAGTTGTTAAGCATCTGGTCTTCAGCTCAGGTCATGATCTCAGGGCCCTGGGATCCAGACCTGCATCAGGCACCCAGCTCAGTGGGGAGCCTGCTTCTTCCTTACTTCCCATCCCTTGCTTGCATACTTTTTCTCTCTCGCTGAAATAAATAAAATCTTTGGGAAAAAAAGATCTAAGAGAAATCTCTTAAAATCAAATGATACCTCACTTAATTGAAAAAATCTAAAAACAATATTCTGTTCAATAGAGATACTGTTTTGGGTTGGGTAAACTTTGACCTACCTACCATTTATCTTGTTAAATGTGGGATCTATTTTAACATATGTAATCTTGGTACTAAGATATGTAATATTGGTACTAAGCCAATCTGAAAAACTTAGAACCTGTTTTCTCGTGGTTTTTAAGCCTCTCCTCCCTCCTCATTCTCTCATCTCCTTTTACACACAACCTACTTTATTTTCTTCCTACCTTCCCCCCCTCTTTTTTTTTTTTTTTTTTTTTTTGCTTAGCATTTTTTATTTTCTGGCACCACAAGATGTTGCTGTTTGATCTAGTTTCCTTCCTAACCTCTCTCCCCATGCCAATCAGCCATTTCTCTTTACATTTTTTTTTTATTTTTTAAAATATTTTATTTATTTATTTGACACAGAGAGAGAGAGATCACAAGTAGGCAGAGAGAGAGGGAGAAACAGACTCCCACTGAGCAGAGAACCCGATGCGGGGCTCGATCCCAGAACCCTGAGATCATGACCTGAGCCGAAGGCAGAGGCTTAAACCACTGAGCCATCCAGGCGCCCTCTCTTTACATTTTTTTATGTTTTCAGTTTTAGTATGCCTACTATATACATAGTTAACTGTAAAATTGTTAGAGGCAAAATACAACACTATAGTTATGTTTGTTTTGAGCTTCAAGTGTCCAAACTGTTTTACAATTTACTGAAATAATATTTTCCCCCCATTCATTCTAATCATGTTATTTATATTACATTTTTTACTGTTTATATTCTATTTTGGGTTCCAAAAGTTATGGTGTATCTGAACTTTGTTTTGGGAAGGCATATATGTGAAACATGTATACTTCTAAGAATCATTACTAGATAAGTAACATCATTCTCTTGTCATCCCTACTGCTTTGTCTTGAAGTTTTGTCTTTCTCCTTTCTCAGCTAATCCCTGAAGTTAACTGATCCCATTAGATTTTTGGTTTATTCTTCCTATATTTCCACAGATGAACAGATGCATGTGTATTTTCTTTTATACCCTTATTACATGTAACATATAACCTGCCTTCTTCATTTAGCAATATCTACTGGAAATCACCCCAATTTCCTTATAATAACTAAGTTGGGGTGGCTTAACTTTTTTTTTAAACTGCGCAGTACATGGTGTGCAAGTGCCATATTTCTTTAATAACTCTATTGTAGGGGCATCTGGTGGCTCAATTAGTTAAATGTCTGTCTTCAGCTCAGCTCATAATCCCAGAGTCCTGGGATCAAGTCCTGATGGGGTCCCTACTCAGCTGGGAGCCTGCTTCTTGCTCTACCTTTGCCTGCCACATCCCCTGCTTGTGTGCTCTCTCTCTCTGTCAAATAAATAAAAAAATCTTTAAAAAAAAAGTGTATTGTACATGAACATTTAAGGACTATTTAGCATTTTACAGATACACAAATAATATACAAATAATATACAGATATACAAATAATAGTGTATTGTGTATACACTATATATATTGCTATATTTTCTTAATTGTTGAAGGTTTCTGTTCTGCATAAAATTTTAACAGTGGACTTGCTACTAAATTCATATATTATTGCCAACTTTTTCTCCAGAAATGTTTCGCCAATTTGTATATCCACCATCAAAGCAAGAGAGTTCCCATTTGCCTAGGCTATCATACTTTTTAAATTTATAACTGTGATGGGTGAGAAATGGCATCTCAGTATTATTTTAGTTTGATTGTTATAATTTACTTTTTGAACATGTCTGAGGGTCAGTTTTTAAATATTTTGTGAAACTTCTTTAATGGAATTGTTCCTTTTGTCTGCTAGCTTTTGTCCCTTGCCATATATTTTAATTCTTTACAAATCAAAGATACTAGTTTGGGGCGTCTGGGTGGCTCAGTGGGTTAAAGCCTCTGCCTTCGGCTCAGGTCATGATCTCAGGGTCCTGGGATCGAGCCCCACATCGGGCTCTCTGCTCAGCCGGGAGCCTGCTTCCTCCTCTCTCTCTGCCTGCCTCTCTCTGTCAAATAAATAAAATCTTAAAAAAAAAAAAAAAAGATACTAGTTTTTCTGTACTTTATGTTAAAATACTACTTCCTAATTTGTGTGTGTGTGTGTTTTAAATATTTTATTTATTTGACAGATCACAAGTAGGCAGAAAGGCAGGCAGAGAGAGAGGAGGAAGCAGGTTCCCCTTGGAGAAGAGCTGGATGCGGGGCTCGATCCCAGGACCCCAGGATCATGACCCGGGCTGAAGGCAGAGGCTTTAAACCAGGTGCCCCCTTAATTTGTGTTTTTAAAACCTATCACCTTTTTAGGTGTTACAAGTTATCTGACACAGTTTATTCCATCTGCTTAAATCTGTCTTTTACAAATAATTTTAAAGTTACCTTTCTATAGGGTAGAAAGGTAAACTTACTTTCTTTTTATTTGACAGAGAGAGATCACAAGTAGGCAGAGAGACAGGCCGAGAGAGGGGGAAGCAGACTCCTGCTGAGCAGAGTAGGGCTCAATCCCAGGACCCTGAGATCATGACCTGAGTTGAAGGCAGAGGCTTTAAACCCACTGAGCCACTCAGGCACCCCATGTTTTCTTTTTAAGATTACTTATGTCTGTGGGGCACCTGGGTGTTCCCCCTTTCTCTGCCTGCCTCTCTGCCTGCTTGTGATCTCTGTCAAATAAAGAGAGAGAGAGAAATGACTACAAACAGGGAGAAGTTGCAGAGGGAGAGAGAGAAGTGGGGAGCCCGACACAGGTGTCCCCAGGTTCTGCAGTTTTCTTACTAAATTTGCACTCTGTTCCTTTCCCCCCGCTGCCATTTAAATGAGGATATTATCTTCCATCTTGCTCTGTTTACATGCTGGGTATGACTTTCATATGTTAATTTTATATTCTACTATTGAATTATTGTTGCATTAATTTAGATTTGATTCTATGGGGTATTCCAGACAATCTGAAGTGATCCACAAATAGTAGTGATTGTACTTTCCCCTCACTGTTAAACTTTTGATTCTAATGTCTAATTTCACTGTGTAGTATCCCTGGAACAGTATTAGAACAGAATAGCCAACATTTGTTCCTGATTATACTGGAAATACTCCTATAATTTCTCTATTATTTCATATAAATATTTCATATTTAGTCATTTTTTTTTAGTCATTTTTATGATTGTGTTAAGTAGCTATAGGGACTTCCAGATTGGTAAGCACATATTCAGATAGGGTGGCATGTTCCTGAGTTATATTCTAACTTAAAGAGTGGTGGAAGGACAACATTCAGAGATGTCCTATCAGGCAGGAGAAGTTAAGGAAAATGTAACTGATGTGCATAATTTAATACTCTAGCAAATAAGATTACCAACCTGGAAATGGTTTATTGAGTAAAGTCAAAATAGCAGCCCAACTTCCAAAGGAAATACAAGCCATCTTTGATGGTTTAACCAAATAAAATACAAGTAAAAATAGAAAAACTGCCTTCAACTACCAAGGGAAATTTTGAACTGGAAAATTGCTATTGTTGCAGGTGAGAAAATCCTCACTGTCCCCACTTCACACTTGGCCCACTGTTGATTGTACTTTCTGTACAGGGAAAAGCTTTCTGGCCTATAGAACAAAGGTTATCCTTAGATGCACCATCATTGTAGAATTTAGACTCGTTATGACCTCATCATGAGCTACCTGTCAATGTGGCTGCAAAATCTATAAGTCAAAAGTGACCACAAGTTGTATCTAAATAACAGTGCTCAAAACGGAACACATGTTGTGACTCCCCAATATGGCTTTGAGCATGAGGCTCCATCCTGGCTCAGTGCTTTCCAGGCTTCTGAGGTATGCAGTTTTTCCCGTAGGACCCAGGGCCTTACCTCAGGATCACAGCCTGTGCTTTGGTGTGGCCACCTACCATCTTTCATGGGATGGTCCAAAGTGAATCATTTCACCAGCTTGTGCAGCCTCTCCAGATGCTACTGTTGTGGATTCTCTGCTACTTAGCACAATTCAGTACTCAGCAACATCTGTGCGTATTTTGAATCTGCCACTTACGGGGCTTCTGTGGTAAATAAAAGAATTCCTCAACAGGAAAAAAAAGCTCTTGATTCTTATTTTACTTAGTATTTCATTCATGAATGGGAGTTGAATTTTATCAACAATTATCACCCCAGCATTTTTACAGATGATTATTACTTTTCTAACATGGATTGATTAATATGGAATATGATATTAATGAATTTTCTAATATTGAAACAACTTCACTTTTGTAGACTGAACTTGATTTGATCTTCCCTTTGTTTGTTGTTTCTTTATTTGACAGAGATGACAAGTAGAGAGACAGAGGCAGAGAGAGGGGGAAGAAGGCTCGCCACTGAGCAGAGAGCCCGATGCAGGGCTCGATCTAGGACACTGAGATCATGACCAAGCTGAAGGCAGAGGCTTTAACCCACTGAGCCACCCAGGCATCCTGCCTTTCCTTGGGGAGGTGGGGGTGGTTAGTAATCTCTACACCTAATGTGTGGCTTGAATTTATAACCCCAAGATCAAGAGTTCCATGCTCTTCCAATTTAGTAATGTGGTGTTGCATTAGGTTTGTTAATGTAAATTTTTATTTGAAATTGTCTTCACAAGACAATTAAACCACTGAGGTGGCTCAGTGGTTTAAGCCGCTGCCTTCAGCTCAGGTCATGATCTCGGGGTCCTGGGATCGAGTCCCGCATCGGGCTCTCTGCTCGGCAGGGAGCCTGCTTCCCTCTCACTCTCTCTGCCTGCCTCTCTGCCTACTTGTGATCTCTCTCTGTCAAATAAATAAATAAAATCTTTAAAAAAAAAAAAAGAAGATGCAGAATTAGTATATAAAGTTACATCAATCAGTTTAATGCAATAGGGACATAAAACTATGATAAAATTTAAAACAAGGAGATTTTCAAATGTAGAGTATTTGTTAAGTACAACACTACAAACCTTAATTCAGCTTTTACAAGTACAAAAATGCTATGTGTTTATGGAATTTGGTTCAAGTAAATTTACATAACTACTAACAGTTAAGATACAAAATTCTTTCCTTGCAACAAAGGAACATACTGATGCTAATGTTTGTAGTACCACCTATCAGTCCCTTGACTACCTTGGAAACTACTTATGAATTTAAGTACTAAGAAATTTACATCTTTAGATTTGTCATTTTGAAAATGTTATAAAATGCAAACAATAGGGACACCTGGGAGACTCAGTCTGTTAACCATCTGCCTTCAGGTCATCTGCCTCAGTGTCCTGGGATCAAGCCCCATGTCGGGCTCCCTGCTCAGTGTGGAGTCTGTTTCTCCCTCTCCCACTGTCTGTAACTCACTCTGCTTGTGCTCTCTCTTTCTGACAAATAAGTAAAACATATTTTAATAATGCAAACAATATATGTATTATTTGTGGCAAAACAACATAACAAAATTTACCATTTTAATAATTTACAGGTGAAGTTCATAAGCATTAAGTACATTCACAATGTTCAACTATTCATTTGAAGAACCATTGCATCATCTCACAGAAACTACCCATGAAACAGTAATTCCTCATTCCTCATCTTGTTGCTGTGTCTTTGTCTCTGATTTTGTCTGTTTACCTTAATAAGTAGAATCATAAAAGATTTGTCCTGGGTGCCTGGGTGGCTCAGTGGGTTAAGCCGCTGCCTTCGGCTCAGGTCATGATCTCAGGGTCCTGGGATTGAGTCCCGCATCGGGCTCTCTCCTCTGCAGGGAGCCTGCTTCCCTCTCTCTCTCTCTGCCTGCCTCTCTGTCTACTTGTGATCTCTCTCTGTCAAATAAATTAATAAAATCTTTAAAAAAAAAAAAAGATTTGTCCTTTTGTGGCTGGTTTATTTCACTTAAAATAATGTCTTAAAATTTCATTTATGTTGTAACTCATATCAGAATATTCTCCTATTTGGGGGGTTGACTAATATTCCATTGCATGTGTTTTGTTTACTCATTCATTCCTGGATGGACATATAAGTTGGTTCCATGTTTTAGGTCTTGGGAATAATGCTGCTGAGAACATTGATGTACAATTAGTTACATGCTCAAGTTCCTGGTACCAATTCTTGCAGATGTATAATTAGCATTAGAATCACTGAATTATACAGTATTTCCATATTTGACTTATTGAGGAATTGTTAGACTGTGTTTTATATTAGGTGCACCATTCTTCATTTTCCCTAGTATTCCCCAAGTCTTACAACTTCTCCAGCATTTTCCCAACAGTTGTTATTTTCTGAGGGTTTTGTTCATAATAACCATCATGATGGGTGTGGAGTGGTACCTCCTTATTATTTTGCCTTGCATTTTCTTAGTGTTAATTTCTGTAAGTCCTTTAGAGAAACCTGTATTCAAGTTGCCCATTTTTTGTTCAGATTCCTTGGATATTTGTCATTTGTGTAATGTCTGATTCTACCCTTTCTGCACAGATTTATTGAGATGTAATTGAAATGTAACATTGTGTAAGTTCAGTGATAACACTCCTTTGTGGCAACATGATTACAATAGTAAGGTTAGATAACAAAGAAATATGTATATCACATTTCATACTAACACAAGTGAAATAAGAATTATATATTATTATACATTGTTTCTTCTTTTGTAATGAGAAAATTTAACATAAATAAACATAAATATAAATATCATATTATAGTTCTATTTTTGATTTTTGGAGGTATCTTCATACCATTTTTCATAGTTGTTCTACCAATTTAACTTAATTCCCAACAACAGTACAGAAGTTTTTCCTTTTCTCCAATAAAATTACCTCCAGTCAAATTATCTCTTAAATTGTGAGAGATGATATCTCATTGTGGTTTTGATGTGTGTTTCCCTGATTAGTGATTTCGATCATTTTTTCATGTTACTGCTGGCCATTTGTATATACCGGTTCTGCTCATTTTTGAATGAAGTTTGGTATGGTTTTTTGTTGGTTTTTTTTGCTGTTGAGATGTATGGTTTCTTTATGTATTTTAAATATTAATACATCATATATATAATGTGCAAATATTTTCTGCCATTGGTAGATTGAATTTTCATTTTGTTGATTGCTTCTACTGCTGTGTAGAAGCTTTTTAGTTTGATGTGGTCTGGTTATTTATTTTTCATTTTGTCTCTGGGTTGTTTTTGTTTGGTTTGGTTGGTTTGGTCAATTCCAGAAAATCATTGCCAAGACTTCCTATATTTTCTTTAGAGTTTTATAATTACTGTTTAATTTCTTTTACCAATGTCTTAACAGTTCCAGGATACAGGTTTCTCACTTCCCGAGTTAAATTTAGTTCTAGGTTTTCTTTTTGACATAATTGTAAATGGCATTGTTAATTTCTTTTTGTGTTATTTTATTATTAGTGCATAGAAATCCAACTGATATCTGTATATTGATTTTTGTATCCTGCATCTTTGTTGAATTCATTTATTATAAGTTTTCTGGTGGAGCCTTTATGATTTTCTATATGTAATATTTCATTTGCAAATAGTGCAGATTAATCTACTTTTGGATTTGATGCCTTTTATTTCTTGCCTAATTGCTCTGGCTAGGACTTCCAATTCTGTCTTGAGTGAGTAAAAGTGGCAAATAAGTGTACATACTCTATCTTGTTCCTGATCAAAAGTTTACCATTGTGTATGAGGCTAATTGTGGGCTTGATATATATGCCCTTTACTATATTGAGGTACATTTCCTCTATACCCACAATGTTGAGTTTTTATCATAAATACATGTTGAAATTTGTCATATGTCTTTTCTGCATCTATGGCAATGGTCATATGATTTTTAGCTTTTATTTCGTTAATGTGTTGTACCACATTGATTGATTTGTGGATATTGAAGCAACCCATGGAATAAAGCTGAGTTGATCACAGTGAGTGAGTATTTCATTTTATTTTTTTAAAGACTTTATTTATTTATTTAACAGACAGAGATCACAAGTAGGCAAAGAGGCAGGCAGAGAGAGAGGAGGAAGCAGGCTCCCAGCTGAGCAGAGAACCCGATGCGGGGCTCCATCCCAGGACCCTGGGATCATGACCTGAGCCAAAGGCAGAGGCTTTAACCCACTGAGCCACCCAGGTGCCCCATGAGTGAGTATTTCAATGTACTGTTGAATTTGGTCCGCTAATACTTTGTTGAGATTTTTCTGTGGTTGGTTTTTGGCTTTTTGTTGGGGTTTGTGTGTGTGTGTGTTTTGTTTTGTTTTTAAGATTTTGTCTATTTATTTTAGAGGGAGAAAGCTTGACCAGGGACAGAGGGAGAGAGAATCCCAAAGAAATTCTGTCTGAGCATTAAGCCTGGTGTGGAGCTCAATCCTATGACCCTGAGATTATGACCCAAGCTGAAATCAAGAGTCAGGAGCTTAACCAACTGAACTATCCAGGTGCCCCTTTGTTGAGGTTTTTTACATGATGTTCATCAGGGATATTGGCCTGTAACTTTCTTAGGTGGCATTCTTGTTTGGGTTTGGTAATAGGGTAATACTGCCCTCACAAAAGTAGATCAATGGATGCAAAATAAGCAATTAACAATTCAGTATCCTGTCTTGAAAAAAATAATGAGAAATAGTATAAATGGACCATGCCTCAACATAATATAGGTCATAAATGACAAGCGCATACCTAATATCATGCTCAATAGTGAGATTAGAGCTTTTCCTCTAGATCAAGAAGAAGAAAAGGACATCCATTTTCATTTTTTGTTCAACACAGTATTGGAAGTTCTACCAACAGCATGTAGACAAGAAGAGGAAAAATCGGGGCACCTGGGTGGCTCAGTGGGTTAAGCCGCTGCCTTCGGCTCAGGTCATGATCTCAGGTCCTGCGATGGAGCCCCACATCGGGTTCTCTGCTCAGCGGGGAGCCTGCTTCCCTCTCTCTCTCTCTCTCTCTCTGCCTGCCTATCTGCCTACTTGTGATCTCTCTCTGTCAAATAAATAAAATAATAAAAAAAAATCTTTAAAAAAAAAAAGAAGAGGAAAAATCATCAGGAATAAAGTAAGAAAAATTATCTGTTGCAGATGGCATGATCATATATATATATATATATATATTATATATTAAATATATAAAGAAAACCTTAAATGTATATAGAAACACTATACATGAATATACATACAGATAACTATTAAAATAACACAAATTTAGTTGTGTCACAAGATACAAAATCAGTATACAAAAATCAGTTGAATTTCTATATACTAATAATCTATCAAAACATACTAAAAAGGGCAACTGGGTGGCTCGGTTAGTTAAGCATCTGTCTTCAGCTCAGGTGATCCCTGCTCAGCAGCAAGTCTGCTTGTCCCTCTTCCTCTGCCTCTCCCTCCACTCATGCTTTTTCTCTCTCTGGCAAATAAATATGATATTGAAAAAAGATATTAAGAAAAAAATCTCAATTGCATTTGTGTCACAATAAATAAAATACTGAGTATTAAATTTACCTGAGAAAATAAATGGATACTAAAAACTATAAAACTTTGATGAAAGAAATTGAAAGGAGGCAATAGAAAAATATTGTGTTCATGAGTTAGAAGAATTAACAGTATTAAAATGTCTGTACTTGCCAAAATGATCTATAGATTCAGTCCAACTGCTATCAAAATTTGAAAGGCTTTTCTTGTAACAGAAATATAGAAACTACAAAAGATCCGATATAGGCAAAGCAATCTTGGAGCAGAACAATGAGAGGCATCACGGTTCATGATTTCAAGCCATGTTACAAAACTATAGTAATCAAAACACTATGGTACTGACATACCAAACATAACCAATGGAACATAATAGCCTGGAAGTAAGCCATGCATATACAGTCAATTTATAACAAATAAGGCAAGAATATACAGTGGGGAAAGGACAGTCTTGTCTTTCCTTTTTTGTTCTTTTGTTTTAGTCTTTTTTCCCCTAAGATTTATTTATTTTAGGGAGAGAGAACCCTCGAGCAGACTCCTCTCTGAGTGTGGAGTCCTCCATCAGGCTTAATCCCAGGAACCTGAGATCATGACCTGAGACTAAACCCAGAATGGTCTGCCTAACCTACTAAGCCATCCAGTACCCCAGGATTGTCTTTTTGATAAATTGTCTTGGGAGAACAATGTCACGTCCAAAAAAATAAAACTGAACCCCTATCTTACACAAAAAAATAACTCAAGATGGATAAAGATTTAAACATAAGACCTGAAGTCATAAAACTCATAGCTAAAAATGGTTTTGGTGATGATTTTTACAACTATTATCAATGTAAGGGCAATAAAAGCAAAAATAAACAAGTGGGATTGCATCTATCTAAAAAAGCTCTGCCAAGTATAGGAAACATTCAAAATGAAAAGGCAATACACAAATGGGGAAAAAATCTTTGCAAATTATGTCTCTGTAACAACTGTATGTATAATATATAAATAAGTAATGTATAATAATATAGTAAATATTTATAATAAATTTATAAGTAATATTTACATATTATATATAAAATATATATACTTATATAAATATATATACTTATATAAAAAACTCATAGCACTCAATAGCCAAAACAGTCTGATTTAAAAATGGGCAAGGAAGGATGCCTGAGTGGCTCAGTCAAACATCTGCCTTTAGCTCAGGTCATGATCTCAAAATCCTGGGATTTTGAGCCCAATCACATTGGGCTCCCCTCTGAACAGGGAATTTGCTCCCTCTACCCTTCCCCTGCTCATCCTTTCTCTCTCTGAAGTAAATAAAATCTTTTAAAAATAATAATAAAATGAGCAAGGATCTGAACAGATGTTTTTTCAAAGGTCATCCAAATGTCCAAGGACAAAAAAGTTCAATGTCACTAATCCCCAGGTAATGCAAATCATACCACAAAGAAATATCACCTCACAACACCTGCTAGAATACCTATTATGATGAAAAAGACAAAATACATTAATCTGGTGAAGATGTGGATAAAAGGAAACCTTTTCTTGTACATTGGTGCAGACACTAGGGAAAACGGTATGGAGGTTTCTTAAAAACAAAAACTACCATATCCAGTAACTAAAAATAAAATCTTAAAAAAACAAAAAACTTCAAACTGTTCTCAGAAGTTTTAGGGAATATGTTGAAGCTCAGTTTATTTATGTATTTATTTTTAAGTAATCTCTACACCCATCCTAGGACTCAAACTCAGGAACCGAGATCAAGAGTTGCTTGCTTCACTCACCCACTCAGCCAAGCACTCCTGAAAATCAATTTACGGGGCCTAAATTACCATTACCAAAGCCACACACACACACACACACACACACACATCCTCAGTAAAATACCAGTAAACCAAATTTAACAGTATTACAAGGATTAAACATAATGACTAAACAGATTTATCTCTGGGAAGTAAGAATGATTCGATAAAGAAGAAAGGACAAAGTTTACATAATCACCTAAAAATATCCAAATTTTGATTTGACAAAATTCAACACATTTCCATCATTAAAAAATACCCTTAAGAAACTAGAAATAGAAGAATCCTACCTCAATATAGCAAAGACCATATATTAAAAGTCCACAGTTAAAATCATACTCAACAGTGAAGAGGTGAAATCTTTAAAATCAGAAACAAAACAAGAATCCTAATTTCTGCCACTTTGAGTCAACATAGTATTGAACCCTGAAACTAATAGAACTCTGTATGCTAACTATACTGGATTTAAAAAATAAATTCCTCAGGGCACCTGGGTGGCTCAGTCATTAAGCCTCTCCAGGTCATGGTTCCAGGGCCCTGGGTTCAAGCCCTGCATTGGGCTCTCTGCTCAGCGGGGAGCCTTCGTCTCCCTCTCCCACTCCCCCTGCTTGTGTTCCCTCTCTCACTGTCTCTTTCTGTCAAATAAATAAATAATATTTTTTTTCTTAAAGATTTTATGTACTTATTTGACAGAGAGAGATCACAAGTAGTCAGAGAGGCAGGAAGAGAGAGAGGAGGAAGCAGGCTCCCCGCTGATCAGAGAGCTGGATGTGGGGCTCAATCCCAGGACCCTGAGATCATGACCTGAGCGGAAGGCAGAGGCTTAACACACTGAGCCACCCAGGCGCCCCAATAAAAAACATTTTAAAAAGAGAAATGTTAAAGGAGAATTTTCAAGTGGAAAAGTTGTAAAAGAAGAAAATTATAAAAAGAAAAAAAATTCACTAGTGAAAACAAACCATACTCAAGGTAGTAGGTCAATCAGTTATAACCCTACTATGAAAGTTAAAAGACAAAAGTAGAAAAATGAATTACATTTACAATAATTAAGGGGCACACAAACTAATAAAATATAAAATATGACATTATATATGTAAATGATGGAAAAAATAAAAATGTAGCTTTACGAACAACCATCGATTTGATATAGACTGCTAAATGTTCACTGTTACATATAAACCATGTGTAACCACAAACCCCCCCAAAATTATAATAGAGATACAAAAAAGAAAGGCAATCCAAGTATAATAATAGACATATTTAAAAAAGGAATCCAAGGGGCGCCTGGGTGGCTCAGTGGGTTAAAGCCTCTGCCTTCGGCTCAGGTCATGACCTCAGGGTCCTGGGATTGAGCCCCGCATCGGGCTCTCTGCTCAGCAGGGACCTGCTTCCTCCTCTCTCTCTGCCTGCCTCTCTGCCTACTTGTGATCTCTGTCTGTCAAATAAATAAAATCTTTATTAAAAAAAAAAAAGGAATCCAAGCATAATACTAAAAAAAAAAACAAACCATCAAACACAATGAAACAGAGCAAGAGAATAAAGGAACAGACAAGAACTAAAAAATCAACCAGAAAGAAAAATTAACAAAATTGGAAAGAAAATACATACATATCAATATTTATCTTAAATGGACTAAATGCCCCAGTCAAAAGATACAAGGTAACTGAATGAATAAAAATATAAGACCCTTCGATATGCTATCTAGAAGAGACTCACTGCAAACCAAAGACAAATACAAAATAAAAATGAGGGGATGGAAAAGAAAATATTTCATGAAAATGAAGGCAAGAAAAAGAAAAAGATGGGTAATAATATTTATACCGACAATACACAATAGAAGACAATAGAAAAATGACTAACCAGTTAAACATCTGTCTTTGTCTCAAGTCATGATCTTAGGATCCTGGGATTGAACCCCTATCAGGTTCCCTGCTCAGCTGGTTGTCTGCTTCTCTCTCTCCCTCTGCCTCTCCCCCCACTCCTGTTTATGCTCTCTCACTGTCAAATAAAAAATTTTTTTAAATCTTTTCATTTCTTTTTGTCTTCGTCAATTTCTCTCATGAGTGCTTTATAGTTTTCTGAGTATAGATTCTTTGCCTCTTTGGTTAGATTTATTCCTAGGTATCTTATGGTTTGGGGGCAGTTGTAAATGGGATCCACTCCTTAATTTCTCTTTCTTCTGTCTTGTTGTTGGTGTATAGAAATGCAACTGATTTCTGTGCATTGATTTTATATCCTGACACTTTACTGAATTCCTATAAAAGTTCTAGCAGACTTAGAGTGGAATCTTTGGGGTTTTCCACATAAAGTATATCATCTGCAAAGAGTGAGAGTTTGACTTCTTCTTTGCCAACTTGGATGACTTTGATTTCTTTTTGTTGTCTGATTGCTGGGACTAGGACTTCTAGTACCATGTTGAATAGCAGTGGTGATACTGGGCATCCCTCCCATGTTCCTGAACTTAGGGGAAGTTTTCCCCACCGAGAATTGATAAGCCCTGTGATTTTTTCGTAGATGGCTTTGATGATATTGAGGTATGTTCCCTCTATGACTACACATTGAGAGTTTTGATCAGGAGGGGATGCTGTACTTTGTTAAATGCTTTTTCAGCATCTATTGAGAGTATCATATGGTTCTTGTTCTTTCTTTTATTAATGTATTGCATCGCATTGATTGACTTGAGAATGTTGAACCAACCTGGCAGCCCAGGAATAAATCCCACTTGATTATGGCAAATAATCCCTTTAAATACTATTAGATCCTATTGTGTCTGGTATTTTGATGAGAATTTATGCATCTGTGTTCATCAAGGATATTGGTCTGTAATCCTTTTTTTTTTTTTTAAGATTATTTATTTGACAGACAGAGATTGCAAGTAGGCAGAGAGGCAGGCAGAAAGAGGGGAAGGGAAGCAGGCCCCCCGCTGAGCAAAGAGCCCTATGCGGGGCTTGACCCTAGGACCCTGAGATCATAACCTGAGCCAAAGGCAGAGGCTTAACCCACTGAGCCACCCAGGTGCCCCATGTAATTCTTTTTTTTTTTTTTTAATTTTTTATTTATTTACTTGATAGAGATCACAAGTAGGCAGAGAGGCAGGCAGAGAGAGAGGAGGAAGCAGGCTCCCTGCGGAGCAGAGAGCCCGATGCAGGGCTCGATCCCAGGATCTTGGTATCATGACCTGAGCCGAAGGCAGAGGCTTTAATCCACTGAGCCACTCAGGCGCCCTGTAATTCTCCTTTTTGATGAAGGATCTTTGTCTGGTTTTGGGATCACGATAATGCTGGCCTCGTAAAATTAGTATGGAAGTTTCCCTCCCATTTCTATTTTTTGGAACAGTTTCAGGAGACTAGGTATTAATTCTTCTTTAAGTGTTTGGTAGAATTCCCTTGGGAAGCCATCTACCCTTGGCTCCTGTTTTTGGGGAGATTTATGATGACTGCTTCAATCTCTTTACTGCTTGTGGGTCTGTTCAGGTTTTCTATTTCTTCCTGGTTCAGTTTTGGTAGTTTATACATCTCTAGGAATGCATCCATTTCTTCCTAATTGTCAAATTTGCTGCATATAGTTGTTCATAATATGTTCTTACAATTGTTTGTATTTCTTTGGTGTTGTGATTGCTCCTCTTTCATTCATGATTTTATTAATTTCGCTCCTCTTTTACTTTTTTTTGTTTTTTAAAGATTTTATTTATTTATTTGTCAGAGGGAGAGAGAGGGAGAACACAAGCAGGCAGAGCGGCAGGCAGAGGCAGAAAGAGAAGCAGTCTCTCTGCTGAGCAAGGGGCCCGATGTGAGACTCGATCCCAGGACACTGGGATCATGACCTGAGCTGAAGGCAGAGGCTTAACCAACTGAGCCACCCAGGCATCCCTCTCTTTTACTTTTGATAATTCTGGACACAGGGTTATCAATCTTATTAATTCTTTCAGAGAACAAGCTCCTAGTTTTTTTGAGTTGTTTTTACTGTTCTTTTGGTTTCTATTTCATTGATTTCTGCTCTGATCTTTATAATTTCTCTCCTCCTGCTGGGTTAGGCTTCCTTTGCTGTTCTTTCTCCAGCTCCTTTAGGTGTAGAGTTAGGTTGTGTACTTGAGACCTTTCTTGTTTCTTGAGAAAGGCTTGCGTGGCTATATACTTTCCTCTCAGGGCCGCCTTTGCTGCATCCCAAAGATTTTGAATAGTCGTGTTTTTATTCTCATTTGCTTCCATGATTTTTTTCAATTCTTCTTTAATTTCCTGTTTGACCCATTCATTCTTTAGTAGGAATGCTCTTTAGCCTCCATGTATTTGAGTTATTTCCAAATTTCCTCTTGTGATTGAGATCTATCTTCAGAGCATTTTGGTCTGAAAATATGCAGGGAGTGATCCCAATCTTTTGGTACCAACCGAGACCTGATTTGTGACCCAGGATGTGATCTATTCTGGAGAATGTTCCATGTGCACTAGAGAAGAATGTGTATTCTGTTGTTTTGGGATGGAATGTTCTAAATATATCTGTGATGCTCATCTGGTCCAATGTGTCATTTAAAACCTTCGTTTCCTGGTTGATCTTTTGCTTGGATGATCTGTCCATATCAGTGAGGGGATTGTTAAAGTATCCTACTATTATTGTATTATTGTTGATGTGTTTCTTTGATTTTTATATTAAATGGTTTATATAGTTGGCTGCTCCCATGTTAGGGGCATAGGTATTTAAAATTGTTAGATCTTCTTGGGCAGACCCTTTGAATATGATATAGTGTCCTTCCTCATGTCTTATTATAGTCTTTGGCTGAAATTCTAATTTATCTGATATAAGGATTGCCACCCCAGCTTTCTTTTGATGTCCATTTACGGTTAGCACGGTAAATTATTTTCCACCCTCTCCCTTTAAATCTGGAGGTGTCTTTGGGTCTAAAATGAGTTTCTTGTAGACAGCATACTGATGGATTTTTTTTTTTAATCCATTCTGATACCATGTGTCTTTTGATTTGCGGTATTTAGCCCATTTACATTCAGGTTAACGATTGAAAGATATGAGTTTAGTTCTATTGTATTGTCTATAAGGAGACTGTTACTGTACATTGTCTCTGTTCTTTTCTGGTCTGTCACTTTTAGGCTCTCTTTTTGCTTAGAGGACTCCTTTCAATATTTCCTGTAGGGCTGGTTTGGTGTTTGAAAATTCTTTTAGTTTTTGTTTGTCCTAGAAGCTTTTTATCACTACTTCTATTTTCAATGACAGCCTAGCTGGTTAAATTTTTCTGGGCTGCATATTTTTCTTGTTTAGTGCTCTGAATGTAGCATACCAGTCTTTCTGTAAGCGACTGGACTTCTGCCAAGTCTCTGTGGATAGGTCTGCTGCCAATCCAATATTTCTGCCATTGCATGTTACAGACTTGTTGTCCTGAGCTGCTTTCAGGATTTTCTCTTTGTCACTGAGACTTGTAAGTTTTGCTCTTAGATGATGGGTGTTGATCTATTTTTATTGATTTTGAGGGGGGTTCTCTGTGCCTCTTGGACTTTGATGTTTGTTCCCTTCCCCAAATTAAGGAAATTCTCTACTATAATTCTCTCCAATATGCCTTCTGTCCCCCTCTCTCTTTCTTCTTCTTCTGGGATGCCAATTATTCTAATATTGTTTATCTTATGGTATTATTTATCTCTCGAATTCTCCCCTCATGGTCCAGTAGTTATTTATCTCTCATTTGCTCGGCATCTTTATTCTCCATCATTTGGTCTTCTACATCACTAATTCTGTCTTCTGCCTCATTTATCCTAGAAGCCAGAGCCTCCATTTTTTATTGCACCCAATTAATAGTTATCTTTTTTCAACTTGGTTAGATTTTATTTCTTTTATTTCTCCAGAAAGGGATTTTATTCTCTGGAAAGGGATTCTCTAATATCTCCCATGCTTTTTTCAAGTCCAGGTAGCACCTTGATAATCATCATTGTGAACTGTAGTTCTGATATATTACTAATGTCTGTATTGATTAGGTCCCTAGACATTAGTACTGCCTCTTATTCTGTTTCTTTGTTGTGAGTTTTTATGCCTTGACATTTTATCCAGATAAGAATAGATGAATGAAAGAACAAAATACAAAAGGGTAGCAATGACTCCAGTAAAATACACACTAACCAAATCAGAAGAGACCTGAAACCCAGGGGAGAAGAAAGAGGGAAGAAAGAAAGAATATATACAATAAATATAAAATATAAATATTTAATATACACTATTTAATATTAATAATATAAATATTAATTATAATTAATCATTTTATAATCATTATCAATAATTATATCATTGTACAACATAATTATAAAGCACAAAATCATAAATATATTATATAACATTATATATTATATATGTAATTATATTAAAATAATTGGTATAATAGTATCAATAATATTAATATAGTAAAATATAAAATATAAGATATAAATATATATTATTTATATAATAGACTGGTGAATAGAACAGAGCCACACACTTGATTTTGGGTGTATTTTGGTCTGTTAGAAGAAACTACCTCCCAAATTTTTAAAAAAAGAGAAACATATATATATACACTTTATATATATAAATATATATACTTATATATATATAAATAAGGGTAAACAGGATGAAGTGATAGAAATTGACTGTAAAGATGAAAATTTAAAAATATTCTAAAAAATTGATAAGTTGGTTGAAAAAAGAAAAAGAGAGAAAGAATGTGATCAGGCTGCAGATTAGAACAAAGCCATTTTGATTTGTTAGAAGAAACTGTATCCCCCAATTTTTAAAAAAGATTTTTATTCATTCATTTGACAGAGAGAGAGATTACAAGTAGGCAGAGAGGCAGGCAGAGAGGAGGGGAGGAAGCAGGTTCCCCACTGAGCAGAGAGCCTGATGTGGGGTTCTATCCCAGGACCCTGAGATCATGACCTGTGCTGAAGGCAGAGGCTTAACCCACTGAGCCACCCAGGCACCCCCTGTATCCCAAAATATTAAAGAAAGTAAAACCTATATGATTGGTGAGCTTGGTCTTGGCTGGATGTTCCTTTTTTTTTTTTTTTTTTTAAGATTTTATTTATTTATTTGACAGAGAGAGATCACAAGTAGGCAGAGAGGCAGGCAGAGAGAGAGGGGGAAAGCAGGCTCCCTGAGGAGCAGAGAGCCCGATGTGGGGCTCGATCCCGGGACCCTGAGACATGACCTGAGCTGAAGGCAGAGGGTTTAACCCACTGAGCCACCCAGGCGCCCCTTGGCTGGATGTTCTTGATCTTCTGGGGGAGGGGCCTGTGGCAAGGAGTCTCCAATATTTTTGCGTGAGGTGGAATTGTTCTGCCCTTGCCAGGAGTCAGGCTAAGTAATCTGCTTGAGTTCACCCTGTTTCCTGAATGTTTTCAGTAGAGCTTTGGAGGATGGGAATGAGAATGGCAGCCTCCCAGTCTCCAGCTAGGAGGAGCGGAGAGCTCAGGGCCCCACTCCTCAGTGCACCCTCAAAGAAAAGCAGTCAATCCGTCCTGTCTCCCTTGTCTCTGGCCACACCCTGAGCTCACCTGGTCTATAACCAAGTGTTTCTGTCTCTTGTGCACAGCCCCCTTTGGGGTCTCAAACCCAGCAGATTCCTGCATCATGCTCCTATACTGCTCCTCCCGGATGAAAGTGGGAGGAAGAAGGAAGGTGAGTCTCCTTGGATCTGCCATTTGTGGGGTCCCTGCTCAAAGAGTAGTGCCCTGGCTGTGCCTTGGATCACAGTTTATGGTAATTCTAAGCTGAGAGCTCACTCCTCAGCTCCATCTGTGCAGCCAGCTTCCCTGCTACAATACCTGGCAGCTCTACCACATTTAGACACCCTCGATCTTTCTGTGACCCTGGGGGACCTGAGACCACACTGTCCCCACAAGGGATCCACTTCTCATTTTGCCTCCAGAGCGATGTCCCTTAGTGGAGCAGACTTCTAAAAGTTCTGATTTCATGCTCCACTGCTCTCTCACTTGCAAGGAGCTGGCCTGTCCACATGGGTTTTTCTTCCCGGGAATTTGGATTCACTTCTCCGCACATCTTACCTTCTGGAAAGTGGTCAATTTTCTGTTCCTAGAACTGCCGCTCTTCTCTTTAAGTCATGTTGAGTCTGTTAAGTGTTCAGAATGTTTGATAACAATCTATCTGGACTCCTGGTACCTGATGATATTACAGTCTCCTACACCTCCACCATCTTGCTCCTCCAGCCTAAATACGATTTTTATGTATTGAATTTATAGCCTGACATTGCTAAATTTACTGAATAGTACTAGGAATTCTCTGATAGTTTCCTTTGGATATTCCAGGAAGAAAATCACGTGATCTACAAATAGGAATATATATATATATATTTCTCTATTATCAATTTCTGTGCCTTTCTTTTCTTGGCTTATTGCATTGGGTAGGACTACAAGTATAGTTTTGAATAAAAGTGAAGAGTGTGGCTATCTTGACTTATTCATAATCATAAGGAGAAATTTTATAGTTTTAGTTGTAGATCTTTTGTAGCATTCCTTCAATGTGTAGAGGAATTTGCCTCTTTTGTTTTATTTTATGAAAATTTTAATGACCAGAGATAGTGGGTTTTTTGTTCCTTTTTTTTTGTTTGTTTTTGTTTTTTAACAAATACCACTAACACAATGACATTTCTTTTTTTTTTTTTTTAAGATTTTTTTATTTGACAGAGAGGGAGCGATCACAAGCAGGCAGGCAGAGAGAGAGGGGGAAGTCAGAGAGCGTGATGCAGGGCTCAATTCCAGGACTCTGAGATCATGACATGAGCCAAAGGCAGAGACTTAACCCACTGAGCCACCCAGGCGCCCCGTTCCTTTGTTTTACCTTTTGACCCCTTCACTCATTTTTTCCACAACTGTTTCTATGAGAAGTTTGCAGTTTTTATGTTTTGTTTTGTTTTTTTAGTTTCCATCTATAAAACAGATCATGTGGTATTTGTCTTGCTGTCTGATTTGTTTAACTGGCATAAGCTCCATCTTGCCCTAATCTAGCTGCTATTTTGTGAGCTATTTTCTGTTCTAGGTTCTCCGTGCAGATGAAGTTGCAAGTGTTGAAGTAGTAGATCTTGAAGGCATAGTTTGCCTTGAGTTCCCTGGAGCCAATTTGCAAAGCACGCAGAAATGTCCACAAAGTCATTGACGGTGAAATTCAGTTCACTGTCCTCTGAAAAAGATTCTACAATTCTTTTGTTGAAGGATTCTCCCAGAGTTCTCGTATTTGGATGATGGGACTCAACATCACACAGACAATGGGGCTCTTCCATAGTCCATTGGGATGAGACTGGGAGCTTGTAGAATAGCTTGAGGATATCCTTTTTTTTTTTTTTTTTTTTTTTTTGAGGATATCCTTTCTTATTGAAGAAAGTGTATTCCTAGTAGTTGTCAAGCTGCTCCTGCATGAAGATGGTCTGTTTGTTGTCCATAGCCATGACAATTTGTGGTCATGCAGGAGCTAGATGGCAAGTGGAACAGGGAGAGGCCAGAAGACCCTATCAGGCTGTACTCCCTTTCTATCCTAGGAGAAACTACTCTCCTCTTCACTAGGTTGTAAATTTTCTACTTCATTTTTTCTGTATCTTCTAAATATTTCAGAATTTTTTTCATTTTCTTTAAAAGTGTTTATGATGGCAGTGAATGACTTTTATTATAGAGTCTTTGAAGTCTTTAACATTGATTTTAAAACTTTTTTCTATTTCTCTGAAAAGTGTCATTTGAATTTTTAAAAAAGATCTGAGAGAGAGAGAGAGCATAAGCAGGGGGAGAGGCAGAAGGAGAAGAGAGACAAGCACACTCCCTAAGACAGGACCCTGAGATCATGACTGGAGACAAAGGCAGATGCTTAAGTGACTGAGTCACCCAGGCACCCCACAAAAATGTCAATGGAATTTTGAGGGATTTTGTTGAGTCTAGAAGTTGTTTTGGATACTTTAACAATGTTAATTTTCCTAATCCATGAACACAGAATATCTATATATTAGTAGTGTCTTCTTCAATCTATTTCTTACAGATTTGGATATACAAATATTTCACTTCTTTGGTTTTATTTATTCTGAAATATTTTATTTTTTTTAAAAAGATTTTATTTATTCATTTGACAGAGATCACAAGTAGACAGAGAGGCAGGCAGAGAAAGAGGAGGAAGCAGGCTCCCCGCTGAGCAGAGAGTCCGATGCAGGGCTGGATCCCAGGACCCTGGGATCATGACCTGAGCCGAAGGCAGAGGCTTTAACCCACTGAGCCACCCAGGCGCCCCTATTTTATTCTTTTGGATGCATTTTACTCTCTTGCATTCTATTATAAATGGACTTGTTTTCTTGACCTTTTTTTTTTTTTTTTTCCAGATAAAGCACTGTTGGTATCAAGAGACAGAACTGGTTTTGGTGTGCTGATTTTGTGTGTGTCAACCTCACTGAATCCATTTATTAGTTCTAATAATTTTTTCTTTATTCTTCAGGATTTTCTATGCATAGAATCATAGCCTTTATTTTGATGTAAATTACTTCTGAACTTATTTTGTTGAGGTTTTATCTAATCATTGTTGAACTTTGCCAAATGCTTTTTCTCCCATCTATTGAGAGCATTGTATATTTATTTTTCATTCCATTAATGTGTATCACACTATGGATTTGTACATGTTAAACCAAACTTGCATCCCAGGGATAAATCCCCTAAGTCATGGTGTATAATTTGTGATGTGTTGTTCAATTTGGTTTGTTGGGATTTTATTTATTACATCTATGTTCATCAAAGATACTGACCTGTAGTTTTCTTCTCTTGTCATATCTTCTTTGTTTTAAGGATTTTTTTTAAAGATTTTACTAATTTGAGAGAGAAAGAGAGAACAAGTACGGCAAGTGACAGAGGGAGAGAGAGAAGCAGGTTCTTCTCTGAGCAGGGAACCTGATATGCAACTCCATCCCAGGATTCTGGGATCATGACCTGAGCCAAAGGCAGAGACTTAACCCACTGAGCCACCCAGACATTCCAAGAACTCCATACTTTTTTTTTTTTAAGATTTTTATTTATTTGACAGACAGAGATCACAAGTAGGCAGAGAGGCAGCCAGAGAGAGAGGAGGAAGCAGGCTCCCCGTGGAGCAGAAAGCCCGATGCGGGGATTGATACCAGGACCCTGGAATCATGACCTGAGCCGAAGACAAAGGTTTTAATCCACTGAGCCACCGAGGCACCCCGAACTCCATACTTTAAAGGGCAATGGTATTTTAACAGAATGACAAATATATTTTCTAAAAAGCCAATTTATAAAGTTGTGCTATACTGTAAAATTGTATAGTCAGCTCAATACATTACCAGATGTTTTTTCTTTTTTTAAAAGATTTTATTTATTTATTTACAGAGAGAGATCACAAGCAGGCAGAGAGAGAGGGAGAGAGAGAGAGAGGGAAGCAGGCTCCCTGTTGAGCAGAGGGCCCGAATGTGGGGCTCAGTCCCAGGACTCTGAAATCATGACCTGAGCTGAAGGCAGAGGCTTTAACGCACTGAGCCACCCAGGTGCCCTGGATGTTTTTTCTTTTTAATATTTTATTTGAGATGGGGGGGAAAGAGGGGAAAAGAGAGAGAACATGGGAGTAAGGGTAGAGGGCGAGAGACAACCAGATTCCCTGCTAAGTGTGGAGACTGACAGGGGACTCATTCCCAGGAACCTGAGAACACTTGCCCAACTGAGCCACCTAGGTGCCCTGTTATCAGGTATTTCAAACTAATTGTATTTTACAATTGTATAAACTCATATTAGAAGTGCATCAATAAGGTGGTACCAGACATCATGCTATCAATTTTATGCTGATTGCCTATACACACCAATTTTGACTGGATATACTTTTGAAAGGCTTCAAGGTGAATTCAACTGTTCAAGGACAAGGAGTAGTTTATATGTGAACTACAGTTAAAGACACCAAATTTTCAGTATAAAAACATGAGGCGTATTTTTAAAGACTGAATTCAACCTATGTTGGTATATGAAATTTGTACAAAATCAGAAATTGACACGTATGAAACTTCCTTACAATTAATCTCTGATGTTTCATCCTACTTTCTATAGTTAACAAGTAACTGCCAGGTGAAAACAATGACTAGATGAACTATTTTTTTAAAAATATTTTATTTGATAGAGACAGACACTGAGAGAGGGAATACAAACAGGGGGAGAGGGAGAAGCTGAGCAGGGAGCCCAATGCAGGACTGGGATCATGACCTGAGCTGAAGGTAAATACTTAACTGATGGTGCCACCCAGGTGCCCACTACTAATCCACAGAAATAATACTTCTACTGTATAAGACTTTATTAATCCTGATGTATTTCCATGCAGTAGTTTTAACTAATTAATTTTAAAGAAGTTTTTTTAGATATTATTTATTTGATAGAGAGTGCATGTGCACAAAGTAGGCAGAGAGAGAGGGAGAAGCAGGCTCCCTGCTGAGCAGAGAGCCCGATGTGGGGCTCAATCCCAGGACCCTGGGATCATGACCTAAGCTGAAGGCAGAGGGTTAACCCACTGAGCTGCCGAGGTGCTCCATTTTTTAAAAATATTTTATCTAGGGGCACCTGGGTGGCTCACTCTGCCTTTGGCTCAGGTCATGATCCCAAGGTCCTGGGGTTGAGCCCCACATCGGGCTCTCTGCTCCACAGGGAGCCAGCTTCCCCCCTCTCTCTGCCTGCCTCTCTGCCTACTTGTGATCTCTGTCTGTCAAATAAATAAAATCTTTAAAAATATATTTTATTTATTTTTCAGAGGAAGAGCACAAGCACAGGGAATGGCAGGCAGGGCGACAAGCAGTTCCCCACTGAGCAAGGAGCCTGATGCAGGACCCAACCCCAGGGCCATGGGATCATGATATGAGCTGAAGGTAGACGCTTAACTGACTGAGCCACCCAGGTGTGTCAGTGCAGTGGCTTTCAAAGCCAGGGGTTTAATAATTGAACACTGAAGTATTTTCATATACACTGCTTAGATTCAATTATGAATTGCCAAATTTACTGCTGCTCTTTAGAGCATCAGTATGAATACTGATAAACCTTTAGCTGGGGTATACTTTATTTATATATGTATATGTATTTCCCCTGTATATGTTTCTTTCTTTTTTTTTTTAAACATATATCACTCTATTTTTTTTTCTTTTCAGCATAGCAGTGTTCATTGTTTTTGGCATCACACCCAGTGCTCCATGCAACACGTGCCTTCACTAATATCCACCGCCTTGTTCCCTCAACCTCTCACCCCCCACCCCTTCTAGACCCTCAGGTTGTTTTTCAGAGTCCATAGTCTCTCATGGTTCATCTCCACTTCCAGTTTCCCTCAACTCCCTTCTCCTCTCCATCTCCCCATGTCCCCCATGTTCTTTGTTATGCTCCACAAATAAGTGAGACCATATGATACTTGACTCTCTCTGCTTGACTTATTTCACTCAGCATAATCTCTTCCCCTGTATATTTTTCTTACTGGGATTGACAAGCAATAAACAAGAGAAATTACAGAAAGCCAAAGGTATTGGCATATTTCAGAAAACTAGGAGTGTTTCTTATGATAGAGTTATCAGACAACAGTATTATAAGGCCTTTAAAGAATACTGCTATCTGGAGCCCCTGGGTGGCTCCGTTGGTTAAGTGACTGTCTTCAGCTTGGGTCATGATCCTGGAGTCCTGGAATCAAGTCCCGCATCGGGCTCCCAGCTCCACAGGGAGTCTGCTTCTCCCTCTGACCTTCTCCTCACTCATGCTTTCTCTCAAATAAATAGTGTATTTAAAAAAAAAAAAAAAGAAAGAAAACTGCTGTCTGAACAATGCTTTAAGGCTATTTATTTCAACAATTATTTTATTTTGCTGCAATTATTGTAAAGGAAGTGTTTCATCATTTTAGTATAACTATGCTTACATTATGAATATACTTTATGGGTTTTCCACATATCAAATTGTTTTCCAAGCTGTAGGTAAAATGTAAAATTATGATTTGTGATGAAAAACTGTAATTGTGCCTTTGTTTTCATTATGTTAAGTACAGCTTAATTTTCAAGAAATGACAACAAAATACTGCTTAATTTAGAATACGGTGATACCTTTAAGTGTGTGTATGTATATGTTCACAGGATGCATATGGTATATTCCTAAGCTATAATTTCTGAAAAAAATTCTCTAGAACTGAATAACCTTACAATATTTGGTATTTATATTCACCTAAATGACTGTATATTCCAAAACCCAATTCTGAACTATAAGTGATATTCAACAATGCTACATTAATTAGATTTGTTATTAATGAGTTTCTGTTGTTTCTTAGCAATTCACATGTGATTTTATAGATCTACATCTTAAACCTAAATAAACAGATCTGAGTAGGGTATATTAAAAAACATTCCTATTCTTTAAGTACTTTTACCTTATTCTTTTTTTTTTTTAAGATTTTATGTATTTATTTGACAGAGAGATACAGATAGAGAGGGAACACAAGCAGAGGAGTGGTAGAGGGGGAGGCAGGATCCCCTCCCAGCAGTAGCTTGATGTGGGACTTGATTCTTGGACGTTGGGATCATGGTCCAAACCAGAGGCAGATGCTTAACATCTGAGACATCCAGGCACCCCAAGCTTTGCCTCTATTATTTGAAAAATAGTTTTCTTTAAAATCCTCAACATGCCATTGCATTCATTAGCTAGGTTTGTTGGCTACCTATAACACCGAGGTTTTCAATGGGGAGCAAAATTGCTTGGGATTGGGAACATTGGGAAATGTCTGGAGACACTTTTTTGGTCTCAACAGCGTGAGGAGAGAAAGTGCTCTTGTCATGTAGTGTGTAGAGACAACAGATGCTGATAAACATCCTACAGAGTACAGCCTAGTCCTGAATTGAGTGTATTGATGCTTGCACCCATGTGCTTGCATTACATGAGTACTTTTTTCCTGCCTTTGACTTCGTTTTCCTTCCTTCGTTTCTTTCTTTCATTCATTTTTTTTTTTAAGATTGTAGTAATTTATCTGAGAGAGAGAGAGCAAGCACAAGCAGGGGAAGCAGGAGGCAGAGAGAGAAGCAGGGTCCTGCTGAGCAAGGACCCTGATACGGGACTTGATTCCAGGACCCTGAGACCATGACCTGAGCTGAATGCAGTCACCTAACCAACTAAGTCATGCAGGCACCCTGATTTCTTTTTTAGAGATTTTATTTATATATTCAAGAAAGAGCAAGGAAGAGAAAGTACAAGTTGGGGTTAGGGCAGAGGGAGAAGACCCCACTTAGTGGGGAGCCCAACATGGGACTCTATCCCAGGACATACAGATCGTGACACTAGCCAAAACCAGGCATCTAATCAACTGAGCCACCCAGACACCCTGATTTTTGACACAGTATGCAGATAGTGTTAATAATAATAGTGTAGAAAGGGAAATCTGTGTTCTAAGGTGGCCGACCAATCCATCATGGGAATCCCAGTCTCGGCCCCGAGGCCATTCTGGGTTTTCCCTCCAAGATCCCCCAGTGCCGCTTCTTCACTCGGATGATCCTGTCCAGGTTCCATAATAGTATGTTTGCCTAGAGCTTCAAAGAAAGGAAGATATTTGCAGAACAGAGAATAGGACAATAAAAGCTGAAGGCACACTCTGAAAAGGCAAACATGTTTTATTTTAAATGAGTAGATTAGAACAGTATATGTAGGTAGGATATTTCTTTAAAAAAAAAAACACTGACAGCCATTACAAGGGTAAGCCCTTCATTCAGATCATTCATTTTGGACATTTGCCCACAGCCATGGGTTTCACTTGACTCCACTGTTTCATGGAAAATGTTTCACAGAAGAACAGGGCAGCACTTAATAGCGTTAGGGTGGCAGTTGTGACTCCTAGTGGGAACACATAGGAGAAGTGTTTCCTTATTAGCATTGCTTTTCCAATGGGAAAGCTAAGTGGGAAGTCAAGGGTGCTTTGGCCATAAAAATCCACAGCAAAATTCCAGGTCACTGTAATCATAGTACAACTACTGCTGAAGACAAGGAAGAAGGCAGAGATGCTGTAACACGATCGAAGGAAATCTGGGTGTGGAGCATGGATCCAGCACACTAAAAGTGCCATTGAGCCAAAAATCAGGACTACTGACTTCATAAAATTCGCTAACAGTATCAGGTCTTGCCCATACCAGATTTCATCTGAAATGACCCAGCTACCATTCATCCTGTTGTGCATGGGCAACTCAACAATAGAGCCAGAGATGTTAAATCTTTGAAAATAGAAAACTTCCCAAAGTCCAATGAACACAATGGGAACAACGTTGCTGTTAAACTCCCATACCCGCCAGGACCTGCTGCTGGCTAGGCTGATGCCCAAAGCCCAGGCCAAATAACTAAAGAAGAGGCCCAACACTTTGAGAAAAGAGTGTTTCAATTCAGGTTGACTGAAGACAAGTTGGAGGCATCATGAAGTCAAGCCAGGAACGCCAAAGAGAAAAAAAATAAACATTGAGTGAGCCACAATTTAAAAAATGCTAAATATTGATGTCTTGTCCCTCTTGTCTAAAAGTTACATGTAAGTGTCCTACATATATATTGGCTTTCAATTAGTGTTCTAAATATTTTAGGCAATAATGACCATGGTAACAGTGTTAATTTGCAAAACATTTTTGGAATGCAATGTGACATATCTCCCAAGATTTGAAATACTCACCCTCTTACTCAACAATTCCAATTCTGGGAATTATAACAAGGTATTCATAACAGTATGCAAAAATATGCAAAGAAAGATCTTAGTTTTAGCACCATCTATCACAGAGAAAAACTGGAAGTAAATAATAATAAATATCTAGTAATAGAGGAATGATTAACTACATTATTGTACACCTAGGATTACATTTTAAGGCCATTACTACAAATGACTTAATCCATATGAATTGTCTGAACAAACTTCTATAGTACACAAAAAAGAAAAAGCAAAATGAATATATATGGTATGATCATTTGTGTCAATAGAAAACACACATAATTTCTTTACAGTTCCACAAATAGATATGTACATACACTTTTAGAAAATTTAGAAGTATGCAGGGGGCCTGGATGGTTCAGTCAGTTAAGTATCTGCCTTTGGCTCAGGTCATGATCTCAGGGTCCTGGTATCAAGACCCACATCAGGCTCCGTGCTCAGCAGGAAGCCTGTTTCTCCCCCTCCCTCTCCCTGTCCTTGTGGCTTCCCCTGCTTGTGCTCTCTCTCAAGTAAATAAAAAATCTTTTAGAAAAACATTTTTTAGAAGGATGCACACAAAAAGTAGGGGCAGAGACTCATCCATATTTTCCTAAAATTTATATGGTTTTTAATAAAGTCCATACTTTTATTATTTTTTTTAAAAGATTTTATTTATTTGACAGAGATCACAAGTAGGCAGAGAGGCAGACAGAGAGAGAGGAGGAAGCAGGCTCCCTGCTGAGCAGAGAGCCCAATGTGGGGCTCAACCCCAGGATTCTGAGATCATGACCTGAGCCAAAGGCAGAGGCTTAATCCACTGAGCCACCCAGGCACCCCAAAGTACATATTTTTAAATAAAAAACAGAATAAACATGACTTTGACAATCTATAATATGTTGCGAACAACACATCCTGCCTATTTAATTTTTTTGCCCACCACTTGTTTAAAACTCTACTTTAGACTTGGATTCTTTTGGTTACTACTTAAAAATAGTTTTTTTTTTTTAAACTTAAGTAGGCTCCACACCCAGTGCAGAGCTCAACACAGGCCCCAAACCCACAACCCTGAGATCAAGACCTGAGCTAATATCAAGAGCCAGATACTCAACGAACTGAGTCGCCCAGGTGTCCCAATAAGTTGATGTATTTTTTTAAGATTTTATTTATTTATTTGAGAGAGAGACAGTGAGAGCATGAGTGAGGAGAAGGTCAGAGGAAGAAGCTGACTCCCCATGGAGCTGGGAGCCTGATGTGGGACTCAATCCCGGGACTCCGGGATCATGACCTGAGCCGAAGGTAGTCGTCCAACCAACTGAGCCACCCAGGCATCCCTAAGTTGATGTATTTTGCATGATGCAAAAATCTAGATTGTGGGGCTCACAATCTAGTGGCTCAGTGGGTTAAGCCTCTGCCTTCAGCTTAGGTCATGATCTCAGGGTCCTGGGATAGAGCTCTGCATCGGGCTCTCTGCTATGTGGGGAGCCTGTTTCCCTTTCTCTCTCCCTCTCTGCCTGCCTCTCTGCCTACTTGTGATCTCTGTCAACTAAATAAATAAAAAATCTTAAAAAAAAAAAAGTCTAGATTGTGGCCAAATTACTTCTTTTTCCATTTGAATCCTTGGGAGCTCATGACAGGGATAACCAGAACATGCTTCTCTTGGAGCTTCTGTCTCTGCTGATTAGCAGAAGGGAATGAGGCAAGGCTCAGAGGGGGTTGGTGTATGAATAACATAAATGATGTGCAGAAATACACCTTTTTGCTATGAAGACTGATATTCCCAACATCGTATCTGCTGTTCCACAATCTCCTGGGTCATGTGCTTTCTAATGGCACGAAGGCAGGAGTTTTAGTGACATTGGACAAATGAGTTTGGGGTCACCTGCAAGGCTGATTGCCTCACTGTCCGGGAATAATATTTCTTTACCAATGTAGGTCTGAAGTGAACAGACCACAGGACCCATGAGTTTTGACAGCATAAAGGAATTAGGAAGGAGAAGATCACAAATACAGGAAAATATGCCAGTTCACAGAAGTTTTGGTACTTCTGCGTCTGAAACTGGAGGGGTGGGAATATGTTTTTCCTGAAGATCAAATGTGAAAGACTCCCTATATCTCTTTTTAAGCTTTTACCCAAGGGTCCTTGGGTGGCTCAATGAGTTAGAGCCTCTGCCTTCGGCTCAGGTCATGATCGCAGGGTCCTGGGATCGAGTCCCGCATCAGGCTCTCTGCTCAGCGGGGAGCCTGCCTCCCTCTCTCTCTCTCTGCCTGCCTCTCTGCCTACTTGTGATCTCTGTCTGCCAAATAAATAAATAAAATCTTAAAAAAAAAGATTTTACCCAAGGGCCATGTAGAAGTAGTCAAGCATTCAGAAGATTGGAGGAAGGCAAATAGTCTTCATAGCAGTAGGAAATTTAAGTCAGGAAACGGAAATGTTCCAGTCAACATTAAAAGATCCACGAAGAGAGATGATCCACCTATAGTAAAAGAAGTATCGTTAGGTAGAGTTTGGGGTTCTGAACAAAGCCCAACATATCGTGCCTTTTACCAAATATTTATTACACATACCTTATGTATTGTATAGGTCATGACCCATTCCAAATAGTTTTTGAATATTAAAACATTCAATCCTACACTTTAAAATTGTTTATTACTTCTAGGACTAAGCTAAAATTTCTGGTAACTGCCATTCAATGGGTGTTAGTACCATTCTGGATTATGATATGAAAGCTTAGATATTAACTTCTGTTACATGGAATTTCAGTTATTAAATATTCACATGGGGAAAAGTTTGTGGATCAATAAAGCAAATGATGTCAATATTGTTATTTCTCCAAAAATTTCAATCAAAAAGGTATACACAATAGAGGCAATGTAGATTTACTGTCAATATAATAAGGATAAATAAAGTTTCCAAGGAATTCTGAAAAAAAAACAAAACAAAACATTCAATCCTCATAACAGCCTAACGATAGATGCACAATTTTGATCCCATTTTCTAGATGAGGAGACTGAGCACAGGGAAGTAAAGTAACTTACACAAGTTCACATAGATATAAAGGGCAAAGACAGACTTTGACACTGCTTCTTGACTCTCCTAATAGCAGATGGCATTTATTCACATTAAAAGAGAATAAAACGTAGATAAATTCTAGGTCAATTACAATCATGGCCATCTGTCATTTTTTTCTACTTTACTGTAATAAAATACATCACATAAAATTGGCCTTTTTAACCATTTTAAGTGTACAGTTCAGTAGCATAAAAGATATTCACATTGTGCATAATCGCAACCATCCATCTCCAAAACTTTTTCACCTTCCAAAACTGTACACTAGGTATATAGTATTGATTACTTATTCAACAATAATTAAAATTCAGATCCAATAAGACCAACTTGCAGGTGAGGAAATTCTTTTTTAATGAAATTTCCTTAATTCAAGCAATGAAACATTGAATCAATGAACTAAAGGCACAGATGATAACAGAAGGAAACAATCACTTTCTGACCAGATTACCTTTGCCATGGTCTGGAATCTTTGGAAATATTTGATAGTATTTGTGGGACAGGAAAATCAACCCACTCAAAAAAAAGGAAAGTCAACGCACCCACTCAAAAACATCATGAAGGCAGCCAGATGCGCCACCAGAAAGGCACTGCCAATCTCCTGAGTGTTTAGCTTGAAGGCTATAGACAGAGATGGGGGGAGGGGTGATGGGGGGTGGTGGGTGGGGGGGGGAAGGTAATACCTGCTCACTTATCACTGAGTGATAACGCTGGAGGCCAGGTTCAGAATTCCCGAAGCAATGAATGGATTGAAGGTGGCATTCTCCTGTAGAATTCCCAGGTACGTGTTCTTGAGAGTGAAGATGATGGAGGCTCACCCCAGGAGGCCTAGAATGCTGGCGATCAGCAGGAGATTTTGGGAAACACGAATATCAATTGGGAGATAAGCATCACGGTAGCTTTAACGATGACACGGTGGCTTCATTGTGTTTGCTGACGTGGTAGTAAACGCAGACTTTCCACATTCCCATGCACACCAGGCCAGAGGGCAAGAGGGAGGTGTTGTCCATGTACCACACTGTCCAGTCCACGAGGCCCATGGACATGGGACATGGGACAAATTCCTCTACACATTGAAGGAATGCTACAAAAGATCTACAACTAAAACTATGGATTTTTCCCCTTAAGTTTATGAATAAGTCAAGATAGCCTCACTCTTCACTTTTATTCAAAACTATACTTGTAGTCCTACCCAATGCAATAAGCCAAGAAAAGAAAGGCACAGAAATTGATAATAGAGAAATATATATATTCCTATTTGTAGATCACGTGATTTTCTTCCTGGAATATCCAAAGGAAACTATCAGAGAATTCCTAGTACTATTCAGTAAATTTAGCAATGTCAGGCTATAAATTCAATACATAAAAATCGTATTTAGGCTGGAGGAGCAAGATGGTGGAGGTGTAGGAGACTGTAATATCATCAGGTACCAGGAGTCCATTCTACAGTGGTGAGAGCAAAACCTGCTACTTGGTGATTTTATTTGACAGAGATCACAAGTAGGCAGAGAGACAGAGAGAGAGAGGGGGAAGCAGGCTCCCTGTTGAGCAGAGTCTCCAATGCGGGGTTTGATCCCAGGACCCTGAGATCATGACTTGAGCCAAAGGCAGAGGCTTTAACCCACTGAGCCACCCAGGCACATTTAAGGCATTTCTGCCATGAGCATGATTTTTAAAAATAGGAACAATAACTAAGGCTTCACTGACGTTATGAAGCAACGGAGGATGAATTATATCTGGTACATAACTACACTGTAGGAGGTTATTGGTCGTTCGTTTGCCATGAGACTCAGTAGATGTCACAGTAGAAGAATATTTCGTAATGTGGGAAAACACCCGTGGTAGGTGAATTTAAAACAGATAATAAAACTCCCAAGTTTGTAGTGTGATCTTATTAAGCAATAAATAAGCAAAACAACATGCCTCTATTGGGATTACTAGTGATTTTTTTCATTTTTTTTTTAAAGATTTTATTAATTTGATAGCACAAGCAGGGGGAGCAGCAGAGGGACAGGGAGAAGCAGGCTCCCCACTGAGCAGGGAACCCAACGCGGGACTCGATTCCAGGACCCTGGGATCATGACCAGAGCCAAAGGCAGTCGCTTAAGGGACTGAGCCACCCAGGAGGCCCATTGTTTCATGTTTTAAGGTAAGAGTCTATTACTTTTCCAAATGGGGAAAAACAGGGGCACAGGCCGGGATGCGAGCATAGTGATGAGTATGAGCGGGAGCGGAAGGCGCTTCATGGAGAGCAAGGAGGCTCCGGACCTCCCGTGGGGGCTCCCACACTGGCATGTATTTATTTACCACTCACACGAGGTTTGCGTGCAAGCAAGAGGTGTGTATCTGCAGGGCCAGCCGTTAGAAGCATCTTGCTCAGTGAAAATGCATGTTGCAGAAGCATGTGTATAGAAATGGCTTGGTTGGGGCCTGGGGCCTATGGTCGGTTATGTCCGACTCTTGGCTTTAGCTGGGGTCGTGATCTCAGGGTCGTGAGATCCAGCCTGCGTCAGGCTCTGTCTGCCTGGATTCTCTCTCTCTCTCTCCCTCTGCCCCTGCTCTCCCCTCTCCGCCCCCCCTCCTGTGCTCACTCTCTCTAAAATAAATCAATGGCTCCATTTCAGTGAAAACGAGGGCGAACATCTAACACATTATATAAACACAATATATGCAAATAGGAAACATGTTTGCATATGAACAGAGAATTCCTTTGTGCGGGAAATGTTTAAGAGTTGTGACCTCTGGGAAGAAGGACAGGTAAGGGCCCTGGAGGTCCAGCCTTCTCTCTGTGCCCAGCATCCTCTCTGCCACGGTCTCAGTTTTCGGCCAGAAACACGTAATGCTCTTAAAAGGTAAATGATTAGGTAGTTAACAGAAAAGCAGGACAGTGCCAGATCACAACACCGCGGACGGAGGTGAGTGTTGCTGGGCCCCGGGCTGAGCTGGACCTCAGGGGAGCAGGGAGAGGGAGGGGAGGGCATGGGAGGACTTCGTGGGGAGCAGCCCGGCCTCCCGAAGCACTTCCGAGTCCCAGGCTCTGTGCCACGTTGGCAGTTCCTAAACTTCTTGGTCTCAGGACCAGAAAGGTCTCTGCACTTTGCACTTGGAAGCGGGAGAGGCAGGCAATTACTGGGTCAAAAGTTCTGGAGACCTGTACCCTTAAAAATGGTTAAAATTGTCAATAATGTGATACATATTTTCCTGCAATAGGAAACAAACCAAAAAAAATGTATTGACCCCAGAGTTTTTGTTCCCACAGTTTGCATCCATCCATACTTACTGTATTAGGAGTTAAAAGTGAGAAATATAAGATTGCTTATTAATTTATGTAATAAATATTATATATTAACAAGGATTTTTATGAAAAGCGACTATATTTTCCAAACAAACAGAACTTAGAGGATACTGCTTTCAGCAATCTACAAATTGTGTGTAAATGATACACTTAGTTCTAAAAATGGAGGGAAAGAGGCAAATATCAGCAGAAGCACGGTTCAGGAGAGAGATGCGGACAACCGAAACCACCACCTACAGTAGGAGGGACACAGGAATTGCGGGGTCATCTGTACAATGGAACACTAGCCACTTGCACAAACAGTTATGATAGCATTTGTGGTGTTTGTCCTAAGTACTCAGGGACACATGCCCTCCAGCTGGGCAGGAAACAGTGTCTCACTTACTCATAATTCACTTAGCAGGAGGCCAGGACCCAGATAGCATGGGGACTTTGTTGTGTGCGCCAGATGGGTCCCTGGAGGCCTCCTCCAGAAAACTCCTGCTCAAACCTGAGCTCGTCTGTAGGATGGAGACCTAGCCCAGCACTGACGGCCTGTTGAGTCAGAAACTCCTAACAGAACCCCCAGGCTCTCTGTAACCCTGCCAGGAGGGCAAGAGGAACATGAACACATTTTTGCTCTCACGTAAATGTTACAAAGCTCCATGACCTAATGGGAAAAGTGGACACACTGATCTGTTTGTCTTTGGCTCCGGGGGAGATCTGCTTCTCGCCATCCGTCTGGGGTTACTTACCTTCTGCGGATGCTTGCTATCCCCTTTGCCATCAGGCAGCTGACGCCTTCTCTCCTAACGGGCCACTTCCAACCCACCATTGGATGAGACCACTGGGACTTTGAAGGATGCTGTCAGGACAGTCTGGATCTCAGGACAGTCTGGATCTCATCTCATCAAAGTCCTCTGGCCCCACTTATGAACCACTGGCAAACCTACATCAGCACTTATCCAACATTCTAAAACCTTGGGAGAGAATTCTGGAATAATGGCGCCATTGTGATATGGGAGTTGAGTGGAAAGGACAGCCATTTTAGGGTTGGTCTACTGTTTGCTAAAAGGAGGACTCCCTAAGAGAATCATAAAGGCAATGCTGTGCTCCTTAGGGAGAGGAGTTCCTCCTTACTTCCTGCTCTGCCCCGCCCCGGCCCCTGGTTCTTACAGATTCGCCTGTTCTGGGTAGCTCCCATAAACAGAGTCCTACTGTGTGCGGCCTGTGTGTCTGGCTTTTTCTGGACATCATGTTTTGGGGCTTATCTATAGATGCGTGGGGACTCTGTTCCTTTTCATGGCCCAGTAATATTCCACTGTACAGCTACACTACCGTTTACTGAGCAGAAGGTGGGCACTCGGGTGGTTTTCCTTTTTGGGCAGTTAGGAAGGATGCTGCTGTGAACGGTAGTATCTAAGTGTGTGCGTGGATATGGTTTCATTTCTCTTGGGTATGTACCTAGGAGTGGAACTGCTGGGTCACAGGCTAACTCTATGTCTACATTTTTGGGGGACCACCAAATTGTTTCCCTAAGTGGCCGCACCATTTGTTCATCCCACCAGCAAGGTAGGAGGGCTCTACTTTCCCCGCCTCCTTGTAAGGCTTGCTGTGGCTCGCCTATCTGGGTTTGACGACTGTGTATATAGAATCACCTTGGGCTCTGCGTGTAAAGGACCCTTAGGGACAAGAGGCACTTTAAGACTGAGCCTCATTGTCGTTTTCTGGTTATCTCCTGGCCCCGGGAAGTTTAAAACAGAGATATTCTTACCAGACTCTGGCTCATAACCTGAACGTAGTTTCCAGCCTTCGAATTTAACAGAGCTTTGTGAACTCTGAAATGCTTTCTTCAAGATGGGAAACCTTTCAGTGGAGTGTTCTAGCAGGTGCTAGTGTTCACTAACATTTGTAACGTACACCTCACACTTTGCCTGACTTCTGACGCGTCTTTGGTTCAGATTGGAAAGTCTCTAGGTCTAAGGGGGAACGACGGCCTGTCCCAGAGACGGTCACGTTTTTTGTTTGTTTGTTTCACTAGCCAAGGAGACCCAATTGGAGGGCTGCATATATCGGGTAATCGGAGAATATGAAAGAGAAACGGGGGAAGCAGAGGGTGAGGACACGTGCAGAGAAGCAGTTTCAGCAGAGGTGGGCCTTGTGGAGGCTGAAAGACGGACCTGAAACCGGGCAATGAAATACCAACAAAATAAGCGGCGGTGACCTACAAAACCCCCGTGAGGCTGTCTCACGACGACGTGCCTGTGGCGTCACAGCACGAAGGCTATGGAAGGGAGAGAAGTGGGATCAGGCCACGCCGAGCCGTGTGCTGGTCAGCCCCGTCCACCGCCCTCGGTCTGCCCCGGTGGGCGACGCTGATGTGCTGCCGCTCGAATCCACGCCAGGAGAGACCAGGAAGGGGCGTCCGGATGGGAGAGCGCGGAACAGCAAGTTCATCTTTGAGAGCGACTGAGACGAACCCTTGTAGGATGATGAAGGAGTCCAAACACAATGGAGGAGGACAGGAGACCCAATAACTCGAAAAATTCAACGTGAAATTACCCCGAGGTCCAGCAAGGCCGGCTCCTGGTGCAGACCCCACGGAAGAGAAAGCAGACACCCCTCCCCCAAGCCCCGACCTTCACAGCCAAGAGGCGGAAACCCGAGCGCCCAGCATGCATGGCTGGATAGACGAAACGGGGTCTCTACACCCCCCCAGTCCCCACCAGCTGAAAGGGAAGGGACCCTCGCGCTGGCTCCGACTCGGACGAGCCGTGAAGACAGCGCAGGGGAACCAGCCAGTGCCCGAGACAAAGCGCGGGACTCGCTTCCACGCAGCACCTAGAGCAGCGGGGGTCCTAGACACGGGAAGCAGGACACGGTGGCCGGGGCAGGGGACAGAGGAATGTGGCGGGTGGCGCTCCCCGGGGACAGGGTTTCCGTTTGGGAAGAGGAAGGGGTCCCGGCCGGGGATGGTGGTGGCGGCAGAGGGCCGTCGTACACGTGCCCCGAACCGCACACTTAGTGGGGTCAAGCGACCCATCTGTGTTCTCCTCCCCACCCGTGTGCGTGTCACACACACAGCGAGAAGGGCCGTACCTCCTCTGAGCAGGGACGCGGCCTCCCGGCGAGCGAGAGTCTGGCAAGAGGGCGGTCAGCTACCCGGCGGGACGCGCAGAAGCCCACGCCGCTCCTCTAAGGACACCCTAGTCGCTTCTCCGAGGCGGCCCTTCCGCAGGGCCCGCAGGAGAGCTCTGCCGCCGGACCGCCAGCCGCTCGCTTTTAAGGCCGTCGCCCCCGCCTTCCGTGGTCCCCACATTCTGGCCCCCATTGTCCTCGCCTTCCAAGTTCTCGGTTGCTAGGTACGGGGGACGCCCGGGGCGGGGCTCAGGCGGTTACATGGCGGCCTCTGGATGGCAGCTTGGGCCTTGGTCTCTGGGCCTTAGTCTTAGGGTCATGAGTTCGTGCCCCTGTTGGGTCCACTCAAAAGAGAGTAAGAGAATACAAAAATAAAAGCAAATAAAAAAATAAAACAAACCCTTGGTTGTTCGGTCCCCAACGCCAGGACGCACTGTTCTTTTCATTGATCTGCACACCCCTTTGCTTTCTTTTCTTCGTCACATTTCCTCTCCATTAGGTTTTCTTTGAGGGGTAGGTAAGGCTTACCAGTGGACCATCAGAGACCGCTTTTTTTTTTTTTTAAGATTTTTATTTGACAGGCAAGCAGAGAGGGGAAAGCAGGCTCCCTGCTGAGCAGAGAGCCTGATGGAGGTCTTGATCCCAGGACCCTGAGATCATGACCTGAGCCGAAGGCAGTGCCCTAACCCACGGAGCCACCCAGGCGCCCAGAGCCTGCTTTTAAGATATATCGCAGTCAGACCTGTCTCCTACTCGCTGCTTCTCTTGTCCCCGGCACAGCACTAACCCACATCTTCAGAAGGACGGACTGTTTTTTTTTTTAATAGGCTGCAGCAATGCGTGTGGGCAGGTGTAGGCAGAAATGGCGCCCACCAGGCCGCGCTGCGCGGTGAAAGACCGCGGGCAGCTAACACTACAGAGGATGCCCTTAGTTCGGGGGCAGCGCCTCCTTTTCTCTGGGCCTGGACTCCGGCCTTGTTGACACACCCCACACACGGGGGAGACTGTCCGGACTATGCCTAATCGTTCCTCATCTGTGAGAAACCGACCTACGACTGGGAACAGCTTCCAATGGGGCTTCTGTAGACATGAGGTGACTGGAAAGTCCCATCAGGTCAGCTGACGGGCACCTAGGACTAGATCTATACAGAAGCCCAGGTTCCTCCAGAACTGCTTACTGCTTCCACAATAAGGTATTTATCCCAAGAAAATGAGTAGAGATATGTACAAAGATGTAAGTGAAACACACACTCAGTGACCTTTATAGCCAAGGTCACAACTGGGGAAGAACAGGAAAACCCCATTCCGAGAATACTTTGTGTGAACCATTTATATCCTTCAAGTGCAATATTACCCAGCAATTCAACACTATGTTGAATAGTTAAGGGAAAAGTTCTCAACACTTTTCTTAGAAAGATTTTATTTATTTGAGAGAGAGAGAGTGAGACAGCATGACCAGGAGGACAGGCACAGGGAGAAGCATTCTCCTTAAGCAAATCCTTAATCAACTGAGCCACACAGGTGCCCCTCCACCAACCCTGTTAAATAGAAAAATTTCAAAAATGTGGTTGGTATACTCCTGCTTCTTAGGAGGGGGAAAAAAAGGAAAGGAGAGAGAGGAGGGAAGGAGATCCGTGAATGCCTCCCTTGGCAATAGGTCTGACACCTTGAGCATCTTTATCTGCACCAGAAGGACAGTAACTGTTCTTGGTGCCAGAGGGGACAGAGCATGCGAAGGGCCTAATCGACCCGCAGGGGTCCCGAAGGAAAAGCAGAGGCGCTCTCACGCCGCTCCGTGATGCACACTGTATGCCCTGCTTTGTTCACTTTCTTGTTCAATACTTGTGGGTACAGTGAGCGCTTTCTCATACCAGGCACCCAGCAGACAAGCACGGATATACGCAGCTCCCCACCTTGAGCTCTGAGGGCTGACGTTTTCGTGGGCAAGCGTGTTAGAGAAACCCAAACTGCACAAAGCAGTACAGGCGCTGGGGTCAGAAGCACACGCAAGCTCGAGCCCCGAGACTCATTCCGCTGGATCCGTTCATGACAACATACTAGAACTGCACAGACCAGAGCGCCTCTCCCCAGAGGACATGAGAGGACTAGAGAGATACGAGGCAGGGCCTTTGGAGTAGCAAAAGGAAAACCTTGAAAACTGAAAAAAAAAAAAAAAAAATCTAACTTTTCCATCCTGAAATAGCTTCAGACCTACGAAAACGCTGCGAACGGCACAGACCTCTCCAGCCTCCACCCAAACTTGCCAAATGGAAACAGCTTATGTAGCCACGGTGTGACTATCAGAAGCCAGAAATCACTGTCCACACAACACTATGATCTTGGGACTTGCTCAGATGGCACTGATCAGCTGGCGGATGTCCTTTTGCTGCCCCGGGATGCATCCTAGGGTCCCACATGTTTGTTTGCCGGGTTGCCTGTTTTGAGCAGCTCCTCTATCTGTCATCATCTTGGCCCCGCCTTTCTACGTGACAAAGAAAAGAAAGCAAAGAGGTGTGCTGATCAATGAAAAAACGATGTGTCCTGGCATCGGGACTTAACAACCAAGGGTTTGTTTCACTTTTTAATTTCTGTGTTATCTTATTCTCTTTTGACTGGGCCCCATGTGGAGCTCAACTGGTAAGGTTTGGCCTTGTTTTTAAAGAACTTCCCGCACTTTGG
Source organism: Meles meles (assembly GCF_922984935.1). NCBI lineage: Eukaryota > Metazoa > Chordata > Mammalia > Carnivora > Mustelidae > Meles > Meles meles. Next base: position 13,097,288 of record NC_060088.1, read on the forward strand.
GACGCAAACTGCATCCTTCTTAAGAGCCCTCCAGGGACGGCATCTGTGTCCCCCTCCTGGTGCCATCAGTCTCGTGAACACCCCTTGACATGGTCTTCGCCAGGTTGGAGAGTGCTATCTGGCAGGCCTCGACTTTGAATCTGATGACCAGCTGGAAGCCAGCAGAGCTCTACGCTTTGGTCGAATCTGCAAAAGACACTGTCCCTGCGCTGTTCTACCATCTCCATCCTCTCCACCCGCCTGTCTCAGGTGGCGCTGGCATGGCCACGAGCGTTTGGGGGCATCTGGTGGAGAGGCAGGAGCCTGGGACTACACAGTTTGGGCTTCGTGGGATGCTCACATGGATCACCATGACTCAAGACGCACCATGCACAAGAGTGAACACACCGTGCGTCGTGCGCTGTCTTTCTTCTCTTTAATGGGAGATGCAGAAAACACGCTTCCAGAATGCTTGTCTTGTAGGGCACAGACGTGCGACAGACAGGTCTGAAAATGGAGTGAACATCGGGGTCCCCACGTCCCAGACCGTGTGTCGGGGCACCCCAGGGCGCTCACCCTCAAGACATCTGACAGGCCTGCAGCAAAGACCACACGGTCGCCAGCGTGGTTCACCAGCCTGAGCACGCAAGGGCTCGGGGACAGAAACCCGCACTTCATCACCTGACACGGTGGTGGGATCGCAGCCTCGCAGCAGAGCGGTAACCCACGGCCGCATCTGAATTGTTCCGTTACTCCTCTCCTGACCAATTCAGAACTCAGATGCCACGACCTGAAGTAGCCAGGGCAGAGGCCAGAAGTGAAAACCAAATGGGCGGTATTCGTCCACTTTTATAAAAGCCGAACTTGTGCGTTTTTTCCCATTCTCAGTAAGTATGCGCTCTAACTCTGAGAAGTTTTATTCAGCAGACCCTCCCCTTCCTGTCTAGCCTACAGGTCCCACAAACCTCCAGAACAGAACCTTTCTGACCCTCCCAAGTGGAGGAAGTGCTCCGCTCCCGGATGGTTCTGGCAGGTCGGCTCTGGGAAGGCGCTCCCCTCTGGGTGCAGACGGGACGCGGGACGCCCCAGAGCCGCACTGCCACAGCACTCTCCTGAACCCGGCCCGACGGCTCAGCCTGTGAGCATGGGTGAGCTCGGCTGAGCTCCGCAGCCCTCCCCCAGTTCCAGAGGACGACCCTCGGAGGCTCGGAGAGGCCAAGTGCTTTGCCCACGGCCACCAGGCTAGGGAGCGGCAGAGGGGGTCTTGCTCGGGGAACCTGACTTCTGGGTCCAGGACGCTGGTGTGGGAGATGGAGGCCAGCGGTGATTCATCACATCCTGTACCCACCCCCTCTGGCACATGACTTCACGGTTCCTCCCGCCCAAGCAAGGGGGACAGACTACCCCCCTCCCCCAACTCCGTGTTCAGCTGGGGGACTCGCTTTGACAGTGGAAGGTACACAAGCGTGACAGAACCAGGTACGTGGGAAAACAACTTTGCGACCACACTGGTTCTCTCACGCACCTGCCCTGGATGTCCTCAGGCCAGACTGCCGGTCCCAGGAGCATGATGCCAGACACGCGGAGCAGAGGGCATCAGGATCTATGAATTCATGAGCTCCAGAGAGGCATTTGCGCAAATGAATTTTCACAGCTGCTTGTTACACAGCATCACGGCGGCAACAGCTAACTGATCCAGCTGGGGTCCCCGGCTTTGTCCTGACTGCAAACGAATGAGCCTGCGCTAGACTGGCACATGGTGACACACAGACAAATCCCCAGCCCCCCAGGTTATCAGAATCTGACCTACGGTGAGGACGGTCTGGTTACTTACAACAGACGGAACACAGGTACATCGGAGACATGCTGCATTCACTCCAAGACACCATTTATTTTGTTAAAGTCAAGCAGAACGATGTGCTGAGAGGTGGTGAGTGTCGAGCATGAAGTACGTACACATTTTCCACAGTGGAAGCGGATAAAAGCCACAGGCAGCGGCCCTGACTGAAATCGCGAGGTGCAGGGCACTGCAGAGCCGAGCTAGGGTGGGGGAGGAGTCAGCCAGCTCCTACGAACGCAAAGGGCAGAACGTTAGCACCAGGTTGTTCTCGTATGCAATACCATGGTCTTCACAAAGTGACGGCCACCGACTCACGGGACTCTCTGGGCCCCCACTGACCAGACGTCTAAGAGGCCAACGGGAAGGGCACAGGACCGTAACGGTGACATGTGCTTTGCTGAAAGCACAGTGGAGCGTTCCATATTGCTATGTACAAGAGAATGTCCTCCAGAGACCTCAAGAGGCTGGACACAGACACATAAATTCCATTATTCACATTTTACATATTTATCATCAAAATGGTTCACAATACTGTGTTTGAGGGGAAAGGATCACAGATAAAAGCTTTGTGTAAATTGAAAGCAAAACACAGTCAAATTACTGTGGTTGTCCCTGTGGGGGAGTGACAGAGGTCCGGGGACAGCCGGCCTCACCTTTTCTGAAGTGACCAGTTTTCATAGCAAGGGACTACACCAGGAGGCAAGGAGGACACTTCATTGGCAGAATGGGCATTCTTCAAGTCAGAAATAGCTTAACTCGATAGGAATGACAACTTGGGAAAAGGCATCTGTCTCTTTGGCATGGCTGGGTTGCCAGGAAGAGTGTTTATTGCCTGCATGACTGAAGCCTGCCAGTTTGGACCCCTCTGTGCGGGGGCGCACAGACATCCGTGCTGTGGCTCAGGAGTCCAGCTCACCTCGCGGCGCAGGAAGTACAGACATCGGTCAGTTAAGACACTCGTGTGTACGTGCGTTTCGGGAAGGGAACAAATACTCTGCTGACAAAGGGATGTCCCGCGATCTGTCAGAAAACTTGCACGGCAATACAGGGAAACGAGGATCCAAATGATCCCTTTATCAAACAAATATCTGGATATGACCCCAACATGAAGTCATCGCGGGGTTCCCCTGCCATTTACCAGGCACCGAATCAGAGGAGTGTCTGGGAAGCGGCACGGCGGGTCTGCAGCGATACAGACGCAACACCGGTGGCAACCAGGCCGTCGGCGGGCGGATGTTGTTCCACGTGCCGGTTTGCCACGCATGCCTGCACCCTGTTCGGTGGAGTGCCAAGTCCGGTCTCTTGCCCACGGGCTAACGGGGCTGTGTGCGCTCTTGCTGTGGAGTTCTGAAAGTTCTCTGCATGGTCCCGACACAGATCCTTTGTCACAGACGTGACCGGCAAATCTTTTCTCCCAGTCTGTGACTTCTCCACCGGAAATGGACAGCATGACAGTGTTTCGTGAGTGAACAGACTCTCGTCAGAATCTCGTCATTTCAACCAATGAAAAGGGCACAGAACCTCTAGAATCTGTGGCCAAAGGTCAGGTTTAGGGCTTGTAGAGTCCATGGGCCTCTGAAAAACCAGAGAAAAGTTCTTACACGTAAATGGAACGGAACCCTTACACGGCATGGTAGTGGATTTAAAGAGGCAAAAGGGGACAAGAAGCCAATTATCGTTAATGACCCAGTGCACACAAAGGAAGCGTTCTGGGGAAAAAGGAACTTGAGAAATCTGCTGCCGGTCTCAGGAAACAGACGTCTAGCGTGCACATCGCACTACGGGACATACTATGAACTGAGTAATTTCTCTTTGCAAGGAAACAGCCCTTGCACCGGGATACCAGGACTGAAACTCTCTGCTCTGGGCCTGTGTTTTACAGCATGCACGCTATTTCTCTAAGTAGCGAGTTCAGAATGAGTGAACCCAACACGTCGGTGACTCGTTCCATGGTTGGTTTTTAACCACTTGGAAATGATTCACCTTTCCAAAATGTTAATGCATGACCATCACAGATCACGGTTTTTGCTGGGGCCAAGGAAGGAGGACAATGAATGGTCCACACCACCTGACGAACAGGGAGGACACGTGGCAGCCCATGCTTTGGATGAATCACAGGACAAGACGTGCGCCATGGTCTCCCCTCTCATGCACCTTACGGACTCGCTCGGCTTGCTTCCCGAGCGGCTGCTTCAGGACGTGAAGATGGGAGGAAGGGCAGACCCACCCCGTGGAATGACCCCTTGCATGTACCACGCGGCAGGAGCCCACAGTCTGGACTGCACCCAGTCGCCATCCGCTGGAGCCCGCTGCCACGAGTGCTGACTTGCAAAGGAAAAACGGCTAATGGGGAGACATTCTGCGGCGCATCAAAAGGGAAACCAAAAAATTAAATAGACCATCGCAAAACACACAGAGTTATTGCTTTCCTAACAGCTGTTTTGCTACCGGAGGATTTGCGCTACAGGAGACAGAGACAGGCTGGGGTTCCTACTCGCCTCCTCGGGAACGGAGCGCCCGGCGCCAGCTTCCGTCCTCCGCCAGGGAGGACTCCCCTTATTTGGCTGTTTCAGGCTGAAGGCTGTCGAAAAGGCACTTCAGCTGCTCCTCCCCCAGGTGGATCTTGTCCTCCAGTTCCCGCTGCTCGATGATGAGAGCCGACTTCATCTTCACAAAGTGCTCGTAGTCGGCCAGGCTCTCCTCACTCAGGTAGCTGGCCAGGATGTCGAGCACGACGCGCTCCCGGCGGTCCAGGTTCTCCTTCAACTCCTTGGCGTCCTCGTGCTGCTGGATGAGCATCCGCTGCTTCTCGAGCAGTGACTGCTGTGGAGAGAGAGAAACGAGCCCGCTGAGGAGCGGGGCTAGAGCCAGGCTCCGGCCGACAGCCTGACAGTGCCGGCGAGTCTGGGGGCTGGGACACCCAAGTCAGCGACTGGAGATTGCACGGGGGCTGGGACACACAGGCTAGGGACTGGAGACCGCGCCCACGTGGGGATCCGCGGGACGGGGGCGAACGCACTGGGAGGCCACGGCCGGCCCCAGGCCCGGCCGGTCTGTAAGCACACCTGGGCCTGTCCATCCCACTTCCACTTCTTCCCACCAGCTGTGGCCTTAAATGGCTCAGAGAAATAGCCCGGATGAGAAAAGTGGTGCAGACACAGACAACTACAGAATTCCGGGAAGCTCGAGAGGTCTGACGGACTTAGGGACTTAGGGACTTAGGGACGCCGGGTGGGCCACAGGCCTGTCTGTGACAAGTCGGCAAAAGGAAGAGATTCTGAAGAACTCCCAGAGCAGGATTCTGCACACTTCGGCAGGAGGAGCCTCTGTGCAAACTTGCTGAAGGACGCGGTGATGGAGCGAGGACAGGCAGAAAAGACAGGGTGATGGGGGACACTCCCTGGGGGCAGAGACAACCCCATTCCCAAAACGTGGCCCTCATAGTCACTCTCTGCTTATGAAACACATACAAACCAACACGACCCCCTTTGAGATTAATGGAAACTAAGAAGGGAAGCGCTGAGAACATTCTGCAGTGTCTCCCCGCATCCGCCGAGGAAGGCGGGGATTCAACGCCCCAGAGTGACCGTCACGTGGCCACCAGGACCAGTCCCTTCGGTATTCCGCCACTTTGCATCTTGGCCACGGACCATTCCCGACAGCTGTGCACGAGCGTGTGGGACGTGGCAGCGCTTTGCAAAATGCCCGGGCACAGGGACAGCAGTGGGACGCAGCCCGGATCCCACTGCGTGCAGGGCCTCCCGCCCACTCCTGTGGGACACCTCCACCTCCATGTCAAACTAACGTTCGCAGTTTTCACGGAAAGAGGGAGGCAAAGCAACTGGTCCCAAGGCAAAGGAAAACAGACGTCAAGCGGTTCTAGAAGTCCGCTTGGGCGGTTAACGCCATCTGTGCTGACCGGTGACAGGAAGCTACAGAGGTTTCGGGGGGAGGACCCGACGTGTTTGCGTCGACCCACGTATTCCATTTCTCACTGCAAAAATGGAGGGAGACTTGTAAAACCTGCCTCCGTGTCTTCTAACTGGTTACCATGTCCGTCTCTGAAAACCGTGGCTTCCCCAAGCTGCAGCTGCCTGACAGGCTCTCCTCCGCTGGCGGCGTGGCTGGACACTGGGGCGCTGCACCGCACCCGGCCGGGCAACAAGACCCTGCGTCGGAAGACCCCCGCGACGCAGTGAGGGCTGCTGACGCTCGCTCCCTACAGAGCCTGGTATCCGGGAAGACCACGGCCACGGTCCTTGGTGCTGTGACTCTTTCTAGCATCCGCTCAACTTTTTAAAAGAAGACTTTTTAAATTCATTTGAGACAGCACAAGCAGAGGGAGAGGCAGAGGGGGAAGCAGACTCCCCACTGAGCAGCGAGCCCGACTCGGGGCTCGATCCCAGGACCCTGGGATCATGACCTGAGCCAAAGGCAGAGGCTTAACCCACTGAGCCACCCAGGCACCTCTATCATCCCTGAATTCTAAATGAAGTCTCTGTCCGTTGCACACACAGAGAGGGAAAGATGGATTAAAATGGGCTGAGCTGTGAAGACCACACTACCTTTTCCCTCAAATTAATACCTGAGAACATTCCAATTACATATAAATAAATCTGTTTCCTATTTATGTTACTTTCCTGTTTCTAGATAGACCTGGCGAAGATGGGCAAGACAGCAACACGGAATCTGAACACCACCCAAGGGTCTCCGTTGTTTAAATGCTCCTGTAGCACGTTCAAATAGGGTTACTAATGACTCAGCGAGGCCCAGAACTACAACAGTCTGAAAGCCACACTCCAGAAGATTTATGTGGCTAATCCCGCTCTCACGGGGAGAAAGGGGAGAGGGCTACCTCTTCTGCCTCCCTTTCAGAGAAATTAAGGCATCTTATCAATATTCAAGATGACCATCTGAGGACCTACCAAAGAATCGAACTCAATGTTTTACTGGTGTTGGACCCAGGAAGGAAAGGCAGCAAAGCACACATGACTTCCCGTGTCTTGCATGTCAGAAACGGACACAGGAACCTGCTAACAGACATGCTCCAAGCTACACACCTCGAGCAAGGGAGGCAAGGCAGACAAGGCTGTGGCTCTTTCCAGACTGCCGTGTGCACTCCTGTTAAAAGCAGCAACGACAGCGAATTCCATGAGCACCGAGTGCTTGTAATTTGTCAGAGCTGCTGAGCTCCACTTCCGTGTGGTCAAGCGGAAAAGATAATGTCCAAGAAAAAGACCGTGATCAGGAAGGATCCCTGGGAGCGGACGGAAAGGCGTCACAAAGAAGCCACAGTTCTTCCCCAACAGCACGTCCAGCGACAGCGGTGCTCAAGGCTCCGTGAGCCCCGGCAGCCCCCGTCGGTGGCATGTCTACGGAAAGAGAGGGAAAGCCCTGGGCACGCTGCCTAGGAACTGCGCGAGGCTTCCCGGCGGGAACTCCCGGCACCCCACACACGAGCTGCCCACGGGCCCCCCGACATCCAGCTCAGACACGCTGCACCTACCCGGTCACCAGGAGAAGTGCTGTCGTCCAAATTATTGAGGGCGTTTTCCACGCGGGCCAGGCGGCCGGAGAGGGACAGCAGAAGGTTCACCACTTTGTCCAGATCCCCGATGAACATCCGGAACTTGTCGAACTCGTTGGGTTTGCAGACATCTTTGGCAATGGCCTCCACCTCGTCCCCAAGTGCACTGTTGGCCTGGATGTCCTCCAGCAGGCTCTCCCGGGCCTCCCGCAGCACCTGCAGCTTGTGACTGATGCTCTCGATGAGCTCCTGCTGTGGGGACAGGGGTGGTGTGCAAGCACTCACCAGGGTGGTCCCGACCCAGCCCCTGGCCACGGCGGCAGTCCGTGGTCTCACCTAAGTGGCCTGCGTGTAATTCAGCCTAACTTGGTAAGAGTTCATTTTGCATCAAATGAGAGAGGATTTATGAGGCCAGGAGAAAGGTGACAGCTCCTGGTGATGCCCCTGGCATTTCATTGAGAACGGAGATGAACTACCTGCTCTCATGCTGTGGCTGTCCTCAGAGACCCAGCAGGCGGCCCCCCGGGGCTCCTTATGGTTCCCCTCGTTTCACCCTTTACCTATGCCAGCAATCTCGGGGCCCACATGACACTCTGGGCGTCATACTTTGGAACTTTGCAATTCACTTATTTATTTTTAACGATCTCCTTTTTTTATTTCAGAAAGAGAGGGAGAGAAGCAGATTCCCCACGGAGCAGGGAGCCCGATGCAGGGCTTGATACCAGGACCCTGGGATCATGACCTGAGGTGAAGGCAGACACTTCACCGACAGACCCACCCAGGCGCCCCTGGAGTTTTCCAATTTAAAGACTTGCACGTACAGTAGAGTTACTAAGTCTCATGCCCAGTACTAAATTGCATGATTAAAAAGTATGTTCTAGGAGTGCCTGGGTGGCTCAGTGGGTTAAGCCTCTGCCTTTGGCTCAAGTCATGATCTCAGGGTCCTGGGATTGAGCCCCGCAACGGGCTCTCTGCTCAGCCGGGAGCCTGCTTCCTCCTTTCTCTCTGCCTGCCTCTCTGCCTACTTGTGGTCTCTCTCTGTGTGTGAAATAAATAAAAAAATCTTAAAAAAAAAAAAGATTCTTTAAAAAAAAGTATATTCTACAAGGAATGAGCAATTTAAAACTAAAACAAATAAAGGGCTGTCAGTAAAATTCAAAGTCCTTTAGAGACACCTAAGCTGAATATGACCAAAGTGCAAACAAATTACTCATTTTTTTTTCACATGGCGAAATCCATGTAACACAATTGGCCATTTTATCCATTTTGAAGCGTGCCGCTGAATGGCCTGAAGTATGTCCACATGCTTGGACGGCTTTTGCTACCACAACTTTCTCGTGTTGCCCAACTGAAGCTTGGACCCTTCAACCAACCCCCCATGCTCCTCTCCCAGCTCCCTTTACATGATTATTTTGTAAACGACAAACATAAAAAAACATCTACGTGGGCTGCCTTCCCAAGGTGAAGCACCCTGTGGTCTGCCGTGAGCGGCAAAGGTGATCCGCCTCCTGCCCTACCTGGGCAGAATCCCAGGGATGGCTCTCCAGGAGCCCTGACTGGGAAAAACACTTTGTGACGATCACGGGGAACTCTCTGCCACCAGGTCCACCGAGAGTCAAACCTGGTGAGTTCCGAGAGCCACCGTGCCACCAGCATGCTGCCAGGCTGACCCCAAGAGAGTCCAAGAACCAAAGCAACAGTCAAGGGCACAAACCCTCAGACAGTATCATCTGAACACTCAAGTACACTCAGGATTTTTAGCACACTCTGCTGTTACGAGCCACACTATGTGCACAAAGCAGACCTGTGCAAGTCACCTGAGCCGCCATACCTCATCCTGGGGCCATTGCTGCGACCCCAGAAGGAGCCTGCAGAGCATGGGAGAGAAGTCTCCCCAGCCCCATGTCCACGGCTCCATGAGAACATGTGCCCCCGCCTGGAGGCCCAATGTGAAGGTCGAGTGAACTCCCTGCCTGTGACGCAGCCATCGGCAGCCCCTGGCGGTGGCCCACACTCAGCAGGTGTCAGCGACTCCCGGGGTGCACCGAACACATGACAGGCAGGCCCAAAGCGCCTGTCCCGATGACTGTTCCGGTGGGAAAAGTCCACACACATGTATAAAAATTAGTGCCCGGATCCGAAAGCCATGGCCTTTCGTCAGAGCTGCCCACGATGCTAAGGCATTTTCGTCCCTCGGGCAGTTAAAACCGTACGCGTCTACACATGGTCGATGCTCCGAGTGTGGGCGTCTAAGCGTGCCCCGGCTTGCGTCTCCGCGCACCTAGCTATCTGGGGACGTGCTTTATGTGGACCTGGAATCCCACGGCTAAGATGGCTTTTTGGCAGATACCCATGACTTGAGGGAAAAGCACAAAATAAATTACAGGATTATGGGGAAGAAGAACTTTCCAAATTCTTGCCTGAAGCCAGTGCGAACCGGAATGAGTACCTCCGGAAATGTGGAGGGCTGCGCGTGGGTGAGGAGGCCTGGCCGCTGTGACCGGTCGTTCCCAGTGTCACTGTTCTTCAGCAACTATCGTACTGCAGATCTCATGCTGATGCACGGAAACGTGCCTTCGAACCTGCAGTACCAGCTGAGCTAACGTGGAACTGGGCATTCTGGAAGGAGCCCAAATTCCTCTGATTCTCTTGTATGTCTTGCATAAGGTTTTATTAGAAACTCCCTCCCCTTCCTCCTTAAAGGGCCACCAGAAGCAGCACAGACAGCGACTTTCAAAGACCTTGGACGAGGCCTGGTGCAGGCAGCATGGGAACCACTCACTCAGCACCGGCCCGGGTGCGGCAGGCCTCACCTGCCACACCAGCCGAGCCTCACGCCGGCCCTCGGCTCATGTTCTGCAGCCCGCAGCACTCAGGAAGCCTGGGAGGAGAGCGACACGGCAGAGGCCAGTCCCCAGGGCTCACAGCAGGGGCAACGCTGCCTCTCACCTTTATTTGGATAGCTCCAGACACCGAACTTTGGTCCCACTCCGTGGAAAAATGAGGCCTTTTCTCTCTGGGCATTGCACCCACCTCTTGGGTCCAGGGAAAAACCCTCAGAGAGGCTTGACGTTGACCCGTGGGTTTGTGTGCTTCTCCTGAAGAACCCCGCGAGTCTACCAGGGCACCCTCGGGAAGTCGGCCTCAGCTGCCCCACGTACAAAAATGTATTTATTAGCCTTGCCGGGGTCCTGTTTCAGCCGGACACCGGAATTCTCCCCTGCCTGTCTGTGTGGGGTCCTCCATTCTCTCCTGCCTGTGTCCTCAGTCTTCCCCTAAAACACGGGGATCCCCACTCTGGCACTCAGTTCTGGGAGCATGCAGTGATGCTGTGATCATGGCAGCCGAAGTCCCTCTGGCGATGGACTCGGGGTCTTGCTGTTCTACCGTCATAGCCCATCAGGCACGCACGCACAGTTCTCCCCACTCCTTTCCCCCGGGCAGAACCACGCCGTCAAACCAGGGGACACAGTACATGTATGGGTGCTGGGAGGAGGGTGCAAAGACAGGGCAGCAGCTGGCTTTCTCGACTCAAGCCGAAAAACAGGATTCCTGAGCTTCCAACGCTGCACAGAACTGTGATTTCTAGCCCTGGTCGTTCAGGGTGGAATTGCCTGACAGGTGCACACGGAACCCAACAGATCAATCACAGCGCGGTGGGGTGGACTGCGTTGGGCGGGGCAGGCTGTCAGGAGGCAAGTTCACAGAGATTCCTCTCTCTTTTTTAAAATTAGTTTTTATTCTTTTGAGAGAGACAGCCAGCAAGAGCGTGAGTAGGAGAGAGGGCAGAGGGAGAAGCAGGCTCTCTGCTAGGAGGGAGCCCGATGCGAGGCTTGATCTCAGGATCCTGGGATCATGACCTGAGCTGAAGGCAGATGCTCAACCGACTGAGTCACCCAGGAGCCCCACAGGGATGTACCTCAATCCCAAAGCAGCCACCTGTGGGAAGGCGGCGCCCCAGCGTCTCGCGCCTCCCAAGAGCAAAACGAGAAAGTGCCACAGAGACGAGGGGAGCAGGACACAGCACGCCGTGCCGCACCCCGCATCGGCATAGCACGACAAACAAGGGCATGTCGTGGACCACACTGTCCTTCACATCCAGCTCCAGGACTGAATCAGAATCGGGTAAAGTGTACATTTTTCTCTAGTTTTATGAACACGAAAAGCATTTTTGATTCTTTATTTAAAAACAACAATAGAAAATGCAACCTAAGCCTGATACAGGGCCTCTAAAAGCCACCTCTGAAAGGAAAATGCTTATCTTTCACTTCCCTTAACTCGCTGAACCAAAAAGTGACCGTTTTCCCAAACTGAAAGTAATTTTCTTTTGTGTGTGGACCACAATATTTCTTCTATTATATCTGACATCGACCAGTGGTATTTTAAAACCACTAATGATACAAACAGACTTCAAGCAAAATCTTTTGCCAAGATGTTAAAAAAAAAAAAAGGCATTTTTTTTTAATGAAAGCTCTTTTCCAAAACAGTAAGCATAGAGAAAACATTCACAGAATGCTGGTCCCCCCCTTTTCTTTTCCTACGATGACTGACACAGGTTCCAGCCCCTGGAAGAAACAGTACATGGTCTCCTCCGAGGCAGACCTTTGGCACTTCCCTCCCCCACTTAATGCGGAGGCCTTCCTAACAAGAAGCCAGGTCATCCCCTGGATGGCACAGGTCTGGCATGCCGACACACCACGAGGAATTAAGGCTAATACAGTGGTGCTGACGTTGACCCTGACGGCAGTAATTCTGTCCCTAGCCTGACCTCATGGGCACTCACTCGTCCCCGACCTCACCCCGACGTCATCTCCAATCCTCCATTCCCTGTCCACACGGTGCCCGCCGTTGGCCCCTGCTGCTTCTCCAACATGTCTGAGGCTCCCGCTCAGGACTCAGCACTGCAGGCCCCTCGCCCCCCAGGGCACGCAGCCGTCCACACGGCTCTCCCGCACACGCCACCCAGGTCACTGTCCAGGCCTCACCTCCTCGGGCCCGCTCTGGAACCGCATTCCTTTGTTCGCTCCATCCCTCCAGCCCGCCGAACTCTCCCACCGTCCAACGTACTACGCGACAGCCTGGCGGAGTCCTTCCGTAAGGGGCCGAACAAGCGAAGACCTCCGCCTCTACAGGCCGCGCAGTCGGGGCAACCACTCACGTCTGCGGCTCCGGGTGGTGTGGAGGCCAGCGGAGCGCAGAGCCCGACAGCTCGGTGCGGCCGTGTCTCCGTGAAACGGGTCTTATTGAAGCAGGAGGCGGGCCGTGCGCGTGTGGTCCGCAGCCGATGGTGTGCTGAGCCCGGACCGCATGTGTGTTTTTGTGCGGATCGTAAGCTCCCCCTCAGGGAAGGCGGGGCTCCGTTCTGTTTCGTCTACGGTTGTATCCCCAAGTGCCTGAGGGGTTCTGTGATTTAACAAGTGATGCTTTTGGCCTGACAAAGCACTTGCCACCTACTGCTGGGATATTCCGATCAGCTGGTTAGGACACCGGAGCTGGATGTTCCCACAGTACGTGTGACTCACGGCACGACACACAGCGAAGTCCCTAGATAGTATTTTTACTTATTATTTTTTGAAGATTTTATTTAAGAAAGGGAGAGAATGCACAAGGAGGGAGAGCAGCAGAGGGAGAGGCAGACCCCCCACTAACGTGCCTGACGCAGGACTTGATGCCAGGACCCTGGGATCATGACCTGAGCCACGCAGATGCGGAACCTAATGAGCCCCCCAGGAGCTCCAAGTCCTTAGATTTTAAACGGGAGAGAAGAGATGTATGGACTGAACTTTCACTAAGAGTGGTACCCACTTAACATGACTGCATCTTACTACGCAAGATGGTGAAGGGGGTGCCTGGGTGGCTGAGCGAGTTATACGTCTGCCTTTGGCTCAGGTCATGATCCCAAAGTCCCAGGACCAAATCCTGCATCTGGCTCCCTCTGTACTGGGAAGTCTGCTTTTCCCTCTGCCCCTTTTCTCTCGCCTGCTCTAAGTAAATAAATAAAATCTTAAAAAAAAAAAAAAAGGTAAAGAAACTTGAGGAATTTTAGACGAGACCCACTTAGCCAGGAAGGGCTTAATACTATTGCCCCGAATGTCACCGTCCCACACAGAAACGGACCACCACAGCCATGGACACACGGGGCAGGGCCCACGCCACGCGGTCACTGACGACGGGCTCTCCTACCTTCTTCACGGCCAGGTCGTGGTCCACGTCACTCCCTGCGTCGTCCTCCGGCTCCTGCTGCTGCTGCAGGTCCTTCATCTTAATCAGCAGCTCCGCCTTGGGGGCCGACGTGCTGTAGTACGTGGAGTTGGTGGCTAGGGACGTGGCCGCGGGCGCGCCCGGCTCCTCTCTCCTGGGGAACAAGGTCCGAACTTCAGTCGGCTGTGACTCACGCCGGATGTCCCCCTGCCAGTCCATAGTCTGCTCTGTGACAAGCAAACGGTGCTGCCAGCGCGAGGACCATGGCCAGGGGCACGAGACTGCTAAAGGGGGCCGGCAGTAGGCGACAATGTTAGAACTAAACCATACGTCGCCAGAGGGCTACTCCAAGTCTACACAACGCCATTTTTTTAAAAAGGGGAAAAGTCCAATAAGCAGGGATGTCTAAAAATCTCCACCCAGGAGGGAAGGGAGCAGCGGGAGACTTCTGGCTGGGGGCCTGAGCTCTACAGGGAGCACGTGCATGCAGCTAACTGTCAGCAGGGCCCCAAGGTCCCCAGCGCAACCTGCGCCTCTCCGCCTGCTGCTGTGTCCCAGTCCCCACCTCAGGCCTGCCTCATCCGCTCTGTCCTTCTGTCCTGCGTTTCCCCGCAGTGCCCAGCTACTGTCCGTGCAGGGTGCTTACGGAGACAGCAAACACCAGCAGGACAGGTGCGACCTCACACACCCATGCAGGCAGCCTGCAAATGAGGCTGGCTGCAAAGGACAGTTTCCCAATGCCATGGCAACGCACCCGCTCCCTGCACTCCGTAACCAGGAGCACAAAGCCTCCTCTGTCACCATGGACGTCCGGAGCCTTCAGGATGGACATGTGGGGCCTTCTCTGCTATGGGGGAGCCCTGGGCACAGCAGGGGGGACAGCCTCCCCGGTTTCCATCCACAGGATGCCAGCAGGACCTTCCAGATGTCACAAGTAAACACGTTGTGGACACTGCCACCTGTCCCCTGGAAGAAGACAGCGTCCCAGCTGAGAGGCGCTGTCCTCACAGAGAGGAGCCTGTGGACATCACCCCAAAGCCCGCGGGCCTGAAGCCAGGAATGCCCGGGAGCTGTGGCAATGTCTCAGCTTTGCCGGCCCTCCGGCTGGCATCCCTAGGGACGGGTTTCCGGGGCTCTTCGAGGAGGGTCACCCAGCAGCCAACGTGGGCTGCAGCATGGGGCGGTGCTTCTGAAAATGCGCCCCTGGAAGGCCACCGCGAGAACAGATGCATGGGGCAGCCCTGGCCCCTTGCAGCCCAATGCCATGAAGACGGTGGAAGCTGGGAGGGAAGAGGCCTGCCGCAGCCCGCCGCAGCCGCACTCACTTCTGGTCTGCGCCTCCTGGAGACGGGACTTTGGGCAGCAGCTTACGGCGCTGCTGGGCTTCCTCCAGCAGGTGCTCATCTTTAGGGAAGATGCCTTCCATGAGGTCCATGGTGGTCCTCATCTTCACACCGGGGTCCAGGATCTCGGCCAGGGATGGGTCCTTCCCCACGATCTCCCGGGCCAGCTCCTCCGACTTCAGGTCCTCGGCCGTCCTCTCTTTGGCCCTCATGTAGCTGAGGCCGGAGGGGGAGGCCCCGCCGTCCTTGGCGCCGGGCATGGGGGCGCTGGGGCGCGGGGGCTCGGGCTCGGCGTCCTCCCGGCTGTAGAGGCAGAAGCGCGAGTAGGACTGCTCGGACGTGCGGAGCGTCTTGATCTGGTCCTTCTCCAGTCCGCTAGGCAGCACAGGCAGCTCAGCAGCATGGGCCAGGCCCTGGCGGCCCTCCTTCTCCGGCCGGCTCTCCGAGTGCACGATCTTGACGGGCACCCTCTTCACCGTGCCGTTGCCGTCCGCCACCCGCTCGATCCTGGAAAGAGAAGAGCCGTGTGCTGACTACACCAGGTGAGCCCCCGCACAGTCGGCTACATGGGGCCGAAACCGGCGGGCCCCTTGCCTGCCCGGACGGCTGGGGGACGTGCAGCCACTGTGGGGACGGGAGCCTCTGTGATCCCCCGACCCAGGACTGGGAGTGGAGGCTGCGGAGGTCCCGATTCCTGACCCCAAGTGTCAAGGCACCTTCCACTTTCCAATCACGCACACACCTCCAGACACCTGGCGTTGGAGCCCTGGGCGGACTCACTGAGGCAGGTGGAGAACCTCTGTTCGCGGCCGGTCAGCGCCCGTCCACTAGCCCCATGCAGGTGCATCTTCTGTGGGCGGGGAAGCCAGCGACAGGCAGCCTTCCCTGACAGCCTCCAAATGGTGCCCGCGCACAGCCGCGGAGCCCGCGGGCAGACTTCCTGATGGGGCGGCTAGGTTTGGAGCGGACACTGAGCGCCCGCCGCCGCCGGCCCCAGCGTGAGCCTCCTCCCGGGCCGTGAGCTCGCACTGCCGCCTGCCACCGGCCTCCCACCGCTCCGCGCTGCAAGCTGCCCTTCATGTGGCTTCTCAAACAGACACATGAGCATTCGGCTGCAAACACAGGGCACACGGCTTTGGCATTATTTTAAGTGACTTACTAAGGACACACTTTTCCTTGAGAAAAAAAAAAGGGCAGGAGCTGGTGCCTGGGGGACTCAGTTGAGCATCTGACCCTTGATCTCCTCGCAGGTCTTGATCTCAGGGTTGTGAGTTCAAGTCCGACACTGGGCTCCCTATTGGGTGTGCAGCTTACTTTAAAAAAAAGGTGGGGGGGCACCTAGGTGGCTCAGTTGGTTAAGCGTCTGACTCTTGATTCGGCTCAGGGCAAGATCTCAGGGTTGTGAGACCGAGACCTGCATGGAGTTCCGCACTGGGTGTGGAGCCTGCTTAAGATTTTCTCTCTCCCTCTCCCTCCTCTGCTCATACATGCTCTCAAAAGAAAAAAAAAAAAAAGAAAAAAGAAAAAAAATTAATAAAGAAGGTTTTGCAGTGAAAGGAGCTGTGGGGGCCCCCACACCAAAGGGAGAGAACATGGAATGGGTCAGTGCAACGGGCCTTCACGCAGGGCTCCCCACATGCCACTTCGTGCCCTCAGCTACACCTCGCTGGACCACACCCAGGGACCCCGTGGACCAGGGCCACAGGGACAAACCTGTTTCAACTGTTTTTAAAGGACGTACTGGAGAGAGAGAGCCATCTGCTGGTGCCCCCAACGGAAGGAAAACACAAGTCAAAATCACAGAGCCAAAGTTCCACACTTGTCTCTAACTTAGTGGGCCAAGATCACTTCTACAGTGTGACCCTGATGGACCGAATTTTGTGTAGCACAAGGATCATTCCAATGCTCTCAAGTCAGTCCTTTTTTTCACCTTCTGACTGGTGGCTGAGAACGTAGTATTTTTTCCCCCTGTTTACTGCAGTGTATGGGCTAAATAATTTTGTATTCTCTTCTCTCCTCTAAGTAGAAATTCTTAGATGTTTTACCTAGGTATTCATGTACAGTCACCCCCAATGCCCTCTTTGTGAATAAATTTTAAAAGACTGGCTCTGCGGAAAATACCCCTCTTTGTGAATAAATTTTAAAAGACTGGCTCTGCGGAAAATACCGCTTAAATGTGCTAAACTGCAGAAGGAAGCTTCTGGCATCTTATCCAGGCAAAGACAGAGACACAAGAACCCCTCTTCCCCTTTTCATTCCTTTCATTCCACACTTAGAAACCTAGACCACCTATTACTGAAAAAAAAAAATTTTTTTTAAATCAGCTCTACACTCCAGGTGGGGCTTGAACTCATGTCCCCGAGATCAAGAGTCCCGACTTAACCAGCCAGGCGCTGCCTTCCTAGTGACTAATAAGTTGGCCTCTATTAATATCTTCCCCAACTTGTAGAGAAACTGGATTTCCAGGGCAGGAAGACAGGAAAAAAGAATACAACGAGAACATGTCCTTCGCACGTTGACCTATTACTTCCCAGCAAAGCATCTCTTCCTGGTGTTTTCTAGCCATAGGTGGTCTCTCCTCGTGAAAACTGTCCAGACCTCCACATTTGACAAGTCTGATGAACTTATATTTCAAAGTCAGGACAGAACACAGATGAGACCTTAACGCAACCAGATCTTATCAATTTCTAATCAAAAGGCAAGAGCAGAGAGATGGAGAACGTGGGGTACGTTAAGCTGTTCTCCAGCTCTATGACCCAGGGCCCCTCTCAAAGCGCTGGCTGCCCACGGGAGCCCGTCAGCTGCACGCCGCTCTGGCTGGGATGAGCTACAGGACCCACTCCGGAGACCCTCACACAGAGGCTCAGGGTGCACGGATGCTGTGCACGTGGCCACGAAGGAGGCCTCACAGCACTCCACGGTCGTATGCGCCCAAATGGAAACAGGCTCTCTGGAAACTCCCTTGAGAGCGCTTCTAGGATGGACCACGTGTCTGTTACTGGCCACGACCCAAGAGGCTGCTGGCCAGCATTTCCACTTTGTAGTTAAAAACAAAAAACCTGCCGAGAACTTTTAAAGATTTGAAAGTAAGCTACCTAGCTTGAGGACAGGAGCTGATGCATTTTCGGGGGCCCATTCCAGCACGAGAGCCCACTCTGAAACCCCCAGGCAGCGACGGTGCACCCTGCCCTCGGCGTTGGCTGCAGCCCCGTGCTGGCTGGGCACCTGCTCAGCAGGCATATGGGTGCGGGAGCCTGCCCTGCACCCCTGCTGAGCGCCCCGGCAGGCGCCCGGCACATGCACACACGGGACCGGGGAATACCAGAAGGAGGAAGACACCAGACACGGAGGGAGGGGAGAGGAGTGGCTCAAGTTCTGGAACCCCGAGTCTGCAGAGCGCCGGGTAAGGACAGCAACCCTGGGCCGAGCTCTGGCTACAGGCGTGAGCAGCCCCGCCGCAGCACGCTTTCCTTGCTGACCTGCCGCCAGTAGCGGACTGTGGACACCAACCCTGGGCTCTGGCTTCTCCTTTGTCTCTTTGGTCCATGGGATTGCATATGTTCATACCAGATCTGACCCGCAACACACACTGTGGGGAACATAATTCAGGACTCTATGAGCGACTCCCTTGATAGCAACTTCCAGAAGCCGCACGAGCACCCGCCTCACCGCGCTTTCCAAGACAAACGGAGAGGATGTATTTGGGTGTATGGGTCCTGACAGTGACCAGAGTTCGGCTCTCTATGATCACAACAACAAGAGATGTGGGCCCAAGACAACCTTTTCTGGCTGCAATGAGACAGTGGATGGAAAACTCAGTAATGTGGGTCCCCAAAGACCCCTTTTCCCCTTGACCAGGATCTTCAATGATACCGTCACTGCTTACTGAAATTCTTCTTAAGCTCATAGGGAAGACGCGATGAGAAAATCAAACTTGCTTCAGGGAAGAAAAAAATGAAAGCTACTGCCTCCTTCCAGAGCAAACACAGCTCAGGAGCACCGTGGAGCACATGGCTGTGTCTGTGGGAGGAGCCTGTGCTGCTCCCACTAGAACTGCAGAGAGAGGGGCCGACGGGGGCCAAGGCCGGCTGGCTTGCAGCAGCAGCACATGCTCACCCCCCACAGAGCACCGCACTGCCTTTCCCTCCTTTCACCTGCTGCTGCAAGGCTACTTCCGTGATACCCACCTTGAGAAGGACACACAGCACAGCTGTGGCCCCCAGAGGCAGCTGTGGGAACACTGCCACACTTGGAGACACAGGATGATACCAGGAATGCGCTCTCTGCAGAGAGGTTTT
This sequence comes from Meles meles, assembly GCF_922984935.1. NCBI lineage: Eukaryota > Metazoa > Chordata > Mammalia > Carnivora > Mustelidae > Meles > Meles meles. The sequence goes on from NC_060088.1 coordinate 13,116,476, forward strand.
GAAGTTACAGAAAGAAGGGAAGAAAGAAAAAGAAAGAAAGAGCAAGATTGAGACTTCAGAGCAGGAAGGTTCCCCAGACCTTTCTGGGAACAACGGAAATAAATGCATTCTGTGCCACCAGCTGACAGGGCTCCAAATGACATGTGGAATTTATTTTATTTCTCACTAATGGATGCACACGGCTACAGGTGACTGCTGGCGACAGTGGGAGACAGTTGGGACATTCCAAGTGCTCCTGGCTATGGGGCGGACCTGGGGATGTGGAGAAGCACCCCTCACATCTGCCCATGAGATGCCAGGAGCAACACTCCCTCTTCAGCGGTGACACCCAAAACCTCTCCCGACACAGCTCAATGTGCCCTGGGGACAAACCAGCCCTCCCCCAGTTGAGAGACACTGCTCTAGAGAACAAGAGGAAAATTCTTCACTTCTGCCAGTTCTCGGTTCTTCACAGGCCCTCAGAGAGGAGGGAGAAAGGAAACTGTCCGTGCTCTGGACTTGTGAATCCCCGGCCCGACACGCGCCGACGTCTCAGTGGGCACGGCGGACACCCCACGCCTGAAATTCTCACCGCAGCTCCGTGCACCGTGACAGACAGTTCCTCTGCTGTAACGACAGGTGTACAGCAGGTGGGCTCTTCACGTAAGATACAGGAAAAATCACTGTGGAGGGGCGCCTCCGTGGTACAGTCAGTTAAGTGGCCGACTCTGTGGCTCAGGTCACTACCTCAGGGTCCTGGGATCGAGCCCCACGTCGGGCTCCACAATCAGCAGACTCTGCTCTAGTCTCTCTCCCTGCCTCTCTCTTTGCTCCTCCCTACCCCGTGCCTGCTCTCTCCAAATAAAGAAAATCTTAAAAGAAAAAAGAAAAACAGTATGGAAACACTGGACATTATGAAAAACATCAATTTCTCCTGAAAGTCTCCTGCTTAGTTTAAACTGGATTCTGGTTACAAACAGGTGCTTAGGGAAAACACAGGCCTGATGCGCAGCTGCCTGTGCGGAAGGCGCACATCCACACCCGCCTTGGGTGAAAGGGGCAGGGGATGGTCCCCCACCTCCATCACATCCCCCTCACTCCTTTGGAACAGGACAGTACCCCCACTTAGTTCAAGATTCAATTGACCACTGCAGCTGTGCATTCCCCCATGGTGTCAGTCCCCAGGAGCAACTGAAAATCCCACATGCGGAGGCAAAGCAGGGCCCCCGCCATCCACCACCCAGGAGATGCGCCGGCAGCCTCCTGAGGGAGCCCAGGAAAGGGAAGAGCACAAGCCCACCCACCCAGAACAGTACCTTGTGCAATTCTCGTCCTGGATCAGCAGGGGCGGTTTGTCGGTCAGCTTCTGGGGCGCGAACTGAGGAGAAGGGGAGCGAGAAGTCTCCATGGCGGACATCTGCTGGGGCCGGAACCTGGAAGGGAGCGGGGCCTCACGCTTCAGACAGGCTGTATGTTCATCTACATGCCGCTTGCCATGCTCGCCAGCCGCCCTCACACCGTCTTTGGGTTGCACACTGCTCAGCTTCTCCGCCAAGGGACAGGGGTTGTGGGACAGGGACAGACGGTCCACACACGCCTCTAGGGTCTCCGGAGACAGAGGCGCAAGGGACCGGCTGCGGGCACCTAGGTGAGCAGCCCCAGGCGGGCCACCGGCCAGGCCCTTGAGTTGCCTGGGTTCACGTTTGGGTGGCGGCGGCCTCTGTGGGGCTAGCTTCTTGGGGAGCGCTGCAGTGTTCACGGGCCTTGGGTCCTGCCCCCAAGTGTGCAGGGCCGTAGGGGTGTCCGGCACGTGTGGTGCTGGGCCGAGTGTTTCCTCTGGGTATCTGTAATCTCGAGGTAGGGTCCCCGCTCGGCAGCGGGCCTCCTGGGACGGCTCTGGAAGATCCTGCTGTGCCGCCGAACCGACCTCTGGACACTGGGCATCTCCTTGTCTAGAGGGAGAAAGTATACAAATGAGCAAACGATTGTAAGTAATATCTTCTCTTCAAATGGGACTAGAACCCAGATCTGCATAATCTGCAACTGTCTGAAGGAATTAAATCTGTGTATGATTTCCCATACATGTGCACACACAGGTTGCATTCTGGGGCAAAAAAATTCACACAAACATTTTAAAAAACCACACTGATGAAAATTCTCCTACGGCTAGATTCAGAAATCCTTATTTCGTGTCACAACAGTATTTTTATGTGGCTTACTTTGGGAAATTGCCACATACAAAGGGCTAGAACTTTCAAACATGAGCCACAAATCCATTTATTAATAATAACCTTAAAAAACAAACTCTTTAGAATCAGTCATGTGTTACTAAAAAGGAGAAAAACAGACTTTTGGGCACCGCGAGTAGTTCACTGATGTTTCCATCCTGTGATCTGTTTCCAGTTCTGTCTTCACTTTCTGGGCACATCTGTGTGTGTTTAGTATGTGCAGACACACCCCCCCATGGAAAGACCCTCCCCAACACTCCCACCGCAGGCTTCCCGGGTGTGCATTTGCGCTGTAGCCAACTCTCATGGGCTAACAACGACCAAGCCTGAAACAAAGCAGGGGCACACCTTTGCCAACACCTGGTTTCTTTCCACTGGAGTCACAAAGTGAGCTTCCGACGGGATCTCCGGTTCAGGGAAGAGCAGTTTTGCACTGAGGAGACAACTGTGCTGTTAAAGGAAACTCTAAGAAGGGCAGCAACGGGGGAACCAGGACACAGAGCACTAGCGCCCAGAAGAGACGGACCCTCCTAGGAACAGTCAGATAAGGCTTTCCCTTGACACGATGGGCAGGAGCCTTGGGACCCAGGAGTGAGCCGGCACCTGGGACAGGATGCCTGGCCTGAGTGTCACAGACGTCCCAACCATCCCCACCCGTGGTTGCCATCCTGAAGTCCAGTGTCCTGCACATGTCCCTCTGACCATGTCCTCGGGAGAAGTGGAAACCCACACCATGCCCAATTCCCTCCCCTTCCCCACGGTCCGCCAGCTGGGGCCAGCCCCCCAACCCTGTGCTGTGGGGGACACAGCCAGACCCTGCCCCAACCAGAAGCTAGAGGCTCTCCATATCTGGAAGAAGGCACAGGAACTCAAGCCCCAGCAGGGCCCGGAGAGAGACAGGGCAGCACTGATGTCTGCGGGCAAGACGCTAACACACCGCCTCAGCTTAGAAGACACACGGCAAAACAGCCAAGCACAAGAGCTTAAAATATTAACCCAGTTCCCGGAAGTCAGCTATTTCAGAAAAAAAAAAAAAGAAAAATACATGATCAGGTACACACTAAAAGAAACTAGAAGTTTTCAAAATAACTTGAACACAGCAATGGATGTTTGCGGAACAGAGTGGAGCAGCTGTTTGGCTACCGAGTCACACTGAAACCCCGTGGCGCTGAGAACGCAGTGCGAGACGTGCAACTCATGGCTCAGGCATGCGCGAGGGGGTCTGACCCGCTGCAGGCGCGGAATGCCTCCCTGCCATTCAGCCACTGGCCTCTGAAGACCATAAAACATTTAATTCACATCAATTCACAAATGCCTCCCCAATATTTCGTTTCAAAGCGCTGAGCCACATTTGCATCTTTTCTCCTCTCCTACCAACATGCTTGGAATACAGCATCCACAGACCTGCAGGAAAGCACCAGGTGCTCCCAGACACACACAATTTAGCTACAAAGTCCTGCTTTAATCTAAGTGCTTTCGGGCATGTGGATTCACATTTAACATGTTATCCATATAGGGATCTATCTGTAGCGTGGGTTCTGGACAGAAGGGGCAAGGTCTTTGCAGAAACAGGAGAAGTTGCAGATGAGGAAATAAGGACTTGGAGAGAAAGATCGGCTGCACAGAGTGTGCCTAAGGGCTGTGTCCTGGCTTCTGTCAGGTGTAGGGGCCTGGTTAGCAAAAAGAAGTTACTTAAAAACCCCGGATATAGGGGCGGGCCAGGCCAGATAGCCGTATTCAGTCAGAGGGGTGTGCATATATTAACTGTGGTAGGTTGAAATCCGATTGGCCACCTGTGTGTGGGCGGGGCTCAGCCACCTCTATAAAAGATGGTCTGTGAGGCTGGAGTGGGGAGGTTTTTTTTTTTTTAGCAAGAGCTGTGCACCACCGCGAGCAGCAGCAGCAGCAGCGGCGCCACAGCGAGCGGCATCGCCCGTGCACCACCGCGAGCAGCACTGCCCAGAGCAGCAGCAGCGGTGCCACCACGAGCGGCATTGCCCCGTGCACTGCTTAGAGCAGCAGCGGCAGCGGCGCCGCCTTGAGCTGCAACACGAGCGGCGCCGCCCCGTGCACTACCGCGAGCAGCAGCAGCAGCGGCACCACAGCAAGCGGCATCGCCCATGCACCGCCCAGAGCAGCAGCGGCAGCGGCGCCACCTCAAGCGGCATCGCCCCGTGCACCGCCCAGAGCAGCAGCGGCAGCGGCGCCACCGCGAGCAGCACTGCCCAGAGCAGCAGCAGCGCCGCCGCAAGCAGCCACTCCGCCTCGGGCAGTGCCGCCATCAGGAGCACCCTCTTAAGAGCCAACGGTGCAGCCATGCCGGGAGTGGGTCTGTGGTACAGCGAGGGTGAGGCAGGGAGCCTCCAGGGGGGACCCCAGCGACTGGGAGGCGGTGGTCCCAGCAAGACTCGGGCACCTACCAGTCAGTTTGGTTTCTGATGCAGTTTGGTTTCTGATGCAGTTTGGTTTCTGATGCATGGCGTGAAATAAAACTTTGCTTGATTTTCGCTTTGTGTCAGTCTCGTTCCTTTGATCACGGACCCTAACATCAGGCACAAGGTCCCACGGGCTCCATCCTGTGTCCCTGGTGGGGCATCCTTTGCTGCGCTCTCATTTCAAGTATAAAGTCAATGGTGACGAGGAGGAGTCAAGATGGCGGAGAAATAGCAGGCTGAGACTACATCAGGTAGCAGGAGATCAACTCAATAGCTTATCAAACATTGCGAACACCTACAAATCCAAAGGGAGATGGAAGAGAAGAAGAACAGCAATTCTAGAAACAGAAAATCAACCACTTTCTGAAAGGTAGGACTGGCGGAGAAGTGAATCTAAAACGACGGGAAGATAGACCGCGGTGGGAGGGGCCGGCTCCTGGCAAGCGGCGGAGCAACAGAGCACAAAATCAGGACTTTTAAAAGTCTGCTCCACTGAGGGACAGTGCTCCTGAGGCTAAACCGGGGTGAAGCCCACGCGGGGTTAGCGTGACCCCAGGTCCCTCAGGGTCTCAGAAGGATCGGGGGTGCCGGAGTGTCTCAGAGCTTGCAGGTATTAGAACAGAGAAGCCAGCTACAGAGACAGAGCTGAGGACTGAACTCTCAGCTCAGGGTTACCTTGAACCGGTCGCAGGCTGGGTGAGCTCGGAGCGTGGCTGGAGGCTGAGGATACGGGAGTGATTGGGTGCTGTCCTCTGGGGGCGCACTGAGGAGTGGGGTTCCAGGCTCTCAGCTCCTCCGGGCCAGAGACTAGGAGGCCGCAATTTTCATTCCCGTCCTCAGGAACTCTACGGAAAGCTTCAGGGAACAGAAGCTCACAAAAGTGAACCGGAGCGGATTACTTAGTCCAGCCGGTAAGGGCGGTGCAATCCCGCCTCGGGCAAAGACACTTGAGAGTCACTACAACAGGACCCTCCCCCAGAAGATCAACAAAACATCCAGCCAGGACGAAGTTCATCTATCAAGGAAAGCAGGTTCAATTCCTAAGACAGCAGCAGAATTCCAGAGGAGGAGAAAGCAAAGCACGGAACTCATGGCCTTCTCCCCATGATTCTTTAGTCTTGCGGTTAATTCAATTTTTTTTTTCTTTTTTTAATTTTTTTTCTTTCTTTTTTCTTCTTCTGCTAATTTTTTTTAAAACTTTTACCCTTTTCTTTTTTGACGTTTTTTGACTAGTTTATCTAAAATATATTTTTTCTTTTTTATATTTTTTCTTTATTTGTTTTATTTTTAAAATTTTTTTCTTTTTTTTTCTGAACCTCTTTGTATCCCCTTTCTCTCCCCCCCCCTCACAATTTGGGGTCTCTTCTCATTTGGTTACAGCGCATTTTTCTGGGGTCTTTGCTACCCTTTTAGTATTTTATTTGATCCTTCATATCCTCTTATCTGGACAAAATGACAAGGCGGAAAAAATTACCACAAACAAAAGACAAGAGGCAGTACCGAAGGCTAGGGACCTAATCAACACAGACATTGGTAATATGTCAGATCAAAAGTTCAGAATGACGATTCTGAACGTTCTAGCTGGGCTTGAAAAAGGCATGGAAGATATTAGAGAAACCCTCTCTGGAGATATAAAAGCCCTTTCTGGAGAAATTAAAGAACTAAAATCTAACCAAGTAGAGATCAAAAAAGCTATTAATGAGGTGCAATCAAAAATGGAGGCTCTCACTGCTAGTATAAATGAGGCAGAAGAAAGAATTAGTGATATAGAAGACCAAATGACAGAGAATAAAGAAGCCGAGCAAAAGAGGGACAAACAGCTACTGGACCACGAGGGGAGAATTCAAGAGATAAGTGACACCATAAGATGAAACAACATTAGAATAATGGGGATTCCAGAAGAAGAAGAAACAGAGAGGGGAGCAGAAGGTCTATTGGAGAGAATTATTGGAGAGAATTTCCCTAATATGGCAAAGGGAACAAGCATCAAAATCCAGGAGATGCAGAGAACCCCCCTCAAAGTCAACAAGAATAGGTCCACACTCTGTCACCTAATAGTAAAATTTATAAGTCTTAGTGACAAAGAGAAAATCCTGAAAGCAGCCCGGGAAAAGAAGTCTATACCATACAATGGTAAAAATATGAGATTGGCAGCAGACTTATCCACAGAGACCTGGCAGGCCAGAAAGAGCTGGCATGATATATTCAGAGCACTAAACGAGAAAAACATGCAGCCAAGAATACTCTATCCAGCTAGGCTATCATTGAAAATAGAAGGAGAGATAAAAAGCTTCCAGGACAAACAAAAACTGAAAGAATTTGCAAACACCAAACCAGCTCTACAGGAAATATTGAAAGGGGTCCTCTAAGCAAAGAGAGAGCCTAAAAGTAGTAGATCAGAAAGGTACAGAGACAATATACAGTAACAGGCACCTTACAGGCTAATAATGGCACTAAATTCATATCTCTCAATAGTTACCCTGAATGTTAATGGGCTAAATGCCCCAATCAAAAGACACAGGGTATCAGAATGGATAAAAAAACAAAACCCATCAGTATGTTGCCTACAAGAAACTCATTTTAGATGTGAAGACACCTCCAGATTTAAAGTGAGGGGGTGGAAAACAATTTACCATGCTAATGGGCATCAGAAGAAAGTTGGGGTGGCAATCCTTATATCAGATCAATTAGATTTTAAGCCAAAGACTATAATAAGAGATGAGGAAGGACACTATATCCTACTCAAAGGGTCTGTCCAACAAGAAGATCTAACAATTTTAAATATCTATGCCCCTAACGTGCGAGCAGCCAACTATATCAACCAATTAATAACAAAATCAAAGAAACACATCAATAATAATACAAAAATAGTAGGGGACTTGAACACTCCCCTCACTGAAATGGACAGATCATCCAAGCAAAAGATCAACAAGGAAATAAAGGCCTTAAATGACACACTGGACCAGATGGACATCACAGATATATTCAGAACATTTCATCCCAAAGCAACAGAATACACATTCTTCTCTAGTGCACATGGAACCTTCTCCAGAATAGATCACATCCTGGGTCACAAATCAGGTCTCAACCGGTATCAAAAGATTAGGATTATTCCCTGCATATTTTCAGACCACAATGCTCTGAAGCTAGAACTCAATCACAAGAGGAAAGCTGGAAAGAACCCAAATACATGGAGACTAAACAGCATCCTTCTAAAGAATGAATGGGTTAACCAGGAAATTAAAGAAGAATTGAAAAAATTCATGGAAACAAATGATAATGAAAACACAACAGTTCAAAATCTGTGGGACACAGCAAAGGCAGTCCTGAGAGGAAAATATATAGAAAGGTCTCAAGTACACAACCTAACCCTACACCTAAAGGAGCTGGAGGAAGGACAAGAAAGAAACCCTAAACCCAGAAGGAGAAGAGAAATCATAAAGATCAGAGCAGAAATCAATGAAATAGAAACAACAACAACAAAAAAAATCAATGAAACTAGGAGCTGGTTCTTTGAAAGAATCAATAAGATTGACAAACCCCTGGCCAGACTCATCAAAAAGAAAAGAGAAAGGACCCAAATAAATAAAATCATGAATGAAAGAGGAGAGATCACAACTAACACCAAAGAAACACAGACAATTATAAGAACATACGATGAACAACTCTACGCCAACAAATTTGACAATCTGGAAGAAATGGATGCATTTCTACAGAGATATAAACTACCACAACTGAACCAAGAAGAAATAGAAAACCTGAACAGGCTCATTACCAGTAAGGAGATTGAAACAGTCATCAAAAATCTCCAAACAGGGGCGCCTGGGTGGCTCAGTGGTTTAAGCCGCTGCCTTCGGCTCAGGTCATGATCTCAGGGTCCTGGGATCGAGCCCCGCATCCGGCTCTCTGCTCCGCGGGGAGCCTGCTTCCCTCTCACTCTCTCTGCCTGCCTCTCTGTCTACTTGTGATATCTCTCTGTCAAATAAATAAATAAAATCTTTATAAAAAAAAAAAAATCTCCAAACAAACAAAAGCCCAGGGCCAGACGACTTCCCAGGGGAATTCTATCAAACATTTAAAGAAGAACTAATTCCTATTCTCCTGAAACTGTTCCAAAAAATAGAAAGGGAAGGAAAACTTCCAAACTCATTTGATGAGGTCAGCATCCCCCCTTGATCCCAAAACCAGACAAAGATCCCACCAAAAAAGAGAACTACAGACCAATATACTTGATGAACACAGATGCAAAAATTCTCACCAAAATACTAGCCAATAGGATTCAACAGTACATTAAAAGGATTATTCATCACGATCAAGTGGGATTTATTCCAGGGCTGCGGGGTTGGTTCAACATCCGCAAATCAATCAATGTGATAGAACACATTAATAAAAGAAAGAACAAGAACCATATGATACTCTAAATAGATGCTGGAAAAGTATCTGACAAAGTACAGCATCCCTTCCTGATCAAAACTCTTCAAAGTGTAGGGATAGAGGGCACATACCTCAATATTATCCAAGCCGTCTATGAAAAACCCACCGCAAATATCATTCTCAATGGAGAAAAACTGAAAGCTTTTCTGCTAAGGTCAGGAACATGGCAGGGATGTCCATTATCACCACTGCTAATTAGCATAGTACTAGAAGTCTTAGCCTCAGCAATCAGACAACAACAAGAAATTAAATGCATCCAAATCAGGAAAGAAGAAGTCAAACTATCACTCTTCACAGATGATATGATACTATATGTGGAAAACCCAAAAGACTCCACTCCAAAACTGCTAGACCTTGTACAGGAATTCAGTAAAGTGTCAGGATGTAAAAATCAATGCACAGAAATCAGTTGCATTTCTGTACACCAACAACAAGACAGAAGAAAGAGAAATTAAGGAGTCAATCCCATTTACAATTGCACCCAAAATTATAAGATACCTAGGAATAAACCTCACCAAAGAGACTAAGAATCTATACGCAGAAAACTATAAAGTACTCATGAAAGAAATTGAGGAAGACACAAAGAAATGGAAAAATGTTCCATGCTCCTGGATTGGAAGAATAAATATTGTGAAAATGTCTATGCTACCTAAAGCAATCTACACATTTAATGCAATCCCTATCAAAATACCATCCATTTTTTTTTAAAGAAATGGAACAAATAATCCTAAAATTTATATGGAACCAGAAAAGACCTCGAATAGCCAAAGGAATATTGAAAAAGAAAGCCAAAGTGGGTGGCATCACAATTCCGGACTTCAAGCTCTATTACAAAGCTGTCATCATCAAGACAGCATGGTACTGGCACAAAAACAGACACATAGATCAATGGAACAGAATAGAGAGCCCAGAAATCGACCCTCAACTCTATGGTCAACTAATCTTCGACAAAGCAGGAAAGAATGTCCAATGGAAAAAAGACAGCCTCTTCAATAAATGGTGCTGGGAAAATGGGACAGCCACATGCAGAAAAATGAAATTGGACCACTTCCTTACACCACACACGAAAACAGACTGAAAATGGATGAAGGACCTCAATGTGAGAAAGGAATCCATCAAAATCCTAGAGGAGAATGCAGGCAGCAACCTCTTCGACCTCAGCCTCAGCAACATCTTCCTAGGAACATCGGCAAAGGCAAGGCAAGCAAGGGCAAAAATGAACTATTGGGATTTCATCAAGATCAAAAGCTTTTGCACAGCAAAGGAAACAGTTAACAAAACCAAAAGACAACTGACAGAATGGGAGAAGATATTTGCAAATGACATGTCAGATAAAGGGCTAGTATCCAAAATTTATAAGGAACTTAGCAAACTCAGCATCCAAAGAACAAACAATCCAATCAAGAAATGGGCAGAGGCGCCTGAGTGGCTCAGTGGGTTAGGCCGCTGCCTTCGGCTCGGGTCATGATCTCAGGGTCCTGGGATCGAGTCCCACATCGGGCTCTCTGCTCAGCAGGGAGCCTGCTTCCCTCTCTCTCTCTCTGCCTGCTTCTCTGCTATTTGTGATCTCTGTCAAATAAATAAATAAAATCTTAAAAAAAAAAAAAAAGAAATGGGCAGAGGACATGAACAGACATTTCTGCAAAGAAGACATCCAGATGGCCAACAGACACATGAAAAAGTGCTCCACGTCACTCGGCATCAGGGAAATAAAATCAAAACCACAATGAGATATCACCTCACACCAGTCAGAATGGCTAAAATTAACAAGTCAGGAAATGACAGATGCTGGTGAGTATGCGGAGAAAGGGGAACCCTCCTACACTGTTGGTGGGAATGCAAGCTGGTGCAACCACTCTGGAAAACAGCATGGAGGTTCCTCAAAATGTTGAAAATAGAGCTACCCTATGACCCAGCAATTGCACTACTGGGTATTTACCCTAAAGATACAAATGCAGTGATCCGAAGGGGCACGTGTACCCGAATGTTTATAGCAGCAATGTCTACAATAGCCAAACTATGGGAGGAACCTAGATGTCCATCAACAGATGAATGGATAAAGAAGATGTGGTATATGTACACAATGGAATACTATGCAGCCATCAAAAGAAATGAAATCTTGCCATTTGCGACGACGTGGATGGAACTAGAGGGTATCATGCTTAGTAAAATAAGTCAATCGGAGAAAGACAACTATCATATGATCTCCCTGATATGAGGACATGGAGATGCAACGTGGGGGGTTAGGGGGATAGGAGAAGAATAAATGAAACAAGATGGGATTGGGAGGGAGACAAACCATAAATGACTCTTAATCTCACAAAACAAACTGGGGGTTGCTGGGGGGAGGTGGGGTTGGAAGAGGGGGAGGGGGTTATGGACATTGAGGAGGGTATGTGCTACAGTGAATGCTGTGAAGTGTGTAAACCTGGCGATTCACAGACCTGTACACTTGGGGATAAAAATACATTATATGTTTATTAAAAAAAAAAAATTGGAAGGGGAGGCGAACCATAAGAGACTACGGACTCTGAAAAACAACCTGAGGGTTTTGAAGGGTCGGGGGTGGGATGTTGGGGAATCAGGTGGTGGGTAATAGGGAGGGCACGTATTGCATGGAGCATTGGGTGTTGTGCAAAAACAATGAATACTGTTACGCTGAAAAAATAAATAAATTAAAAAAAAAGTCAATGGTGACAGTGAGAGCCACAGATACAGAAAATACGGATGTCTGAAGGATTTGTCAGCGAAAGCATGGAAGCCTTTTGCTCCCAAACATTCCCGGAACAGTGTGTCAAGCCATACAAAGGCACACTGAAAAGGCAGGAGACTCCCCATGCCCTGCCGCCCGCTCCGGGGCTGGACCCTGCCTGCGCCGTCCTTTCTCCTGGGCCCGGCCGCTGTGGAGGCAAGTGGAGCTGAAACGTCTGCAACAGGGCAGCGACGGAAACAAATCCGAGGAGGAAAACACCCGAGGAAAGGCCACGGTGAACACTGCTCAGTGGCCCACATACCCTGTGACAGGGCAGAGAGAACCAAAGGGCCAAAAGGAAAAAGACAATGTATATACGCATCCAGACACACACAGCCAATGCTCTGGAAATCCCACTCCCACGGCTCTAACTCACATGGGCAGTTTTTGATCTGGGTATGGAGAGGGCCAGGCTCACGTCTAAATGCAGTTTCCATATGGGAGAGGTAGCCGCTTTACTTCCAGACTCCACCTGCTCATGATGAGCCCTGTGGCAGCCCTGGATTTGTCCCTCTGGGTCCCAGTTTTCTGCTCCCCATCACACAGGCCCTTGGTTCCTGGCCACCCCCAGCACAGGACAGGTCTCACTCTCCAGTGACTCGTGGTTCACAGTCTCTGCTCTTCACTGGGCTTGTGCTTTCACTCTTTCTCTCCCTCAAATAAATAAATGAATATAATGTTTAAAAACAAAACACAGCTTGTCTGCCCTGTATCTGTGCAGAACACAACCAGCCAGGCTGTCTGAGGAACAACAACGCCACCAGGGAAGCAGACAAGCCAGGGCTGGGCACGCATGGGACGCTCACAGCACAAGTCCAAGTCTCCCAAAGGAACCCCAGCGTCCCCGCTGATCTTCCTGTCCCCCCACGGAAATCCCAACAGACGCACCTCACCTTGGGGAAGGCAGAAAGGTCTTCTGTCTACACAACACCCCACAGAGGCCGAATGATGTGGGAAAAGATGATGGGCAAGGCATGGGAACGCTGGGAGCGCCAGAGAGGTAATCAACCGATCGACTCACTGATTCACTGGAAACATCTCACACAGCATGAACATCCAGCAATGATAGCACCACCTGCTCTTTCCTGGGAGACGTCAGATGAGCACAGGTCTTCGCACCTGGTGAAGCCCTGTTGGTCAGAGGCTGTCTGGTTGTCCTATCCCACTTTCCAAGAATGCAAACAGTATCTGCCAGACGAGCGGACAGATACACTCGTGACGATGGGGACAGCAGTTTCCCTACGTCCTGTTCCAACTCTGTGTCTTGGGAGAATCATGTTGTGGGAGGACAGGAGCCCTGAAGTTGTTTTCGATTCAGTCCTTTATTGTAACATCTCCACTAAAGTTTTTCTCTCCGCACCAACCCCAGATAGGCTCTCTCTTCGTAATTCTAAAGCCATATGGGGAAAGCAATCACTTTAGAATGAAGACCGATATGTCATCTGTAGTTGAGTGGAGAACGGATTCATAGAGAGATTCCACTCGCAGAAGATCCAAAACCAAGTGTACAAGCACAGACTTCAGGAAGGGCTGGTGTCCAAGCACAGGAAACACCTATATTTAGAGATTATAATCTGTGACGGCCCAGCAAGTATGCAGCTCTATTTTCAGAACACGTGTTTTGAATCTATTCCAGGCCTCTTTTTTTTTTTTTTTTTTTTAATGGCTAGAGACCCTCATTCCTGGTTCCAAGATGTGACACTTGGGAAAAATCATATAAATTCCTTCTGCCAATCAAAGCTCCAGGCCAGTTAGAATCACAGGCTCCGACAGATGGAATAAAAATGACATCTGCATGTGATTTGTTAGTTGCCTTTTCTTCTGGCATTCTGTTTTTGGCGGTCCTAAAAATATGTTTTGCGCAAAGTTCAAAGTGTGGGCAAGCCTGATACCAACTGCAGGTTTTTTTTTACAAGTGGCCGAACTGATGAAATCAAGATTGTAGGGGCGAGTGGGGCTCACCAATGACGTCACTCAGCAGCCAGCCACAGACTGCACTTAGCCTGCCCTGCAAGTTTGACCTGGTGACTCAGCGGGACGCCACTAGTCTTCTGTGTCCTCGGGAAATGCCACCAGTTCCCCCACGGCCCAGTGAAGACCGGTCATCTCTTCTGATGGGCGTTTGGGTGCTCTGGTTAGGCCACACGTGGAGTACCCAGAACTCCCCTCTCAGCATGGGTCAACCAACATCAGACCAGAACATAACGGAAGCAGGATACGAAATGCAAACTACGAGAGACACGTAAAGAAAAAGTCCCCTCTGACTTCTGATGCCCTGAATAGCTCTTTCCACAGGGCATGGAATGCTATTACCAATTTGAAGCCGATCTAAAGAAAATGGGGAAAAAGTCCTCAATATTCCAGGCTTTTTGATCCTCCCAGGCGTGATGCTACTCTATCCGTATTTATTTCTGGGGTTTGTAAAGAGGAGTGTAATGCTGCAGGTACATGCAGCCTGCTGAGACTCTGTCTGAGCCCAACCTCTCATTCCCCTCTCACCCAGAATAAACCCTGTCCCGATGGACAAGAGCAGGGCAGTGTTTTCGTCTGATATTTTGGTTTTAAATCTTTTTAAGGAAGACCATTTCCACCAGATACTGGAGGGCACATCCAGTCAATCCCTAGTATCCACCCCCTAGGCTCAACCACTTTGCACTCCTGGTTCATGTTATTTCCTGAACCCAGCCCTCCAATTCTCCAGAGCATTCTAAAGGAGTGTAGGGGATGACTTCAGACATACAAATCTAAGCTCTCCTCAACCTCACCCCCCAAGAAGCCAGACCTGGCAGAGGTGGGGGCTGATGAGGACACGCTTGCCTGTGAAACTGTATCTGAGCGAAAGCCTTCCAGCAATCTGGATTTTCTCCCAGCATGGAAAATCTCGGCTCTATGGGACCCTCCCTTCCTCAATTCTGTATCTCCCATTTTTTTCTTCCCCTCCCCCCGCTTTTTAAAAAAGATTTTACTTATTTATTTGACAGACAGAGACACAGCGAAAGAGGGAACACAAGCAGGGGGAATGGGAGAGGGCGAAGCAGGCTTCCTGAAGAACAGGGAGCCAGATGTGGGGCTCGATCTGAGGACCCTGGGATCATGACCTGAGCTGAAGGCAGACAACTAATGACTGAGTAACCCAGGCACCCCCATATTTCCCATTTTTCTAACACTTGATATGAATATTAAAAATTACTCCTGAGTCTAATCCTCGGCTTGGCACGTCACTCTAAAACTAGATTATCATCATTTGAAAAAAACAGCAACATTAAGTGCCCCTGGCTACAAGCCTCGGAGGAACCAATCCTTGATCCTTAATCCTCCACCCAGAAAGAGTTCTCAAACCCTGGGCTCAGGAGATTTGGCTCTCGGGCTATAGTTCACCAAACCCTGGTCTAGAAGGCAAGGCAGATATTAATTCCTTAAAAATTCAAGCTCATTTTGAAAAGTACTATGAAGAATGTATGAGGAGAATGGAATGCCAAAGGGGAGAAGAGCTCTTTACACCAAGAGCAGGGTCTGCTGAGTTCTTTTAAACTGGGCATTTTTTAGCTACTGGTGGGAGCAACGGTCTCTTGTGACCAACCTCATGTGAACCAGAGTGGAGTGTGTCACAAACTGTCACTTGAAATCATTAGAAGCAGTTAGAAGGAAAAATCGGATCAGATCAATATTTTATGATGGCAGACATTCCATCTCAATAGTAGTTTTGGGAACATCTCCGGTGCTTAAGTTTTTATTAGGTATGATCTGTTGTTAATAAGAACTTAAATGCTACTACAAGCATTACGGCACAGATAACAAGCAATAAATGAATTTGAGTTCACCTTAATTCTTGCCCGTAGATCTACATGCTTTTCTTCTGACCCACTAAAGTTTTATTTTTATTTATTTTTATTTTTTTTAAAGATTTTATTTATTTATTTGACAGAGAGAGATCACAAGTAGACAGAGAGGCAGGCAGAGAGAGAGGAAGGGAAGCAGGCTCCCTGCTGAGCAGAGAGCCCGATGCGGGACTCGATCCTGGGACCCTGAGATCACGACCTGAGCCGAAGGCAGCGGCTTAACCCACTGAGCCACCTAGGCGCCCCTGACCCACTAAAGTTTTTAAAACCACGTGTTTGAATTCCTAGAATCTCGCTATGGATCTGGGAGTTCTTCACATTACAAAACATTTTCACCTCTTTTCTTCCCCACAGCTACCACAATTTTATTAAGGTATTGTTTATATATGATAAAATTCAAGCCATCGGAGGTCTGAGTAAATGTGCAGAGCTGTGTGTTCCCCACCACAGTTGAGTCTAAATACAACTGCACTGTCCCAGAAAGTTCCCGCTTGTTCTCAGGCAGTCATCTGGGCCTGGCTTGAAACTACTGTAAGTTGCTCAGTGTTCTTACCTGGCAGGAGAGCCTACTTCAGGCAAATGTAGATTTAAATTCCTTAGAACTGCAAACAACCCCCCCACTGAAATGACAGGGAAATGCCCCATTTCAACAAATTGGAGGGGGGATCTAACCACTACTTTCACAAATTAAATTTTCTGAAAGCAAAGCCATCTTGCAGTAACTTTTCCAGATTGTTAAAGTATTCCATGTGACAGATCCCCATGATGGGCATTTCCAACCTTCTTCTTTCCTCCATTTACCACATTTTCCCAACACGCACACATTTTTGTCATGATTGGCATGGACACTAGAGAGCTTGATTCTCTCCCCCGGAAACTTCCAGTGTCTCCTCTCACCATCACCAAATCAAGGCCAGACTGCAGGCTTGATCTAGGCTCCCCCCCCATCCTTCCCAAGCCACCTACGAGTCCTCAGGGACTCCTGCAACATACATTTTGGACAGAGGCCCTTCCCTGCCATGGATGCCTTGTGGTTTCCAGATCTCCGCTTTGATCCACACTGTTCAGGAGATGTCCTAGAGACACCATTCCTGTTTTAAGATCCAAATGAAGCGCAACCTTTTCCATGGAGCATTTCCCGGACCTGTTGACAAAGATAACCCTTTCTCCTGCTGAACCCCCATAAGGACTTAATGTGTTTGTCCCCAAACTGTTATTTCATCTGTGTTATTTTCATTTACTATCGATCCTCCTGGGTACATTGCTAGCACCCATCTCCGTCCCTGGCACAAAGCAGCCTTTAGCAAAGACTCAGTGAGGTAACAGGGAGAAACGGAGGCAGGAAGGGAGGGAGTGGGGAGAGGAAGACAACAGTGGCAGGCTGATTTTCTTGCGCCTTCTGACTACCCTGCATCACAGCACTTACATTTATTTCTGGGTCCCTCCAAAATGCATGTGTTAGATGCTAACACCCACCCCCAACAGGAAGGTGTGAGGTGGCGGGCGGGGCCTTTGGGAGGTCATGATATGACGATTGAGTCCTCAGCCATGGGACAGTGAGCTTCTGCGGGAGACAGGAGAACACCTGCTGCCTTGCTCTCCGCTCTCCCCCACCTAAGGACAGAGCGGACAGAGCGAGAACACAGCCGTCTACAAGCCAGGAGGCGGGTCTCAGCAGGCAGCGAATCAGCTGCACTCCCGTCTTGGACTTCCAGCCTCTGGAACCGTGAGCAATCACGGTCGGCCCACGGCAGTCTGTTACGGATTATTCTCCCCAAGAAGAGAGGAGAAGAGCTTTTGAGGGAGAATCTCTCTGAGCCTGATTCAATTTTATAGGCTCTCCGGTGCCTGACCACAGAAATACAGATCCGTTACCAGAAACACATTTGTCCCCTGAAGACTCTGCGGGAAACCGCGCTGCTTCCGGTCTCGTGGTAATGAAAACATAGGCGCAAACGCGCCTACGCATGCGCACGCACAGGCACGCACGCCAGCGTGCGGGAACGGTGAGACCTGGGAGAGCATCTTCCGCTGCCCCCTGGTCTGAAAGAAGAGGATGACTGCGTGCATCGGCTGTCCTCCATATGGGCTTCTGCCTCCTTCCAATTTCACGTCACACCGCCGTGAATGTGGCAGAAACAGAAGCGGCTCACGGATTCAGTTATGCTTATTTGTCAGTGAAAGGCCACAGAAGTCGATTTTTCAACAAAGTGGGGATCGTAATAAAAAATATGAACTCGCGACAGAGTAGCCCATTGCTGTTTCCAATGTGTTTATTGTGGAGGCCGACACAATTCAGGCCATCCCACCTCAGGTTCAGCTTGAGCATAAGTACAGCCGTCTTGGCAAAGCAAAGCTGGCACCCTGCACCCCCTCTCCACCCGCTCCCCTCCCCTCGGCAGAATGTGTGACATTCCTCAGGCATCCCTGGCTGCCCTAAAAGAAAAACAGATCGTTAACTTGCACAGATCACAATCCTGCAAGGCAGGAGTCTCCCTTGGTTTATGAATGTCCTTGAGATTTACAACAAAGAAGTTACCTTATCAATAGCCCAATTTCCAGAGGCACATAACTCAGTTCCTCAAGCCCTAAATAAAGTTACATTTCTCCTAACCTAAATCTCACTAACAAGAACACTTGATAGCCGGAATGTGACATTCCACCAGGACACTCCCAATTGTCGTCATGGTAGTGCCGCATCAGAGGGAGAAACGGCCTGGATTTGATAATAACCAGGCCTCCAATATCCTGACAGTCTTTTCTACCCTTAGAGCCCTTCTGAACATCCCCTTTGTCCTCACTTATTGCTGAGCCAGCAGTCGTGGCCCAATTATCTACTGCCAAGTCCACCCCCACTCTGCCTTTAAAAACTCTGACTGTAATCCGGTTCGGGGTCCAAGTCCCTACTCCGCTGCGTCGGGTATACTTGGCCCAAGCTTAAGCTTGTCCAATAAACCCTTGTGTGATTGCATCGGTGCTTGGCTCTTGGTGGTCTCTCAGATGCAAAAACTCAGGCACAACATTTATATCTATAGTTATATGGCTTCTAATTATTTTATTTTGACATACACCACCCCAAAATATTTGACCACTCGGGGTGTAAGTATCAAAGGAAAACACACAACAGGAACATATTAAAATGAACATAAACACATTACAATGAGAGGAAACAGAAGGGAGAAACGCACAAGCATGGACAAATGCTCAAAGGAGTAGATGCTAGAATACCCGGAGGTCTGTTAGCTCCGTGGACCTGGAGCACTGGGAAGCCGAGCACGTCTCCATTCTTCAGGAGAGACGACCCTATTACTAACCTCCATTTGCAGAAGGCAAGCACGATGGACACAACTCAGCATTTCCAGGACACTGAAGCCCCAAGAGCCGAAGTCACTTGTTTCCTAACCTGAGCTAGGATGGAGACTTCATCTCTGACTCCCACTTTCTCTCTGCAACCCCACGTTAGAAGTTCTCCTAAAACAGTGGGGTTCTTCTCTGCCTGAGCAGTTTTATCTTCTTTGCAAAGCTGCTGGAGAATATTGCAGCTGGTGGTCTACAGCTCATAGGAAATTCATGCCCACAGAGCCCCACATGGTTATGCTTTCTAAAGCAGGAAGGCAAATGCCAGCACACAATTGCCAGGAGCCAGGAGCTAGCAGAACGGGAATGGATTGAACACAGCCACCAGCGAAGCAACAACATAATCAACACTAGCACATGAAAATGGAAAAAAAAACAAAACTACTGTAACCAACCGTAAATGTTTGAAAAGCACACAGCAGATCTATTTGCAACCTAAATAACAATAATCAAGAAGGAAAGTCCCCAGCCCAACAGGAAAACGAACACAAGATGTGAGCAGTAACGAACAAGAGAAAAAAATGCAAACAGCTAGGCAACACACAAGGTTTAACTTCGCTAGTTCCTGAGAAAATGCAAGTTAAAAATGAAATAACTAGGCGGTGCCCAGGTGGCTCAGTCGGTTAAGTGTCCGACTCTTGATTTCAGCTCAGGTCTTGATGTCAGGGGCATGGAGCCTACTGGAAAGCGAGAAGGAAGGATAGACGAATGAACTTTTTTGCCTATCGAGTCACAGAATTTTTTAAACATCCACCGTGGACAAGGTTTTGGGAAGGGCAGGACTGTTCTAGGCTGTTGGGTGGCTGGACATAAATATTACACACGTCATAGAAGGCTTCTTGGGCATACTTCCCAAAAGCCTGCCTTGCGATTCCAGATCTAGAATTTTATTCTGAGGAAATCAGCTTGCCAGAACAAGAATATTTTACAAGATGTTTGCTACAGTATTACTTATAACTGTGAAACACTAGAGACAACCCGAAAAGTACACAGGACCTCTACTGGCTGTAGGGGCCTGATTAGGCAGAGGAACTGTAAACCCCGGATATAGGGGCGGGCCAGGCCAGATAGCCGTATTCAGTCAGAGGGGTGTGCATATATTAACTGTGGTAGGTTGAAATCCGATTGGCCACCTGTGTGTGGGCGGGGCTCAGCCACCTCTATAAAAGATGGTCTGTGAGACTGGATAGGGGTTTTTCTTTTTTTTTTTTTTCTTTTTAGCAAGAGCCCTGTACCGCCCCGTGCAGCACCGCAAGCGGCAGCGGCGCCGCCTTGAGCTGTAACACCAGCGGCGCCGCCCCGGTGCACCACCGCGAGCAGCAGCAGTAGCGGCGCCCTAGCGAGCGGCATCGCCCTAGCGAGCGGCATCGCCCGTGCACCAGAGCAGAAGCGGTAGCGGCACCACCCGGTGCACCACCGCAAGCGGCAGCGGTAGCGGCGCCATAGCGAGCGGCATCGCCCGTGCACCAGAGCAGAAGCGGTAGCGGCACCACCCGGTGCACCACCGCGAGCGGCAGCAGTAGCGGCACCGCCCCGTGCAGCACCGCAAGCGGCAGCGGCGCCGCCTTGAACTGTAACATGAGTGGCACCGCCCCGTGCACCGCCCAGAGCAGAAGCGGTAGCGGCACCACCCGGTGCACCACCGCGAGCGGCAGCGGTAGCGGCGCCATAGCGAGCGGCATCGCCCGTGCACCAGAGCAGAAGCGGTAGCGGCACCACACGGTGCACCACCGCGAGCGGCAGCAGTAGCGGCACCGCCCCGTGCAGCACCGCAAGCGGCAGCGGCGCCGCCTTGAACTGTAACACGAGCGGCGCCGCCCCGTGCACCACCGCGAGCAGCAGCGGCAGCGGCGCCACAGCCAGCGGCATCGTCCCATGCACCGCCCAGAGCAGCCGCGGCAGCGGCGCCACAGCACGCGGCACCGCCTCGTGCACCAGAGCAGCAGTTCCAGCGGCGCCGCCTTGAACTGTAACACGAGCGGCGCCGCCCCGTGCACCACTGCGAGCAGCAGCGGCAGCGGCATCGCCCCGTGCACCGCCCAGAGCAGCAGCGGTGGCGGCGCCACTTCAAGCGGCGTCGCCCCCTGCACCGCACCGCCCAGAGCAGCAGCAGCAGCGGCGCCAACTCCAGCGGCATCGCCCCATGCACCGCCAAGAGCAGCAGCGGTGGCGGCGCCACCTCAAGCGGCATCGCCCCCTGCACCGCACCGCCCAGAGCAGCAGCGGCAGCGGCGCCACAGCGAGCGGCATCGCCCCGTGCACCACTGCGAGCGGCAGCGGCGCCACAGCGAGCGGCATCGCCCCGTGCACCGCCCAGAGCAGCAGCGGCAGCAGCACCACCGCAAGCAGCACTGCACCAGAGCAGCAGCGGCAGCCGCGCCACTGCGATGCCACGAGCGACGCCACCCTGAGCCAGAGTATCAGCAGCAGCACCACCGCAAGCAGCCACGCCGCCTCAGGCAGCGCTGCCATCAGGAGCAGCCTCTCAAGAGCCAACGGTGCAGCCATGCCGGGAGTGGGTCTGTGGTACAGTGAGGGTGAGGCAGGGAGCCTCCAGGGGGGACCCCAGCGACTGGGAGGTGGTGGTCCCCAGCAAGACTCGGGCACCTACCAGTCGGTTTGGTTTCTAATGCAGTTTGGTTTCTAATGTAGTTTGGTTTCTAATGCAGTTTGGTTTCTAATGTAGTTTGGTTTCTGATGCATGGCGCGAAATAAAACTTTGCTTGATTTTCGCTTTGTGTCAGTCTCGTTCCTTTGATCACGGACCCTAACACTGGCCACTCATATCTCAGAATGCCATGCATCATATACAGAACTTCCTTCTATTTTTACTAAGAATGTTTTAAATTTTTTTTTTTTTTTTTTTTTTTTTTTTTTTTTATTTTTATTTATTTGACAGAGAGAGATCACAAGTAGAGAGGCAGGCAGAGAGAGAGAGAGAGGGAAGCAGGCTCCCTGCTGAGCAGAGAGCCCGATGCGGGACTCGATCCCAGGACCCCGAGATCATGGCCCGAGCCGAAGGCAGCGGCTCAACCCACTGAGCCACCCAGGCGCCCCCTAAGAATGTTTTAAATAGCAAAGCAGATTTTAAAAATATGTCCTAAAAAAGAAAAAAGAAAAAAAAAAACCAAACAAAAAACAAACTGTAGGGGTGCCTGGGTGGCTCAGTTGGTTGAGTGTCTGCCTTCAGGTGGGGTATGATCCCAGGGTCCTGGGATCCAGTTCTGCATCAGGCTCTTTGCTCTGCGGGGAGCCTGCTTCTCCCTCTCCTTCTGCCTGCTGCTCCCCCTGCTTGTGCACTCTCTCTCTCTCAAATAAATAAATAAAATATTTTAATATATATACACAACCTAGGGAGCCATGATCCTCAAACTAGTAAAAAATTAAAAAAAAAAAGATTTTATTTATTTATTTGACAGAGGGAGAAAGAGCACAAGTAGGCAGAGAGGCAGGCAGAGGGAGAGGGGTAAGCAGGCTCCCCGCTGAGCAGGGAGCCCGATGTGGAGCTTGATCCCAGGACCCTGGGATTATGACCTGAGCCGACGGCAGTTGCTTAAAAAACTGAGCCACCCAGGTGCTCCAAACTAATAAAAATTCTGACTCTCAAAAATATAAGTCAAGCTCATGAAATTAAGGAACCATTCTGAATGTGGGGTAATTATTTGGTAAAGATGAAAATAGGGGGAGCCTGGGCGGCTCAGTGGGTTAAAGCCTTGGCTCAGGTCATGATCCTGGGGTCCTGGGGTCGAGCCCCGCATCAGTCTCTCTGCTCAGCGGGGAGCCTGCTCCCCCCCCATCTTTCTCTCTGCCTACTTGTGATCTCTGTCTGCCAAATAAATAAATAAAATCTTAAAAAAAAGATGAAAATAGAATTATAATAATAGTATATTCTTCCCATAATTGAAGAGAAAATCATTTGCTTTGGTTGTCCTCCTCCTACAACAACTATATGTGATCTGAAATTCTATAATCTCACACCCAAGGAGAGCATCTACTTAGTGCTACTCGGCTGAACCATATTTGGAAATGGGTGATTTACCCAATAGGCTTTAGATATATTTATTGTACATAAAAGTTGGCCTTCTAGACTGTATTCCTCTATGAAATGTCTCATACATGAGTGCATGTGTATTGCACATATATACACACACATGCATGTGTATATCCATGTTAAACACCTTCCTAGAATTTCTAATTACTCCACCTTTCATGGCCTGAGTATGTTTCAGGGCCCACTGCCTAGACTCTGTAACAGTCATTCAGTAACACACAGTATGCATGTGACCCCGCAGAGCACCTTGCTTATCAGCCGCTGACTTTGTGGGGTGCTGGCGCCCAGCCCCGAGGCAGGTCTAGCTGTCGGGGGCACTGCCCCAGCGTCCGCAAGCCAGCCGGCGCAAAGTGCAGGCTGCCGATGGGAGCGCCCGTTACCTGTACATGGACCACAGAGCTACTCCACACGTGTGTGTCTCCTCTCCATGTCTAGGTCTTCTTTCACATGAGTGTTAGCGGCACGGGAGTCAGACAATGTGACCTATGGGCCTGGAGAGTGACCTTAAGGGGAATTCAAGTCCCTGGCTTCTCTCCCTGAGAATGAAATGCTGTTACAGCTTAACGTGACCTTAGAAATCAGTGGCTCCAAATGCCTGCTGTTATGGACAAAGGAATGGAGGGTCAGAAAGGCCGGGTGACCTGCAAATTTACACCCACGTGGGGTTGGGACAAGCGTCCCCAGTCTCTCTGTCTGGTGAGGGGTTCTTGGTACTACACATCCCCCTTGGGAGACCACACTGGGATTCCTTCTCACTGCACCTTCAGCACACTGGATGTGGGCCTCCAAAGATCGTCAGAGGCTGGGTTTGGCAACGTGTACCATGATCTCCACTCAGCCCATACTCACCTGTAGGACCTTTCCAACATCAGAGGTGGGGGTATCGATCAGCAGGAACCTACCAGGTGAAAAACCAGACCTACTGCATATCTGGGCTCTCCACGAACCAGCTCTGTGAACCCAGTCACTTAAGGCCCACTTTGTTTATGTAGAATGAACACGGTATGCGATGTGGTAAGATCCAAGATATATGTGGGGGAAGGGTGCTCTGTGAACTTTAAAAATTAACAGAAGAGATTCTGCAATTTTTTTCTTTTTAAGGTGAAAAACTCAGTAACTCTAAGATCTTTTCAGACATCCAGTTATGTGTATAAGCCTCCCAGAACGGACCTGACGATCTAGGAAAAGCCAGCTAGAAAGCAATAGTGCCCACTAACCAGGAAAAGACAGATGGACCCAGTGGACACAAAACAGCGGCCCTTGGTTATGCTCCTTCACCACCTTAATCTTATGAAATTTTAAGGCAGAGAAGAGGCAAAGAATTACAAGCATTAAAAGTAGAACAAATGCATTCTAAAGGCCACAGGAAATATTTGCTGCCAATACACCTCTGAAATTCAAAGGTGGACCCTGGGGAAGGAGCCAGTCCGTGCAGAACAAGAGCAGCAAACACACGCTTCCCAGGGTCACGTCTCTCCGGCTGGGCAGGAGACGCCGAACCCAACCCAGACGGTTCATACCAACATACGCGGTTATTTCGGGCACTACTCGAAACAACTGCTGCTGTGTGTATTCTGTTCACGCATCTATGAGGATACCTTGCACATTTTCTTTAAGGGGTGTATGTTAGTTTGGCCTGAGTGTGTGTGCGCACGTGAGAAAAAGACGGAATGTTTTTTCCACCACGCATGACAAAAAGCCAGTGTAGAGATGTACCTCTCCCTACCATCTGTGGAATACTTTTCTGCAATGTAATCATAAACAATATTCAAACAATAGCCCCTCAAAGATTCTGCTTTGCAAGGAAAACAGGCCAGTCAGCCAGCCAATCCGTACCAAATTTTCCAATATTTTATATGACATGTTTCATTCATTCATTCTGTAAGTCTTCAATGTGTAAGGCTCTCTAAGTATTTAATTATAAATGCTGCCAAGCAGATTTCTGAAAAGCTTTCTTCCAACTCCTTTTCCTTTTTCCTTCTCACCAGCATGACTGCGAACACATGCATTTTAAAATAACTGCTACCCATCTGAGTCCGTAAATGCAGACTGGTCAGTAGATGCAGGTGTATGCGTGTGTATACACACACACACACACACATATATGCAGCAATTTCTCGGAAAATGGCATCCTCCCTCCACACACAAAAGCCTCCACCAGTAAAGGCAAAGCATTTCCATCAATCAGAAATACGGCCACAGATGCTTCTTTTATAATACAAAAGGTCAAAAAAAAAAGATTCATAGCACATGTCTGCTGAAACCTGTAAAGAGACGACATGCCTCTCAGCTGTCACTATCACACCAGAGAGCAAAATCTAAGAACTGGAAAATACCCAGACCCACACTGATTCCATTTTCTCCAGTGAGATGTTTTCATTGCAATTAGCAAGCAGGCTATGTGTGAATTTACCCACAGAGCATTTTTTTCATGACTCAACATGCACACCTGATTTTGTCCCCCCCACCCCGCAACCGCCCCTTTTCCATGTGGCTGACTCACCATTTCCTTTCAATATCTGCAGTCAGGGTCTCAGTCATGAAAATGCTAATTTCTTACTGGCATGGAAAAAAAGAAAAGGCCAGACAAGGACCACGGATCCTTGTGCAATGCTGGCCTTCCGCAGGGAAGGCAGAGGTCTGCAGCTCTGACGGGGAGCAAGGCTCCCACATGCCACGGCTACCGGTCACACCTGCACGACAGCTTGCAGCCTAGAATGCCAGACTGAAAGGCACTGCTTTCTAGTTTCAGCGCGCCTTTAGCCAACTGCAGAGACCAAAGCTGCAAAATGTGCATGTATCTATCTGCACACGAGCAGCACACGTGCAACATGCCCACACACATACGTGCACGCGTGCAGGGCTTGAGCTGGGAACTGGACCCCAATTTGCATTCTTTTTCATTTTCAGGCAGAACAATAAACAAGGGAGGTATCTGCAGATCTCTGCACATCGAGCTGACAACCTGCTTTTAAAGACAGGAGAACAAAATAAACACTCTAACTACAAACGCTGGCCAACAGTCCCATCCTGGGCGAGCTGCCTTATGAACAAATGCGGGAGGCGCTTACCGGCTCCCCGCTCACTGCCGTCTGGGTGGTTGTGGGCCGTGAACACCGCGGTATGCCTCCTCCAGGGACCCGCAGCCGCGCTCTGGCGCAGCCCCTGGGTCTAGCTGCCTCCGGCACAGAGGAGTCTCAAAGCCACGCTCACAACAGCTGGCCTCTCTGTGCCTGCCGCCTCATGATGGACAAGTTCACGCAGGCTCCGTCAACTCTAACCCCAAGACTCAAACCACCTCAGGGTGAACATTCCCAAGGGTTATATGCTTAGACCCCTGAAAGACTTGCACTTTTTAAAACCCCCAAAGCCTTGGGTGTCTTCCTCCTTATAATTTAAAAAGGGAAAATACAGGAAAGCCCATGGAACATATTTCACGCAGCTTTACTATTTAATTATGCTAATCACATAGTATGTGTGATACACGGTTCAATTCATCCATTATAAAATCAGATGGAACAAAGAAAAAAAATCCCACTGAACAGCCTAATTTATATCTATCTGTATCCTATTTGTCCTCTTGGGTTTATTACACACTCACTGGGAACACAATCCAGCAAACAACTAACAAAGTATTTCCGGAAGTTTTACTGTGTGCAAAGCATTCAGTGAGGAAGACAAAGAAGTCATAGGCTGACTGTGGCTTACCAGCCTGTCACCTCACAATGACCCGTATTTAAAGTCCCTGCCCTCCACCTCCCTTCCTAAAGCAGCCCAAGACCTCAGTGCCACCCCCAAGCGGAAAGCACCCCCCTACCGCTGTCCCTAACAGCCCCTTCCCGTGCTGAGAGCCCCGAGCCCTCCCCAGTCTGGTGCGTACCCTTCAGAACCGGTTTTCTCTTTTCAACCTTCTTCCGTCAGCCTCTTCTGAATTCATGATTTCCGAGCCTTGCTCATTTAATCAAGTGACCCCCGCTGCCCTGCAGTATGTCCTAGATTACGGCTCTCTTCGTAGGAGCGACTTGTCCTTTTCTTCCTCACCTGCTCGATCTGAAGCACCGTGCCGATGCATGAACGTTATACCAGTCAGCACTTAGAGCAGTCTGCAAAGAAGGTTGCTATGGTACCTCGTCAGCCAGGGACATGAGGTTATTAACTTAGGTAGCCTGATGCAATTGCAATGAGAAGGAGAATGAGAATTTGAACCTGTGTCTTCAACCCCAAAGCTTACATTCTTCCTATGACTTCTCATCTCCACTGATTGCTCCACTAAGGACACAATTCCCCTCCTAAGAGAGGACACCATCTGCCCCGGGCCATCTCTGTGACCTTAACCCTTAGTGCAGGGTGCATGGCCATCCACATAACACACATCTAGTAAGAATCTGGTAGCTGATTAGGTACTTCACCATACTCACTGCTCAAAAGGCATGTTCCTAATATTTACAGACTGAATAACTCAAAATGCGTTGTAAGAATATGATTTTAGGAGCACCTGGCAGGTCCATTCAGTAGAACATGTGACTCTTGATCTCAGGGTTCTGAGTTTAAGCCCCACATTGGGTATAGAAATTATTTAAAAATAAAATCTCAAAAAATCACAATTTTATTTATTTTTATTATTTTTAAAAGAATCTATCTATCTACCTAATTTATTTCACAGAGAGAGAGAGAGACATCACAAGTAGGCAGAGAGGCAGATGGAGGCAGAAGCAGGCTCCCTGCTGAGCAGAGAGCCTGATGCGGGGCTCAATCCCAGGACCCTGGGATCATGATCTGAACCCACTGAGCCACCCAGGTGCCCCCTCCAAATTACAACTTTAAATAAACACTTCATTTTAGAATGTTTTCAGATTTACAGAAAAATTACAAGAAGAAGAGAGGTCTGATTATCTGCAACACCTGGTCTCCCCGACAGTAAACATCTTACACATTAGTGTGGTAACATGTGTTACAATTAATGAGCCAATCTGGGGATATTAATATTCACTAAAGTCCACACTTGATTCAGATGTCTTTTTTACTTAATGTCCTTCTTCTGTTCCAGGATCCTGTCAAGGGAACATTACATTTAGTTGTCACGTCTCCTTGGCTTCCCCTAAGGAACAGCTTCCCAGAATTTCCTTGTTCTTGATGCCCTTGACAATTCTGAGGAGCACTGTCGGGCATTGTAGAGTGTCTCTCAACTGGGATTTGTCTGATGTTCTGGTCAGGATCATAGATTTGGTCAGATTATAGATTTATAACATGTATCTATATGATTATAGATTTTGGGGAAAATCACAAAGGTAAAAAGTGCCATTCTCATAGGAGCTCAAGGGTCAGGCTGTCAACGCAGGTACTCTCCATGTGCCACCTGGCAGGGGTTAGCTTTGGTCAGTTTCTCCATCATCAGCTCCTTCTCTCCCTCCACCTGGCCACTCTGCCCTCTTTGGAAGGAGGTTACCCATACACCTCCACGAACGCAGAGGATCTACAGAGATCATCTGCAATTTTTGTCTCTTCTCTCTCCACTTATTTATTCAATCTCATATGTAGATCAGTATGGACTCTGGAATATTTAATTTATACACTGGCTTACAATCTAACACTACTTTATTTCATTGTTTCACCTGTTTCAACTCTGGTCACAGGAAGCTCTGTGTCCCTTTGACACATCCTTATTGTTGGGCTCGTTTGGTTTAGTTCTCGCTTACCTTTTGGCATTACAAGATGTTCCAGGCTCATTCTGTATATCCTCCGCCCAGGTCTAAACCCAGCCATACCCTGCACGCAGCACTGGGTACTGGGAAACAAGACTTCGATGCTGCCCGTACTTGAGAACTTTTTAAAGAACGCCTTCAGTGTATTATTTCCAAAGAGAATGCACTTTTACAATACTCAGATTTGTAATTTGGGTTTTCAAACACCTATGTTTACTATAGTAGGCATAATGATCAAGGGATCTAAGACACTCATGTCTTTACATCGCTTATGCTATGTTAATGCTTTGGAGACTTTACATTAGAAATACTTGTCAGAGGTGCACCTGGGTGGCTCAGTGGGTTAAAGCCTCTGCCTTCGGCTCAGGTCATGGTCCTGGGGTCCTGGCATCGAGCCCCGCATCGGGCTCTCTGCTCAGCAGGGAGCCTGCTTCCCCCTTTCTCTCTGCCTGCCTACTTGTGATCTCTCTCTCTGTGTCAAATAAATAAATAAATAAATAAATAAAATCTTTAAAAATAAATAAAAATTAAAAAAAGAACAGCTTTATTTAAAAAAAAGTAAACTTTTTTTTAAAAAAAGCTATGTTTAGAGGCACCTGGGTGGCTCAGTGGGTTAAAGCCTTTGCCTTCGGCTCAGGTCATGGTCCTGGGGTCTTGGGATCGAGCCCCGCATCGGGCTCTCTGCTCGGCAGGAAGTGTGCTTCCGCTTGCCTCTCTGCCTACTTGTGATCTCTGTCTTTAATATTTAATAATAAATATTTAATATTTAATATACAATGTATAATTTAATGATATATAATGAATATAATTTAATAATAAATAATAAATATTTAATATTTAGTAAATATTAAAAAAAGAAATACTTGTCAAGTATATTTATTTATTTGACAGACAGAGATCACAAGTAGGCAGAGAGGCAGGCAGAGAGAGAGGGGGAAGCAGGCTCCTTGCTCAGCAGAGAGCCCGATGCAGGGCTCGATCCTAGGACTCTGGGATCATGACATGAGCTGAAGGCAGAGGCTTTAACCCACTGAGCCACCCAGGCACCCCCTATACCAGTTTTTTAAAAATCTGTGAACACTAGGATGCCACAGGAAAAAAAGTTAATTTAAAACGAGTCTGCGCATTAGTCAGGTCTGAGCAATGCAGCTGTACCTTGGAGATCTACAAAGTTTGTAAAGGGTCAGACAGTGATTTTCTTGACTTCGGGGAACAGACTGTTCTTGTTATGATGACTCAAGTCTTGTAGCGTGGTGGGAGCCGTGAAGATATGGGAGTTTGTGTAGCTCGGCTCCAGGAAGACTGGACAAGTTTGCCAGCTTGTGGGTTTGGTCAAGGGATGGCTGCTGTGAATGGGCATCCAGGGATGGGAAGGTGAGACCTGGATGGCAGTCTGTCTAGACATTTCAGAGAGACCTTTTTTTTTTTTAAGATTTTATTTATTTATTGGACAGACAGAGATCACAAGCAGTCAGAGAGGCAGACAGAGAGAGGGAAGGGAAGCAGGCTCCTGCTGAGCAGAGAGCCCAATGCGGGGCTCAATCTCAGGACTCTGGGATCATGACCCGAGCCGAAGGCAGAGGCTTTAACCCACTGAGCCACCTGGGTGCCCCCCAAAAACAAGATTTTATGATTCTCTTGCAAGAATAAGATCCACTTCTCTCGCCTTCATTTTACATGTCTCCGGGGTGGCAGTTGGACTTTAGGAGTTTACACTGTCCACCCAACTAGGCGTGGCCATGGCTCCTTCACAGCGTGGGAGTAGAGAGTTTGGGATGCTCTGATCACAGCTCCTTTGTGATGTTCTACCTTGCAGTGGTGGCGTGGGGTAGGGAGGGCACCCTCAGGCTATAAAGTCTGATATGCCACATTAGGTGAAGTGACTCGGGAAGGGCTTAAGGTTTCACCAAGACTACCTCAGAGGCTGGGGGGCAGAGATCTTCTGGAATGGAAGTGCTAGGGTGCTTATCTTGCTCTGTTCCCTTTTTATTTGTGGAATTCTTCAAGCGCACAAATAGTCCATGTCAAGGACAGGGATATGTGTCTCTGTCTGTCAAATAAACAAATGCTTGGGGGGCTCAGTGGTTTAGAACCTCTGCCTTCGGCTCAGGTCATGGTCCCAGGGTCCTGGGATCGAGCCCCGCATTGGGCTCTCTGCTTGGGGGAGGGGAGCTGCTTCCTCCTCTCTCTCTACTTGTGATCTCTGTCAAATAAAATCTTAAAAAAAAAAAAATCTTTTAAAAAACCTGGTATAGTCTGCATACCATAACATTACCCTATGAAAGTATACAAAATTCAGTAATTTTAGTATATTCACCAGTTATGCGACCATCAGTACTACCTAATTCCAGAATATTTTCATCACCCTCCCCCCCCCAAAGAAACTCCGTACCTACTCCAGCAGGCATTCCCATTCCCCCCAACGCTTAATTCCTGGCAAATGAATCTACTCTCTGTCTCTATAGATTCTGCCTATATATACGGAATCATGCAGTGTATGGCTTTTTTTTTACTGTATTGTGAAATATGTTTAAATATAAAACATTTTATTTTCCTTATTTTCACAGCTTTTAGGCTAGGAAATACAAAACAAACTTACAATTATATGCAAACAAAACCATAAAGCAAATGTTTAACGTGACAAGTGACGGGGTTTTTCTGGGAACGAGCTGTTTTTCCTGTGGCCTCCAATCTCAGCTACTGCAGTTTCCCAGAAGCCACAGAAGGACTCATTTCATCCATCCTTTTCTTCTGACAGACAGGACACAGAGCTCCGAGGGGCTGGCACCTGGCTGTCTCTTCCCTCATCTAGAGACAGACCTTGGTTTTCATGAAAGTGTGGACAGATTCTTTCCTCTCAGCTGGGGACAGTGATGTTATTAGCGCTGGCAATGAGACACTTCCACACGTACCAGGTGTGGTCATGCAAACCATCATAATACCCTGTTATAAATTTAAGGGTTAATATGGAAACAAAGATGGAAAATTACACTCACGAGGAAAACATGCATAGTCTCAAAAATATGCTGCAAATGCTGCTTGAACTAGAGAGAATTCTCAGGCTACCACTGTCGCAATCCATGCCCGCGTCCTCCTTCCTCTTCGCTTCCTCTGAATCCTGGTGGAGGTGGTGATGATTTCTGTACTGGGAGGGGGAAGAAAGAGGGCTACTAGGGATGGGGGTGCGGGCAGAGACATAATACATGCTTCTGGCTCTGTGTTGTCTTCAATGAATTCTTGGGGAATGTGGCGGTTTAACAAAGATTTAGAAATATTTGGATGCAGGGCGCCTGGGCGGCTCAGTGGGTTAAACCTCTGCCTTCGGCTCAGGTCATGATCTCAGGGTCCTGGGACCGAGTCCCGCATCGGGCTCTCTGCTCAGCAGGGAACCCACTTCCCCCTCGCTCTCTGCCTGCTCTGCCTACTTGTAATCTCTCTCTCTCTGTCAAATAAATAAATAAAATCCTTAGGGAAAAAAAAAAGAAATATTTGGATGCACTTTAGATTGCTTAAGGTAACAGGTGACTCGCAGACCTGTTTTTCTTTTTTAATTCAGATGTGTGGACCGTCAGCAAATTTATGAGTCAACCTGGTTTGAAACTAGCTGCAAGACTCTGTCAACCACTTAATACTTTGAGTCTGTGGGAAATAAATTCTGACAGCCAAGCATCCATCTCCCATCCAACTGATGGCGACCGTGTTCTTGCTGCACAGAGAGGACCACTTCAAGTTATCTTTCAAGTTAAAGAAAGTAAAGTCAGTTTAAGAGTAACTGCTCAGTGGGTAGGTGGTTTTCTTTTGGGGTGACAAAATGTTCTGGAACTACATAGTAGTGATGGCTGCCTAACACAAATGTACTAAGTGTCACTAAATGATACGCATTCAAATAGTAAATTTCAGGTTATGTAACTCTTACTATTAAATAAATCATTACAACCCCTTAAAAAAAAATGCAAGGAATTTAGAGTAACCTCACAGACAAAGACCAGCCACGGTAGCCCTATGTACAGGTATCTACAAGCCTGTTGGTCTTAAGTGGGAAGAGATAGAACGGAGAACCAGGTGGCTGTCCAGTCCTCACAGGCATCTCGTGAGGGACCTCAACATTGGTGGGCCTGACACTCCCTGATGGTCTTCAGCACACACAATGATTTCAGAGTTCTAACATAAAAATAAACGCCAACAAAGGAAAAAGAGCAAAGGGAAAACTTGCTGTAATTAAGCTGCCTTCCCTGGCCCCAAAGTAGCTGCCTGCATTTGGTGCCTCCTTTCCAAAGTTTCTAAAAAAGGAAAAATACTGAAGGTGGCCTTGGGGGTAGGCAAGGGTAGAAGGAATGCACTGACTCAGCGCCCACTGGGTCATTCCTGATGACCCTGACTGCCCAAACCTTGCCCTTCTCTGTGAAGCAAGTTTGCAGACTACCTTTATTCTAGAATGTCCACTTTTGCACAATGCTTAGTCTCGTTACCATCCTAGGAGGACACTGCCATGCCCTCTCACAGGCTGTACCGTCTACAAGGAAGGGAACACAGTTTATGGATGAGATGTACGTATGTTTAAGATTCATTTATTTATTTGAGAGAGACAGAGCACAAGCAGGAGGAGCAGAGACAGAAGGAGAATCTCAAGCAGACTCCACACTGAGTGTGAGCCCAGGATGGGGGCTGGATCTCAGGACTCTGAGATCACACCCTGAGCAGAAATCAAGAGTTGGAAGCTTAAGGGACAGTTCCACTTAGGCACCCTGAGATGTGCATATATTTCAAACATGGGTTGATCACTCAGGTTTAGCACATTTGGCTTCACCCATTCATGTTAGGAAAGCCAACTTAATAGAGTCGGTAGAGCGCCACATCAGTCCCAGTAGAACAGGAACTGGAGGCCGGATACTTCACTGCCTGGTTCCTGAGTCAAGATGGAAAGCACCTTAACTAGACTACCAACCAGAAGAGCACACAAAAGTTAAAAGGCAACAAAGATGATCTTCAAAGCAGGCAGAGCGGACTTAGCCAATGCTTTAGACGTTACGAACAGCAGCAATTTAAGGAGCGTGGAAAGCCGTATGGCTGTCCGAGTGGGTGCTTCCCGGGCCATCTCGGCCCTCGAACGCAGCCTAGAAGAGAGCAGCACGGCTGGAAAGATGGAGAGGAGACGGGTCTCGGTGTGTTTAGATGGATTTCTGGAGAAAGGCAAAAACACGGATGAGCCCCTTTACGTGCAAACTCAACCAAAGCCGGCTGACAAGGGTCTGAGTTCTGAAGAGAGCTGTGAAGTGGACAGGGGAGACAAAAGGGTAAACGTGCAGAGGGTTAATACATCAGGAGAGCTGTGGAGGGCTCTCCATCTGGGAAGCGGCAGCGTGGCCTGCTGTCCCATCCCGGAGCTGACCGGCCAGCTCGGACTTCCACCGGGCGCGCAGGCGCAGCTGCACACAGGGTGCGGGGCCTCGCCAGGCGAAGCGCCGGAAGTGACGCGAGCGCCGCAGTTCCGGCAGCAGCGAGGCCCAGACCGCCTTCCGACAGCGGCTCGTGGAGGCCGGAACCCGGAACCGGAAGTTGGGTCTGCGGTCGATCTGCGTCTTTGTCCCTGCCCAGGGACCTCCGCCCAGCAGCGCCCAGCGCTAGGCGCAGGGAGTGCCGCCTGCCCTCTGCCGGCACGCCTCTTCCTGCAGCGCCGGCTCCGGCTCCCTCCCGGCGCCCCAGCCGCAAACCCTGTAACCTACACAGGCTAGTTTCCAAATAACGTGTAGCCGCCAGGCCAGAGCAGCCTGGAAGCCAATGTGTGCTCGCGCTCTAGCCCCGACCCCGGGGTTGCCAAAGCCACGTGGCTCTCCCTGCCTCAGGGAGAACTGCAGTTACACCCCCTCCCTCCGCGGCCCCCACCGCGGCCCGGTCTGGCGGAGGGAGGGCCCGGGCACGTCGGCTAGCACTCCGCCCACTAAGACCACCGCCCAGGGAAGAAGCTGCGGGGCCGCTCTGCCCCAGGCCCGCTCTGCCCTGCATTACGTCCCAGCTGGAGTGTGCCCTTGTCTACGCCCCCACTGGCGCTCGCTTCGTAATTTCCCGGCGCAGCAGTTCAGAATGGAAAGCTGCAATTGTCCCTTAGCTAATTAAGGGCCAGGAAAAGCGAATGTCTTCCTGAAAGCCGCAAATGAGGGGCAGAGCCTCTCTTACTTTTAAATCTGTCTAAGACGCTTGTCTGTAACTGACAAATCCGTCTTTGCATTTACCTCTGCACACCCAGTCACCTCTGAGGGAAAACATACAGGAAGGTGACCCCCATGGTTTAGCTTGTTTATGAATTTTATACTGAAGCACATTTTCCCTAACGAGCTCCATTCCATCCGGATTCAATTTTACATGTTGTTGGGGTTCGGGATATATTCTCACTCTCCTCCCCCTCGCTCATCTGTCCCAACAACATACAAGCCTGCAGGTCAGTGCCAGCCCGCTGGCAGCAGCTCCTAAAGGCGGAGGCGGAAATGCCCGCAAGGCAGCTATGAAGACGGAGCGTGCCAGCGCCCACAGCCGCCGTGGTCCACCCCCAGATTTGACTTCTTCCTTGGTCTACCGGAGCCTCCCTGAACAAGTACTCACTGAACTCTCAAACTCGAGAGCAAGAACTGACCACAGCACAACTTGGCTTTCTTGCAAGCTTTAAAATAGGATACTACCAAATAAATGTATGTTGAGATGTTTGTCTTGATTCTGAATTTAGGCCAGGACAGAAAGACAAGCCCATTTCCCTTGCTGTTGTGTAAACTAAACTGTTACATAAAATTTCAGCACACGAAATGTACCAACACGGATCATTATTCGCCAAAACCAAGGACTAAAACCAAGGACTACCATCCTCATCTACTCACCACCACCCACCAATATCTCCATTCACCCACTTGCCAACTGGTCCATCCATCTTCCTGTCATTGTGCTTACCCAAGGTCCCCTCCCCCAGCTGAGCAAGAACACCCAGTTGCCATTTGCTAGGTAGACATCCCGAGGTAGGCTTGTGGTATTCCAAGAACAGCCTTTTAATAACCACCAGGCCCTGAGGGAGAAATGAACTTGGCTTGTTCAAGGGATGGAAAGGTGGCAGTGAGTCCTGAGACTGGATGGGAAAAGAAAAGTCTGATAAAGGCTGCCCTGAAAAGAAGAGGGCCAGAAAGGGCCTTGTAGGTCATGGTCAGGCGCTTGCGTTTTACTGCAAGTCCAACCAGAAGCTGTTGCATTGTTTGGGAATGGGGACAATTATCATTTAATTTCTATTCCAAGACCAGCAAGGAGGTATCAGGCATGGTCCAGCCTGGAGATGATGAAAGCTTGGACAAAGGCTTTAGCTTGATCTCAGAGGGTCAAAGCAGAGCTCCTCAGAGAGCAATGTGTTGCCCAGGAGGAGGTGAGCTGTGCCCTGTGCAGCAAGGTGACCAGGGGAACTGCGGCTCAGATCGGAGCTCCTGCACGGGGGGTGCCGGAGCGGCAAAGACAGGATGGCCATCTCCGCTCTGTTCGGAGGCACTAGCAGCCATCCAGGCAGGGAGACCAGCAGACCGCGTAGGAGTGGCTCTGTGAGAAGCAGGAGAGGTGCATGCACACATCTCCCAGGTGAGTGTCTGAGTCCCCACCTCCTCACACCACGGCCACATACTCGAAGGTCAACACTTAACAATGCAATCACTGAATCACAAGGTGCCTGTAATAGCAAGGCTTCGGTTATGTGCCCCCCCAAAACCCTTGAGAGGTTTAGCTGAACTCCCCTTTTCACCAGCCATACTCGAGCATGGCAGCCTCTCTCTTCCTTTTGTTTTAAATGCCCCCACATCAGGTGTGACCTCAGTAGCTCGATGACAGGATGACACTTCCCAAAAGCACGGAGGCAGCTGACACACTGGTTCCAAGGTATAGGGCAGAAAGGAGATTTCCCTCAGGGTAATGGAGTCACTGTATCCCCCCAAAATTTCTAAGTTGAAGTCCTAACCCCCAGGACCTCAGAATGTGACTATTTGGAGACAGGGTTATTAATGAGGTAAGTAAGGTAGAATGAAGTCATCAGGGTGAATCCTCATCCAGTCTCAATGATGTCCTTACAAGAGACTGAGCAGAGACACACGAAGGGAAGACCACATGAGGACAATGGGAGGAGGTGACTATGTGCCAGTTGTGAAGAGAAGCCTTGGAAGAAATCAAAGCCGCTGACCCCTTGCCCCTTGACCTTGGGCTTCTGGCCTCCAGAAGACTGAGAAAATAAATTTCTATTGTCAATGCTGCCTAGTCTGTGGCAGTTAGTTAGGACAGCCCAAGCAAGCTGCTCCATCCAACTTATGTGGTACCCCAGCCAGGGGGTGGGGTGGGGGGAGATTTGCAGGAAGTAGAACCTGTGGGAAAACAGGAGAAGCTGGGGGGTGAGTCCAGTGGGGGTGGGTAAAGGGGTCTGCTCGCCACAGAAAAAGCTGGAAGTAAGCAAACGCAGTGGGATCTGCTCTCCTGGCTTTGGCTTTCTCTCAGCTCAGACACCACCTGTCTTCCCCATGACTTAGGCAGAAGTCACCTCACCGTCTTTCTTCCGAGATTCTGAAGCACCACATGATTTTTTTACAAAAATTCTAATTAACGTGTCATCACTTCCACAGTAAGTACTGGTGTCTCGCCTTCCCTCCAACACGGTGAGGTCCTTTGGGAGCAGAACCTTTGTCCTCCATATCCTTACACAGGACAGAATCTTGAATCTCACAAAAATGTTCTCCATGTGATTGGAATGGACAAGTAAGTCTTATTATCTCCATGCTATTCTATTGTGTCAGCAGAATACAATGAAAAACATTCACAGTGGGTTAAAGCCTCTGCCTTCAGCTCAGGTCATGATCCCAGGGTCCTGGGATTGAGCCCCGCATTGGACTCTCTGCTCAGCAGGGAGCCTGCTTCCTTCTCTCTCTCTGCCTCTCTGCCTACTTGTGATCTCTGTCAAATAAATAAATAAATCTTTCAAAAAAAAAATTCACTATCCTGCACCAGTTATCAAATCAGTAATCCTTTTTTAAAAATATTTTTAAAAATTAAAAAATTTTTTAAAATTTATTTTTCTTTTCTTTTTCTTTTTTTTTTTTAAAGATTTTATTTTTTAGTAATCTCTGTGGCCAGCATGGGGCTCAAACTCACAACCCGGAGATTAAGAGTCAAACGCCATACGGACTGAGTTGACTAGGTGTCTCAGTAATTCCTATTTTTTTATACACGTTTATATTGTTTTAAATTTATGCAAAACATTAGGCATCTTTAAATCTTTGCATTACAGGATTTTGGTTGCGGTGGCCAAAGAGACAATCCTTGACCTGAATTTTCACTTCTTTTATCTCCAGATTTCATGTTTTAAGTACAGGATTTCTTACTGATACTTGAGAAATCAAACATTCTCCGAGAAAAGCGGAAAACGGCTTTCTGTTCTGGAATTTCAAGGAGCCTCACCACCCTCTGAACACACACGCAATTCTACAGATTGCCAGCTGTGCAGCGTGAAAGCAGAAGGCTCCGGTCCACGCGCTGGGATACAGGAAGCCTGTGGTCCCCCTGCTGTTGCTCGTGAGCCTCTCGCTATGGACAGTGCCGCTGACAGCACGCGCACACACACGCACATGCACACACACGCACCCACGGTGCTGCTGCCGGCTACCCGGGAGGTCCCCATTCACAGCAGGGGCTACGCCGCCCATGGCGGCAGGACTGTGTCCAGGGCAGGTGCACAGGCACACGCGGCGTCCGCACGAGCAAGCGGGCTCTGAGCCGCCTCGTGATGGCGGCAGCACCGGGCAACGGGAGAGACGGGGACAGCTGGGGCCGGGCGCGGACTCACGCAGCAGCTCTGGGAATAAAGCGCCAATTGTGTTTCTCAGGAACGGCTGCATGCTGTAGGTGCGTTATTCGCTCGGCGTTCGTTCTTAGCCAGGGAGGCTTGGTCTCAGCCACGCAGACCGTGAACTGCAGGGACCTCCTACACAAAATGCCACTCTTGTCCCCGCGGAGCCGCGCAAAGATTGGATACTCTCGCTTACAGTTAACAGCACTCGAGTTTACAGCCCAACGAAACGAAAGCACATTCTAGAAGGCCCTTAAAAGCAAACATTTAAATTGGTTATTTCTGTACCCGAACCTTATGAGGTTCTGAATATCACACCAATCACCAGACATTCTCCAAAACAACTGAAAAATCTGCATTCACTGACCCAACTGTGTACACTTATTTCCATGCTTCTACCGGTCCTTTTAAAATAAGGTGACCCCACAGGTCCTAGAGCAATCTACAGTTTTCCCTCCCTCCCTCCTCATGAGTATCAAGGGCGAAACAGTCTGTCCATCTACGTACACATCCATGTATCCATCCACGTACCCATCCATCCTCACTACAGCTGAACAGCCACACTGGCCGCGTTTTAGAACTAGGTATGGCACATGGCCTGGAAGCACCCTGCTCTCGAGCATCTGCCGTTCCGTGAGATGCTCTGACCCTCCGAGGGCCCCATGGAATTGGTTTCTATTTTCAGGCTGAAAAGAAGCCCCATTGAGAAAACCTGGCTTGTTCCTTCCTGACAACCCGTCCAGGCCACTCCGACGTGGACGCGTCGCCCGAGCGGCCCAGCACGGCTCCAATCCCGCGGTCTGCAGGAAGTGTCCCATTCCCGCACGTGGCACAGAGTTCTCATCATCTCCGTATAAAGAAGCTCGCCGTCCAGCAAACCCAACAGCCATTCTGCGCCCCGAGGATGCCCCGATGGCGTTCGGGCCCAGGGAGCCTGATCCCGGCAGCGGTGCTGGCCCTCGGGCTCTGCCTAGGACACGCTGCCCGCACCGGACGCGCCACAATCCACAGCTGCTGGCGGCCACTCCGGCTCTGGCAGCAAACAGACGCCCTAGCACGCTCACTGGGCACCCACCGGCCACAAAGAAGGTCACCCCGACACATCCTCTTTGCAACCCCACACCCAAACTTCACCTACCTCGGACGGGGCTGTCCCTCCTCGGCCCAGACTGCGGAGGAATGTTCTCTGCACTCACCAGGGTCCCCCACGGGCTGCTGCGGTCCGATGGCAGCTTCCTGCCAAGAGCAGCACAGTGAGACACCGAGTCATCGAGCCGCCTTCTGTACGACATCTGTTATTACGAACCCCCTCATTGTGGGTTTGCCCTGCGGGCCTGGACCACAAAGGCAGTGACGCGGCCTGCCGTCCCGTGCTGACACTCGGCCACAGGGCCGGCCCGCTCAGCTCTCCAAACCGGTCTGTCAAAACAAACGCACCAGATCGTGAGTCCACGTCTGTCCCAGGCAGGGGGTGAGAGGCCGGAGGGAGGCCCGTGGAGCCAGGCAACACAACCGGCCCAAGCAGAAACGAGACAGAAACCAGCCCACACACAGCCGGTGACAGCTCGTTACGGCAAAGCCTCAGGCCCTAGCGCTTGTCAGAGTCCGGGGCTCTTCTCTCCGGCCTGAGCAAGCGTGGAAGGCTCCAAGGTCAGGCCGCGGGTCCCAGCCACGACAGAGAGCTACATGGGCGGTGGCCGCAGGCCTGTCAGCTTGGGGGCGCCACGGACAAACAGGCCACCCTCCTTACACGCACAGACACACTGTCGTGTCCTGAGTCCGCGACTCGTTCTTGGGAAAAGAAACCGCATCGCGTCCTGTAAGCCTTTTCTCCGAAACACACAGAGGCAGGTTTAAGAGGCGGAACAGGCAGAGAGAGGGAGGGTGAGCATGGCACTGACTTTGACCATGGCTCTGAGCACCCCGCTTTTCCAGCAGGCTTAACACCACCCTTGACTGCCACGACTCTCACCTGACGAGAAGTGCATCGGTTTAATGCACTGCGTGCTGACCTACATCGGCCCTGCAGCAACCTCTAAAAATATTTCGGAAAAAAAAAAGCTGAAAAAATGAAAAGAACAAACACTAAAAATTGTAAGTGGCCCGAAGGCTTGAAGACAGGCCACCCTACACTGTCTCTCACCCCTTTCCCCAAAGTACCGCTTTCCGGTTCAGAGGAGAAGCAGCCATTTTCTAGCCCTCTCCCCCCCAAATTCTCTGCGTGGTGTTAAGGCTGGGGCACGCTCGTCTTGGGGAAAGACAGCTGTGGTGAGAGAGGAGGAGATGGCTGCGGACTCGAGAGCTGCAC
The DNA here is from genome assembly GCF_922984935.1 of Meles meles. Lineage (NCBI taxonomy): Eukaryota > Metazoa > Chordata > Mammalia > Carnivora > Mustelidae > Meles > Meles meles. The sequence goes on from NC_060088.1 coordinate 13,157,408, forward strand.
ACTGAGATGGCCCTTCAGTGGTCACGAATGTCCCGATTTGTCCCCAGGAACCTTTCCCACAGGGCCACGCCGGAAGAGCTACAGCACATGGGTGCTCAAGCCGCTGGGCACACGTCACACTGACTTGGCTGTTCTATTTCGGGGCCTCTCTCTGAGTGGGGGCGGGGGGGGCGGTCAGCGCCCTTGCTTGTGGCCCCAGGCTTACCTGTGTGTACAGGTCTGTGGATGGCGATGACCGGGACCTTCCGTGAACGTACTGAGGCCTCTCGTGTTGCTCCAGACCCACGTCCAGGATGTCGTCGGCTGAGTGGTACCGCCCGGAGCTCCTGCCTTCTAGAGCTGTCCTCTGTTCCCGCCAAGAGGCCTGATACTCGGCAAACGTCCCAAGTCTCTGGGGCGGTTCCCTTTTTCCGACCTGCCCCACTTTTCCGTGACCTCTGGGGTGCTCTCCAAAGGAGGCAGTGCGGGCCCGTTTCTGGAACCAAGGCTCCGCACCCTCGTACCCGCGGCCCGCCGTCTGCGGCCTCTCCAGCCTCTCCTTCGGGAAACCACAGAGCGCTGGGCTTGGCCCCGGCCTCTGGTGAAGGGGTCTGCTGGTTTCCTCAAAGAACTTCCACCTGTCGGCGAACGTGCCCAGAGTCTCGTCGGACGTCCCGGGGTGCTGCGGAGGGCGCTCGTGCCCGGACAGCCCCACCTCGTTCATCTTCTCTGGTTCGGAGTAGGATTTCAGCTTCTGCTCCAGCGTAAACCGCTTGCGGCCTCCGATGCGGGCAACATGCAGCCCGCCTGTTCCTGATGGGGACGGCTTGGCCGGGCCCCCCTCCCAGACGTGGGGGACGGGGTCCAGACTGGTGCCGTGGTTCTCAGCCCGGTGCTCCGGCGACCCTGCGTAAGGATCGGCTGGGCTGGGCTCCAAGTCACGGCGCTTGAACGACGTGGCCCTGAGCACCCGGGCCTGGGCCTCCTTCACGTGGTCTCTATAGGTGCCCGTGAAGGCCCCTGCTGGGGTGGCGCTGGCGGCAGAACCGCGCTGCGTCCCCCAGCCGGCGGCCTCCCCCGCCACGTCCCCCGCCCCGGCCAGCGCCGCCGCGCTCTTGCTCTGCTGCAGCCTGGCCCGTCGCATCTGGATCTCGTTCCTCAGGGTGGTGGCGAACCGGTCGCTCCTCCGCGTCGGTTTGCCCCCTGCGGCATCTGTCGGAGGCGGCCTCTCCGCGTGGGCTTCCTGCCCATCCTCGGGCCGCCGCGTGCCCTCCCGCGTCAGCGAGTGCAGCATGGGGGTCTTCTGACGGGAGATCTGGCTGCTCTCGCCGTCGGCCCACGCGAAGCCGTCCGCAGAGCCCCTCGCGCTGCCCTTCGCCACGGGCCTGGCTCCCCGCGCGTCCTCACGTGCTGCGGAACGGCCCTCTGCCCCTCGGTCCCCCGGGTCACTCCCGTCTCTCTCGAGGGGGCCTGCAGCCACCTCGGGCTGCAGCAGGGAGCACCAGGGCCTCTGGCCCATCGGGTGAGGGGCAGGGTACTCGGGGGCGCCTGGGGCCACGTCTGGCTGCCAGGCCTCCTCGTGCAGCCACGCTGCCTGCGTGCCCCCCTGCAGGCACTGTCTGCTGGTCACACAGTAGTAGCGGCTCTGCCCGCCGCCATCCCCCTTCTGGTTGGTGGCACCAGGCCACCTGACCTGAGGGGGGCTGTCGTCGTGGAAACGGCCAGCAGGTGGCTCCAGGCGGCAGCCAGGGACGGCCAGGCGGGGCTGTTCCCTCAGCAACGTGGCGGCCCTGGGGCCCTCGTGTGAGAAGGGGCTGTTGTCACTGCACTGGCATGGGTGCTGGCCACCGTGGGAAGCCGGCGGGAAGCGCACGTCCGTGCTGGACAGAGAGACCTGCAGCCAGCTGGGGGCCCCTGGGAGGCCGCCGGCGCCGTGCTCAGAGGGCAGCACCCCGCCGCCCAGGGGGACGTCTGGCGTGCAGCCCGAGCTCCTGCCTGCTCTCCCGCCGCTGGGATGCACCCGCCTCCACTGGTCGGCGGCTTCTGTTCTCCAGTCGCTGCGGGGCTGGGCCCGGGTCAGGCCCGGAAAGTGCTGCACATTGGCCGCCTCTGAGAATGGAGGGCCCTGGGTCTTCTCGTGGCTCTTGGTGGCCGCGAAGCTGTCACTGCGGAGAGGGGGAGGGGGCGGAGGAGGGGACGAAGGTGCTTTTTTCTTCTCAGGGACATACCAGATGGGCCCCAAATTTGACCTCCTGGCGGTGGCCAGCTTGGCCTCAGCACTGTCCTCTGGCCTGGGGCTTCTGCGGCTGTCACAGGGGACCCGGGCTGGGAAGCACCCGAACCTCTCCTCCAGGCCCGGGGCATCGCTGGCAGCCTGGCCCTGCCGGCTGCCGCCCAGCTTGGAGGCATCCCACAGGCCCACTTTGTAGATGATGTTCTCTGCAGAGGAGGCGTCGGCCTTGGGCAGGGTGTGGTCAGGCGTGCTGGAGCTGGTGGAGAACGAGCCATAGGCCGAGTCCCGCTTGCTCTGGCTGCCCAGGTGGTCGATGCTGCTGTTGGACTTGGCTGCGGAGAGGCGTCCGGAGGGGAAGTGCTGGGTAGGCTGGTCCAGGCTGTCGACACTCCCAAGCGAGCTGAAATGGTCCGAAGTTCGCTGGAGATTCGAGTGCTCCCACGGGCCCGACAGGTCGTGAAACGAAGAGCTAAAGGGGAAGGAGTACAGGGAAGTGTCCGCTTTAGAATCGATGAGCAGCGACGGGGAAGATCAGGGCAACCGCTCAGTGAATGCTGCTGACCCGCACAAGACATCCAGATGCCCAGAACTCTTTCCAGAACAGGGTCACGGGACCTCACAGGGGACCTCAGCACAGCATTTTATTATTTTTTAAATTTATTTAGAAAAGATTTTATTTATTTATTTGACAGAAAAAGAGTGAGAGAGAGAGCACAAGCAGGGGGAGCGGCAGGCACAGGGAGAGGGAGAAGCAGACTCCCCACTGAGCAGAGAGCCCGATATGAGACTCGACCCTAGGACCGTGGGATCATGACCTGAGCCGAAGGCAGACGCCTCACTGACTGAACCACTCAGGCACCCAGGAGTGAGAGAGGAGGAAGCAGGCTCCCTGCTGAGCAGAGAGCCTGATGTGGGGCTCGATACCAGAACCCTGAGATCATGATCTGAGCTGAAGGTAGAGGCTTAACTCACTGAGCCACCCAGGTGCCCCTTTTTGGATTTTTTTTTTCTTAATTTAGCTGAGAGAGAGATCACAAGTAGGCAGAGAGGCAGGAGTCAGAGAGGGAGAGGCAGCAGCACGGCATTTTAGAGTAACTCTGACAACAGGCTCAAAAGACCCAGCCCGACCCGCTGGACGCTCTTTCCCCAAACCCGTGCCTTCACGTGCTAGCTGTGCACACTCCTGCCCTCAGGGTCGCCGGAACCACAGCGGTCAGCAGCGGGGAGACTCTGCCCACGGGAGCGCTTTCATCCTCCGTCACGAAGTACGGCAGCTGGCAGGCCACAGCCCGTGAGTACGGGGTTAGGCAATTAAAGGGTTGGGGGCACATGGATCAAAAGATCATTTTGGGACTCATGAGAATGACAGAAATTCAAATGTCACTGCTCACAGATAAAGTGTGATTAGAACCCAGTTGGGGCCATCCGTGTACACACTGTTTGTGACTACTTCTCAGCTGGGAAACGGCAACAGACACGGGTCCACGGAACCTAAAATATTTCCTACATGGCCCTTTCCAGAGCAGGTCTGTGAACCCCCGGGTTGTGCATATGAAAGGGTTTTTGCTTGGATGACTAACAGAGAAGAACTGATGGAACGACAACAGCTTTCACATTGAAAGGGGATGTCCAGGGGCGCCTGGGGGGCTCAGTCGGTGAAGCGTCTGCCTTTGGCTCAGGTCATGATCCCATGGTTCTGGGACTGAGCCCCACATGGTTCTGGGACTGAGCCCCACATGGCCCTACTCCGTGAGGAGCCGGCTTCTCCCTCTGCCTGCTGCACCCCCTGCGGTGCTCACTCTTCCTCTGACAATATCTAAACAATAACAAATAAATTTTTAAAAATACAGGGGGTGCAGGGATAATGTGACTTTTCCACACCTCAACATTCAAGTACCATCAGCTCCTTTCACCTGGCAGTGAAGGCAACATGTGAACGAGAACTCCAGCAACAGGCGTTTTCAGCAAAACCCCACACTGCGGGGCCAGGGGCCTCATTACACCCGGCAGAGTTCATCGGAGCTGTACCCGGACACCAAACATTCCGGTTCGCAAGTAGCATGGGGTCCAGGAGGAGGAAATGCAGAAGCCAGGCTTACTGCTACAAGCTGGGCGATGCGCTCATCACGGAAGTCCGTGTTCTGCCAGGCAGTCACAGCGTACAGCGGAGCCTAACAGCCCTCCGTGGCGAGCTCTTTATCCAGCGATGTTGAAAACACTTTCATGAAAGCTCAACAGAGCTGGAACCTTCAGGCTTCGAGGTCAGAAAAACAAAAAACAAAACCTACTGCCCACATCTGTTGCTACTTTAGGTCTGGGGAGAACCAGGATAAGAAAGCAAGTTGTGTCAGCACCGCGAGGAGACTGAACCGGCTAAATCACTCTTAACTACAGCAGCAACAAGACAAATGAAAACCCAGGGAGAAGGACTATACCCACATGCTCTGAAGGTCTCATGGCTCCCGGGGACGGTGAGGTTTTCCTGAAGGGAGGGGACTGTGGGGGTTTTACACCCTTCTCTGGACGGACACGGCAGGTGCCCCTCAGACACGGAGCAGTGTCCTCTCCGTCCTCCCCAGTGCCCTCAGGGTGCTCTCCCCATGCAGACTTCAGTCCCGGCGGATAGGAACAAGGCTCCGCACCGCTTCCACACAGATGTGGGCAGTGTATGTGTGCCCTCATCAAGAAACCACCAAGGACAGGCGCCGGGGTGGCTCCGTGGGGTAAAGCCTCTGCCTTCAGCTCAGGTCGTGATCTTAGGGCCCTGGGATCGAACCCCACATCGGGCTCTCTGCTCAGTGGGGAGCCTGCTTCCCCCTCTCTCTCTGCCTGCCTCTGCCTACTTGTGATCTCTGTCAAATAAATAAAATCTTAAAAAAAAAAAAAAAAAAAAAAAAAGAAACCACCGAAGGGGCTCAATGGACATCCTATTACGTTACGTCACCTCAATAATGAAACACAAGGCCCACTTTCCACTGAACTTTAGTATACAGCTGAGAATCTGTGGTTTCTCAAAAATACCCTGGACTGCAAACACCACGGTCTCTTGTCACTTCGAATAGATAATGTATTTGCGATGTCTTCCCTCCTCAAAGCACTGCATGATTTTACAGGAGACCAGTGTTTGCTAAAAATCAAAAAGAGATTCCAAGGGGCGTCTGGGTGGCTCAGTCGATTAAGCGTCTGGCTCTTGGTTTCACTCAGGTCATGATCTCAGTTCCCGGAATCAGGCCCCATGTGGGCTCTGTGTACCACGTGGAGACTGCTTGACATTCTCACTGTCCTCCTGCCCCCGACTTGTGCACATGTGCACACTTTCGCTCACTCTCTGGCTCCCATATAGATCAATCTTTTTTTTAAAAATTGATTTTGGGGCGCCTGGGTGACTCAGTGGGTTAAGCCTCTGCCTTCGGCTCAGGTCATGATCTCAGGGTCCTGGGATCGAGCCCCGCATCGGGCTCTTTGCTCAGCAGGGAGCCTGCTTCCCCCTCTCTCTCTGCCTGCCTCTCTGCCTAGTTGTGATTTCTCTCTGTCAAATAAGTAAATAAGATCTTTAAAAAATATATTGATTTTGAGGTGGTTACATGACCTCCACACACACAGGCACAAATGCACTTACAGAATAGGTGTGTCCACACGCTCGCAAACACACGCACACACGTGCACACACATGGGCACACATCCTAGGTATGCACCGATGCACCTACACACACAGAGATACACATACACACTCATACGTGCACTCACACACACCAAAACCCACACTAGTGCTCAGCGTCATTCTTTTAATAGGAGACTTGTGACGATGCTGGAGGCTGACCCAAGAGGACGTGTGTGTAGCTGGAGTTTCCTCAAGCGAACACCGCTGTGGGGCTGTCACGCGCGTACCTCATCCAGGAGCACTTCTGCACCTGATATATGGACGCCAGGTCGACCAGAACGCCCCCTCCTTTTGCCGACCTACAGCTCCCACCATCTTGGTCTCACACTTAGTGGGAACCACCACTGGGCCCTCAAGGCTGGCTGCCAGCCTGGCGTGTGGGCCGTGAAGCCCTGGTTTCCTCTATCCCCAGCCACAGGAGAGCCTGGGCGTTGGGGACAGGGTGCTGATGCTTCCCAGGACTGTCTGGGAGCCTCTGTGAACTACACTTGCCGAACCCGTAGGTAGCGCCTGTCTTCCAATCTAGGCACAAAAATCTCAAAAGAATGGCGGTGGCTGAGGGCAAGTGGGTGGCATGGTGGCTGTCCCAGTCAGGTCGGCAGCCGGCCCCAAGGAGTTCAGCCAAGAAGCCCAGCTCCCAGGCTGCCGACGGACTGAGCACCGGAAGGAGAAACACACGTACTCATCCTTGCTCCTGATATTTCAGTTTTTGTTCCCAAAGGCTGGACACGTCCCTCCTCTGAAAAATTTGGGAAGTTTTACCCGTCATGGTGTGCTCGTGGCTTTTCCTCATCAGAAAAACAAAACTGTTCTGAAGTGAACAGAGGTGCTCTCGTGGCAGGGCTGGGAAGCGACGGACACCGCCCATCCCGGTGGGAAACGCGTGCCTACCTGGTGTGGTGTCGGCTGTGCCAAGAAGGGCAGGCGCTGGTGGGGGGGAACGGCGATGCTGACGTCTCGGGGTGGCTGTCGGAGAACTTGGTAGCATGCCAGGAGTGAGGCCTCCAGCTCACCTCGTTCTTCCTGAAAAAGAATGCAGACGGCTCAGGGACTCTGAACAAAGGACACCTCCGTGCCAAGACAGAAGCGCGACGTGGAAAGAAGTCACAGTGACTTCCGCACGGTTCAGAGCATCGCTTCTAGGTGCTTCCCGCTGGATCTGGACATGAACACGGGGTGTGAAATGTTTCTTAATACAGAACTCACGCTAACGCAAAGACAATCTCAAGCTTCCGAATGTGAATTAACCCTTATTCTCCAACATCTATTCACAGTAGTAAATCAATCTTGCTGTCCCCTGGGCCATCAGCACAACCACAGACAGACTTCCGTCTCTGTTCTCGCACTGCCACACGCACAACCCTCGACCGTGCCGGAGAAAAGCTCCAGAGTGCCCAGCTCCGCCAGGTCGCATGGAGTTTAGGCCGCCATGACTTACTCACTTAACTCAGGAAACACAGACACTGACGTGAACGGAGACCCGCAGACGTGTGTTCACTCCCCTGGGCCCCTCAGAGCACGTGCAAAGTCGGTTAAGGGTCCCCATTCCAGGAACGTGAGGTCCTCGACCCACAGGCTGCAGCCCACCCTGCCTGGGCTCCCACCCCGTGGTCCCCACTGCCCTGTGGCGGGCGCACTGGTGTTTTGGCTGCACTGCCTGGGCGTGGGAAGGGAACCGCAGCCGGAAGTCCGCAGGGCTGCCGTGGAAACCTGACAGCCTCCGAGAGAAGGCTGCGGTGTGAGCAGGCGCCCACCGGCCTGCTGCTCCCACTCTCCGCTTCTCCCATGTGCGACAGAACTTGCTCACTCTGGACAGCCTACCTCCCCTTCAAGAACACAGAGAGACCTCAAACTGTGCCTCGCTGGTTACAGACATGTGGAATGTGTTGACTTCAGGAGTTTCCCCGTGAACAAAACCACAGAAGAGACAAATTCATCACACCGCAGAAGTAAAGGGACTGAAAACCAAACTGTACCTCATAGAGTTCCTCAGAATCCTCGTAAGAAAGATTCTGGCCATGTGAATTTCGTTTTCAGATGTCTTTTTTTGTGCTATCTTATCCACAATTTCTTTCATCTTCTTTTATAGTTAACTAATGAAGGAAAGAAACTAGACGGAGAGTGCAGGCAAAGGGAAACAAATAAAAAAAGGAGGCTAGGAAAGGAAAATGCCTTGTGCTTTCTGGCAACATCTTCCAACCCTGCAACTGGCAAGACTGGGGTACAGGCTGGCTTATTGAGGTAGCAACTTTCCAAGCGTAAGCATGTTTCCTCCTTTTAAAAAAGATAATCCACACAGATGCAAATGTATTTCAAGAAGACATAGTCAACAGTTGTAGTATGAATTAAGGGCTTAAAAAAAAAGGAACAGCGGCGCCTGGGTGGCTAAGCATCTGCCTTCAGCTCAGGTCACGATTCTCAGGGTCCTGGGATCAAGTCCTGCAATGGGCTCCTCGTTGACCGGGGAGCCTGCTTCTCCCTCTGCCTCTGCCCCTTCCCCCTGCTCATGCTTGTTCTCTCTCACGTGCAAATAAAATGTTAAAATTTTTTTTAAAAAAGATTTTATTTATTTATTTGACAGACAGAGATCACAAGCAGGCAGAGAGGCAGGCAGAGAGAGAGGAAGGGAAGTAGGCTCTCTGCCGGGCGCCCCTCATTTGCTCTTTTTTAAAAAAAGTTTTTTGGAAGCCTGGGTGGCTCAATGGGTTAAGACTCTGCCTTCGGCTCAGGTCACGATCTTAGGATCCTGGGATTGAGCCCCGCATCAGGCTCTCTGCTCAGCGGGGAGCCTGCTCCCCCCCCCCCGTCCCCCCACCTGCTGCTCTGTCTATTTGAGATCTCTCTGTCAAACAAATAAAATCTTTTAAAAAAATAAAAAGAACAAGTGATAGCACAGTGAGGAGGTTACACCTATCAGCTATAAACAAGAATCTCACGGATCTGGGCACAGTGATGTTTTCCTAAAACACAGGCGCTTGCAGCAGGTCTTCTGAACTTCTTAGAGCATAATGAACGTATTTAGCAAGGTTCCAGCTCCTTCCTGCTTGTCAGCCCCTCTCCTGGCTCCTGGCGGGATCCGTGTTGATAAGAGAGGGGAGGATCTTGGGCACCCGCGTGTGCATCCATCCCAATCCTGGGCGGATGCCGGACAGGCAGGCTCTGGGGACCGAGCGCTCTGGCGCCACCCAGTGTGCACACACAGTCACTGCGCCGCTTCAACCAGACCCAGGGGCAACAGAACTGCAAGCAGATTTAAGATCCTCCTTTTCGCTGGATCATGGGGTTTCTTTTCACACAGACACACACTCAGGTGGCTTTATTTATTTACTTATTTGTTTATTTTTAAAAGATTTTACTTCTTTATTTGACAGAGAGGAGTGAGCAAGCACAAGCAGGCTCCCCGCTGAGCAGGCTCCCTGGCACCGGACTCCATCCCAGGACCCTGAGATCATGACCTGAGCCGAAGGCGGATGCTTCGCCGACAGAGCAAGCCACCCCGGTGCCCCTCAGGTGGCTTTAAATCATCCAGTTGCTCGAGATGATGGGGCCGCGAGTACACAGGCCACACGAGATGGCAGGACAGAGGAGCACAACGCCCCAGCCCGAGCACCCCGCTGAAACCACCCCACCACCTCCGGTTCCTGGCTGTCCCACCCTGGCCCCCGAGCAGAGCCGCGAGCACCGAGTAAGTGCACCGCGGGCACACACTGAGCCACCCGGGGATCACTCCCTCACACTGGACGTGGACTGTCGTCGGGACGGCTGTGTGGCAGGGACAGTTCTGGCCTTGGAACGAGCCAGGAGGGGCAGGCGGGCATGCAGCTCACCAGAGCCACGAAGGCCTGTGGAGCCTGTCCCAGCGGCACTCCGGGTCCTGCTTCTGTGCAGGGTGGCGTGGGCAGGGGTGCCCCAGACAAAGACGAACAACGCCATACACTGTGCATGGGGCCCCACAATCCCAGGACTACCAGAAATGGGGTTCAGTCCACAGGGACCCCGGACTACGGTCATCCCAGTGTACATGGAAGAAATCCTTTCTATTCAAAGGGCTACTGACATTTGTAATCCATACAGTGCACACTTACTGTAGAAAACATGGAACATGGGGTGCCTTGGGGGGCTTAGTCGGTGAAGAGTCTGCCTTCGGTTCAGGTCATGATCCTGGGGTCCTGAGATTGAGCCCCGCGTTGGGCTCCCTGCTCAGCGGGGAGTTTGCTTCTCTCTCTGCCTCAGCCCCCTGCTTGTGCTCTCTCTGTCTCTTGCTCTATCTCAAATAAATAAATCTTAAAGAAAAGAAAATATGGAACATTTAAAAATGAAGAAGCCACTAAGACAAGAGGAAAGTGGGCCACGACCTACAGAAGACCACAGGCGCCGTGTGTGCATTCTGCCCCATCTCCTTCTAGACGACCTGGAGAATCCTGCAGACAGCAGGTCCGTTCCTTCTGCAGCCTGCCGGCTTCTGTGCACTCCCCCATGCCGCTGTCCCTCTTCCAAAACGTAATCTCTCTTCAGTGCTTAATAGTCCTCTCATCTACATACTGAAAAGCCACAGTACTGACATGAATATTTTTTGGTACTCCAGATAAAATTATTCACCCTAATGACGGTTCCCCTAATGCCTTTCCCACAAATTACACAGCAAGATTAATCAAAATTTATGTTAAGTTTTAAAATGATTTTATATGCTAGGTAGTCTCTGAGGGGTGTTGGAAGGACAGGATTTAGATCACAGATATGAAAAATGCTAGGCTATCACTGAAAATTAAGAACAAATCTAGACATCAGAAATCCTTTAGAAAAAAGGAAATATTAAAATAAATGCTTCAATAAAATGTTCAGCATTGCCATAAAGCACAATACCCGCCCCCCACCCAAAAAGAAAAGTCCCGTGAGTGCTGGGTTACTTCCATACGAGCAGCCACCAGGCACTGCCCCACAAGACAAACACAGTCTGCGCCTAGTCACCACGAGCTCCATCAGCCTGACGGGACCAGACCCATCGGCGGGGAGGCCAGGGGCCCTGGCTCTGGGTGCACACTGTGATGGGCCCATGCATGGGGCATGAGGGCTTCCAGGCAACACTGGGCTCGAGGAAGGCTCCTGGGGGGGGGAAAAGTCAACAGCGCTGCGTGGAAGCATCTCACAGAAAAGCATCAGGGGGCCTGGACTGGGAAAGACCTAGATTCCAGAGAAAGGGTGAGCTGGACAGTGCTGCAGGTGGTCCTCAGGGAGCCCCTGAGTGCACGGGACCAGCCCTATGCAGACAGCCCCCGGAATTCAAAATTCAAGGAGGGGAGCGGGTCCAGGCCAGCACAGGAGGTGCCGGTGGGGGGTGAGAGGTCTCTGCTAGAGGAGGAGTGCTGGCATCCTTCTTACTCCTCCCAAAAGAAACAAAGAAAAAGCACCACTCTACAAACACGAAAGCGACCTTGCTCTGACCCTGCCGCTTCCTGTCTCTGCCAAGCCTAGGGAAGGCCATGTCCTGACTAGCCCCTCCCTCTGCTGGTCTATCTAGCTCCTGCCAGATCACTGCAACTCGGCAGCTCTGCTCTGGACAGCTCTTGCTCTCACTCCAGAACCTTCAACGGCTCCCAGTGGCCACAGAAGGAAGCCCAAGCCCCCACATTCCCAGGCGTCCAGCCAAGCTGTCGTGTGGCGTGTATCCCAGGGCCAGCAGCATGGGCATCAGCTGGGCACAGACCCGGGCGGGCTGATGTGTTTGTGCTCGCCTTCCTGGCACGTTCAGATGCGGGCTCGGTTCCTGCGCTCTCTGCCTCTGGCTACCTCTCCCTGCACTCCTTTGGGTGCCATCTCCTGAGGAGGCTCTGGTACAGCTGACGTGGGACCAGACTGGCGGCTCAGCCCTGGCTCAGCCTTCGGAGACTGGCCTCTGAGAGCACGAGGTTCCACAGACCCCCGCCAACACCCCCACTAAGGCCCCCAGCCTGCAACAACATACAAACACACACACAGAGACACACACACACAGAGGTTCCGTCCCAGGAAGAGCTCTCAGGAGGGGAAGGGAGGACACACCTGCGGACACGCTGGCCATCCCCGTGCTCCCGCCGCATGGCTGCAGGAAGCTGCTTCCAGAACATCTGTGCTACTCCACGTCAGGGCCACGCACAGAGCCACCTGCTCCAGGACAGCTCCAAGCAGCCAGGAGCAGAGGGAGCCGGCACAACACAGGCTCACTGTGAGATTCGCTGCAACTGAGCGACTTCCAGAGAACAACGCATGTTGCAAGAAATTTGCTCACGGCCAGCATGGCTGCACACACGAGATCTGGAACCCCCTTTCTTCATGTATGTAGCCATTCCACAGCCCGGCCAACCCGTACAACCGCCCGCAGAGAACCGCTCCCCTGGGCGTTTGTCTGCTCCCGGACGCAAGCTTAGTGCAAGCTTAGTGCAAGGTTAGTGGACGTAGTCAGAGTCACAGCCAGCGTCAGGCTGCCAGTTAAGAGGCAGAAGAGTCCACAAAACCCTATCGATACCTCGGCCCTGCTCAAAATGCTCACGACAGTGCTGAGTCTTGGCTGAGGGCTGGGTTAACGATGAGGCAGGCAGCTGGACTCTGTTGCAAGCAAAACTAGGATTACCATAAGGATTGGAAAGAAAAGCCAAAAGGGCGATTGCAAGCTTTCTAAAATAACAAACGGCATGACATTGAAAAGAAACGTTCTGCAGGCTACTGGAGGTTATCCAAGCTTGTAAGGAGCTGACCTGGAAAGCGAGAAGGATGGAGGACTATCCCGGCACTCGTCATGCCCACCTTGCAGCCCACGCTTTATCTAATCATTACACGGCAACAGCCCCCCGCTCTGAGCAAAATGCTTGCCTTCTCCGACACGTGGCGTGCGCCAGGCAGAGCCGCACACCTCTCCCATGGGGAAGGCCTGTCACCTCGGCTACGGGGATCAGGGAAACGCCACCTGTGACCCAGTTTCTGGTCTCACTTCACCTTCCCCAAGCAAATTTGCTTAAGTCCCTGGTGCTGCCCAGCAAGAGTGCCCGGGGCTGTCTGTGCAGACGCCCGCAGGGGACCCACGGCAGAGCCCTGGTCAGCCCTTGCAGCGTGGGCCCTGGGCAGATGACAAGCCTGCGGACACACATCAGAAATGGTTCGCGGCACCTTCCTGCGAGCAGCACTTCTGGGCCAAGTAGGAGTAGGACCACAGAGGACCTGGGAGGGAAGGACCAGGCAAGGCCATCAGCTCGGGCTCTCCTCAGGGTCCTGCAGTCCATCTGCTCCCCCACCCCCGCCCCGGGCCCGTGCCCCCGTCACGCCTCCACGACTGACAGGCGGCGCACACCACCTGGGCCCCACGCACAGGGACATGTGTGCACCCCCTGGGGATCCCACTTGCAGCCCTTTGTTCGCAGCCGATACCCCTCGTGCAGAAGGGAAGCGCTCGCTCCCGTCTGTCTGGGAAAGAAACTTCACCAGGGATGCAGATAGAGATCTGCGGACAGCTCCGGCTCTGACGCGTCATCTCCCCAGCCCCGGCTGCCAATGACGCCACCCATGCCCTGAAACAGGATGCGCCGCTTTGTCCCACCGGCCCACGGCAATGCCTTCCTGGCTGCCAGGTCCCCTGATCGCCTCACACACTGAAATAAAGCCAACCGAGGAGGAAAAGAGAGCCAGCAGCGGGGCATCCGGGGGCTGTGGTCGCCTGGGCGTCCGATTCGCGGTTTTGGCTCAGGTCGTGGTCCTGGGGCTGTGGCATCAAGCCCCACGTCGGGCTCCAAGTCCGCTTGGGACGCCGCTTGCCCTCTCCCCCTGTCTGTCCCACAAAAATAAATAAGTTAAGTCTTTAAAAAAAAAAAGCCTGGATGGCTCCATTGGTTCAGCGTCAGAGTCTTGAGCTCCGGGTCCTGAGTTCAAGCCCCACGTTGGGCTCCATGTGTGTGTGGACCCTGCTTAACACAAAAACAAAACAAAAAACCCCCTAAAACTCTGGGTCAGGATTTGACATGGAGGTTCATACTCCCGTTCCCGTAACCTCCCAGAAGCACCAAACCCGCGCTGGCCACTCTCGGTCTTTATCACAAATGCCGCCCTTTCTCAGGGCACCTGGGGAAGCGGCAGGTAGTAGCAGAATGAAGTCAAACAAAGGTCAGACAAGCTCACTGGTTATTCGGCCACACTCCTGGGGAGGGCGACACAGGGCACTTGCGTATTTGGGGTTTGGTCTAGGAATAATTTACAGGGCGCCTTTTTATAAACTGGCCACTTTTTTTTCCTTTTTTTTTTTTGAATAGCACACAATCTCTTTTGGAGCGCTATCAAACCTAGACAAGGCTAATGGATATGTGGGACAGATGCGTGACTGGCGGCTGCTCGTGGATGGACAAAGAGGAGAATGGTGCGATTTAGGCATAGATTTATTTATTTATTTATTATTATTATTTTTTTAAGATTTTTTATTTATTTATTTGACAGAGAAAGAGATCACAAGTAGGCAGAGAAGCAGGCAGAGAGAGAGGAGGAAGCAGGCTCCCTGCGGAGCAGAGAGCCCGATGCGGGACTCGATCCCAGGACCCTGAGATCATGACTTGAGCCGAAGGCAGTGGCTTAATCCACTGAGCCACCCAGGCGCCCCAAAGAACTGAGGGCTTTTTTTTTTTTTTTAAAGATTTATTTATTTATTTGACAGAGAGAGATCACAAGTAGATAGAGAGGCAGGCAGAGAGAGAGAGGGAAGCAGGCTCTCTGCTCAGCAGGGAGCCTGCTGAGCAGAGAGCCCGATGCGTGTGACTCGATCCCAGGACCCTGGGATCATGAGCAGAGCCGAAGGCAGCAGCTTAACCCACTGAGCCACCCAGGCGCCCCTTAGGCATAGATTTAATTTTAGATAAGAATACATGTTACCCATTTCAGGGAAATTATTTTTATTATTTTTATTTTTTTTAAGATTTTATGTATTTGACAGAGAGAGACACAGCGAGAGAGGGAACACAAGCAGAGGGAATGGGATAAGGACAAGCATGCCTCCTGGGGAGCAGGCAGCCTGACGCGGGGCTCGAACCCAAGACACTGGATCATGACCTGAGCCAAAGGCAGAGGCTTAACGACTGAGCCCCCCAGGCACCCTGCTTTTCCACCCTCTTCAAGTCCTGCAAACTTCCATCGTGATCTGATTTGTAGGAACAGGCAACTTGCTCACCCCAGACCTCAGCCCAGCGCTGGCAACTCCCTCTGTGTGCGGTCAGGCTTTATTTTAGCATAAAAAACGAAACGCAGCAGCCTGCCACCTTGTGGAAATGACAGGAACAACACTTCGTTGGGAACACAGGCGTGGCGTTCTGCTGCTCTACATATTGTGGAAGAAAAGATAAAAGCCTTCAAAATTCACTTCATAAATCAGATGAACAATCCCTAGGAATACAAGAGGGCATCTTTTGAGATTCTGACGCTGGGTTCATCCTTGGCCAAGAGATGTAATTCTAGGTATACACACACACACATACACGCACGCACGCCCGCGCAACTCAAGCCCAAGCTGGGACTGTGTGCCAGGATACCGTTGGCCAGGCCGGCTGCACAGGCCGCTCCTTCATCCACTTCTGTCTATAAAGATGGCACGAGGTGCAGGTCTTACCTTTTCACTACGAGCTTCAGGGTTTTATGAGAGCCCTTCACCAGGCAAATTGCCTCCTGTCTAAAGCCGGAGAGAGCGATGTCATTGATGCCGACGATCTCGTCCCCCGCCAGCAGCTTCTCCACCACCGCCACGTTACTTCCTTCTTCGATCTACGGCAGAGAAGCGTGTCTCGTGAGCTTCCAAATGTGCAAACCGAGCGCCCTGCTAAGACGTAGCCATTGATTACAGTCCTCATGAGATCATGTCATGCTCTGCATGACTCCATGCTAAACATGTATGTATGAACATGTAGTGACTCACGCAAAGGTTCAATGTTGCCCATTTGAGAACTTTAATCCTGAGAAATAGGATTTATTTTATTTTCCTTTTTTTTTTTTTTAAAGATTTTATTTATTTGACAGAAAGAATGAGCACAAGCAGGGGGAGCAACAGGCAGAGCAAGAGGGAGAAGCAAGCTTCCCGCTGAGCAGGGAGCCTGATGTGGGGACTTGATCCCAGGACCCTTAGGCTCATGACCTGAGCCAAAAGCAGACGTAACGAATGAGCCACCCAGGCACTCCAATCCTAGCCTTTCCTATGCAGTAATCATCAACTCAGCAACAACGAACCCAGCCCACCTTTTGTACTAGCACTTGGCAAACTAGGACCCATGAGCTAAACCCAGCCAGTTGCCTTTTTTTCCCCAGTAAATAAAATTTTACTGGAATACCACCACACCCACTTGTTTACATACTGTGACAGGACAGAATTGAGTGTTTTGGCCCACAAAGTCTAAAGTATTTACTACTTGGCTTGTTAAAAAAAAGAGAAGTTTGCCAACCCCAGCTTTATTTCTAATTTATTTATTTATTTGTTCAGCGTAACAGTATTCATTGTTTTTGCACAACACCCAGTGCTCCATGCAATATGTGCCCTCCCTATTACCCACCACCTGTTCCCCCAACCTCCCACCCCTCCAACCCCGGCTTTAGACCAAAAAACTATTCTCTTTACAACTGCTAGGAAAACTAGTGAAGACAGTTCATGGTTGCGAGCCTATCTGTGTACAGCCTGACAGCTCACTGGTCGACTGCTGGCCGCGCCTAAGCTAAGACTTATTTCCACAGCCTCTGCATGTGCTGGAGCAGAGCATTTTCCCTGTGCAGCTGAACTGCCAGGTACGGCGACCCACAATGCCTCATTTCTGCAAGTGCACGGCATTTTCCTAAAACCTCCACCTGCATGCAAGGTCAGCAGAACCCTTCAGTTCACCAAGCAATTACTCGTTCCAAGTCAACACCACAAACAAAATTAAATGGCTACTGTTCACCAGGCTGCTTCATATTTTTGTTAGTAACTGGTTTCAAGAGTCTAGACGATGTTATCCCAAGGTAGTCACAGATTGTAAGGAAGTTTCCACCCATCCACGATTACAGCCCCAGCCGTGTACGGGCAAGGCACAGGTTATACGCAGTGGAGAGCCTGGGTTTTGACACGTCCCCTGGGAGACGCCAAGGGGCCATCCAGGTGCAGGGTGCAGCGGGCAGCTGGTGGCGGGAGGAGGGCTCCCAGGGACAGGGGGCGCACACATGGAGAGACTCCCAGCAGAAGGTATTTAAGGATGGGAGGGGTGGGGAGACTGAAGGACATTGCTTAGACAGAGACAGAACCATGGACAGAAGTACATGGAAGGAAACCCTGGATCCTAAGTAATTAGAACTTTGGCAGAAAAGGGGCCATGTCAAAGGGGAGGAGATACAGGAGGAAGAGTGAGCGTCCCGGGAGCCACTGCCACCAGCACCGCCAGAGTCCTAGTGGGGGGACCCCTCAGGGGGCGCTTACCAGCTGGGGTCCCTACCTGGGCCAGCAGCACCGGTCCCCCACACTGGGACCCGCGGGCTCACACTGTTCAAGTAGTGCCTAGATCCCTTTCATCTGCTCCCACCCTGCCTGCCAAGCACCAGGCATGTGACGGGTAAGGGAACATCTAGAATATGAAGAGAAGGCATTCCGAGAGTCACTTGGGTCTGTCCGTACTAACTGGTGCCTAAACACTAGCAGCTACATGCTTTGGTGGGGTGAATGCAGAAAGGCCATCTCGTTGGTGAGTTCAGACTCAGTATTTATTCTTCTACTAACGATCTAGAGAGTAAGACCTCCACACAAGCAACCGGGCTAGATGGGGTGGGGCAGGGGTTGGGGGAAGGTCTTGCAAGATGGGGTTCCTGCCTGGAAGACCTTTCCAGGCTTCAGAGACCAACACTTCTCAAACTATAATGTGCAGACGCATCTCCCAGGGTTGAAAATGCAGATCGGATTCAGCGGGTCCAGGGTAGAGGCTGAGCTTTTGCAATTTTTAAAAAGCTTTTATTTGAGAGAAAGAGAGAGCATGCAGCAAGGGGGTGGGGGGTGGGAGCAGACTTTTCTCTGAGCAGAGAACCTGATGTAAGGCTCGATCCCAGGACGCTGAGATCACCACCCGAGCCGAAGGCAGATCTTTCACAGAGTGAGCCTCCCAGGCATCGTGGCCAGTATTTTGAGTGGTTTTCAGAAATGCACATTTACAACGTACAATTCATTCTGTCCCCGATTGTCAGGACACAATTTTGTCTTTCCCTTTCAACACTTAGGCACTCCAAGTGGAAACCACTCGAGGGTGCATGAGGAAGTGAATGCGTAATGAAAATGTGGTCCAACCACACGAGGGAAGGTCGGTGAGCCTTAAAAAGGAAGGACGTCCCGACACGTGCTACCACACGGATGGGCCTCGAGGACATGACGCGCCGTGAAACACGCCACCACAGAAAGGCGCTGCGTGAGCCCGCTCAGAGGGACCCAGAAGAGGCCAGTTCACAGAGACAGCACACAGTGCAAAGGTCCGTAGGGGCTAGGGCACTGGGAGTCATGGTTTGGCGGGAAGATGAAAAAGTCCCAACGATGCTTAAGGGTCGTGGTATACGAATGTCGTCAACATCACGGAGTCACACACTTAAAAGTGGTGAAAACGGTTGTTTTGTGTTCCGTACTCTTAGCATCATCACCCCACCCTGAGTCTCGAACAAGGTCTCTGACCCGCTGGAGGAGCGACCCGAAGTGCCCTCCCTACAGGGACTGCTCCGAATCCGAGTGTTACGAGAAAGTCTGGAGGCAAAACCACTATGATGAACGCCCTGCAGGGTCCAAGGAGGGACAGGTACCGGGGTCTGGCTCGGCTACCACGTGGTGGGTTTCTCGGTCTCACCCCCACGAACCCTCCTAGGAAGCAGTTCCGTGGGACTCTCTGAAGCACGGTAGTCTCCGGTGGCCTCGCCACGAAGATCTTGTGACTTCTCGTCTGTAAATGAAGACTGCATTGCAAAGCGCCCTTCCGCCTCGTCCTGACCACGCTCCACCCACGATTCCCAGAAAACACAGGTCTGGGTTGGCACATAGAGCAGCTGGGTTCTTAGCCCCTGGCCGGCTTCTTCAGCAAGAGAAAGCTCTTGGGTATTGACTGTGCTTACTGGGAAAGCAGCTATAAGACAAAGAGCAGCCGTGAAAACTTCAATTCTGTGCTCCCCCACCACCCCTGAAACAGCTATTAGGTATTAGGATTCATTAGGCTTGAATAAACCTGATGTCTGTGCTCGCCTCAGAGGATGACGCCGCCTGCCTGCATTTTACAGCAAACCACACATGCAACACGTCTGCAGACAAATTCTTCCGTGCCCTCTATGCACGCCCACATGCCACGCTCTGCACACGTCCAGAACGGAAGCCACACCCTGAGTGACTGACCGGCATTCTAGCCATCCCCGGGGAGGCTTTCAGAAATGAATATATGCGCGCACACGGTCTGGAACTAAAATCCAACTGAACGAGTGACGAGGCGATGATGAGAGCGCGGTGGGGTCCAACTGGCTGGGATTCGGCCATGACAAGGCATGAAGTGTGGACTCCCCCTGCCCCCCATGCCACACCCCGTGGACCTCATGCAAAGTGTAGCAAGCTGGTGGCAGAAGATCACGGACTGCCTGCGCTCATTCACACGAATTAACTGAAGCATCTGTAATATGCAAATCCATAGAGACAGGTGGGGGACCCATGGCTACCTGGGGCTGGGAGGGAGGGGGACTTCCGTGGGGGGCAGGGATGATGTAAGGGTCCAGGGCATGTTCTAAGGGGGATGGAGATTTCTAGACCAACTCTGGGAATACAGTAAGAATCACTTGCATCCACTGCATATTTTGTATACAATTTGTGTATCAATTGTACACTTTGAAGGGTAAAGGGTAGAGTGTGAGTTAGATCTCAGGAGAGCTGCCCTATATATTTTCAAGTGAGCTGAGGCTCCTGCTCATGTTACGGGGGCAGGGGCCGGACTGGGGAATCGATCATGATCCTGACTCGTTCTAAGGGATTCGAGATGAAACGTGCGTTTCATGGTCGCACGGTGCGTTTCATGCGTCGTGGTGTCCCACGACGTGCAGAATGTCTCATTGCTCTTGCGGCACTTTTCTGGCTGGAAACGGCAGGGAGAGAACGAGCTACCGAGAGCCTTCTTGGAGCAAAGTTTCTGGACCTGGGGGAAGGGGCGTCACAGATGATCACGAGCGAAGGTCCACAAAGGCAAAAAAGAGTCTAGTGCAGTAGCGGACTGAGGGGCGCCTCACCCACGGCAGCGGGAATGCAAGGGGCTGCCTTTCCCTCCACCTTGGGGAAGGAAATGAGGTTTCACACACCAGAATGGCCCTGGACACAGCTTGAAAGGAGAAGCGTGAGCGGGGGAGCACAGTCCCCGATGAGGTCTTGACGTGGAGACGGGGCAGAGGCAGGAAGCCTAGGCACAACGAAGGAATGTCAGCCTGAGAGGATGAGAGGCTTTCATGAGGGCGTGTTTGAAGATAGGGGAAGAGGGGGGAAGATTAGGAACTTGACCTTGAAACAGAACCTGGACAATATCCTGTGGAGGCGAGAAAATTAAGGCCATCCCACCTCAGGTTTAGCTTTAGCATAAGTACAGCCGTCTTGGCAAAGCAAAAGCTCGCACCTTGCACCCCCTCTCCACCTGTTCCCCTCCCCTCGGCAGTATGTGTGACATTCATAGGCCACCCCTGGCTGCCCTGGGGGAAAAGCAAAGAGTTAACTTGCACAGATCACAATCCTGCAAGGCAGGAGTCTCCCTTGGTTTACCAATGTCCTAGAGATTTACAACAAAGAAGCTATCTTAACAATAGCACAATTTCCAGAGGCAAATAACTCAGTTCCTCAAGCCCTAAATAAAGTTAAATTTCTCCTAACCTAAATCTCACTAACAAGGACACTTGATAGGAGAAATGTGAAACTTTATCTCTAAACCTCCAAGATAGTGTCAGCGATCATTCCCAAGCATATGGCCCACTGATATACATCTAAAGGGGATCACAAGAAGATTTTTTATTATGAATAACCTTTTCCCCAGACAACAGCTAGCCCCTCAAGGTCCTTAGGGGACCTTCCAAAATTCCTTAGAGACTTACATCATCCATAACCCCCTTTGTCCTCACCCACTGCAGAGTCCACCCCTACTCTGCCTTTAAAAACTCTGACTGTAATCTGGTCTGGTTTGGGGTCCAAGTCCCTACACCGCCGCGTCGGGAATACTTGGGCCAAGCTTAAGCTTGTCAAATAAACCCTCGTGCAATTGCATCGGTGCTTGGCTCCTTGGTGGTCTCTTAGACGCGAAAACTTGGGCATAACAACCCTGTGGGCGGTGGCGGCCCAGAGAAGGTAGGGCATGGAAACAGGGCAGTGACATTATTCAAGCAAATCCTTCTGGAAGATTACTCCTGCAGGCAGACGCAAGATGAATTTCTCCTGTCCAAGAACAAAACGGCAAGGAAGAAGATAATTTTTTTTTTAAAGGATTTTATTTATTTATTTGACAGAGAGATCACAAGTAGGCAGAGAGGCAGGCAGACAGAGGGGGAGAAACAGGCTCCCTGCCGAGCAGAAAGGCTGATGGAGGACTCGATCCCAGGACCCTGAGACCATGATCTGAGCCGAAGGCAGAGGCTTTAACCCACTACTAAGCCACCCAGGCGCCCCAAGGAAGAAGATCCTTGACTCCATCTTGGCACCAGACAGAAATAAGGACTCACAGCAACACAGGGCAGAGAACGAGTGTGAGCAAGGACTCCAGATTCCGTGAGGGAAGGCCTCACCGTGTGGTCAGAGATGATGCCACCGACCAAAATGAAGAGGCCAGTGGTGCTGAGGTGTTGAGCTCCAGTGAGTCAGAAAATCACAATGACCAGAGAGCAAAATGAAAGAAGAAGGGCACAGAGTCCAATATCCTATTTCAAAGGCCATGAATCACACCTGCGATTTTATCAGTTCTTTCAAGAATGCTTCACCGTCCAGACAAAAGGCCCTCCATGACAAAGCAAGGATTTTCATTAGACAGGAAAATTCCCAAGTTTACTGCATCAGTTTGCTTAATTTGAGTATTTTACTCATTCTCCTCGAGCCCAGTTGCTGCAGAAAGGAAAGCTGACTCACGCAGGAGAAGTATCACGTTGTGAAATAATCTGAGTGTGTATCTCTCTAATAGAGAAGCCCACTGAAAACTGGAAACTTCCACCGAGATGTGTGAAGACTTTCACAGGTAATCATTACCGGCCCCTGTGGCGGGAAGAGCCCCACCAGCCAGGCAGCCCAGCTTCCAGAAGGCTCTCTCTCTCCAGCATCTCGGCACCTGACTGTCACCCTCTCCACCGCCCAAGATGATGCCCAACAGAAAGGTCAACTCAGGCAGATGGGCGGGGAGGGAGGCCCAGAGGAGATCCACAAGTTGTCGCCTACAACCTGCTCCCGCAGAAGAGGGAATGAAGCAAAAAGTCTTCAAAGAAAAAAGTGCCAACATGAGGGAATACAGGCAGAAGGGGCTAACCAAGAAATAGAGATCTGCCTGCAGAAAACAGAGAAACGAAAGCTTGAGCAGAGCCCGGCCTCCAGAAAAGTCGAGACGGAGGAAGACCTGTCTAAGATCATACTCTGTGTTTTACCGGCGGGCCCTGTCTCCCAGTACAATGCAGAAGATTTCATTCCTATTTCAGAAATGTAAGCCTTTTAGTAGCTCTAGGAATATTTCTCTTGAAGACTTATTTATTTGGGAGACGGAGAGAGAACGTGGGCCCATGCAAGCAGGGGAAGGGGCAGAGGGAGAGGAAGAGGGAATCTCGAGCAAGCTCCATGTAGAGCACAGACCCCCTACACGGGGCTCAAGCTCACGACCCTGAGATCACGACCTGGGCGGAAACCACGAGTCAGGCGCTCAACCAAGGGAGGCACCCAGGGGCTCCCAGCAGCTCTACGCATATTTTTAAGAGGGAATCCCACCTCATCCAAGTTAGGTGTTTGTTTTAAGAGATGAACTCATGTGCTGGTTATTTTCTGGTACAACCAGACAAGAGCGGGATACTGAATTTGGGGAGGCTCTGGCTGTCTGGGGGTCAGTGTGACATTCCACGCGTGGGGCCGGTACAAAGCACACAACATGGCAATTTGGAGTCATGTGGAATAGTTAACGTTTCCCGAACACTGGAAGTTCCCGCTATCCCCACCGCCTAAACAAAACCACTCCCTGATCCTGGCTCTCTGGGTCCCTAAGCATGCGGGTCCAGTTTCCCTACACACTCTGTCACCGCGCCTTGAAACCTGACAATCTGAATGTGCGTTCAGGACAGTAAATGGTGAATTGTGAGCGACTGCGATCTGTGATTGAGCACACTATTCACACAGAACACACTGGCCGTTGATATCTTCTCAAGGAAAACTTGCCTCCACGTTTTAAGCTGAAAAGTCAGCGAAATAACAGTTTAGGAAAGAACCACAGACGACATCATCATCTTTTTAAATCTGTGGTATCCATGTTAAAAACCATACAAAATGAAATGTCCACATACAGATCATCAAAACCACCAACAGAATCCCAGTGGTGACAGCAAAAACTCTTTTCCTCCATAGAGGAGAACCAACATCAAAAAGCCAGAGAAAAGAAAAAACAATGCCCCCCCCCCCCAAAACTAACCAAATAAATCACAACCCGCCTCACAGGCTTCCGACACTAGATAAGCAAGCTGGGGTTTAGTCCAAGGCTTTTAGGAATATGAAGAGGTGCACACACTCCTTTCAGCTTCTGGGACAGGAATGCTCATCCCACGAGGCCCTGCCACAGAGAAAGTCCAATGTGGCCCGGAGAGAGAGGGACTGCGGCAGCTAAACAGACAGAGCCAGGCTGATAAGATGCACGGAAGAAGAGAGGCCTGGGTGACGAGCCCGTGTGCAAAGGGGGCACATGGCCAACACAGACGTCAAGGGAAAGTCCATCAGAAGAGGCGGACGAGATCTGGAGGCTGCACAGAGCAGCCCGAGGTCTAGACAGAAAAAGGGAGGAGCGCTCAGCGGGGCATGGGGCAGGGAGGGGCTTTGCACCCAGCAGGCCAGTTGGACGGGGAACAGAGAAGCCTTCCTTCTGAGCCCAGCTTCGGTGACCGCCTGGGGCAGGGGCAGGGTCAGACCGGGGGTACGTGCCTCCTCCAGACTGGGCAAAGGTCTAGGGCACAAGGCCGGCGTCTGATCATGGCCTCATCACTGCGCTGCAGGGGACACAGCCTGTCTGTGAAAGGGATGGACTCCGCAAAGCAACACTCAGGGAGCTTTTTGAACACCACGGGGCGGCAGGGAGGGGACAAGCCAGGAGGAGAGACAAGGCTTTGTCGGTGACTGTTCCAACAGTGCTGGGCCGCCGGCCCACTTGTTGCCTTGGCTCCATACCTGCCCTTCACCACCCCAGCAGCATCCCAAGTGCCGTCTCAGGAGGTACAGCCTCGGCATGTCGCCGCCCGGCCGGCTCTCCGCGGAGCTTCTTCAGCCTGGGCCGGCTCCATGCGGCTCTGCGCCTGTCCCCAGTCCCCACGGTCGGCGAGGAGGGGCGCGCAGCTCCCTGAGCTCCTCCTTCCTCAGTCCTGCGGGTAATGTCTGCTTCTTGCAGCCCCTGCCGGGCCTTCTTGAAGGTCCCCTTCACCTGGAACAGGAAGCTGTGATCACTGAGGAACTGGAGGACTTCTCCGTGACCAGTTAATCACCTTCCACCCTGGGGACAAACAAAAACCCATGCTGCACCGCACGTCAGGCACCTTTGGCCCTGGGGGCCCACAAACCGTGCTGAGTAGAGCCCCACGATAATAGCATTCAAGGGCTCGCAGGCTCCACCTCACCCAACCAACACGACGATGTAGACAGTGTGGGGCCGCCGTCTGGCCGGGGTGCTGAACCCCGCTGCAGAGGTAGCGTTTCCTGCTCAAGTTACTTACTGCACGGTCTGTCTCTGAACCCTACCTCGACCGGGATGAATTCCGGGTGGTCAGTGCATGAACACATGCCGGGGCCGAGCACCAAAATGATACTGTGGTGGAGGCAGGGAAAGTTTCAAAGACAGGAGGGCTGAGGGGTGTCTGGCCAGCTCCGTGGGTGGAGTGTATGACTCTGGATCTCAGGGTTGTGAGTTCGAGCCCAACACTGGGTATGGAGAGGACTTAAAAAATAAAATCTTACAAAAACAAACAAACAAAAAAGGAGGTGTGAGATCTAGTATGAGTCTTGCCTCCGCTGCTTAACTACCCGATTTAGAGAAAGTCACTTATTTTTGTCTGTTTTGTCACCTAAAAAAAAATTTTTTTTTCAAAACAGTTTGTAAGCTCTAGAGCGTTAAACAAGCATATTCACAAATTGTTTCACTTCTAATTTGTTGGTGTACAAGGTGGGACGAGCTGGCTAGGCTTCTGGATTCTCAAGTTCAGGGACAAAGGATCCTCTTCTCGGTCTTCCCATCAGGAAGCAAAGCTGAAGCGGTCGGGAGAGCGCGTCATCTACAGCGCTCCACGCTAGTTTTGGTGGTAGAATTGTTTCTAAGTCCTTTGATGAGGACGTTTGGGGGGAAAAAATCCCGAAGCTCAGTTCACCAACATGTTATCGTTTCCTTTAAACCCAACTTGAAGTTTCCTTTCCTGTCTGTTTAGCGATCATGGCTTTACAGAACACTTTTGAAGTAGAGAAAGTTGTAATTATAAGTGGGGTGTTTTACAAAAATTTAGCCTAAGTGGATCAGGCAGAAACCAGGCCACATTTCCCCCATTTAAAAAAGAGCCTTATTTCCGTAGCAGTTAAATGCTCAGGGTAAGACCCAAACGCCTCCAGAAACGACTCGTGCTTTAAAGGCTGCAGATCTGTCATGAAGCCAACGGAGCGAAAGGAACACGGATGTCCCCAGGTGGCCCTTCGAACAGAGACGGTAAGTCCAAGTCTGGTGTTTGTCGCGAAGGCATCAGTCATGGGTCCTCCTGGCTGAAACGGGAACCACGTTTTCTAGAATCTCTATCTGAACAGCGCTCCATTCCCCTCCTCCCCCGTCCCAGGCAACCACCAGTCTTTCTTTCTTCCACGACTCGGATCACTCCAGACACTAGTGTAAGTGTAACCATGCGGTGTTTGTCATCTTGTCTGCTCATAGGACTTCAGGTCCATCCGTGTTACAGCGCGGGATGCTCGGCGGCCTTCCCTCCTCAATGCCGTCGTACGCACGTGCTGCCTTCTGTCCACACTCCCGTCTCTCAGGGGATACTTGGCTGCTTCCAGCTCCAGCAAGCCCCGCAAACCAGGTGGCTGTTCAAGTCCACACGACCACCCGCGCAACAGGCTGCACCAGCCTAGGTAGCTCAGCCACGTGTCTGTACGGCACCCAGAGACCCACAGAAGGACGTCCATGCCTGCGCCATCGGTAACAGCGCAAACCCGGGACGACCCAGATGTCAAGAACGTAAAATACGGGACAACCGAACGGTGCGCCTCATCACATGTCTCCACCTTAGCACTGCCGATGTTTGGGGCTGGAAGATTCTCTGCCTGGGGGGCCGTGTTGGGCACAGAACGTTTATCAGCCACATCCCTGGTCCCCTTGTACAAGATGCTGGTAGCATCCGGCACCCCAAACTGTCATACCTAAAAATGTCCCCAGATATGACTCAATGTCTGGTAGGGGACCCAAAAAACCCAGTCCTTTCTGCAGAAAGGATTAAGTATCCAAGAAAACCGTTACTGCTCTCATTCAGAGTGAGCCCCTCCCAAATCTCATTTCAGTGTCCTGCCACGCAAAACGCACTGGGCACGGCAAGAAGCCGGCAGCCCTGCACAGAGAGGTCTCGGTGGTCGCTGGCAGTCCCGCAGAAGGCCCGTCAGGCCAGATGGAACCACCATGTCCAATAATCCCATCATCACCATGCAAAACAGGCCTTGTTGTTCCAGGTGCCATAAGTCCCAACCCAACATCACACACCCCCCACTAAGAAGCCTTTGTTCTTTCTCCCCAGTGAAAACAGTCCTTTTTGTCCACGGGCGCGTTGGCCGGGTCCCCTGCAATTCACAACCCCCAGCCCCGCCAGCGACATGGACACACACAGCCTGGCTCCATCCCGCACAAGGCCCCGACTTCCTCTAGTCCCAGACCACATGCCCTCCTCGCAGCCTCCTGACTGTCCTGGGTGTGTCGCTGAGCGCTGCCCGGGACCCTGTCGATGGTCCCCAGTGTAGGCTCCTGCCTTGGCTGCAGGACCACCGTGTCTGTGATGACACAGCCCCGACAGGATCTATGCTCCTTCCCTATGCCAGTGTCTGTTCCAAGGCCGCAGGCAACCTTGCTGGGAGGAAGGCGATCCCCAAAGATTGCAAGGTTTTTGCCTAAGGCCCTGCCCTTGTCCTAGTGTAACAGGAGGAGAAGCCCACACCACAGCCCTGGTCATTTCAGAAGCCCTTGGAGCAATAGCACGGCCGGCAGGCTTCCCCCCACCAAGCCACCCCGGCTCTCACCCAGCTCCCTGCACGGCCGAAAACCAACGGCGGGAGCCTGGCCGCGCCGCCTCAGCCATGGCTGGGAGGACTGTGTTTCGCACTTTTGAAAGCAGAAAAGCCATCTGAAAGGGCTGACAGGCAATCACAAAACAGGAAAACGAACTGCTGGACACGAGAACAAAGTGTCCCTGTTTTTCAGAGCACACGGCTGTTTATTTTTCATGGACGTGCCCAGTCTAGTGCTTTTTCAAAGACACAGCGCTTGCTGCTGCCGATAAGGCCAAGGCCAGGCCAGTGAGGAGGACCGCCCAAACTAGCTCACCTTTCCTTCGGGGATACCCTGAGCGCCCCTCAAGCCTCTGTCTCTTTCCTGGGAAACGACGGATGACCTCAGCCAACGCAAGGGCTTTCTTTTGGAAGAAATCTCTGTGATCTTCCCATGGAGGGTCTGCATCCTGCCCGAATGCACCAGGGACACCTAATTCCCAGAGGGATCCTGCAAGGTGGGGCCTTTGGGGGACGGCATCAGGTCACGGAGGTGGAGCCCCGAAGAACAGGATGGCTGCTCTAACACGAGACCCCATAGAGCTCTGACAGCCCTCGACGCAGTGAGAGGACAGCTGTCTGCACTGCAGCAGAGCGCTCTCCCCAGTGGCCCGCACCTTGATTTCCAACTTCTGGCCTCCAGAACTGTGAGGAGTAACTTCTCGGATAAGCTGCCCGGCCTGCACTATCTCTGTTACAGCAGCCCAGGGCCCAGCGCAGCAGGTGGGGGGTCGGGAGTGCTGTGCCCCACCACGCAGGAACTCGGCACACTCGGTGCTTGCCCGGGCCCCTGTGGGTGTGCCCACCTGCACGCCGTCTGTCAGCCTCCGTCAACTCCCAAGTCCTGCAGGCCTGACTGCTTCTTTCGGGGTGATGCCCCCCCCCCCACTGCTCGCCTGCAGGAGCCCTCCCTAGACTTGGAATCGCCCCAGGAGGGGACAACCATGACATTTCCCCGCAGGGACAGAGGGGATGGGAGCAGGGGACAGCGGGAGGCCGCAGCAGGGGGCAGAAGCATCTGGTGCTCCCGGACGCTGCAGCTGCTGGGCAAGCGGCAGAGAAGGACCCGGAGAGTCCCAGCCAGGCCGCGGAGGCGGACAGCGGGGTCCGGAGCACAGCATGCAGGACAGCAGACTCAACGGCCTTGGTTGCCCACTCCCGTCCAGTGCCCGGGGCAAAGTCCTTAGAAAACCAGAACAATCCATCCAGCAGACACGGTCACTTTCAAATGAGCCAGAATTCTTTATAAATCTGGATCATTTATCTTTCTTGTAATTTGAAAATCAACATACAGAATACTTCTAAAGAGCAAAAAAATTTTTTTTAATTACAAAAGCAAACAAGGTATGTAGAGGCAGAATTTGTTATGTCTAAGAAACAGGCTAGAAACCCCTATAATGTCTTATTAAGACATACTGCATCTGCCCTAAAAAAAAAAATGTAGCAGGAATGGGGAGTCATTATATTTCTCCTCATCTAAGGCTTGTATCCCTTGCTGGCAAAGAAAAATGGTATAAAGCACTGTAACAGAAACAAGACAGATCAACACAAAAAACCTTGGAGAGGAAGAGGGGTTGGTACATCTAAAATCTGATTGTTCAAACGCAATGGGACTGCACGAAAGCAGGTTTTCCTGACACTACATACATTCCTCATCTCATCAGTAATATTATTTCTCCACTGTGAACTGAAGTCAGACTCAAACCCAAATAGCCAAATGATAATCTAACTTGGAACTCTTCTTGGTCATGAAAAAGAACACTGAAGGTTTAAGCTACTCTGACTGTAAGGAGAGGGCACCAAAAAATCTGAAACACTCTGCTGACTTTTTCCAACAGCCAACTTGTACAGGCTGAATCTTCAATCCTTAATGTTATTTATTTCTCCCGAGTTCATTCATAGCTTTGCAACGAGAAAGGGGAAACATTCTTAGGTCTTAAGAAAAAAAAAACCAAAACCTCAAAATAAAAGGACTTCATTTCCCTAACACAGCAGAGCCACAGCCCACAGGCAAGCCGGGCAAATTCAAAGCTTTGTGTTGTGGTTTGAGGGCGTGCAACCTTTTCCCAGATGGCAGAACTGGCTTAGTAGCCCACCTCCTCTTTTTCCCAGGTTAAAGACGGAATTATTTACCAGTTAATTAAAAACATGGAGTTACTTTTATGTGCTTAGTTTACGATAGGCAGAATGTGGAGATGCAAGGCACAGACATGCCAAAAACCCCACCACACCCCCGGGGTTGTGCACATTGAGAGTGGATGGAATCACCATTTCTTCCTGGGCCTGGGTTTAACACAACATGGCCAAGCTCAGCAAAGTCATTTTTTAAAAATTATTTTTATTATTTTTTTGTCAGAGAGAGAGAGAGAAACTACACACAGAGGCAGGGGAAGCAACAGAAAGAGGGAGAGGGAGAAATGGGCTCCTCACTGATACGGGACTCGATCCCAGGACCCTGGGATCATGACCTGAACTGAAGGCAGACGCTTCACCGACAGAGCCCCCTGCCCACCCCAGGCATCCCAGCAAAGTCATTTCTTAAAAGCTAGCTGCAGCTTGGCTTTTTTTTTTTTAAGATTTTTTATATCTTTATTTAACAGAGAGAGATCACAATTAGGCAGAGAGAGGAGGAAGCAGGCTCCCTGCTGAGCAGAGAGCCTGATATGGGGCTCAATCCCAGGACCCTGGGATCATGACCTGAGCCGAAGGCAGAGGCTTAACCCACTGAGCCACCCAGGCACCCAGCCTGGCTTAATTTTGTCTTTCATGCTTTATGCGGTCCTGTAAGGTCAAAATTAGATGTGTAATATGTATTTGTCTGTTAGGACTGATATAGGACTACTTGGGATTTTTAAATCACTATTCAAAGAAGTAGGGAGGCAACTGTCTCCCATGACAGACTATAAAGAAATTCTATCCAAGGGCCTGGAAAATAGAGTCAGCACAGTAACAGTGACAGATTCCAAATACAGCTCAAATATCCGACACAACCGGCAAAGGTCCTCTTCACTGTGTGTGACATTCAGAACATAAGAAGTGCATTTTTTTTTCTCTTTACAAGAGTGGACATTTTATAATTAAGATTTTTTAAAAGCCAGATTTAAAACGTAAGTGACAAAAGAAAAAGCAAACAATGTTCTTGGTCTCTTCATTTAAAGAAAGGTCCTTGAGGGGCGCCTGACTGACTTGGTCGGTGGAGCGTGTGACTCTTGATCTTGGGGTTGTTGGTTCGAGTCCCACATTGGGTGTAAAGCTTACTTAAAAAAAAAAGAAAAGAAAGAAAGAAAAATCTTTGAAAAAAAGAAAAAGGAGAAAAAGAAGAGTCCTTGAATAGCTCTGTATCATGTATAACAGTCTTTGACGTGGTTTTGACATGAAATGTCATAAAATTATTGGTGCCAATCAAAATCACTGAGGAGGATTTTATAGTAAGGCCCAGAACCCTGTGTCCTATTCATTCTGACTCTTCTCAATTTAGTATAATCCGACAATTTAAGAATGGCCATCCCGGGGGGGTCTGGCTGACTCAGTCGGTGGAGTGCACAACTCCTCATCTCGGGGTTGTGAGTTTGAGCCCCACAATGGGTGTAGAGATTACTTAAAAATAATACCTTTAAATAAAATAAATAAATAGGAACGAAAATGGCCTTGCCTCCGTGCTTCGAGTTCGTTTCTCTTTCCCTGCTTGGTTCCTGCAGAACCCAAACTATTCATCTGCCGGCTTCTACTTCCACTCCTAAAAACAAGGAGCACCTGCGTGGCTCAGTATTAAATGTCTGCCTTTGGCTCAGGTCATGATCCCAGGGTTCAGTGGGGAGCCTGCTTCTCTCTTTCTGCTGCTCCCCCTGCTTGTGTGCTCTCTCTCTATCTCTGACAAATAAGCAAATTAATTAATCAACAAAAGAAACAATTGCAGGGCAGCCAGGCAAGTTTGCCCTCCCTCCAGCTGTCTAGAAAAGCACACCAAAGGCCACAAAGAGAGAGGTGTTGTGCCAGTCACTAGGAGAGGGAGGAATGAGTGGGCACCTTTACTCAGAGAGAAACTCAGAAGAGAGAACAGCCACCCCCGTCCGGTGCTTCGGGCAGCTCGGCCCGCTCTGGCCTCGGCACTCACACCACGATAGAGGCTAGGTCTGGAGGTGGGCAGCAGCCCGGACCACCCCTCAAGGAGGAGAATCCTCTCCCCTCAGAGATCAGAGACTCAGAAGGGGAATGCACAGCAGCCCGACGTAGGACTCAGCAGCCTTCCAAACTGGCAAAGCAATGAGAGGTTACAGTGGGGGATATGCTTTAGCGTGGCACGGGTCCTACCTGAAATGTAATGAATTTATATTCCCCTGCCCCCAGCTCGAATTTAAATACGATTACTGCTACTAAGACTAACCGTTTTATACCTATTCCTTGCAACAGAGTTCTCGGGAAGCTACTGCAGACAAAAGGTGAACCTGTTCAGCCTGAGGTTTCCTTAAATAAAAACAAACATATAAATATACCTACCACGCAAGCATTAGGTGAATTCCTAATGCCTGTCATCAGGTGTTTTATTACAGTATATCCGGCCTGAAGTGTCAGCAACATACAAAATTCAAAAGCACAAACGAAACTAACGAGAACGTGGACACAGCCACACAGGGGAGAAGACCGCATGAAGACGGAGCCGGAGACTGGAGCGCTGCAACCACAAGCCCAGGAACACCACCGGTTGCCTGGAACCACGAGAAGCTGGAAGAAAGCAAGGAAGGATCGTCCCCAGAGTCTTGCTGACGCCTGCTTTCTACCAACCAGCTTCCAGAACTGTGAGACAGTAAACTTGAGCGGCCACTATGCAGTCCTGGGTTATGACAGCCCTGGGGAACTTCTGCATCACATTTTGCCGCAAAGACAAGGCTACAATGAAAATGGACACAAGACCTTCTGGCACAGCGACTTAAAGGTTCCAGGATAAGACCATTCAGAGCAAGGGCTTTCCGAAGACCCCTCGCAGCAGCACCCTACTGGCCACCTGCCTTCTGGAGACCCGGCAGGAGGATGGCAACACCCTGCCCCTCCCAGGCATAAGGGATCTCCCCAGGACAGGCTGGGGGTCTCCCTTATGAGCGGGTGGTGCCGGTCTGATAAGCACCCAAGAAACAATCACATGAAGATAGGCTTTTTTCTCTTTCTTTTTAAAGGGGTTTACTTATCCATTTGAGAGAGACATAGAGCACACAAGCAGCAGGGAAAGGCAGAGGGAGAGGGAGAAGCAGGCTTCCTGCTGATCCAGTCAGGAGCCTGACTTGGGGCTCAATCCCAGGACCTGGAGATCACGACCGGAGCCAAAGGCAGGCGCCGAACCATCTAAGCCACCCAGGTGTCCCAGTTTTCTTTTTCTCTTAAAGGAAATCATCTACAAAGCCCAAGAGGTACATTCACAAACCTTTAAAGATGCTTTCTGGATTGTTTTATATTGTATGCGGGGGGAGGAGGGACAGGAAGGGTGCAGGGTAACGCAGACACAGAGGACTACATCATCCATTGTTGAAAACTCACAGGCTGGGTGCCAGGGACTGAAGAAAGAGCTTAAATGTCCAGCTTTCCCCAGAGATACAAACACACACTTGGGTCAAACCACTGTTCTTTTCTGGGCCTTTGTTTCCTTACCCATCAAAATCAGCAATTCCACCCTGAGTGTATTTCTTTCGGCTTTCCAATCTGGAAACTCTGGTTCTACAATCATTCTTGGCGGTGGGGTCTAATTCGACAGTTCATGAGGATCTGTGCATGACTGAGGGGTGAACTGTGCTCCCAGGGAAGACTGGGGTAACAGAAAGCAACCCTTTGACACACCCAGTTCAAAGAGAAATTCAAGGAGGTGGTAGTAAGAATTCAGCCCCAGATGTTAAGAAAAGCCAGGAAGGAGTGAGACAGATCCTTACAGAATAATTGCGCCAGGGGTTGGGGCAGTGGAAGGGAATATGTTTGGTACCACCTAAGCTGCCAAGGTGCAGTGGGGGGGGGGGGATTCTTCTTAAAAGCAGAACATGCGGGGTTGCATGGGGGCTCTGGTCATGATCCCAGGGTCCTGAGATGGAGTCCCTCATCAGACTCCCTGCTCAGTGGGGAGTCTGCTTCTCCCTCTCCCGCTCCCCCTGCTTGTGCTCTCACTCTCTCTCATGTTCTCTCTGTCATAAATAAATAAAATCTTAAAAAAAAAAAAAAAAAGGAAAGAAACAAGTAGAGCATGGAAAACCGTGCTGTTAACTAAATACTGCAATCAGTCATCTTTAGTAGAATGTGTTGTCACAAGCTAACGCGGGGTTTGTGCAGACTGCCCCAGAGCCTTTTCATGGATACTAACCTCCCCAAAGGTCTGAATGGCCCAGCCAGCTGACAGTCATGCCCTGCCTTCCCACAGATGTCTATCTTCACGAGAGACTGCCTTTAATGAGCAGGCCCTTTCTATTGGGCCGTAACTCTTGAAAGAAGCAGAAAGAGGCAGTGACAGGCTTCTTCTGTAATTCAGTGAATGCCTGTTAATTCACAACCAGAAGTTGAAGGGATCAAACACAGTCTAGTCACTTGGTGAACATCCTCGGTTCTAACTCCAGGCTGAACAGTCAATAATTAACAGAGGAAAAAAAATTAACAGGGAGTTTCTACAGAGTAAGATTTTCAGCTTTTTATCCTTATAAAGGCAGGACAGAGCAGAAGCTAAAAGCATACACCGTAAGCAAAAAGTGAAAGCAGCAGTGTGGACAGGGCACGCTGAAATTCTGTACCTTTCCCCATTTCTTTTTTTTTTAAAGATTTTATTTGATAGACAGAGATCACAAGTAGGCAGAAAGATAGGCAGAGAGAGAGGAGGAAGCAGGCTTCCCACTAAGCAGAGAGCCCGATGTGGGGCTCCATCCCAGGACCCTGAGATTATGACCTGAGCCGAAGGCAGAGGCTTTAACCCACTGAGTCACCCAGGTGCCCCTACCTTTCCCCATTTCTACACACGCACCTGAATGACAGCATTGTCTCCACAGAGACACTGCAGGAAAGTTCCGTCTGCATGCCTGGACGAGGAGCTCAAACATTGGAGCGGCGGGCACAGTGCTGCTGGTTCTGAGCCCCAGCCTGCGGGACGGCCAGTAAGCACAAGAGGCGTGGATCTGACCAGGTAACCCTGCGCTCCCCATCACTCTGGGCTCCCACAGAGGCACTCCAGCTCTCGATAGCAAAGTGGCATCTATTTCAAGGATCTAGGGAATCATGGAAACCCCAGGACTGAGAACGGCCCCAGAAGGTTCCAGAGAGCGAAAAGAGCAGGAAAGCAGGAAGTCAGCAAAGGCCTCAGGGCAGACACCTACTGTCATGATGTAATGTGTGAACATGTACTATGTAGATGAACGGATACGTACGATGTATGTGAAGGAGCCGGGACTACTACTCAGCAATGCGGTGAACTCTTGATCCAGTACCCTGGACGAATCTCCAGAGAATTAAACTCAGTGAAAACTGCCAGTCCCGAGGGTATAGACTGTAGGATTCCATTTAGGTATTATTCTTAAAATACAGTTGTAGGAACAGTGACTAGGGCTTCAGGGTGGGTGGGGCTGGCGTGAACTGGCATGGATCCTTGTGGTGAGGGAAAGGTGCTGTATCTTGACTACTCACATCAATATCCCGGCTGGGATGCTGCTACTAGTTTTGCAAAGCGTAACCACCAGGGGAACCTCTATCTTTTTACATTGGCAACTGAATGTACAGTCATTGCATTAAGTAAGTGCTTAATTTGTGATGGGGGGAGACTGGCAAAGACATCATGAGGCTACCAGGCTTCAACCAGGGGCAGGAAGCAAAGAAATTTTGTTGACCGTAGACGGTCATGGTCACAAGTAGAGGTCCTCCTGACAAAGCCTAACAATGCGGAGATTTTTATAAGGAAATGGGGGTGCCGTGAGGAAGGGGTAATTTGAGCCATGAAACCCAACAGCACAGACATCCACTGCACACTTTGGGGGAGATGGGGAACTCTCTAGCTGAAAAGCAGCTGAATAACTCACTATATAACTTGAAGCTACTTTTACAAGTATTCCCGGGGCACCTGGGTGGCTCAGTCGGTTAAGTGTCTGCCTTTGGCTCAGGTCACCATCCAGGGTCCTGGGATCAACCCTGCATCGGGCTCCCTGCTCAGCATGGAGTCTGCATCTCTTTCTCCCTCTCCACACTTGTGTTCTCTCACCCCCTTGCTTGCACTGTCTCAAATAAATAAAATCTTTAAAAAAAAAAAAGTATTTCCAAAAAGACTCTACCAAAGTTCCATAAACACCACTTATTGTCACAGACACTCAGGAGGCTGTTAGCAAGTCAGCCATAGAAAAAATTAACCGGAAGTTACAGAGATCAAAGGAACCCCAGGGGGTGAGGGTCTATAGCACAGGGCACACAGCCCCCTTCTCTCATTCTCACCACAGTGTTAGGTTTCAACAGCATTAAAGGCACTCAGTTTTTATAATAAAGTATATTCTCCAAATTAATTGACAGCTGCACACTCGTATCAGTAATAGTTTACCGATGTGAGTATGTCTAATTCAACGAAACACAAGACCCTGGGATTTAGATGTGGTGTCCCTCTGAGCTTAATAAGAGGTCTTCTTAGTAACATTATATACGTGTGTGTGTATATGTGTGTGTGTATGTACACACACACACACACATTTTTTAAACAGGCTCCAATGCAGAGCGTGAACTCAGGATCCGGAAATCCAGACCCGAGCCGAGATGAAGAGCCGGACCCTCAACTGACTGAGCCACCCAGGTGCCCATTTAGTAAGAGATTTTTAACTACATGCTCATTCGAGTACATATTGGGCAGTTTCTAAAGGAACAGGCCTTTGAAGTTGAGAAAGTAGTCCTGCCTTATTTTGGGTCGACTGCTAGTAGGACTTGTGAACAGATGATCAAAAGGCTGAAATAATAACACATTGCTGGAGTTCGGGACAATTATGAAACTGTCACGTGACAAATCCAAATCAGACCCAACTCCTCTCCCTGGAAGTCTTCATGTAGTACACTGCCCATAAACCATTTCTTCTTCCATCATTCTTCACTTCTCCCACAATCCATTCCCGTTCCCACAATCCCCTGCCTCTCTCACAGTCTATTCCTTCAGCCGCCATGTCTCCCATCTCCCATAAACCATTCCTTCTCCCATCAGCCCCACATCTCCCACAATCCTCTACTTTTCCCACCATGCTTGAGGTATCCCACAAATCATTGCTTCTCCCACCTTTCCTCACTTCTCCCACAGGCGGGGCATAAAAAAAAAGCATGAAAATAATGCCACACTTGTATAATGAGTGCTCCCTTGTCATTTACCCTCACCTTATTAAAAAAACAATGAACAATGCCATGCATGAAGCATTTATAAGTGTTTGGAAAATCTTTTTTTTTTTTTTTTAAGATTTATTTATTTGAGGCCTCCTGGGTGGCTTAGTAGGTTAAGCGTCTACCTTGGGCTCAGGTCATGATCCCAGGACCCTGGGATCAAGCTCCGCATCGGGCTCCCTGCTCAGTGGGGAGCCTGCTTCTCCCTCTGCCTGCGGTTCTTCCTGCTTGTGCTCTTGCTCTGTCTCAAATAAATAAGTAAAATCTTAAAAAAAAGATTTGAGAGGGAGTAAGAGAGAATGCGCATGCACAAGCAGGAGCACGGGGCGGGGGGGGGGGGGGGGGGGCAACGGAAGGGGAAAGAGAATCTCAAGCAAATTGTGCACTGAGAGCGAGCACCACAACAGGCTCAATCTCGCAATCCTGAGATCAACCCTGAGCAGAAATCAAGCGTCGGATGCCTAACTCTCTGTAATGGAAGGAACAAGGTCAACAAGATGAAGGAGAGATGGTGAGTGAGTAGCATCCAAGTAGCAGCCTCCATCAGGGCTGCTCCTGCCGGTGGCACGTCCAGTCTGTCCTGCGGCGTGCGTGTAAGTACAGAGGACATGACCTGCTTCCTGAGCCCTTACATGGCTGTGGCCTTTAGCATTCTTGCACCAGTTGCCAAAAAAAGCCACCCCGGGACATTTAGAGCTGCAGATGGGTCGTGCTTATGGGGCAGGGACAGAGGCTACACGGTGATCCCACGCTCTGTATTTCTCTCTCTCTCACACACAAACACACACGCACATGCGGACGGACAGATGGCCAAGTGTGGATGTACTGTTAGCTGTACTACTGGGTAAATGTTCTTACGCTGAGGATGGTCCTAAGTGGATGGTCCTTTGCTCTGGCCCTTTAGGTGATCAACACAGATGCATGGACCAGAACGTGTGTGTTCCAGGAAAAGCAACACAAGACCCTTCACTGAACAGCTCACTTGGTGACGCTGGACTGGGCTCCTGGCATGCACTATGAAACCTTTCCGCATTGGAAATGTACCTAGGAACACCCCTATCTTGGAGATAAAACAGATTTATGAGGCTAAAAAGTTGGTCACAGGGCAGTTTATTCAGCTCAGAGATATGAAGTCACTCATTCAAGGTCATATATCCAATTAGTGGTGAAACATAAAACATATCCTATAGTCTCCCTCTCCTGGTAACCCTGTAGCGAAAGATTTTTATCTCCTAGAACTTGCCTCTCAGTAGGCTCCGAGGCATGGCGGGTATTAACTCCCTGATTACATCAGCTCCTCGCATCCCTCCCCTACACCATGCGTAAGGAGAAATGCAGCCACAGGTGCGAAGGAGGAAAGAAAAACCATTTTTTAAAAGTTAATTCCACTAGGACATGATAAAAGCAAAGGGGAGAAATCCTTAGAATCAGCCAGCACCCAATGAGACTGGGGAATGCAGTGCACGGAAGGCAGCACAAGCGTGTTGGCAGGACATCAGAACGCAGGCTGCGAACTCACTCGTGAGGACAAGAATACAGAGTGAATCACATCCCAAGTAGCATTCATCCGTCCAGAGCGGCCGAGGCGCCCCCCACCGACTTCGTAGGAACCGCACAGCTGACAGTTCTAGTCACCGGTCACTTATTCTCTCTAGACCCCCTGGTTCCTCGGCTAGCCCCTCCCTTCCACCCTTCATCAAATGCCTGCGTGTCTGGACGCCCACTCACCACCGCCCCTCTCGTGCTCACCTGCGAGTACCTGGGTACGTTGGCGATTTGCACTCGTATCTGGATTCACGCAGCTTTTAGGACAAGATCAATCAATCCCACCTTCCTTTGGAGCACACTGCATTCCAACATGCTGTGGTCACTCATGCAGGAGCCTTTGTGACAGTATCCCATTCAGAGACCAGGACAGGCCCTGAAAGTCCCTAAGATGAGTATCACTCCCTAAGCACGTTATCTTATGCTTCAGAATGAAGCTCCAACATGTGTAGGGCCCAACTCCTTGCCCCCGGGTTTGATGGCTATCATGGCGGTATGCCAGGCTTACTCCACGAGAAGAGGCACCTGGTTTCGTGAATACTGAGCTGAAGCCAATTCAAGCACAGAACAGTAAGAGCAGTTAACAGCTTTAGCAAACCTAAAAGACAAAACTCAGCAGATCAAAGGTGATACTGTAGCAGTTGGATTATCCTCTTAAAAATGGAAGTTGATGGCTCAGTGGGTTAAGCCTCTGCCTTCGGTTCAGGTCATGATCTCAGGTCCTGGGATCAAGCCCCACATCGGGCTCTCTGCTCCGCAGGGAGCCTGCTTCCCCACTCTCTCTGCCTATTTTTTGATCTCTCTTTCTCTCTGCCAAATAAATAAATAAAATCTTAAAAAAAAAAAGGGGGGGGGAAGTTGATGTGTCTTGGAGTCCAGATTCCATGGATGAAATTCCAGGAAAGGAAATGAAACCCAGAAGCAGCTAGCATGAATCTCAATGCTGTACTGAACTGGTGACAAAGCGCCTGTGGGAAAACGGAATCTTCTGGAAGGCAGACCCCAACCACAGAGCAGCCAGGATGAGCTCTGAGGCAAGAGATCTCAAATCTGTGTTCAAGATGGCCGATCTCTGGGGAAGGATGAAAAGGGACCACAAGGAGGTCAAAGCCACGAAGAATTTTCAAAGCACTCTGAAACATACACATGTACACACACATACACCCCTGCAGTTCAGGAGACAAACTGAGTGACCTCCTCTAGCTCCAAGCAAGAACACACATACATCTGTTACACAGAAGAGTGAAAAACCTAGACCCAGATGTACATGCGCAGTCCGTGTACAAGAACGACCAGCAGAGACCAAAGTAATCTACGGTGTGAAAATTTAAGATTTAGTATCTTTAGGGGTAAGGCCTAATGGTGCTCTGGGGCCTAGTACGTGTAGATAGGAACGTTCTCTCTCTCTCTCTTTCTTTTTAATAAATCAATCTTTTTCCCCCCGAAGATTTTATTTATTTGAGAAAGAGTGAGAGCACGCAAGCAGGAGGCTCAGCGGGAGGGGTAGAGCGAGAAGCAGACTTGCTGCCAACACAGACCCTGATGCGGGGCTTGATCCCAGGACTCCGAGCCCACGACCTGAACTGGCCAGACGCTCAACCGACTGAGCCACCCAGGCACCCCAGGAATGTTCTGCTTCTTGATGTGGACAACAAATTACACACCCGTGTTTCTTCCGTGAAGATTCACGTGGCTGTCCTAGCCGCCTGGTCACTTTTCTGAATGCAGTTATGTTTCACTCTCAAAATACATCTATTAACAAATGAAGGGAACCTACCATTCCCAACAAATCCTAACAGCAACGACATTCAGAGAACACGCAGCAGCCCGTCCCCGAGAGCTCCTTTCCAGACGGAACCAACTCTTCTTTGGGGTGCGGAGTGGCACCTCCTTAGGCCACAGACTTCGGAACAGTGGCTTCGGGGAGCTCCTGTCCGAGAGCTGTATCCAGCAACAGGCCAGTTCCTTCCCTGCTAAGAGGCCTAGGGCCCCTAGAGTCAAGGTTATGCTGACGGATAAAAGGCATCTTGGCAGAAGCATCAGGAAACCAGGATGTGCCTCCAGTTGTGGCCAGGGAGAAGAATGCCATACACCAAGGCATCTGGGTAAGGCACAGGGTCCAGACCAGCAGCCCTGGTCATCCCCCTTCCCCGAGGCCGGACTGCAGCCGCCAAGCATGATGTCCAACCCCCGGGGCAGTGAGTCTGCAGCAGAGGGAGAGACCGAGACTCAGGAGGGCAGAGAAAGTTAGAAAGGAGGGCGGCCAGGAGCCAGGAAGGGCTAGCATCCAGACCAAGTTCACCCCTGGGCTCTGAGCCCTTTCAACTCTGGAAGCTTCCACCCCCTCATCCTTCCAGACAACTACAGACAATAAAAGCCTTTGTTTTCAAGAGAAAAAAACATCTGGGAGGAGGGGATGCTAGCTTGAAATGAAACCCTGCAGTTTCAGCAGCAGGCTCAGGGGGAGACACTCTGGAGAACTGTGACCTGGTCTGGTGGCTCAAGCCTGCCCCCTCAGTCAGCACTGGCACGTGGCTCCAGATCTCGGAAACCATCAAGAGCCACAGAGACCCTGGTAAGCAGTCCGGCAGATGCCAGGTGCCTGGGAAACACTTGCACATGAACACACCGGACTGTTACCCAGAGAGGGACTCACCTAGAAAAAAAGCCGAGAAACGAAAGCAAAAATAACTACAAAGCACAAGGAAGAGGCATGGCTCTATATACTTCTGGAGCTGTGCCAGGGGCGGCATTGACCCACTGCCACGGTGGCCAAGGCAGCCACGGCAGCCACGGGGCCCACCACACCTGGAACGGCAAAGTCCACTTTTTAAGGTCATGAGCCTCTGTCGGCCCCACAGGAGAACTGCCCCGACGAGGCCCCCTGCCCACGTGGGGATAAGAGGTTCTCGGCAGTGTGTGCATTCCTGAGATCCCCAACGCTACCTGGGAGCTTGAATACTTCAGTGTGAAATGAAGGATGAAGGACAGGACGAACACCACAAACACAGGACATGCGCAGCAGGCTCTCCTGTCCCAATCAGCTCTACAAACACAGGACAAGGACAGTAGCACTGATCCCCGGTTCCCCCCCAACCCCCAGCCCCCAATACGCGTCCGCTGGGGCTGCCATAACAAATTCTACACATGGGGTGGATTAAACAACAGGAATTTATTTCTGCACAGTTCGAGGCTGGATGTCCAAGAACAAGGAGTCAGAAAGACTGCTTTCTCCCGAAGCCGCTCTCCTTGGCTTGAAGACAGCCACTTTTTGGCTGTGTCCTCCCACAGCCTTTCCTCTGTCCATGCCAGAATCTCTGGTGTCTCTCCCTCTCCCCAGGAGGACAGCAGTCAGGCTGGGCTAGAGCCTCATTCAATTTTGCTACCTCTTTAAAGGCCCTATCTGCAAACATGGTCACATTTTGAGGGACTGGGGATGAGGGTTTCAATATATGAATTCTGGGGGACAAAATTCAGCCTATACCACCACCCCAGCTGGACCATTCCGGTGAGAAAAGTTTCTTTGCCAGAAAGCTTCCAAAGTTAATTCATTGATTTTCCTCCCCTAAAAGT
The DNA here is from genome assembly GCF_922984935.1 of Meles meles. Classification (NCBI taxonomy): domain Eukaryota; kingdom Metazoa; phylum Chordata; class Mammalia; order Carnivora; family Mustelidae; genus Meles; species Meles meles. The sequence continues at coordinate 13,199,258 of NC_060088.1, forward strand.
GTCAAGATTTCCAAAGCAGGGAGGTTGTGAAAAATCTTTCTTTCTAGAATTAAGAAAACTAGGAAAAATCCAGTAAAAAACATCACACTTAATAGGAATGGTGCTTTAGGGGCACCTGGGTGGCTCAGTGGGTTAGGCCTCTGCCTTTGGCTCAGGTCATGATCCCAGGGTCCTGGGATTGAGCTCCACATCGGGCTCTCTGCTCCGCAGGGAGCCTGTTCCTCTCTCTCTCTCTGCCTACCTCTCTGCCTACTTGTGATCTCTGTCTGTCAAATAAATAAAAATTTTTAAAAAAATTAAAAAAAAGAAAAAAAAGAATGGTGCTTTACCTGTGGTCTTCCTCCCAGAAAAGCAGAACGTTGGGCTCACCATGACAGAAAGATCAGACAAATCCCCGTCAGCAGAGCAGTGCTGACGACAGCCAACCAGCCCTGCCCCACATGGTCAAGGTCAGCCAGACAAGGGCAGTCTGAGAACAGGTCACTGTCAAGGAGAGCCCAAGGCAAGAAGAGGACAGGACGTCATGTACCACCTTGGAGGAAATCCCACAACAGAAAAGGACATCAGGGGGAAACTAAGGAGATCTGACCAGAGAACGAGCTTATTGATCATTACCAATACCGGCTCCTGGACTGGGGAAACTTACTGTCATGACATAAAATCCTGACCGCAGGGAAGCTGGGTGTCCCGTATCTGGGAATGCTCTGGGCCAGCGGTGAAATGTCTCTGTACATCACAAACTCTTCCCCAAATCCAGCTTTTATTTAAAGCAGCCACAGTGCACTGTGTGTGCCTAGGCCATGAGCAACCGGCCCCAGGAGTGACCAGCACTCTTCTCCTGTCTGGAGACCCCAGGAGCTCCTGTGTTCCTGAGAAAGGGGCGACAACAGGCCACGGATGTTCTCCAGGGCACATGGGGTTATGGGCTCCCGCCAGGCGGACAGAGGGCACCCTGCATTGCTGACAGGCAGTACAGGGCCAGAATCACTGGGGACAGATCTGAAGGTTTCTCTCCCTCCCTCCCAAGAAAAGCCCCATCCACCCCTAGGACAGGGAGCAGGGAAGGGACAGGAAAAGAGAGGCAGGGCAGGCTCATCTAACCAAGGGCAGGCCTGCAATGTGTCAGCTCCCCTGGCCTTCACATGGTGGGAGGGGAAGTGGAAGAGATCCCTAAGAAAACCCTGAACCACAGGCATCTGGCCATCAGATTAGGTGCTCGCTTTAGACTCAAGGACAGTAGGTGGGGAGGGGTCTTTCTTCTGATTCGCTCTAAAGAGCCCACCATGTTTATGACTTAGGGTTCAAAGTCATCCAGCCACCATGCACAGGGCCGTGTGAATTCTCTCACAAGGACCTTAGGACAGGCCATGTGCCTACCGTGGTTCAAAGGAAAAATAAGAACACTTCAGAGAAATCCCTCTGAGTCCCACACGGACCCTCAGAAATTTCTCTAAATAACAAAATCTATTACTAAGTATAATAGGTTAAAAGGGAAACGGTCCAAACTCCTTAAGTTTACATTAACTTTAAGAGGAACTGAGAGAAAGAACTCTCAGGAAGTCATAAATAAGAGAAATTTACAACACAGAAGCTCCTGCCGCCAGATTACAGAAGCCCAAGGACACACACACCCCACACCCACCCCAGCATCAGAACATTTGAACGTGAAGATCGCATTCTGCGCCCTGGTAGAGAAAACAGACCATGTTTGCACACAGCACCTTCTGAGTGATCACTGGAGAGTGCCCAGCGATGCTGGGAAGAAAGAGCCCACAGACGCAGACTCGATTCTCGCGGCTGCCCAGGACAGGAGGCAGGGGGACCCGGAGCCGTCCGGGTGAGGAACAATGCAGCCAGCATCCCCCGTCGGGCACACAGCAACACACTGCTGCTCTCCTACCCTGGCCTCCGGGATATTCTCTCCAGCCCCCTCCCCTCTTGCTCTTTCTGGGGATTCAAGATGGCCCGAATCGAAAACCCCACGGGGCTTTCTCTGGTCCTCACAGAAGCCAGAGGGACGAGGCATGAGTCTTAGCAGAAGGTAGTGCGGTCACTTAGACACTGTTTTATGCCTCATACAAAGCCTTGCACGTGAACTATTTTATCATACTCAACTGCAATGGAGGCTACAAAGAATTTCTAAAAAATAAATCTTTAAATCTTCAAAGAACCCTAGTTGGAAAAGCCAAGTTCTGCAAAGTTGTATACAACATTCATTTTCTTTTTTAAAAATACTCAGTACAAAGGAGTTTTACGTTGTATAAAAGCATGAAGAAGTGTATGTGTGGCGGTGGGAAAACACTCACCCGCATTCCCTAACTAAAAAAATGTAACATCTTGATGTCTTCAATTTTTTCTCTATGTTGTGTAAGCAACTTTAAATTATAAGCATTTGCCCTCCTATAAACTCCCCAAATAGCAGCTTGAATTGCTGTAAGATATTCACCGTTTGAATAATTTCATAGAACACTGAATCTGTTTTCAGTTAGTGACTGTGGAAAACAGCAGCAACAGATGTTAAGCCTGAGGTTAAACTGAACTTCTTGTCGTCTCACCTGTGCACAAGAATGCAGGATAGAAAGCAACGCCACATGGGAGTTCAATTCATAGAATTTTCTGTAGAAAAGATGATATACTGACTTTCTGTATAAAAGTAATATACACCCCTTCAAATTTAAAAATTAGCATAGCAAGGGGGCTTAGAAATGATACGTGGGAATTAAGGTGTGCCGGGTTCTTGGAGAGCGGAGTTCTCTTTCCAACGTGACATCATACCCCGTCATCACCAGCCACCTTCCCCTGTCCTCTTGGTGATGATAAAACCAAGGCCTCCAAGGACCTTAAATCTGGCAGAAAAAAGGTCTTATCTCAACTGCGAAAGTCAAGTGAAGGTTGAAGTTAGAGCTCCGTGGCATGTGATGTAAATACGGGAGTCAGAAAAGGCACATGCCCCCGCTCCCAACCCATCAGCCTGGAGAGGTACATTGGCAGACAAGGGAAAGGGTCTGTTCTCCTGTGGGCTCTCCTTTCAGTGATTTCCTGAAACTGAGCCTCTGAGAGCAAGAAAAAGAAAGAAGCCCACCAGCATCTAACACATGACCTGCCAATGCAACACGATGCAGGGAGACAGGTGCGTATTCGACACGCATTCAACATGATGCGTATTCGACAACACGTCACTCACTCTGAGCAGGAGCCGCCAGCCAGACACACGTGCTCACTGCCACCTGCCCCCCCGGACTCCGTTCCTAGGGGATTGCAGACCACGCACACGGCCCCGCAGTGACAGCAGGTCGGGGGCGCGGCTGGGGAGGTGGTGGAAGGAGACGTGACAAAGCAGGAGGAGGACACTTCCGCAGCGATGGCTGGTGTCCCTCCCTCCATCACGCGGAGTTTCACACATACACACATACGTCAAAACCTACTGAACTGTTCAACTCAACTTTATTCCTTAGAGGCTCAAAAAAAAAAAAAAAATCCCTCTCAAACAACTGTGCAAGAGCTCAGGTTTGGTTCTAAGCAGTTAAGCACTGCATGGGGGGGAGCGCGCACCTGGGTGGTGCAGCGGGCTGAGTGTCCGACCCTGGTTTCGGCTCAGGTCGTGATTTCAGGGTCCTGAGATCGAGCCCCGCGCTGGGTTCCATGGTCAGCATTGAGTCTGCTTAAGATTCTCCCTTCCTTTCCTGTTCACCATCACTCTCAAATAAGTAAACAAATCTTTAAAAAAAATCACCTAAGGCTGCTAAGAAGTTCAGTTAATAGTTTTCAAAAGCTCTCAGTCACTTGTTTTCTGGAGGGCTGGGGGTGCCAAGCCGCTCGTCAACTTCAGGACCCGCCATACTAACGAACAACGTTTTCCCCCAGACTGGGCAAGGACATGTGGGTGACAAGAGAAGGCCACCAACCACTCGAATAGGCCACACCCAGAGCACAGGTGCCCCGTGGAGCCCGTCCTCCTCTTCCGCACACCACCCGGTATGGAAACCCAACAGCTCTTGGCTCGCAGAACACACAGCACACACAGAGGTTGCTGGGGCCAGTACACCAGTTAGGAAGGGACCGAGAACATTCGGCATATACTGGACACTGCTCCAGGATGTCTATCAACAGCAAGAGCCACGTGGTGAAATTTCAGTCCAGAAAACGATGCCACGATTTAACGCATCCAGCCCCGTCGTCAGGTGTCCAATCTTCCCTGGAAGGCTGATCATTACATCTTAGTGGGGACCGCTTGGGCCCCCGTGTGACAAAGCAGAGCCTGGTTCAGGACAAAGCGCCGGTCCTTTGACCACTGTATGCAAATGCTTTCCAAATTAAGTCGGTATCAAGGGGAGGTTCTCTTCAAGTTCTGTTAAGCCTCGTTTCCTTCTGGCCTGTTTAGCTACAGAGGGCTTCCGGCTGTAAGTCTGAGAAGAAACAAAGGATCTACCATGAGGCACTGCTTGCCATTCTAGATGCTTCTGTGCAAATTACTTCGACTCCTAGGAGTGAAGACTTAATGTATGTTGTGGGTGCGTGGATCCCCAGGCTCCCGCTGAGACCTGCAGACGGCAGGAAGACATACTGCTCCTGCCCAAAGGCCGCCCTGCATGAAGTCCTGCCCTTTCGCCAAGCCCTGCTCTAAGCAGGTGCAAACGGTGGGTCAGCCCTGGCTCTTCCAGCGACCAATGGGGACACCCTCCTCCCCACCCACAGAGGACTGCGACGACCAACTGCAGAGCCCTATGAAAGGCACTGCCTCCCAGCCCGGGCCAGGGGAGGACTTATGGGCCCTGCCGTAGCCGGGACCACGCAAGGAAGGAGCCGGAGCCCCAGGGGCACAGGGCGGCAAATATCTGACCCCCTCATTCCAGGTGCACACCACGAAGTAAACAGGGCACCGCAAATCGCAGAGCTCCGCATGGGAACGCGGCCCAGCAGCACACAGAGCCCGAAGGCCTGTCCCCACCGCAACAGAGCTTCCCTCGCTCGGGTCAGTACACATTCCACGCTTTCACGAGGGCAAGACGAGGCATGTGCGCGCCACACATTTTCAGAAAAAACGACATAGAGAATATGCCTCCTGAAGCCGCTCTCCATTTAGCTGTCAGTTTGATAAAGCCGGGGATTTTTCTCCACATGACAAGAATTTAGAGTTACTTCCTGAGGTCAGCGAGAAAAGACATGAGACACATTTTTCAGATATTTGGTTTATTAGATTTTCTAACAACCCTGATATATTAGGAGAAAACCCCCACCCCTGCTTACAAGGGACGGAATGGCTATTCCAAGGACTCAAGTGGCCCATCCCCCCAGGACACAGAGCCGGACCACCTCCCTCAAGTGCCTGGAAAGGGGGGGGTCCACCTGCACCAGAGCACAGGTAACCAGCAGCACGCCCGTCAGGGGAACAGACACACAAGTGTCGTCTGGCCACACAACGGACCGGGACTGGGCAGGAAAAGGAATGCAGTACCGAGACAAGCCGAGGGTCGGGGTGAGCCTTCACAGGGTATCCTGGGTGAAGGAAGCCAGATACAGAAGGCCAGAGCCGGGCAGGACTACCATTGACAGGAAATCCCCAGAACAGGCCAATCTATTATTGGAGACAGAAGATTCGAGGTCCCCTGAGGCAGAGGTGGGAACAGGGAGGTACAGAGGGCACAAAGGATCTTCCACGGGTGATGGAAATGGTGGAATATCGCCAACGTCTGAGTTTACTAAGTCCCTGAGACACACAGTCCCAACGCGTGAATTCAGACACTTGCCGAAAACTACGACAACCGGGCGGGGATAGCGAGCGGGGACGGAGAGAGGAACAAAGGGAGCAGACAGCACAGAGGAGCGCGTGGAGACGCAGACTTCTGGGTCATTCCCAGCCCCCTCCGCAGAGCTCCGGCCGCCCCTCAGGCCCTTGGATCCGGGAGCAGTGCTGCAAGGCAGGGCTTCCCCGCCCGGTTCCTGGATGAGGAACCGCAGGCCAACAGCGGCTGGATTTTACCTGAACCACCAGCCAAGAAACAGATACAGGGGATGGAGGAAGTGGGGCGCCCAGGGAGGAGGGACAGCAGCACGGACGGAACAGGGGAGGCAGGACTCCCAGACACCGTGGGCCACACCCCCGCCACGTATGCCTGTACACAGCCCCCCTCCTTCCTACCAGCTGTGCGCCTCTCCTCCAAGCCACAAGGAAGCACAGGTTACAGGTCAAGAAAAAAAAGTGGCAGTTCAAGTCAAATTTCCCGACACCCAGCTCGAGAACAGAATATGAGGTCACCATGTTTACAGTAAATATTGCTGTTGTGTTTTCCAGGGTTAACGGGATGTGACCTACTTTCCGGAGAAGAGACGACCTTGACTAGACGACCTTGACTGGCCAATCAGGGAGCAGGAGCGGCACCTGCTAGAGCAGCCACCCGGTGCATCGAGCTGGCAAGTGCCCCTCAATGTCCGAAAGGATCTAGCTCGAAGCCACCTGTCCGTCAGCTCTACCCGAGGAGGAGCAGGGAGGGCCTGGCTCCTGGACCTCCCCAGGCTGCGCGGCCTGGCCGACTGTCTGCGGGTGGCATGCTGGAGCTGGCGATATCCGCTCGTCCCTAGCGGGGAAACAAGCACACCTGCGCCCTCTGTCCCTGGGCTCCCTTTTCTTCGCAGATGGTCGCCATCGAAACCCCCCCGCCCAAAGAGGCTCCGAAGGCCGTTTCAGGCAAACCACCCACATCACCTTGTGCAGGGGCAAGGAGTCCCACGGAAGGCAAGGTACAAGGATGCCGCCAGCATGGAGGGAAGAGATTCCTCTCGGACCCTTCCCACACAAGGGCTGTACCACGGTCTGTCCTCCGTGTCTCATTTCCACTCTCCTTTGGCTGCTTCTCTAGTCTTCATCACCTGTTCCTCTCCCCGCTGTTGCCTCCTTCCCCTCTCTGCTGTCCCTCCACCATCTTCTCCAATCCAGCATCTTTTTTTTGGTTTGGTTTTTTTTTTAAGATTATGTTTGCTTATTTATTTGACAGAGATCACAAGTAGGCAGACAAGCAGGCGGGGAAGGGGGGGAAGAAGGCTCCCCTCGGAGCAGAGAGCCAAAGCAGACTTACTTGATCCCAGGTTAAAGCCTCTGTGAGCCACCCAGGCGCCCCAGTAATCCAGCATCTTTAAGCAGCAACTTACCACCTGACTGGACCTCCAGCCCTTGCCACGCCCCCTAACCCTGACACCTCCTAGGTGGGCATTTCACAGAGATTTCGCAGGCAATGCTGTCCTACCAGATATGGGAATGCAAAGCATATCACCACAGCCCAGTCCAGCCCCGGCCCCGCGCTATGGTGTGGGGGTCCGAAGCACAAGGAAATGGCACAACAGGTAGAGCTGAGGGGCAGGAGCACCTGGCAGGTGCCTCGGGCCCAGGCGGGACTGAGAGCACAGACTGGAGGGTTCCACAGGACAAAGATAAAGACAGACGAACAAGACACAACGATGCACCGCGGACAAGAGAATCAACCCGGAGAGGAGGTGCCAGACGGGGCGCTGGAGAACAGAGCTGTCAAGGCAAGGGGTAATTTAACGAACACAGAAAACGCGCAGTGAAAGGACGGGAGTAGGTTTTGCATCTCAGGTAGAAACAGAGTTGGTTAAAACCTCTAACGCATTTATGAGAGTGGCTTCTGGAGTGATCCTTGTTCAATCCTGACAGCAACTCTCACGGTTGTGCAAGTGGTCCAGACCATCACAGGGGAGCCTCGGAGATCTACAGCCCGCGCCCTGCCCTCCAGAATGCCCACATTACAGCGTTAGAACCATCGGTGAGCACGGCGGGCCGGTCCGAAGGGCACAGGATCGGGGATGCCCGAAGGGCACAGGATCGGGGATGCGAGAGCCTGGATTTGCATCTGGCAGGGACCGGCTTAAGCCTTGGCTCAGCTCCAGCTTCCTGGTTTGTAAATCGAATGACACTACCTAACTAGGGGTTGCTGTGGGATTCAGTGGATAACTGAGGTCCTACACTTGGCAAGGAATCTGGAACATAAAATTCACCGTGTGATACTATTTAGGGGTCATCATTGTCAGAGATGGTGTGCAGGACCAAGCGTAGACCGTAGAGAAGCCACTCACCATTCCGGGAAGGAGAGCAAAAAACTGACACATAAAAAAAAATCTATCAAAATTTCATGCACTAAGTAGTAACATAAAACCTTCTTTCAGCACTGAAGAGAACGGAACTCTCAAACCACAAAAAGACACGAAGGAACCTTCCTGCAGAGCGCCCACTAAGTCGGTCTGAGGAAGCCACACACAGCACGTCTACAGCTCCACGACATTCTGGAAAAGGCGGAACTAGGAAGACAGGGAAAAGGCGAGCGCTTGCCAGGAAGACAGGAGAGGGATGAAGACAGAGCCCGGAGGGTTTTGAGGGCCCTGGGAATACGCGGTACAGCATCCCCACGATGGATACAGGCCGTTACGTGTTCGTCTAAATGCACAGAAGGCGCAAGCCCAGAGGGAATCCTGAGGTAAACCGGGGACTCCGGGTGATGATGAGGGGTCCGGCCGCCACAAATGTCCCACTCCATGAAGTGTCGGTGGTCGTGGGGGAGGCTGCGCGTGTGTGGGCGCAGGAGGGATGGAAAATCACTCGACTTTCCTCTCCATTTTATTAGAAACCTAAAACTGCACGTCAAAAAGTCTTAAAAAATGTTAACCCTATAGGGGTGCCTGGGTGGCTCTGCAGTTAAGCATTTGCCTTCCGCTCAGGCTCAGGTCATGATCCCAGAGTCCTGGGATCGAGCCCCGCACTGGGCTCCCTGCTGCAGGGACTCTGGTTCTCCCTCTCTCATTCCCCCTGCTTGTGATCTCTCACTGTGTCCCTGTCAAATAAACAAATAAAATCTTAAAAAAAATTTTTACCCCTATGATTCACATCATCAGCCCACAAAACTTCTAATTGGAAAAAATACCATGTGATAAGGAAAGAGGCCTGGATTTATTTTGCATTGATCACTGGAAGTCTGGCCGGAATGACTGTAAAACTCAGTATTCATTGCCCTTGTTTTTATGACTCTTAAGATGTAGTAATTTCATAATCATTCATAGTAAGTGTTTTTAAAGACACAGCCCGAAACAGACTTTAAGGCCATGAGGGTCAGTTAGATATCATCAGGTCTTACACAAACTGTGTGACCTTGGGGAGCGTCCACCATGTCCATGGACTTCAGTGTTTTCTCGCTCGCAGGAGGGGGTGTGACAGGAAGTCCCTGCTGGCTGTGACGTCAGGCTCTGCAGAGGACATGAAGACGGGCAGGGCTTAAGCTCCAGAAAGGAGACCTACCTCTAGGGAAAGAAAAGGAGCGCTAGCACAGTGACAGGAGGAGGGAAAAGGTTGCACAAGCCGAAGCCAGGTGGAGAGAGGGAGCTGGGAGGCATGCTCACGCACAGGGAGCAGCAGGCCCTTTCTGCACAGGGAGGAGCGGGCACAGGACCCCAGTCAGCAAGGGCTGCACTCCCCCTGCCTGATCTCCTCTAAGCTCCGGGCTACAGCCAGAAACGCTGGGTAAGCCTTCCCTGCTTTTAGTTCCAGACGCCTGGAGGGCTCGCAAACCTGTCAGCAAGCACGGATGGGACACCCCTGTGACTAGTCATCCCTGTAACTAGTCTGGGGAGCTGGCACCGGGTGTCTCCAGGGACCCACACTTAGTGTCTAACTTTCAAGGACGCTTGTCTGCCAGCATTCCTTCCTCTTGAGGAAACCAGCTCTCCCTGGCAGGTTTCCCCACCGCTCTCCTGCTTCCTCTGCCCCACCTCCCAGCACCCAGGCCGCACCACCAAACCTGTTCCGGGGACCATGGTCCCTGCGAACAGGGATGGTTCCAGGGCCACCGCTGTCTGCGTGGCATTATGGACGTGGGGCGGATCATTCTCCGTGCTGGGGCGTCCTGTCCACTGCAGGGTGCTGAGCCCTCCCTGATATCCACCCCCGAGATGCCAGAAGCCACCTACCCCTTTAGCTAGAGCAACCGAAATGTCTCTAGACATTACCAGCTATCTGGAGGCAAACTCACGCCCAGCGCCAGTCAAGAGGACGTCTGTGAGGCTGCCAAAAGGCGGGCCTGTGGAACCTAAACTCAGGGCCACCTTTCAGGTTGCCAGGGGGAAACGTGCTCGAGAATTCAGCAGCAGCAGGGAAGAGGCAGATAGACTGGCCTGCCCCATCTGCATGAGCGCCCCCCGCCCTCGCCTTACACCGGACGCATCTGCGGACCCAGCAGTCCACTGGGCACGGAGGCTGCTCATCCCAGCGCCCGAAATGGACTGGGCTCTTTCCGGCTCCCTGCTCCAATAACCGCATACAGAGGAGCATGGAGCGGGGGGGAGGGGGTGTCTGTTCATATCAAGTAATCCTTGGTATTTAAATTCTTAGGAAACAAGTGTTCAATTAGGATGTTTGTAGTAAGGTCCCCAGGCAGGCACGGTTGGGGGGGGGGGGGACGTAGGTAAGAACTAAAAATGAACACAGGTTCACAATAAAGGGAAGCAAAGTAATTTGCAGGGCACCTGGGTGGCTCAGTCTTTGGGCGTCTGCCTTCGGTTCAGGTCATGATCCCAGGGGAACGAGCCCCGCATCAGGATCTCTCCTTGGCGGGAAGCCTGCTTCTCCCTCTCCCGCTCCCCCTGCTTGTGCTCCCTCTCTTATCTGTCCAATAAATAAATAAAATCTTCAAAAAAATAACTTGCGGATCATCACCCAACATTTTGACCTAGGAATTTCAGAAGGGTTAGGAAAACAGGGAATGGAAGTCTCAGACTTGCAGAGGAAAGGCCAAGCAGTGATCTTAGGGGGAAAGCCAGAGAGTCGTCCCCAGGGCACCTAGAAGCCGCTAGCAGCACGCCAGCTGCCCCCCACCCCCAAGGAGGTCCCACTTAGGCACAGGAGAACTTGCTGGCACCCAAAGACCGTGAGGGGTGTGACGTGACGCTTTCTCTAGGGTGGCCGTGAGCACAGGCATCCTTTCTCAGCACACAGCAGGGTAACGATGGGCTGCAGGTCTGCTCTGCCAGGACAATGGCGGAACACGTGTGTGAGTGAGCAGGAAGAAGCCAGCCCCAGTGCTCCCAACAAGTCCTTCCTGTCCCTGTGCACAAGCACAGCTCCCGGAAGCCGTCCCAGTGACCCAGCCCCCAGCGCCGTGTGCCTCCCGTGACAAGCCGCGGAGCCGCGTCAGTCCAGCCGCCGCACCTGAGTCCCCGCAGCGTGGAGCCCACGTCTGCTCCGGCAACTGCCGGCCCCTCCAGCAGCCACGCAGGGCCCCCCACCCCCCACTTGAGCTGCGCCCACCAGTGACCGAAGGCTCCCGCCCAGCTCGGACAGCATGCACGGGGACGCTCACTAACACGGCCAGTGAGTGGTAAGGGACCCACACGGGTGTGTGTGCTACAGCATTCCTAACCCCGGGGTCTGGGATTCTCCCCTTGTCACGCTCACTCGACCATGGGCACAAAGCGGACCTTGCCTCTCCCAGGTGTGAACTCTCAGAAGGACCTGGACGTGCCCCTGGAAAAAGAGCTGGAGCCCGTAACCTGTGCTCTTCAGCAACACAGGGCAGACCTGTTCTCACGGCTGAAGCCGCCACTGAATCCTACCGGCATGAGCTGAGTCCCTGGTCGGCTCACCCTGAAAACCTGCACGGTAACCAGCCTACCCCAGTGAGACCGGCGTAATAAGCCCATTCTGGTCCCCATGCTGGGGCAGGTGTGCACGGTTTCTCCAATCTGAATCATACTTTCTATCTCAGATGCTAACTTCAGAACATACCTTCATGATTCATCTTCCACCAAAGGCAATTTCTCAACCCTGAAATTCTTGGGGTTTTCACAGAGGAAAAAAGGTTTCTCGTACTAGAACTGGCTCCCCATTCTCCAGCCCTAAAGCCTGCAGCGCGTTCTTGTCCCGCTGACGCCGGAAGGGGAAGCCGAGTGCCCAGCTACCTGCGGTCTGGAGACAGTGGTCCTGTTGCTCCATCTTGGACACGGCATCCCCGGGATTCCACGGCCAAAGGATGCCTCCGGCCACTGCCATCACCCACCCGCGGCATTAGCTGCCTGCATCAAACCCATGGCACCCAGTGTAAGGATACCCACCCATTGGGGGGGATTCGGACTAGTGCGGCTTGTAATACCGCCATCAGCAACAGGCACGGATCGCTTAAACATACACGGAACACTCTACCCATTACATAAAGCTCCCTGTTAGCCTCCCAAGTTTACACTCGGGAAAACCACGCAGAGTTCCAAAGACGGTCCGAGGTCAACGCACTAGGAGCCGTCAGCATCCGCTTTCCTGACTCCCACACGATTCTACAGCCTTCACATCTTGCTGAGGTTTTGTTTTCCTGTTCATGTGGAAATAAGTACCGCTCTGCCGTTTGTAGAACTGTGTCTGAGTAACACACAGACATGATTTTAAGAAAAACTGAAGCACCACAGTCCTGCGTAAGGTAGACAGAAACCCCTCCCCGGCCCACCCCTAAGTCTAGATAAGCACTTACTTAAAAGCTAAACATCTATTAAAACTAATTGCTAGCCCTGCACTTATACACCTTCTATCTCATCTCGTCGGTTCTGGAGGGAGACGCATGGAGGTGAACAGCTTGGAGTCAGGGGCTTCCAAAGGAGAAGCCCCGAGTCCCGGAGCCTACCTCCAGAGCCGCGGGGCGCCTGGCCGAGCCCTGTTCACAGCTCTGCCATCCGCCGACTCTGCCACTTTAAACGGAGATGCCCAAACTTCAGTTTCCAACACCAGAGCATGTAAAAGCAGGAAGCACTCCCTCAGAGTAGATCTAAGGAGCCAATCAGATGACGCACACAAAGCTGAGGTTCCCACAAAGCGGCCTACGAGCTGGATACCACGGGCTTAAAACAGCTTGCTGGCCCCGGGGACAAGGCTGACAGTCTGCATTGTGACAAGGTCCTCGAGGAGGCTGATGCTAGTGATTCAGAGACCCCACTCAGACGATCCTGGCAGCAAAGCATTTGCCGTACCACCTGCCAGGTCCACAACTAGCAGCCGTACCCCATAAAACAGGTGCTCACCCCACATCTTTGGCTTTAAAACCCCTCAGCTCCAGCTTAGCACATAGGCTTGGCCGCCAGAGCTCAGCCACAGCTTGACTCTGCCCCCTTATGCTGACGCAAAGGGAACCCATGTGCTTTCCTTGGGTTCAGAAAACACACTCGTGCAGGGCACCCACAGAGCCCTCCAGCCAGGTGAATTTTGTGAATTTCGTCCGAACTCTGCAGAAAACTCTTGGCCCCTGATTGTAAACCTGCCCGCAAGAGTTAAGGCAAAAAGGTAAGACTGTGATTCTCCACCTTGAGTACACATCTAAATCTCTGGGTGGGCTTTAACATCACTGATTCCGGGGCACCTGGGGGGCTCAGTCCGCGAAGCGCCTGCCTGTGGCTCAGGTCATGATCCCAAGGTCCTGGGATCGAGTCCCACATGATCTGTCTCCCTGCTCAGTGGGGAGCCTGCTTCTCCTGCCGTCTTCCGCTCCTCCTGCTTGTGCGCTGTCTTCTCTCTGACAAATAAAATCTTTAAATAAAATAAAGTCACTGACACCTGGGCCCACCTTGTGACCCTGACTGGTCTGGGGTGTACCCTGGACATCAATAGTTTCCAAAACTCCCCTAGGTGACTCAAATACACAGCCTGGAATTCAATCCATTGTGTCTGGGGAAATGTGAAGTCATCCCCCTTCTTCCATCTACACAAAACCTGCTGTAACATTTCCAAGAACCAGTTTTCAGCGGAGTTTTAAGGCTCAGTAGAGGTCCAAAGGCTTGGGATGGTTCACGACTGAACACCTTTTCAAAAGCATTTGCGCCTCTCACAAAGTTCCCCCAAATCCTGCCCCTCCTGGGCAAGGAACGATTGCATAGAGTGACTTTTCTTATTGCTGATACTGGTTTTTCAGTAACCAAGAGCTGAAACTACAGTTACTCTTAGAAACAGATCTTTAAGACAACAACACCTATCAAAGAAGGGTGTGCAATCCCACCTAGATGTCACACCAACTTCGTACCATTCCCGTCTGCACGGTCTGGGTCACCCAAGTTCAGCACGGATGGAGAAGGCTATGACTTATGAGAGACGTGGCTTGGATGACCATACTGAAAACCCAACAGGCCAAAATAAATAAATGAATAAAGTTCCGTTGAACCTGACAAAGGTTGTTGCTTTGCACATTCACCATATGGGCGTATCATGAATGAGGCACTAGAAACTGCCATATAGATGCTGATCCCCGGGGAAGCTGGGCCCACTGGGCACACTGCAGTTGCTGGTGTGGGAAGCTTGTGCTAAAGGGACCAGTGGAGCCCCAAGAGCATAAAGGCCAAGATTGAATCACCCGGGAGCTTACACTACAACCAGGGGTTCTAAAGGAAAGGCCACTGGAGCACCCGCCCTTCCAAGGTCCCCAGGTGTGTGGCATGCACAGGGTGGAGTGGTGCTGGCTGAGCCAAGCAGCTTTTTTCTTTCTCTCTCTCTCTCTTACACACACATACACCCCCCGCATACCATGCCTCATGCCTCGCACCCAGCTTGAGCACGGTGTCTAAAAGAAGACAAGTGTTATAGAATGCCTGTTTCCCAAGGACTGCACACATTGTCCTTTCATCCAAGATCCTGGAAAACGAGCAGGGCTGGCAAGCATTTTAGCAGCATGCATATAAACACAGGAAGAGTACCGGAAGTTAACGCACATAACCTTCTCAAAGATGCCAGCTCGTTCGTTTTCTCATCCCCAGTCCGGTTTATGGGAACAGAACAATGAAAGATTCTCACCATTGTATGAGAACCAAAAAGCTTTAAAAGTTAAAAGAAAAGTTCATGCTGTCATGGGATTATGTACAAATACTCTTTCTGGATGCAAGGATTAATTATACTATGAGCATGGCCTCTACTAGGGAGAAAAAGCCACGGGGCATTTACCCTAGCAAACAAAGTAGGCTTAACACACACTGCCTGCAATTCCTTCCCTCTTTTTTTTTTTTTAAGTACAGAGCAAAGGCAATTTTTTTTAAAAAGTTGGAATTTTCTACAGTCCTTCAAAACAGTATCCTAAGTACACATTATTCCATAACCATTGTATTTTGATATTAGGGCTTCTTTGTCCAATGCTCCCTATGGAAGAATAGTCAACTCTTCTCCAGGAGAAATCTTTCCTGCCATTACTCCATCACATCTGAAAAAGAGACAGCCCTCTAAAAGCTGTGAAACACTCCTCTCACTGAGGCAATCCTGAGAATCTTGGAAAGATGGCACTCCTGGTGTGTTTCTGCCCATGCTGTGCCGCAGGGGAGACTTCTGGGAACGTTTGGCTTGGAATGTCTCTTGCCTACACTTCCCAGGTTCTGAACCATAATGCAGGCATCCTAACCGGGGAAATCCGCCACACTGGGCCCGCTCAGTGAGACCCTGCACAGTTCAAAAGGGCAGAATTCGTGTGCGCTGGGATCACAGAAGCACAGCAGGGGTATTGATCCACTCGCTGGCATTCCAATACCCAGAATGTTCCTCTGGCTTTCCATCATTGTTCCCCTGCTTGAGCTCTGAATTCCCCAAGCTAGCTGCAAAAAGGGCTCATGCAATTACTTTTGTCCAAATACATTATTCCTGGGGGTG
Source organism: Meles meles (assembly GCF_922984935.1). Taxonomy (NCBI): domain Eukaryota; kingdom Metazoa; phylum Chordata; class Mammalia; order Carnivora; family Mustelidae; genus Meles; species Meles meles. The sequence goes on from NC_060088.1 coordinate 13,214,913, forward strand.
GGGGGATCAATGGAAGATTTCTGGGCTTATGTATCCCAACTCAGATGTTCCTTTCTCTTACTAGAAATCAATCATCTTTTAATGTTTAAACAGCTGAACTAAAAAGATGGGAGGGAAAACTCAGAATGTAACTAGCCTCAATTACCTAAAACCTAAATGTTGCTTCTCCATTAAAATCTGAAACATGATTTCATAGTAATCATGTAGTAATCACGTCATCAGTAATTTTTTTTTTTTTTTGGTGGTGGTGGGGAATGTGAAACTAGGTCCTACTAGGAAAGAGTCATGGAGCAACAGCGGTAGTCCACACCCTCCCCACCGGGCTCATACAGGGTCTGCTCCCCTCGAATCCTCCGCCTTACAGATCCTGCCTCTGAGAAAATAACTAATGAAGAAGTTGTTGCAGCATGCTATATACTCTACAGGAACCGAAGTCGTATCTACAAATACAAAATCTCATTACTTATGAGAGTAATTCGAATACAATCTTATGATGATTAAGAATAACTTTCTGGGGGGTAAGATTTTACTTATTTGAGAGAGAACGAGAGAGTACGCCCAAGCAGGGGAGGGGCAGAAGGACAGGGAGAAGCAGGTTCCCCGTTGAGCAGGGAGCCTGAGGTAGGACTCGATCCCAAGACCCTGGGATCAGGACCTGAGCCACAGGTAGACGCTTAACTGACTGAGCCACTCAGACGCCCTAAGAACACCACATTTCTTAAGAAGAAAGCATTGATAAGATTTATTCGATCATATAATCAATTTTTATGCTACAGTACAATTAATTTGGCAGTAGTCCCATAACCAGAATGGTTATTAATCTATGCAAAATCAGACAGATGATTCATCTGATGAATTACAGTTTTGTGGTGATTAATACTATTTATTAATAGCTACAGCTTGGGGCTGAGTTACAAGGGCAGGTCTGGCTTTAAATGCTACTACTGAAATCAGGTCCCCAAAGTTGAGACAGCTCAGTCCAGAGCTCCACTTTAAGCACAGAGCCAGGCACAGGGGGGCTCCATCTCACGACCCCAAGATCATGATCTGAGCAGCAATCATGAGTCAGATGCTTAACTAAATGAGCCACTTAGGTGCCCACAGGGCTGTCTGATATTCACTGTATCTCCCAGTGAGACTTAAATTTCAATATACTTTCTTCTTGGGGCGCCTGGGTGGCTTTTGATTTCCACTCAGGTCATGATCTGAGTCGTGAGATCAAATCCTACGTCAGGCTCAGCACAGCATGGAGTCGGCTTGAAGTTCTTTCCTTCTCTCTCTCTCCCCCTCTCTTCCCGCTTGCATTTTCTCTCTCTGTATTAAATAAAATCTTTAATAAAAAAATGAAATAAAGGGGTGCCTGGGTGGCTCAGTGAGTTAAGTCTCTGCCTTCAGTTCAGGTCGTGATCTCAGGGTCCCGGGATCAAGCCTCGCATCGGGCTCTCTGCTCAGCAGGGAGCCTGCTTCCTTCTCTCTCTGCCTGCCTCTCTGCCTACTTGTGATCTCTCTCTCTCTCTGTCAAAAAAAAAAAAAAAAAAAAAAAAAAAAGTAAGAAAGAAAAAAAAAACCTCTGATCTTGCTTTCCAGAGAAGCCAACCCCATCTTTCCCAAATGTTTGTGACATCCTTATTTTGACCCGTGTTTCATAAAATGGAGAAAATTTAAGTTAAAGTAACTCAAATGATGGAGCAAGACAACTACTTTTTAAATAATTCTTATTCCTAAAAGGGAATTTTTTCCAACCAGCTGCTCCTTTCCTCCAGAAGCAGGGCAGCGCATGGAAAATGCACTTAGGAGCAAGGCAAGCTAAATGCTTGTTGGGAAGTGCTGGGAGAGGACAGCGGCCTGTGTGGATGGCCCCTGAGCACACCTGCTCATGGCTCCAGTCACACCTGGACAAAAAGAAGGGCCAATTCTACCCTGGCCCCACCTGTTCCCTCACAGAGCTTCTGGAGGCCTCTCCACTTTTAGGCGCTGGGACTCGCAGACTCGCAGCCCTGCTCAGCCCCAGCCGCTAGTGAATGGGCTGGGGAGAGGGGAGATCACCTGCACGCGCAGTCTTAGCTCAGGGGCTATATCCAGCAACTTCCCTCCAAGCACCAGTTCCAGGTGGGACCCCCTGTGCCTTGGGGGTACCTCTCAGATCCCCCGACTTCTCCCTACTGCCACCAGTAGCTGAAAGCTTCCTCCCCACACACGTGAACCCACTTGCCCTTCTGCAGCCAGTGACCCCTGCCACCCCAGCTGCTCTAACACCTTCCATGGCTCCCACTGCTCTTAGAGCAAGGCCTGGGTTCCTGCCTGCCTCGCCTCCCACGCAGCCTCCCCCACTTCCTCTAACTTGCAGGAAGAGGCTCTCCCAGCCCAGGAGCCTCCCGGCTGTCAGGAGTGAATCTCCCTGACGGGCAAATACTGATGCTCTCCCCGGGCTGTCTGCCCGTGGGCCAGACCCAGTACCAACAGAGGAATCCCGTGACAAGCACAATGTGGGGCTCTACCTCTACGGAACTGCCCAGAGGATGGGACTTTCCCAGTTGGCCTCCTGGCAATAAGTTTTTGCCATTCAAGAAGATGCCTGAATGCCCCAACCCATTTTCTTTTATTCAGTAACAGCTTTATTGAGCTACAGCTCACATTCATAAAATCCACCTTTCTAAAGTTTACAATTTGGTGGTTTTTACTACACTCAGTAGACTTGTGTAAACATCACCATTCTGTAATTCCAAAAATTTTCATCACTGCCCAAAAGAAACCTCGAGCCCATTAGCAACCACCCCCATCCACTCTCTGTCTCTATGCATTTGCCTACGTTGGACATTTCCATCAATGGAATCAGACAGTATGTTCTCAACCGGCTTTTATTTCAAACACTAAATACACATTAGCAAATGTGCTCAGAAGGTCTGAGTCTGAATTCCAGAAATGCCTGGCTTCGGGATACACACGAGGTGTTAGAAATAAATCCACTTCCTGGGGCCACCTGCTGCTCCCTGCTGGCTCCCCATCTCCTCTACTGATCCGGAGAAGTGCTGTTTTAGAAATCCGTTTGTTTTCAAAGATTTTATTTATTTGAAAGAGAGAGAGCAAGAGAGAAGCAGACTCCCCGCTGGGCAGGGAGCCCGACGCAGGGCTCTATCCTCCAACCCTGAGATCATGACTGGAGCCCAAGGCAGCTGCTTCACCAACCGAGCCACCCAGGCACCTCAAGACCCTGCATTTCTAACAGGTTTCCAGGTGATACTGATAGGGCTAGTCTGAGGGCCACACTTTGACAAACCACGGCTTGCTGGGGGGAGGCAATCCCTCAACCAGCATGCCAAATCCTGCACACCACCTGCTCTTGTAGATAAAGTTTTATTGGTACCCAGCCCTTTCATTTATGTATTGTCTATGGCTGTTTTCATGCTGTAACTGCAGAGAATAGCAGTTTGGGCCACAAAACCAAAAATGTTTACTCTGGCCCTGTGCAGAAAAAGTCTGCTAACCTCTAACTTGTGGAGAAAGATCTAAATATTAAAAACTACGAATAGTTCTATCACCAAGTTGAGATTCTAGTATTTTAGATAGGTTTTTAAAGATTTTATTTATTTATTTGACACAGAAAAAGAGGTCACAAGTAGTCAGGAAGAGAGGGGGAAGCAGGCTCCCTGCTGATCAGAGAGCCCAATGTGGGTCTCGATCCCAGGACCCTGAGGATCATGACCTGAGCCAAAGGCTGAGGCTTAACCCACTGAGCCACCCAGGCACCCCAGGATTCTTAAACTTTAAAAATTAATCTCAGAATGCCTGGGTGGCTCAGTGTGTTAAGTGTCTGGCTTTTCTTCCCCGACTTTTTTTTTTTTTTTTTTTAAGATTTTATTTGAGAGAGCAAGTGCGAGAGCGCAGAAGTGGGGTGTGGGGGGGCAGATACACATCCAAAGACTCTTGATTTCAGCTCAGGTCATGATCTCAGGTTCAGAGTCAGCGAGGGGTCTGCTTGAGATCCTCCGTCTCCTTTCCCTCTGCTTCCCCACCTCTGCCCTGCACTCCTGTGAGCCTAATTTCTCCCACAAATAAATAAGTCTTTAAAAAAAAAAATCTCGAAAAGTTTTTTAAAAGAGTCTCACAGAAAGGGGTATCTGGGTGGCTCAACTGGTTAAGGGTCTGACTCTTAGTTTCGGCTGAGGTCAGGACTTGACTTGGGATTCTCTCCCTCACCCTCTGTCCCCTCCATGTGTGCTCGCTCAAGCTCTCTCAAAGAAACTAAAAAGAAAGAGAAAAAGTCAGAGAAAAAAGGACTGTTTAGTTGTGCGGTGAAAGGCCCCGGCGGGCTGGAGCCCTGGGTTTCCCAGCCAGCTCACAGGACGGGTGGCAGGGAACCCAGGGCCTTGCCTTCTCAGCCGAGAGCACATACAGCCCTGCGAACCTCTGGCAGGCTTGTTACAAAACAAGGGGCAAAAGAAAAGTGAAATAACATAGTTAACAGAATATGTCCTAAACGCTACGATGCTATATGAAGATAGTTTCAATGTCCCCAGGCCTGGAAGTTACGTTTATTGAGGGAGTCCCCTATAGTATGCGTTCAAGAATGGAGGTTTTTGTTTTCATTGGAAGCTGTGCTCCTGCAAAGAGGAGAGTGGATCAGGACCATTTCCCGCAGGAGCGATGCCTCACCGATCTGTTACCGCCCGTGGCCATGGAGTGACCCTGCAACGGGTCTGCACAGCAGAATCAGCCCAGCAGCAAGGTGCACGGCACTCTCAAATGAAGCCACAGTGGAATGGAGGTGGCCATGGCATCGTGAAGGAGAGATGCTCCCTCAACCCCCAGAAGGTCTGTCTGCAGCCACCAAGCACTTGGCTCACAGGCTTCAGCCCCACCCCCCAGGGCCCTGAACACCCAGGTCGCAGCTCCCCATGCAGCAGCTGGTGCGGTGGGTGCAGTCCTCCCTTCAGGCAAATCTCTACTCTTGGCTGCAAGATGGGAAATAACAGTGTCCACTTCACGGGGCCGCTCGAGGTGCGTACGCTCAGATGGCGACAGCAGCAGCACCTGTGAGCTGCCATCCTCAGGGCTGAGAGGGCGCCAGGAGGCCTGCACATTGTGTCGTGGCTGTTCTAAGGGCCCAGGTGAGACCACGTGATTCCCACAGCAGGGATCCACATTCCCTCTCGTGTCATTAAGGCAGAAGCCTGTCATGAGTTTCCAAAACTATTCATCTGAAGCTTTTTTAAAATTGTAAGATTCGGGGTGCTGGGTGGTTCAGTGGGTTAAGCCTCTGCCTTCGGCTCAGGTCATGATCTCAGGGTCCTGGGATTGAGCCCCATGTCAGGCTCTCTGCTCGGCGGGGAGCCTGCTTCCCTTCCTCTCTCTTTGCCTGCCTCTCTGCCTACTTGTGATCTCTCTGTCAAATAAATAAATAATCTTTAAAAATAAATAAATAAAACTGTAAGATTCAGGGGCACCTGGGTGGCTCAGTCAGTTAAGCATTCATCCGACTCAATTTCTGCTCAAGTCAGTCGGTGGCCACCAGGTGAGTGCCCGGGACCTCCCTGCCTGCAGCGTCAGCCTGTGCTCATTCAGGTCCGCCGGCAGGCATCACACGTGTGCAGGTCCGCCTGTCAACCCACACTGCTCATGCCACTCTCGAGTCGTGCTCCTGCCTGGTCTGCTCTTGCCCTCCCTAACCTCCTGGTGACAGTCACATCGGCTTACGAAGGGATGCAGCAGTTAAGATAGGAAAACGCAGCCCAGGAGGGCAGGGAAGGAAACTCAGGGCAGGGCTTCCTTTAAACGTGTGAGTGTGCCTTGCAGGACAAAGTGCACCCACCATGTCAGAAGGGATCTGAAGAGAGGAAAGAACAAGTCACTGTAAGCTCCAGATTCTAACACAGCCTGTGGTCCCTGGCATTTACCTCACTTGGCGGGCCGGGGGCATGCTCTTCACCCTTGCGGCCAGGAACCCTCGCAGCTGGGTATCCTGGCTCTCTGTCCTCTGCGGAGGGCCTGACCTGAGTGATCCCACACTGCGAGGAGACCGAGGCGGCATCCTTCTGTAGCACCTTAACAGACACGCATGGTCCTGTTCTTTAGAAATACTGACGGTCCACGTGGTCTCCCCAGACGGGCAGCCTCCCCACAGGCCCCGGGCCCTGGCTCATGGAAACAGGGCCCCTTGGGACCTGTTCAGTCCTGGGCATACCCTGACCTTCACCGCCAAGGCTGAGACCAGGAGCAGGAGCATGATGCTGGCCCGGTTCCAGGCACGAGCTCCTGACCAGCACCTCCTTACCACGTGGGGGTCAATGGACTGGGCTAACTGGACGAGGGACATCCAGTCTCCAGTCTCAGGGAGGTCCCAGTCGATGGGGCTCAAGGAGGCCACAAGGTCCCTGATCGCCCAGGGCCATGAAGAGCCCCGTGGGCAGCCGTGCCTGGTGGGGAGGATTACGCAGGGGCCGCTTTGCAGGGGAGGGGCCATCTGAGCAATGGCGGGGGTGGGGGGAAGAAAGGGAGGGAAGGTCTAGAGACTGGACCCGGCAGCTGAAGATGGGAGAGGACTCCGCACGCACCGGCTCTGGCAGGGACGCGCTTGAGCTCACCTACATGAGAGAGGAGACACGAGGGAGAACCTTCCACAAACCAGCATCGCAGCTGACTGCAAAGGACAAGAGCCAGTCAAGGCTGTTTGCGCAATGGACACAAAGAAAGGCAGACACAGCGTGTTCCTGTGAATAAGATACTTCTGTCAGATGACAACTGCGCCCTGGGAATGCTGAGGACTGAACTCTGAAAAGGTGACCAAGCTCCCCGGGCACGGGAAGGGCATCCTCAGTCAGCAGCGGCGAGTGCAGCATGCACCGCGGTGGCTTGTCAGGTTGCGACTCTTTTCTCCTAAACACCAGTCACTGAAGATGCGAAGGAGGACGGAAAGAGCACCCCTCCCAAACCCTGGAGGCTATCAGCTGTGACATCCTGGGATCAGACTGGCACAAAGTCAGTAGGATTAGAGCAGCAGCAGGCCTGCCCTTCCAAGTCCAGAGGTTTCCTTCCCAAACTTTCATTCAAGATTTAGGACATCACGATTCAGGCTCAGTCAGTTAACCGTCCAACTCTGGCTCTCAGCTCAGGTCATGAGTTCAAGCCCCACTTTGGGCCCAATGCTGAGCCACTGTGGAGCCTACTTTAAAAAAACAAAAGGTGGGGCGCCTGGGTGGCTCAGTGGATTAAGCCGCTGCCTTCGGCTCAGGTCATGATCTCAGGGTCCTGGGATCGAGCCCCGCATCGGGCTCTCTGCTCAGTGGGGAGCCTGCTTCCCCCTCTCTCTCTGCCTGCCTCTCTGCCTACTTGTGACCTCTCTCTGTCAAATAAATAAATAAAATCTTTAAAAAAAAAACCAAAAAACAAAAAAAACAAAAGGTCCATGGGGCGCCTGGCTGGCTCAGTGGGTTAACCCACTGCCTTGGCCTCAGGCCCTGATCTCAGGGTCCTGGGATGGAGCCCCACATCGGGCTCTCTGCTCAGCAGGGAGCCTGCTTCCTCCTCTCTCTCTGCCTATCTCTCTGCCTACTTGTGATCTCTGTCTGTCAAATAAATAAAATCTTAAAAAAAAAAAAAAGGTCCAGAACATCTAAACATGAAGGAAAATTAAAAGAAGGGACGCCTGGGTGGCTAGGTCGGTCAAGCATCTGCCTTTGGCTCAGGTCATGATCCCAGGGTCCTGGGATTGAGTCCGGCATCAAGCTCCTTGCTCAGGGGGGAGTCTGTGTCTCCCTCTGTCCCTCATCCCCAGCTTGTACTTGCTTTCTCTCTGGCAAGTAAGTAAATACAATTAAAAAGAAAAAAAAGAAAAGAAAATTAAAAGAAAAGCTTACACGTACCAAAAAAACCCCACACAGTTGTTTTAAAGAGTGACATATTTGACCAATATATTCAGTTTCCCAGAAGTTAGGGCTTTGGAAAAAATATGCTGTTTAGAAAAAAATAAAAAACTCAATATATTCCACAATAACAAAACATGTCACTTTCAAAATTCCAAGTGGCATACACAAAACCAAGCTTCCTTTAAGCTTCCCCTGATTCCTAAGATTGACGACAGTGAAATTCTTAGGAGAATTACCTTCAAGCAATGAATAAGTAGATTACATGGAGCCAAGCAAAGAACTCCAGAGACAGGGAAAATGAATCAGTACAGCCATGCCACCAGAAATAAGATTACTATATGTTTTGGGCTACTGACCAATCATTTCCTTCATTTTCACTTTTTTCAAGATGATTTTAAGGTTTCTGCACCAAACAGAAATCATTATACTGAAAAATTTACAAGCATGCGTACAAAGAGCACAGATAAACATTTGTGCGCTTGAAAACCTACAAACCCGCACAATTACCCTATGCAGATGTGGCTTCGGTGTCTGCCAGCCAGAAGCACCTTCCCCTCCCCGGAAAGTCATGGGGGGCTACCCACCACGAGGCTCTGGTCCCCGTCCTGCTCACCACGCTCCCTGGCTTTCCTGGCCCCCAAGCAGAAGCGACCCTTCTCCTGTCCCTCAGATCTGCATTGCAATGGCACCTTCCTCCTGACACCGCTGGCGGGGACTCTGCACGCATCCTGACCTCCTTTTCTTCTGGGCTAACTCAGGAGTTTAAGTCCCGTCCCCTCTAGGGGACAACCAGTCTGCCGAACGAGATTATAATTCATCAATTTGATAAGGGCAGCCCTGCTAATGAAGACTTAATGTGTAACCCTCCCGGCCAACGTCTCCTGCACCTGAAGCTTGGCGGTTTAGGAAAGGGCGATTCCAGTAGGAGGAAGGTCGCAGCCCTGACATCACACCAGCAGCCGGCCCCCCGCCCTGTCCTCCGGCCAGCCCTACCCGGGCGCTAATTACCTAGACTGGGGATTCTCCTGCCTCCACCCTACCTCTCCCTGGCTTCCAGGCAATCATCTGCAGGGAGGAGAAGGGAAACCAAGGCAGGGTGAAAATTAAATTATCGTCTGAGAGGAAAAGCTGAGGTGGAAGGAAGCCAAAACGATGGCACGATGGCACACAGGTCTCATTTTATGTAATAAGGGTGTGGGGAAGAAGCTCATGCTAAACGGATGCCCGCAGTGATGCTTTCTGCAAGGTCAATCACCATTCCCTCCCGTGCGCATGGAAGCTGTCACATACTCGATCTCCTACAGCCAGGTGTACTTGTGAGAAGGAGAACTGTGATTTCAGTTGTTAGAATGGCCTCTGACAGAGGGCACGATCCCAGAAATTCGTAACAGCTCACGCGCAGCACAGGCTCCTGCTCAACTCCAGCCCCGTGTCCCCGGGGGCAATCCTGCTGTGGGTAGCTGTCTCCTCCGACATCCAGGGACCTGTGCTGATAAGGTTCTGCCCTAGGCCACCTTCACTCGGGAGAGACAGAAGAGGGGACAGGAGGACAGGCTGCAACGGCAGACACCACCTCCCCTGCGTCTGATGGGGCAGAACTGCACAAGGTCGCACCCAGCACTGTGAAGTTGGGAAACATAGTCAGCCTGGCGTGCAGGAGAACTGGACCCCTGCAGTGAACAGACGGCACCTCAGCAAGCCTACGGGTCCAGCTCCGTGCCCTGAAAGGCCTCCTACTGCCGCAGACCGGAGCAGTCCCAAAACAGAGCCTCCTGTTGTAGGGACACTCAGCCTTCATCGTTCCTACTACTTTCATTTCCCAAGGCACTTTTCTAAAATCCTGTTCTTCTGAATATCACATTGATCTGAAAGAGCTACCCTTCGTTAGTATTAGGAAAATGAGAAACACTATTAATAAAAAATAAAACAACAACAATAACAACAAAAACCTATAGATGGGGCACCTGGCTGGCTCAGTCAGTGAAACATGAGAATCTTGATCTCAGGGTCCTGAGTTAGAGCCCCATACTAGGTATAGGATTACTCAAAAATTAAATCTTTATAAAAAAATTATGGAAAAGAAGAAACAATCGCTTCTAGTGTGGTGTAAAGAGCACAACCAGTGTATCATCGTTGGGCAATAGATGTGCATTTTAATTAAATGCTTTCCTTCAAACACCATACTGAACTACCAAAATCACTAACAGAATCCTCATGAGACAATTAACATGTTGCCACACAAAATCTAGATTAAAGCCTTTCCACATTGGTGGTTCAATGCATTAACATTATTTTTACATTTTTCAAATTTTTTTAAAGATTTTATTTTCAAGTAACTTCTATACCCAACACAGGGCTCGAACTCACAACCCTGAGATCAGGAGTTACATGCTCCACTGACTGAGCAATCCAGGCCCCCCATTTTCCAGTACCCCCCTTTTTTAGGATTTTATTTATTTATTTGTCAGAGATTGGGAGAGAGGGTGTGAGGGAGCACAAGCATGGGAAGGGGCAGAGGGAGAAGCAGGCTCCCTGCTGAACAGGGACCATCACAACCTGAGCCAAAGGCAGCCCCTTACACAATGGAGCCACTCAGGGGCCCCACAGTTGTCCAATTCTTTTTTTTTTTTTTTTAAGATTTTATTTATTTGACAGACAGAGATCACAAGGAGGCAGAGAGGCACGCAGAGAGAGAGAGAGAGGAGGAAGCAGGCTCCATGCTGCGCAAAGAGCTGGATGCAGGACTAGATCCCAGGACCCTGAGATCATGACCTGAGCCGAAGGCAGAGGCTTAACCCACTGAGCCACCCAGGCGCCCCTAGTTGTCCAATTCTTAATGAAACAGAATTAAATAGTGCAAGGGGAGGAAGGGGAGAAGATAAGGAATTTAAATATCCTACAGCTAATTTTATACTTCACCTCCTGTAATTCCTGTGATACTGTAACAGAATGGTAATGACCCTGGTTTGACAGGCTGAGGACTGGAGACTGAAAAGGGTAACGACAGAGTCAAGATCCAGCCTGAAACGCAAGCACTGCCGCTTAACCCCAGTGACAACCTTCCCCACAAACTGGAACCACGGCAGCCACGTGGTGGGCAGCGGCGACCACTCCCACTGGGCTGATCACAGCAGACATCCCTGGAACTGGCATCCATCACAGCAGTCTTCAAATCTGCCCTATACTGGAAACTCACTTCCAGTTGAGGTAAGAGTTACCGTCTGACAAGGACAAGATGGTCCCAGAAAGAAACCTTGAAGCTATGGCCCTACAGAACTCCCTAGGGAGGTTCCTCAGCGTCCCTCAGCCACAGGCACACAGTTCCCAAAGAACACTTGGATCACCTACTCTTAAATACTGCCAATGACAAGGGTCACGAAACATTCAAGGACAGCCTTCAACAGGGAAGAGAGAAGCCCAAACAAAAAGCAGCAGAGCTCAGAAACTCAATCTATGCAGAAAGGAGACTTAAAAAAAAAGGCAGCTTAATTATCCTCAATTAATTATCCTATGTTCTTTAAAATAAGAACCATGAAATAAGATCAGTAAGAGATAAAAAAGGAACATTTGGAACAACAAAAACTTTGGAATTAAAAAAAAAAACAGCATAAATTTAAAACTCCATGTAAGGTCTGAAAGCTAAGGCTGTAGAAAACTCCCCAAAAGAACAAACATGTGGGATGCCTGGGTGGCTCCGTCGGTTAAGCATCTGACTTCAGCTCAGATCGTGATCCCAGGGTTCTGGGATCGAGCTCCGCTTCCAGCCCTGTGTCCAGCCCCTGAAGTGTCCAAGGTGGAGCGCCACGAGCTCAGGGGGGAGTCTGCTTCTTCCTCTCCCTCTGCCCTTCTCCCTGCTTATGTTCTCTCTCAAATAAATAAAATCTTTAAAAGAAGGAAAAACATATAAAGAAATGAAATATAAATCAGAAAAAATTAGCACCAGTCCAAAGAGCAAGAAACACGGAGGCCTGCTCCCCCCACAGCAATCCTGAGCATCGATGGGGAATGAACGGCGTCTGCAAAGCGCCAAGGGAGAAGTAGCTCAACAGAGACTTCTCTACGAACGATCCATTCACTGCGCAGATAAAAAGCCATTTTCAGAGAGAGAAGGTCGTTAAAGCCTACCCCCTGTGTGTTGGAATATATTAAAAGATTTTTCATAATTGGGGAGGATTTGGAGGCTGAATCAATGAGAAGTGTGGAAGAAATCAAGCAAAGAAATAAGAACCTTGGTGACTGTGAAAAGTTATACAGGAAAAATAACCATAGTTTGTACCGCTAGGCTCAGCATCGATAGCACTGGCCGTCAAAATAATGCAAACACTGAATACTGTTAACTGCGTGGTTCTCAAAGGGGGTGATTTTGCCCCCCCAAGAGACAGGTGGTAATGTCCAGAGACAGGTTTGGTTGTCACAACTGGGCTGAGAGGAGCTATGGGCTCTAGTGGGTAGAGGCCAGGGAAGGTGCTCATCTTACAATGCACAGGGCAGCCCCCCCAAAACAAAGAGTTGCACTTGACCCTTAACACAGGGGTTAGGGGCACTGATGCCTCATGTAGTCAGAAATAAGTGCGTAACTTTCGACTCCCTCAAAGCTTAACTAATAGGTGACTGTTGGCTGGAGGCCTGTTAACAAGACCTCGGCATGCTTCATGTATTATTATATACTATATTCTTACAATGAAGATAGCTAGAAAAAAGAAAGTGTGATTAAGAAAATCATAAAGAGGCGCTCCTGGCTGGCTCAGTCAGTAGAGTGGGCGACTCTTGACCAGAGGGTCGTGAGTTTGAGCCCCGTGCTGAGTGTAGAGATAACTTAAAAATAAAAGTGGAGGGGGGAACTGGGTGGCTCAGTGGGTTAGGCCTCTTCCTTCGGGTCAGGTCATGATCTCAAGGTCCTGGGATTGAGCCCCACATCAGGCTCCCTGCTCAGCAGAGAGCTTGCTTCCCCCTCTTTCTCTGCCTACTTGCGATCTCTCGCTCTGTCAAATAAATAAATAAAATCTTTAAAATAAAGTAAAATTAGAAAAACATAAAGAAAATCATAAGGAAAAGATACCTATAGTACTTTATTGCATTTATTGAAAAAAAATACATGCATAAATGGACCTGCGTAGTTCAAACCCATGTTGTTCAAGGCTAAACTGTATTTGACCCAAAATGTCAGTGGAGCTCAAGTTGAAAAAGCCTCTTCTAACCAAAGATTCTAACTTCAGATCTGAAGTGTGGGGTGGATGGTGGGCAGGTGGTGTGCAGAAAAAGGCTAAGTCCTCCTTTCCTGTGTGGCGGCAAGGCAACAGTCAGGAACAGAAGTAGCAGTAGTAGTGAATGTATGCAAATGCCAGAAGACAGCAGCTAAAAAGCTTCAGTCGCTGTCTCCAGGGAAGGGGAAATGGCAGTGGGGAGCTGCTGGTATGATAACAGGCCCTGAAGAACTATCTGATTATTTACACTGTGCCGGAACCACTTTGATATAAATGAAAACAAAACTCAAAGATACACTAATATTTTGTTCCTTTCCTTCCACGAGTAAGTAAAAATGTTGCCTTGACAGCACACAGAATCCACCAGGCCTGGGATATTATTTGCCTTCGATGTGAACGTGTTAGTCTCTCTTGGCCAGAGAGAGATAATCCCAACCCTGCCCAGCGGGTCTGGAGCACAGTTCTCCCTTCCCCATCTCAGACATGGATAATGGTCCCTAACAATGCCCTCGGGATTTAAAAAGAACCACCCAAGTTAAAAAATGTTACTGTTCTGCTACAACTCAGAAAATCCTGCCCAGAACCATCATATTTGTTTGAACCTGAAACTAGATTAGTCCAATTATTTTTTTACCCTATTGTCTAAGGCACATTCCCCAAAGAGAAGCCATAACATTCGCATCAGTAAACAGAAAAGGCTCCATCTACCGCAAGACAATGCAGACATTTGTTCCAACAAGGTAACAGAAAAACAATTCTTCCCGAACACAGCCGTGTTAGACGCTGCCTCTGTTTTAATAAGACCAAAGAGAGTAACACGGGACCCTCAGCTCTTTCAAAGTCCTTCATGTGAGCGAAAATTTTTAGCTTGGAAGAGTGCAGCTGGCAGAATTTCTCCTCCAAGCGCTGCCCACTCCTGACCACAGTGTTTCCAAGTAAAAGAAGACCTGAATAAAAAGCCCATTTAGCCTTTCAATCCTTAAATTATCTTGTCGAATGTTTACAGGGCTCCCTGTGTACAAGAAGAAAAGCCCCAAAGAGACCCTAAGGAATCCACAAACCCAGCTGTATTTGCATGCTGACACAAAACAGCTTTGGCAAGAGGGTAACTCCAAGCTGCTTTCCAAATAGACAAACCAGCCCTTTCCCAGCAGGGGGCCCAGCTCCTGTGGCGGTAGTGGTGGCCATAAGAGAGAAAGGTAAGTTAAGGAATCCCAGTTCACGGGGACGAGGTGAAATGACTGTTTAAGAACACTTCATTATCATGCTATGCTACATTTAGCTCTCGGGCAAACCAGCTTTCTTTTTCCAAAAGAGTAAAGTCGGGACGCGTCAGGAGATACTCACAACTGCATCAGGAAGTGCGAGTCCCAAACGGCGTGAAGTGTGGTGCACCGCTCACGTTCACAACTTGGTACCGCACAGAAGCCCACGGTGGGT